>NC_138753.1:34449416-35049416 GCF_965113315.1 Podarcis vaucheri
CAGAAACCTGATATATTTAGCCATCGGAAGAACTTAGAAAAAGATGCAATATATTTTCCCATCCCAGCTGAGCCTGTCTGTCTGAGTGACACACACGGCAGTCAAATGAGAGGTTATTGTGTTTGATGACGCAGGAACTCCTGGATGTGGTGTTTCTGTTTTTGTCTGAACTTCTCAGCCCCACTCTTATGCATATTTCAAAATCGATGAAAAGTAAGTTTCCACCCAACCAGTATTACTTTTGTGACGGTCCTCACCGTTTCCAATATCTGAGTACTGGCACTTTATTACCTTAAAAGCGCTGCACCTAAGTACCCTGGCGTTTTTGAGAGATACATTCATACCTTGGGTTACGGACGCTTCAGGCTGCGTTTTTTCAGGTTACGGACCGCCGAAACCCAGAAGTACCAGAACAGGTTACTTCCGGGTTTCGCCGGCTGCGCCAAAGCGCTGAATCGCAACTTGTGTGTGCACAGACATACCGCTGCAGGTTGCGGACGCTTCAGGTTGTGAACGTGCATCCCACATGGATCACGTTCTCAACCTGAGTGTCCACTGTACTTTGCTTTATCATAGAATCATAGAGTTGGAAGAGACCACAAGGGCCATCGAGTCCAACCCCCTGCCAAGCAAGAAACACCATCAGAGCACTCCTGACATATGGTTGTCAAGCCTCTGCTTAAAGACCTCCAAAGTAGGAGACTCCACCACACTCCTTGGCAGCAAATTCCACTGTTGAACAGCTCTTACTGTCAGGAAGTTCTTCCTAATGTTTAGGTGGAATCTTCTTTCTTGTAGTTTGGATCCATTGCTCCGTGTCCACTTCTCTGGAGCAGCAGAAAACAACCTTTCTCCCTCCTCTATGTGACATCCTTTTATATATTTGAACATGGCTATCATATCACCCCTTAACCTCCTCTTCTCCAGGCTAAACATGCCCAGCTCCCTTAGCCGTTCCTCATAAGGCATCGTTTCCAGGCCTTTGACCATTTTGGTTGCCCTCCTCTGGACACGTTCCAGTTTGTCAGTGTCCTCCTTGAACTGTGGTGCCCAGAACTGGACACAGTACTCCAGGTGAGGTCTGACCAGAGCAGAATACAGTGGCACTATTACTTCCCTTGATCTAGATGCTATACTCCTATTGATGCAGCCCAGAATTGCATTGGCTTTTTTAGCTGCTGCGTCACACTGTTGTTAACAACAACAACAAGAGTAATAAAAATTTATACCCTGCCCATCTGCCTGAGTTTCCCCAGCCACTCTGGGCGGCTCCCAACAGAATATTAAAAACACAATAAAACATCAGACATTAAAAACTTCCCTGTCGATGTATATTTCCCAGAGCAGTGTACTTACAATTAAAAACAACCCACATCCAATGTGGAAAACACCAGTAGCACACTTGGAAATTAAAAATAAGAAAGAAACAGGCTGGGATATGACAAACAGCTGAGCTGAAACAGTTTGTACTGAAGGCACAACAACAAAGAAAGAAATACCTTAACTTGCTTCAAAAAGGAAACAGGAAGAGAGCCTTTAATTTTCATTGTTTCTGCTCATTGATCAGACGGTTGTTTGGAAATTATGTGGCAAACTTTCTTGTGAGAAAATACATATAGTGAATTGTCATGGGATGACTATGCCAAAGAAAGCAGATCAGGTAATAATAATAATAATAATAATAATAATAATAATAATAATAATAATAATAATATCCCATGAGCCTCTGATGGGAGAGAATTTCAGAGCTTTGGGGTATAACAGAGCATTTTCCTTGTGGATGTCACTCCAATTGCCATGTGAGATAGAATTTTAAGACCAATCATCCCTGAAATATCTTAAATGTCAGGGGATTTACATCTGAAGAGCGTGAGTGCTTTTCAACTGATTGATTGCATACCAAGCATTTTCTTTAAGTTGTTGACCAAAGCATGATACAACATAGAATTTAATAAACGGATCCACACTGTGGTAATCATTTGTATATAAGACCCCCAAACTTCTTCAAACAGTAGCTTCAAAAATTAAGCTTGCGACTGTCCCCTTCAGTTTTGATCTCTGTCACTAAACTTTGTCCCCACAGCTCAATTAACTAAAGCTGTTGGTTTGACTCGAGCGATTCATTGATTAATTAACTTATGGGAAAATCCAATACAAGCATTAGTAAGCAATTTCTCGGAGTGATACCTGCGTCCTTATATAACTCCAGTGAATCATTCCATAATGAGCTCGTTTACACTGTTTTCTGGGCGCGGTCCTTTCTTTGCTGGCTATTAACATAAAAAGCACAGCTGAAACCTGATCAGGAAATCAGGCCCACAGCCTGATGTTATTCCTGAAGCATTCCAAAGATTGCTTATGTTTTCAAGGACATCACACGTTTACCTGCTCTCAAATATTTGATTGCCACTTAAAAAAACAACTTAATTTATACTTTAAAAGCTTGCCTTGAGCAATGGCTGTGCCATTGATACCAGGGCCAACCAATCAATGCTGAGCAGCCTTGAGAAGATTTTGCCATGAAGACTCAGGCCAACCAATCATCTCTGAGCTCTGGTGGTTTTGTGACAGGTCACAGGGGCTGGCCAATCAACATCTTGCACCTGAAAACCAGGATGGGTGTCCCCTAAGCTTGAGCCAAGGGAAGAAAGTAGTTTCTTTGAGGGAAGAAAGCTTAACTCCTTAGCATCTCCACGTAGTGCTCAGAGAGAACTTTTCCTGAAACCCTAGAGAGCCGGTTGGGCAAGATGTCCCATTGTTCTTCCTTCCCAATTGAAACTGGCTCTGGGACGAGTCATGCTAATCTCCTCCCACTCCTTCATGGATTGAACTTCACAACTGGTTTGGGTGGTAGCCCAGCCAAGTTTTGCTCACCGGGAAGTCTAGAATGAAGAGAAGCGAGATGCGTCCCGGAAACACCCCCAAATTCGAGTTGACTCAGAAAACCAGGATCCCTGGCTTGCTTCCTTGGGAATGAGCAGTGAGGAAGACTTTGTCCCTGCAGCTCTTTTGGGGATGTGTACAATCAGTTGCCAGGGGACTGAGCTTAGCTGTCCTGATGGTCTTGGTGTAGGGCTAAGCTAGATGAGGCATTATAACACAATAATTGTGTGCATGGCTTTTTAAAATACATCACAGGGGGACAGGTTGGAATTGGACCATGGCTTAAGGGTACAGTGGTACTGTACCTTGGTTCTCAAACTTAGTCCGTTCCAGAAGTCCAATCCAAAGCAGCTCTGTGAGGGGAACAGGAGAACTCTCCTCACATTTCCCAGAATTTTTTTGGGAGGAAGCCATTATTATTGAAAGCGGTATGATGCTGCTTTATATGCATAGTGCAGATGGGGCCTAGAATTAGATACAACCCATTAGTTACAACCCATTGTTTTTCTTATAATGATAAGGCATTGTGTATAATGCTAACTTTGGCTTAACTAGCTGTGCTTTTTTCCTCTCCTGCTCCTTTCACCCACCCACTAGGTCCTCAATGGCTTGGCACAAACAACGGGATGGCCGTCTGTGGTGACGTGTGTTGGCAACTGGTTTGGAAAGGGGAAGTGAGTCTCGTTTCCTAATGCTGTATCTGTCAAACTGTGTCTTGTGGGTGGTTGTTTTGCTTTCAAGTGCCAATTGCTTAATCCTCATCCCAGGAGGAAGTACCAGATTTATTCCCTTGCCAAAATGGAAAATATCACCCTGCGCTGGAAAATGAGGGAGTGACCTGATTATGGCACCATTATGGGGCTTTAAAAAAAATCGCATATGCATGCCTGCCTTTTTGTGAACGGCATCATGTTAGATGGTGTGTGTGTGTGTTTTTCAAAGTAGCTTTTTGATGTACCGTGCGAACTTGGTTTGCGAATGTGATCCGTGCGGGCTGCACGTTCGCAACCCACATATTCCGCAACCTGCAGCGGCGCATCTGTGCACGCACGTGTTGTGATTCAGCACTTCAGCGCATGTGCAAAGCATGATTTGGCGCTTCTGTACATGCGCGACCACCGCAACCTGGAAGTAACCCGTTCTGGTACTTCTGGGTTTCGGCGGTCTGTAACCCGAAAAAAAACGCAACCTGAAGCGTCTGTAACCAGAGGTATGACTGTACTCCATCCAGAGTAATGGGCCAGCATGAAAGTACAGTTAATAAACCAGTAATATAAAATCAGTGGCTCGGAGTATCTTCACAACAACCTTGTGAGTTGGCGAGGCTGAGCAATCACAACTTGCATGAAGCCATGCAGTGAGCTTCATGGCTGGGCAGAGATTTGAACCAGGATTGCCTGAATTCCAAATTTGGCAAGCCTCTGCTCATTAAACAATTCTGGTATCAGGCCTGAGCTGTGGACAGCAGACAGAGGTGAGCCCAGGACCTGAGAAGTGGGAGCCATGGGTCACCCCAGGAGTCAGGACCAAAGGGCAAACAAGTAGGGTTGAGGGAGCAGCAACCATGAATCATGGTTTGCAATCAGTGGTCAAACCAGAATGAGAAACCATGGTTGAAGGTGGGTTTGCAGACCATGATTTGTGAATTCAGACATCATTCCAAACCATAGTTTATGTTATGGTAAACATGGTTTGGACACCATTTCTGAATTGAGCCTGAGGGTTTACAATTGGCGATAACAGTCTGAACGAGAAAGCATGGTTTAATATGGGTTTGCAAGCCATGCTTTGTGCTAGCTACGGTTGGGAATGTCGTCTTAATGGACAAACCATAGCTAAAGGCACTGTTTCTCAAAAGGTTGCTGTGCCATGGAAGCAGGAGTGAACTTCTGAAGCTAAAAGCTGATAGGAGGGAAACTGTGGTTTGCCAGCTGCATGTTCAGAAGCTCAATCTATGGTTTTGGTTCTAAACTATGATCGGTGCAGACTTTGGACTTGTTGTCTGAACTGAACCGTGTCTTTTATATCTTACCAGACGAGGCTTTATCATGGGTATCTGGAATTCGCACACATCTGTCGGAAACATTTTAGGATCCCTGATTGCTGGCGCCTGGGTTTCAAATGCCTGGGGCCTGTCGTTCATCGTGCCTGGGATCATCATAGCCAGCATGGGCGTCATCTGCTTCCTGTTCCTCATTGAATGTGAGTGTACGCTGAGCCAAAATGTCTCCCTGCACACAAACACACTGGGCAAAATTGGAGGCACATGGGTACAGGGACACAAACAAGAATGAAGTCTGATGCAGAATTGGCAGCAGCAGCAAAGACGCTTCCTTAAATCCAAGAGAGTTCAGGAAGTGTTGCCCTCTCTCTGATTTGACTTCATGATGACGACATTATATGATTATATCTCGTTGCTGTTAAGCCAACTCAGAGTGAGGGAAAAATGTTTTCTGCCCTCACTCTGGAGCCTGGTAGGTAAAACAACTGGTGCCTAGCAAGAGCCAGGACTCCCAGGAGTGTGACCTCCTGTCACCAGTCTCATAGAAGAGGAAGTGGAGACAGTAGCAGAAAAACATAAGGAGGGGCCAGCTTTGTGAAATCTTTTTGTCTCCTCAGCACCCGTCCCGAGCACTGCATTTTGATGCAAAAAAAGTTCTGAAAATAATTTTTGGCTCGGCCCTATATGCACACCTACCTACTCTTGCTTTGAGAGTGTTTGGGTGCAAACCCAAGGAAGTAATTTCTGCTTTTATAAAATCCATGATATTTACTTCTGACTAAAGTGGTGGCACTGTGGGTTAAACCACAGAGCCTAGGACTTGCCAATCAGAAGGTCAGCAGTTTGAATCCCCGCGACAGGGTGAGCTCCTGTTGCTCGTTCCCCGCTCCTGCCAAGCTAGCAGTTTGAAAGCACGTCAAAGTGCAAGTAGATAAATAGGTACCACTCTGGCGGGAAGGTAAATGGCATTTCCATGTGCTGCTCTGGTTCACCAGAAGCGGCTTAGTCATGCTGGCCACATGACCCGGAAGCTGTACACCGGCTCCCTCGGCCAATAAAGCAAGATGAGCGCAGCAACCCCAGAGTCGGCCCCGACTGGACCTAATGGTCAGGGGTCCCTTTACCTTTTAAACTCCTTTAGGACCAGGGTGTTAGCCAGAGAGGGGATGCAGTTTAAAAGCAATGTATGCTTAATATGAGCATATCTAGATAACATAGTTGTGGTAGGAAATAGCAATTCACCAAAGTATGGGGGTGGGGTGGGGGGAAGAGAAGCAAAGAGAGGACCTGAATGCAAATGTCAGAATTGTCTCAAATAGCCTCATAAAAGCCAAAACAATCAAACGGAATATGCATGTGGCTTATTGGACCATGCAGTATTTAAAAGGCGCAATAGAAACCCAGAGCAGACTCACTGAGGCGGCAGTGAACTAGTCTGTGTCAAATAGGGGGGCATTGCTTTTGACCCACATAGGACTTGAGAAGGGACATCTCTGAGCATCCCTGAATTTCATTTCATCAGCGGTAGACGAGCAGATGTTGCCACCTAGTGTTAGAAAGCACTTTCAGCTGCTTTTTTCCTCTGCCCTGGCAGGGATGTGTTTTCTTAGGGTGACCTCCTGCAAGAGAGGCTTTCTGTGCCTTCACAGAATAGGATTCTAGATTAGATGGACCACAGGTCTCATCCAGCCAGGCACTAATTACCTGATTTCCAAACTGGAATATATTTGACAAAACACGCACCCCGGTTGCTGCTGTCATCTTGCTCCGAATGAAAGGTGTGCTTTTGTAATACAGTCTCCTCTCCACTTCAGATCCCGAAGACGTTGACTGCAGCCCTCCTCTCCATCACGTAAGTTTTGCACACACCCCCACCCACTTATGTTTCAATCCTATGCACATTTACCGGGGAGCAAGCACCATTCAATTTAATGAGACTTAGACTTTCCTCCACTAAGAGCAAACAGCTGTTTCTTCTTCCTTTCAGTATGGAGCATGATGTACTACTAGAGAAGGGAGGGAGGGAGAAGGAGGGTGAGAGAGTTGATCTCCTTTCTTCACGGCTTACTCACAGTGGACTAGCATCATGCGCAGCTTTTATAATTTCAGATTTCAGCTTCTTGTTCATTGCTTCGGGAGCCCTTTGCTGAAAACTGTAGTAATCTGTGTAATGTTACGGTCCCCTTCTCTGCTTTCAGGTCAAACTCTGTGTTCTTTTTTTGCCAAGAAAAAGTTTTTCCTCCCGTCTCTCCCTTTCCCCCCACTTATGGGGGTTGTTAATTACGTTGATTTTTTCAAGTTTTTAATTTTTTAAGGAGCAGACGTCTTGCTTTTAACAGTCTCCTTTTATAGAAGAGTTTAGCGCTGCCTCATCGGGGTTTGGGGGCATTTGCACCGGAGAATGGATTAGCCTTTTTGCACAGAGGTCCTCCCTACGTCTTTTTTTAAAAAAACGCTTTATCTTTGGTTTTTAGTTTTTGGGAGGCCTCTTTTTTGCGCTGCCTTAGGCTCAGCCCTCAGGACCCCCCCCCCCGAGGCCGGGGTGACTTACACTTGGTCCCCCGTTTCTCTCTCCAGCATTGGGTCTGTCTTGAGTTAGCAGGAGTGCAGATCCCCACCCGATCCTTTGGCTCTCTGCTCCGGAAGCCCCTCACTTGGTTTCCAACCCTCAGTATCTTGCACAGCCCTGCAGTCTCCCCTCTTTACCTCTCTGATAGTTGCTGACGGAGTCTGATGGAGCTGAGGCTCTCCCATCTTCCTTAATGAGCAACCAAAGTAAGCCAAGTCATTGGGCAAAACATTCCTGCATTGCAAGGGGATTGGATTAGGATGACCCTCACGGTCCCTTCCAACTCTACAACGATTCTGTTCATTCATTCATTCCTTTATACCCCTCCCTTCCTCCCAAAGGGCTCAACTGGACATACCTTCCTCACATAGTTGGCAACTCTCTCCATGTTATAGTTGGGTCATTGAAATGTTCTCCCATCCACATGGGAGCTGCTCCTGCGCATCTGAGACAAGACCTAACCGGCTCTCTTCTCCCCAGCTAACGGCTGCACATCGAGCTGTTGTTAAAGGGCTGGGGACTGAGCATGCTCAGTAGCCACTGAATGCTGACTGAGAAGGAATGGCACACCCTGCAAAAGGGCATGGCTGGCTAGAATGCTGGACAGGAGCAGCCAACACAGCAACACTTCCCCCCACCCCATAAATTTATTTATTTGGTTTTTCAGATTAAAGTTTTACAATCACATATCCAACATACAACATGAAAACAATATTCCAAAGGATCTCCTGGACTTCCCTCCTCCCCTTTGTGGGTCCTATTGTTAGTCATTTCCTCCCGCATCTTTTATGATGATCCAAATCTTTTACATCTGCATTGTGTCCAAAATTCACCGTAGGCTACAAGTGATATTCCAATCCTACTAACGATTTTAATTGCTTAAAATGGTCTTTAAGATAAGTTATACATTTCCCCCACTCCTTGTTAAATTTTTGGTCTTCCTGATTTCTGATACTTCTGGTCAATTTAGCCATTTCAGCATAGTCCATTAACTTCATCTGCCATTCTTCTCTGGCAGGGACATCATCTTCTTCCCATCTCTGGGCCAATAACATCTACACAGTTGTGGTTGCATACGTAAATAGGATTTTCTGCTCCCTTGGGATTTTGGCACCTAGAATTCCTAAAAGGAAGACTTCGGGGGTTTGTTTAAAGAAAAAATTAATTTAAACATTTTGACGCAGCTCCCATTTGCCTCAGCCCAATCCCTGGTCATAACTGGGAAAGGAGAGGCCTGGCTTGGAAGGAAGTACCATATCTCAGGGGCAGAACATCTGCTATGTACACAGAAGACCACAGGTTCAATCCTTGGCATCTCTGGGGCTGTAGGGGCTGAGAGAGACCCCCCATTGGAAGCCCCAGAGGGCTGCTGCCAGCCACTCTAGAGGAAACAGAGCTGTATAGACCAGTGGTCCGACTCAATAAAGAGCAGCTGCTTCTGAGGGAAAGTTCGACAAATAGAAGGGTCATATCTCGATCCAAACTCCTGAGGTGTTTTTATTTGTTTGTCTCTCTCTCAGACCACCGGTTTGGATGAGAAAGGTCTTGAGGCGGGCCACTCCATCAGCGACGGGAGCCTAAATATCTCCAGCAACAGCCGAGAAAACATTGTGGACATGTCGGAAGGTAGCAAAGAATCGACGGAAAACCGGGAAGCCATTAGCTTCATTGATGCTCTCCGGATACCTGTGAGTACGACCTCACAGGGGAGGGAGGGTGGGGTGAGTTGTAAGAGGCTAGCTGCAGTGGTAGAACTCCCTTTGTTCAGTTTGCAGTGGTACCTCGGGTTAAGAACTTAAGTTAAGTCCGTTCTTAACCTGAAACTGTTCTTAACCTGAGGTACCACTTTAGCTAATGGGGCCTCGTGCTGCTGCTGCGCCCCACCGTTCTCATCCTGAAGCAAAGTTCTTAACCTGAGGTATTATTTATGGGTTAGCGGAGTCTGTAACCTGAAACGTATGTAACCCGAGGTACCACTGTACTATATTTATATCCCAGGGTGGGGAGAGAAGACTGAAAATTGAAATTGACAGGTGTGCTGTTGTGTGGATCAGATTGGCGACTACGCACCTGTCAGCTACTGTTTAGTAAGAAGATATCCATTCATTCATTCATTCATTCATTCATACCCCGCCCATCTGGCTGGGTTTCCCCACCACTCTGGGCAGCTCCCAACAGAATATTGAAAACACAATAGAACACCAAACATTAAAAACTTCCCTAAACAACATTCAGATGTCTTTTAAAAGTCAGGTGGTTGTTTATTTCCTTGACATCTGATGGGAGGGTGTTCCACATGGCGGGTGCCACTACCGAGAAGGCCCTCTGCCTGGTTCCCTGTAACTTCACCTCTCGCAGTGAGGGAACCACCAGAAGGCCCTTGGTGCTGGACCTCAGTGTCTGGGCTGGACGATAGGGTGGAGATGCTCCTTCAGGTATACTGGGCCGAGGCTGACAAAAGGAGAACAGGAGATCGGATCATGAATTGACCTGTGCATGGGGGTCCATAGGCATTTATCTAGGGGAGGGTAAAGGCAAGCCCTGAATGGAGCCTGGTTTCTCACAAAAATATATTTAAAACAAAATAGGAAGATGAATGCCTGCACATTCCCTGTTATGTACTGAGTTGAATAGGATCCAAACTGCAGCAGTCTGATTGGTCCTAGAACAATAGGATCCAAACTGCAGCAGTCTGATTGGTCCTAGAACAATAGGATCCAAATTGCAGCAGTCTGATTGGTCCTAGAACAATGCAGCAGTATGATTGGTTGGCAGGAACCACCCAATCATGCTCCAGATATAAGTGAATCCACAACCTGATTGGCTTACAGTAGAATTCCAGAATTAACCAATCATGTGCAGCCCATTGTGTAAATAATGTATATAAAGCAGATACTTTGAGGGGACTTGCATTCATTCCTCCTCACCACTATGAGCACTATGAGCTGAATAAAGAGCATGAAATCACTTTGCGACTCTGAGTATATTTCATTCCCCCTTGTTCTGTGGGAATTGGTGGCTTGTGATTCAGGGGGGCAACATCCCCCTTCCCTCCCCCATGGACACCCATACCCCTGTGTCCTGTCTGTTTGGGGCCTTTGTCTTTGCAAAAACTGCCTTTTGTTATCTGCTAATGGTTTTTTCTTCCTCTCTCTCCTCTGCAGGGAGTGGTGGAGTTCTCCTTTTGCCTGCTGTTTGCAAAACTAGTCAGTTACACGTTCCTTTACTGGCTTCCCCTCTACATTGTGAATGTGGGTGAGTTGCAAGGAGCTTGTTATGGAGACTCCCAATTTGTGATCTGAGAACCTGCTTCAGGAAGTTTTGCTGGTGGGATTTTCCAGTGACTCTGAGCCTCCCAAAGGCTGGCTTAGGTCCATGTCCTACATCACACCTAAAGATGGGCCCGTTTTTAAGAAGAAGAAAAACTTATTTATTTATTTATTTATAAAGAATTCAGTGGGACCTCGTTTTATTTTATTCTACTTTATTGACTGAGTGAGAAAAAAATCATTTTATGCTCCCGTTTCAGCCCTAACAAGCGCTTCTGAGAAAAGAAAATAGGACAGAATTAAAACAAAAGAATTAAATAGCAGAGTTAAAACAGTTAAAGCAGAGCTAAAGGCTTCATTCTTAAAAGTACTGAGCCAGACTGTTGGCCTTATTTGGCTCAATAATGGCTACACTGACTGGAAGTGTCTGATGTAGGAGATGCCAGGGACTTTTTGCATGCAAAACTTATCCTCTTCCATTGAGCTACATCTCCTGCCAGCAAGCAGAGAACTGCTTCCAGCCAAGTCAGACCATTGATCTTATCTAACCCAGTTCTGTCGACACTGACTGGCAGAAGCTGTGCAGGGTCAAATACAGAGGGTCTTCCGCAACTGAGATCTCTTCAACTGGAGGTGTTGGTGGAATGTGGATCCCTTTGCATGCAAACCCTGCACCCCACCCCCATTTAATTCCATCACATTTTGATCTTCTCTGCTCACCCACCCATTTCTCCTCCTTTTCTCTTTGCAGCTCATTTCACCGCGAAAAAGGCAGGGGATATGTCCACCCTCTTTGACGTCGGCGGCATAGTTGGTTTGTTGCATCGATTTTCTTTTTTTAAAAATTATTTTAGTAGTGCAATTATATTTGTGTACCTAGATACGAAAACAAAACAAAACAAGATGAAGTCCGATTATCCAAAGCCAAAGGAAAATGAATATCCAGAACTAATAACAGACATACTGCAAGAAGATCAAACCTCTCCATTCTGAAGGAAATCAGCCCTGAGCGCTCACTGGAAGGACAGATCGTGAAGCTGAGGCTCCAATACTTTGGCCACCTCATGAGAAGAGAAGACTCCCTGGAAAAGACCCTGATGTTGGGAAAGATGGAGGGCACAAGGAGAAGGGGACGACAGAGAATGAGATGGTTGGATGGTGTTCTTGAAGCTACCAGCATGAGTTTGATCAAACTGCGGGAGGCAGTGGAGGACAGAAGTGCCTGGCGTGCTCTGGTCCATGGGGTCACGAAGAGTCGGACACGACTAAACGACTAAACAACAACAATAACAGACAAAGCAAATTTAACAAACATCGCCAAAGTCAGATATGGCAACTGAAAATCATTGGGTTTCAAGGCACAGCAAATGGGTTTACATTATCCTGGAGCTCATTACTGCAGTAAATTATAAAAAGACTCATTTTTGTCTGCAAATTTATTTGGCTGAACTCTGGAAAAGTGCTTTGACGTTCACAGCGTGTTATTCTTTGAAGGAGAACTACCTGAAAATGATTGACAGGTGGTATTTAACTCTGAGTAGGCTCGCTAAGATGTGTAAGACTGAATAAGATAAGTGCTGGAGATGCAAAGAGGTTGAGGGAACATTCTTTCATATGCGGTGGACTTCTAAAAGGGTAAAAGAGTATTGAGAAATGATACATAATGAATTGGGGGAAATGTTCAAAAGTACTTCCCCCCCCAAAAAAAAAACCCCAACAACAACCAGAGTCCTTTCTGTTGGGGACAATTCAGACGGAAATTCCCAGGTGTCAAAAAAGGTTATTTATGTATGCCACTACTGCAGCACATGTTGTTAGCTGAAAAATAGAAAACGAGTGAAGTCCCAACCAAAGAAGAGTAGCAACTTAAGCTGATGGAATATGCGTAGCTTGCAGACAACATATAGAATAAGAGAACAAGAAGAACATACATTTAGAGAAGATGGGAAAACGTTTATTGAATATATGAGAAATAACTCTGTACCGTTGAAAACGCTGGCAGTGTTAAGATAAATTCAACAGCGTAAATAAATTTTGATGGATTTAATAATGGAATACTGAATGGTATAGTTTTTGTAAAATATGCAGGGATTTATGATATGCAAAATGAACCATGGAAGGAGAAGAAGGGAAGTCATTGATATTTTAAGGATGTAAAAATGAGTACTTTAAATTGTAAAACAGAAAATCTAATATTTATTTGGCTTGCCAAAGGCCTTTGAGTGAGTTCATGGCTCTCAGACCTGACATTCTTCACCCTTTGCCAACCTTCGAAAGTGAACTGTGACTTTTTCCCCCTGTAGGAGGCATCCTGGCAGGTCTCATCTCTGACTACACAGGTGGCAGGGGCACGACATGCTGTACGATGCTCATTTTGGCTGTTCCCATGGTGAGTTTCCCTATTGCACACTTCAGCTTCAGAGGCAGCAAGGTGATTAGCACCAGTTGTGTGTCCAGGCACTTTTAGGCAGTCACTATTTTTGGGTCACATACCCACAGCTTAGGGACGCGGGTGGCGCTGTGGTGGTGAGTGCAGGCCCCGCCCCCTAGGCCAGATGGAGTTGGCAGGAGAGGGAGCGGTCCTCCCAGATCTCACAAGAGCAGCAGCAACAATGTCCCGGAGGCCCTGATGGAGGCCCCCAACTTGGCTTCTTGCAGCGAGGGAACTGCCAGAAGGCCCTCGACACTGGACCTCAGTATCCGGGCAGAATGATGAGGGTGGAGACGCTCCTTCAGGTATACTGGACCGAGGCCATTTAGGGCTTTAAAGGTCAGCACCAACACTTTGAATTGTGCTCAGAAATGTACTGGGAGCCAATGTAGGACCGGTGTTATATGGTCTCAGCAGCCACTTCCAGTCACCAGTCTAGCTGCCACATTCTGGATTGGTTGTAGTTTCCGGGTCACCTTCAAAGGTAGCCCCACATAGAGCGCATTGCAGTACACCATACATTTAAAGCACCCCTTAAACACTCATGGCTTCCCCAAAAGATTCTGGGAGCTTTTGTTGAGTTTGCTCGGAGCTGTTAGAAGACCCCTATTCCCCTCACAGAGCTGCAATTCCTAGAGTTCCCTGGGACTGCTTGTTGAACCTCTCTGGAAATGCTCATTCACTGCCTTGCTTTCTCTTCTAGCTCTTCGCCTACAACCATGTTGGCCAGAATGGACTAGCAACATCAATAGGTAAAGTTGCACTACTTTCTGGAGATTTTCACCACTGGCATACACTGGCTTCCACCAAGAAACCTCTGAGCTAGTTCTCACATTGCCACTGGACCCTGATGGTCCCTTTATTGCTGTTCTTGATTCAGTTTTGTGCAGGGAAATAAATGTTCTCTGAATATATCACCAAGCTATCTGGAGCTGGCAGTATGGTAGGGATTTGAGTGTCACCTTCTACTTTACAAGTGAAGGTGTTCCAGCTAGCAAATTGCTTCACAGACTTGGAGAATATATTTAATCCCGCTCAAGCACCCATCTGCTGCATGAGGGGGCCTAATCCTGCTAGCCCTGCCCAGCTGCACTTGCTACCCATGCCCACCGCCAACACAAGAACCTGCCTTCTGTGGGAATGTTGAGGAAAGTAGGAGAGGATATATTGATTAGATATTATCCCTCCTCACTCACGCTAGTGAGCTAGTAGCAGAGCACATTCCCTTGCACATTGCTAGAAGCAAGTTGGTGGATTTGTTAGAATCGTTTAAGTTGAGCAATCCAGTCTGGCTTGTCTGGATTGGATTGTTCCTGGTAAATTTCCCTTTATTTCCCTCTTAAAAATAATAATAACATGGCAGTCTTCTTTAAAAGTAATGGTAAAGTTTACTTGCATTTGGTTTACAGTAGTATTCTGAAGGCAGGCTTTAATCCTGTGGTTACAGTTACATTTGTAGAGAAAAGAAGTCTTTTTTATATAAAAAAATAATTATTAACAGTTTCAACATAACAAATTAACAAACCATATAATCGCTTACATTAATTTCCCCCTTTCCCCCTCCCTTCCATCCTTCCCTCTCCCCCCCCCCCCCCGGACTTCCCTCAGCTCCTCTCTCTGATTTCTCAGCACATATTATTCTCTGCATGTTGTAAAATTTTACATAGCCTTACATTATCTATATATCATGTTATCAACCAATAAATTTGTGTATGTTTATTCGAGACCTGCCAAGGAGTCCAGTTCATTTTGTTGTCTTTCTAGATCATTTGTAAAAAGCTCCCATTCTTCCTTAAAGTCACAGTTGTCCTCTTCCCGCAATTTATATGTCAATTTAGCCAACTCTGCATAGTTCATCAGTTTTTCTTGCCACTGTTCTTTCATTGGGATTTCCTCATTCTTCCATCCTTGTGCCATCAAGACTCTTGCCACTGTTGTGGCATACATAAATAAATTCTTGGTTTTTCTTGGCAGGTCTTGTCCTACAATCCCTAACACATTTGTAGAGAAGAGAAGTCTGAGATAGGCCCCAGACTTTTTACCTTGTGGCTTCCATCCTCTGTAAGGATGGATGGCTAAGAGCCAGCAAAAGATGGTAAAAGAGCAGCAAAAGAGCCAAATAGCTAAAGAAGAGTCTAAGAAGAAAGATGGCTGCATGACTAGCCCTTTTATAGGGTCTGCTAGGGTCATGCCCAGGGACGTGGGTGGCGCTGTGGGTTAAACCACAGAGCCTAGAACTTGCTGATCAGAAGGTTGGGGGTTTGAATCCCCTCGATGGGGTGAGCTCCTGTTGCTTGGTCCCTGCTCCTGCCAACCTAGCAGTTTGAAAGCACAAAGTGCAAGTAGATAAATAGGTGGGAAGGTAAATGGCGTTTCCGTGCGCTGCTCTGGTTCGCCAGAAGCGTCTTAGTCATGCTGGCCACATGACCCGGAAGCTGTACGCAGGCTCCCTCGGCCAGTAAAGCGAGATGAGCACTGCAACCCCAGAGTTGGCCACGACTGGACCTAATGGTCAGGGGTCCCTTAGGGTCATGCCCATCTACCTGGTCACATATGGGGAGGATGCTCCAGACCAGGTGTGACAGGAAGTCCTCCTGGCTGGAGCAACAGTCCCCTGTGTGTCCACTCTAGGCAACAGGAAATGTTGTATTTGACTGCTTCAGGGATTACACATCCCACACCTTCTACTTACTGAGTCCAAACATTTGCCCATCTAGCTCAGTACTGTCTACACTGGCTGGCAACAGCTCTCCCCCTAGAGATGCTGGGGCTTGAACCTGGGACCCTGTGCCTGCAGAGCAGGTGCTCCCCCAGGGAGCTACAGCCATTGTTTCCAGTGCACTTTTTTCTTTGACTTAAAATGGCTTTGGGATTGTTGTTGTTGTTTAGTTCGTGTCCGACTCTTCATGACCCCCTGGACCAGAGCACGCCAGGCACTCCTGTCTTCCACTGCCTCCCGCAGTTTGGTCAGACTCATGCTGGTAGCTTCGAGAACACTATCCAACCATCTCGTCCTCTGTCGTCCCCTTCTCCTTATGCCCTCAATCTTTCCCAACATCAGGGTCTTTTCCAGGGAGTCTTCTCTTCTCGTGAGGTGGCCAAAGTATTGGAGCCTCAGCTTCACGATCTGTCCTTCCAGTGAGCACTCAGGGCTGATTTCCTTCAGAATGGAGAGGTTTGATCTTCTTGCAGTCCATGGGACTCTCAAGAGTCTCCCCCAGCACCATAATTCAAAAGCATAAATTCTTCAGCGATCAGCCTTCTTTATGGTCCAGCTTTCACTTCCATACATCACTACTGGGAAAACCATAGCTTTTACTATACGGACCTTTGTTGGCAAGGTGATGTCTTTGGGATAGTTTGTAGCAAAGTGATTTGTAAATGGAAGCAAATAAATCGAGACGGCAAGGTTACGTGGCTGATGTTTGTTCTTTCTTTCTCTCTGCAGTGATGTTAATTATATGCGGCGCCCTCGTCAACGGGCCATACGCTCTCATCACAACTGCGGTGTCGGCGGACTTGGTAAGAATTGCCCCCAGAAGTTCTTGTTATTCGCTGGGAAACATAAACTTTCACTCCAGAGGCCTTTTGAGCTAACAACCCGGGTTGGCTCCCAGACAATTCAGCGGCCCCACATTTGGACATTAGTCAGGATCCGTGCTTAAACCAAGAAGCCTCTAATTTCCTGTTTCATCCAAACTGGGAAATTATGGTTACCAGCTTCTGAATCAGCCAGGATATTAAATTATAGCTGACGAGTAACTTGCTGAGCCAGGTACAATCCAGATCCGATTGTCTGCTGTTCATTATCTTCTCTGACACTTGTCCCTTGCAACCATTTCTTATTCATCAGTTAAGGGCATTCAAAGTGACTTGAGCCTTTCTGGCCTTGAACTCATTCCTAGAACAGGATTCAACACGCAGACGCACAGCACAGCAGTTTTCTTCTTTGGGCAATAGAATAGGAAATTCTTTCCACGGAGTGTAAACATGACACCTTGGCTGAGAGAGGAGAGCTCTTGGCTTCCAGCACATAGCCTTCAAAACTTGGAAGAGATCTGAATTAATCTGGCACAGATCAGTTACACATTCTCCAGGTACTCTGGAGGAAAAAAAGAATATTTTTAATTGGCTGTAAAATTGTCCCTTCGGCAAATCCCTCCTCTCATGGCAGCTGTTAGTGTACAAGAAAGAAAGAAAAGATGTAGCCAGGATGGTTTTAGAACAAAGTGGAAAATAATACAGGCTCAGAACACTGAGTGTTGGCTTGTCCAGGGGAAGCGTTTTCAATGCAATCCCCCCCCCCCAAAAAAAAAGTTCATTGCAATTATATATATTCAACATGTTTCCTTCAATGAGTACAGTCTTAAAATGATTTGAATTGGTTTTAAAAATACTTTTAAAAGCCTTGCAATTTAGCAAAACTAACTCATTTTGGAATAATCAATTAAAACCTAGATCTCTGGCCTGGCTCACACACATCGTGCTAAAGCAAACCATGACTTAGCACAAGTGTGCACTAAGTTTAGGGAGGTTTTTAATGTTTGGTTGCTTTATTATTATTATTATTATTATTATTATTATTATTATTCTGTTGGGAGCTGCCCAGGGTGGCTGGGGAAACCCAGCCAGATGGGCAGGGGGTATTAATAATAATAATAATAATAATAATAATAATAATAATAATTCTCCAGTCATTTTGCTGCTTTGCTGAACTAAGCAATGGTTTCGCTTACCACATCATCTAAACCTCCTAATAGCCAACTATAATCCACTTTCTTGAATTTTCCGCCCACTAACTGGTTCCAGTCCTGCCCTCCAGAGCAACAGGAACCTTGCAATGTTCATGTGTGACATTTTCCTTTAACCTTGTAATCTTTCTTTGCCCCCCCCCTTCTTCTCCACCCCAGGGCACCCACGAATGTCTCCAAGGAAACGCAAAGGCCCTTGCCACCGTTACAGCCATCATTGATGGAACGGGATCTGTCGGTCAGTAGCTGAGAAGCTTAGGCCAAGTGTGGAAGCTTTGGCCCTCCAGGTGTTCTTGAACTACAACTCCCATCAGCCCCAGCCAGCACGGCCAATGGCCAGGGATGATGGGAGTTGCAGTCCAGCAACACCTGGAGGGCCATAGTTTCTCAACACCTGGCCTAGGAGTTAATTTGAGCCTCATCCAGTGTTTTGTAGTATGAAGCCTCAGAGGGGCAGAGGTTTTTCCTATTCCCCAAAGGTTACCATTATCCAGGGAGATGTAGTGATAACTGACTACTAGTCTCACACCTGGGGCCCACTTCTGTCTCAAACCCTGTCAATATCAGCTCTGAATCTGCCCTGAGAAGGGATGGGGCTAATTGCCGCATTGCTCACCCATATCATGCAAATCTGCATGCAAGTGTGTCTGCCCTAAAGAGGTTTTTGTGGTTCCTCAAGGCTTCCCAAAATACATATATTTAAATTATCATTATTTATTATTATTATTATTATTATTATTATTATTATTATTATTATTATTATTATTATTATTTCATTGCTCCTCTGATGGCAAAATATTTTATTTTCACTTCATTAAAAAAGTAAATACTGATTGCTTCCTTTTCTTTTGTATTTGATAATATATTTTATTAGTTTTCAATTACAATCCAATAATAGCATCATTATAACAATGCCAAATAATAACACAATTACTAATACCAATCATTCAGATACTAAATGGCATAATTTAGGTGGCCCCCTACATGCTAGAGTTGTTGGTTTGAAGTTTTACTTTATTTATGCGTTCCAAAATCTTAATAACTTCAATTACACTCTGGTCGAAATAACAATGCCTTATACAACAACTGCAGTATTAACAACTTCCATTTGTATTGACACATGAAATGATTTATAAAATTGCAAGTGAGGCAATCAAACTATATCCTTGTTCTTCCTGTGTGTGACAGTAATTCTGTCCATGATGTTTCTTCCTGTAAAATGTTATGTCTATCTTTTCCCGGTTCTTGCTGTTCTCCATCATGCCTTGGGCGGAGCTATACTGATTGTTTCCTTAGGTCACCCATTGTAATACTGTAATGCCAAAAGACTTTTTGTGGCTCCCCAAATCTGCGATTTTTAAAGTAGTATCATCATCATCATCATCATCATCAAAATACCTTCTTAAGCTGACTGCTCCCATAGTTACCCCACTGTGATTCTGCAATGCCAAAGGGTTTGGGTTACCCCCCCAAGTAAACTTTTTCTTTTTTAAAAGATGGCCACACCAACTTTGACATTTGCCCCCACCCTGAGAGTTGGGGAAAGGTAGCCCCCTGCTCTTGTGGACCCCACTGAGCTGGATGGCCCAATGGCTGGTTCACTAGAAGTCCGTTTCCTGTGCTCCTATATGTCTTAGACAAATCTGTAGGGCTCTCCAACATCCCTGGTCACACCCCTGCTTCTGTACCCCCTGTAAATCAGGGGTCAGCAAACTTTTTCAACAGGGGGCTGGTCCACTGTCCCTCAGACCTTGTGTGGGGCCGGACTATATTTTGAAGGGGGGGAAATGAACAAATTCCTATGCCCCACAAATAACCCAGAGATGCATTTTAAATAAAAGCACACATTCTACTCATGTAAAAACACCAGGCAGGCCCCACAAATAACCCAGAGATGCATTTTAAATAAAAGGACACATTCTACTCATGTAAAAACACGCTGATTCCTGGACCGTACGCGGGCCGGATTTAGAAGGCAGTTGGGTCAGATCCGGCCCCCGGGCCTTAGTTTGCCTACCCATACTGTAAATCAGCTTTTCTCAACCTGTGGGTCCCCAGATGTTGTTGAACTACAACTCCCATCACCCCTAGCTAGCAAGGCCAGAGCTCAGGGATGATGGGAGTTGTAGTCCAACGACATCTGGGGACCCAAGGTTGAGAACCAGTGCTGTAAATGGTCAATCTGTCAACAGCAGTCAGCCATGTTAGCTACAAACAGAACCCCCACATTCAGAGATCACCAAATGCTTTTGCCACCATACGCTTCTTGTGAGCTCAGGGTATATGGCTGCCGCCCTGTTAGATGCATAGTCCTGGCTAGAAGAACCTTTGCTGTGTTCCAGCACAGCAGGTCTTTTGTTGTTATCCGTGAGGTTGTTTTCTGCTGCTCCAGAGAAGCGGACACGGAGCAATGGATCCAAACTACAAGAAAGAAGATTCCACCTAAACATTAGGAAGAACTTCCTGACAGTAAGAGCTGTTCGACAGTGGAATTTGCTGCCAAGGAGTGTGGTGGAGTCTCCTTCTTTGGAGGTCTTTAAGCAGAGGCTCGACATCCGTATGTCAGGAGTGCTCTGATGGTGTTTCCTGCTTGGCAGGGGGTTGGACTCGATGGCCCTTGTGGTCTCTTCCAACTCTGTGATTCTATGATTCTACATGTTGGTCATCTCTGACTTCCTGAGTCTTCTTCCATCACCATGTAGGATTTGCAGACATAGGTTTTCTGCGCCATCTGTGCTAGAAGGAACCTGCCTTATTGCCATGAGCTGGGCTTCGCTCTTGGCTGCTTGCTGATCCTTTGCATCACTCTTTTTCCATTTTGCAGGTGCTGCCCTTGGACCCCTGCTGGCAGGTGTGATCTCTCGCACCGGCTGGGACAATGTCTTCTACATGTTGATGGCCGCCGATCTCCTGGCTTGCCTAGTGAGTTTCCTTTTGCAGAGCATTCAACATCAATTCCTCTTTTAACCCAACCATTCTGTGAGACATCCATGTCGCCTTATTGCCCCTGTCTGCACAGACTTTTGATATGGTGAGCTAAGGGATCAGGAATTGGTGGCCCTGCAGATGATGATTGACTATGGTAGAGCAGACGATTTGCTTACAGGAGGTCCCAGGTTGCATTCCCCATCACCTCCAGTCAAAAGGATCTCAGGACAGCGACTTGAGAAAGAACCACAAATGAGATTCTGGAAAGCTGCTGTCTGTCAAGAGCTGACAGTACTGGTCTAGGTAGACCAATGGAGAAATAGCAGCTCTATGTGAAAACTTATCCAGTGTGAATCCGACTCAAGAGCTGTCCTGTGCCACAACTAACTTAGGTCCATTAATTTCAAGGGGTCTCATCTGAGTAGGACTTTTTGGGGACCTGTAACTCCCCTCATCCCTGATGGTTGGCCATTCAAGCTGGTGTTGATGAGAATGGAGATGAACAATGTCCAGAGGTCTCCATCCCTGCTGTTAGCTAATGGGTGAATCCTACCAAATTAAACCTCAGTTGGGTAAACCCTTGAGAACAGCTGATTTTGCTACACCAATCCTGACCTAAGTTGGGAACCACCTGCAGCTCAGTGGTGGAGCAGCCGATTTGCTTGCATGGAGGTCCCAGCTTGCATTCCCCATCATCTCCAGTCAAAAGGATCTCAGTACAGCGACTTGAGAAAGACCCACAAATGAGATTCTGGAAAGCTGCTGTCTGTCAAGAGCTGACAGTACTGGTCTAGGTAGACCAATGGAGAAATAGCAGCTCTATATGAAAATCATGGGGTCTTTCCTTTCCAACTGCATTTGTCTGTGTATAATTTTGAAGAAGGATCGTAGCTCAGTGGTAGAGCTTTGCAGAAGGTACCAGGCTCAATCCTTGTCATCTCCAGTTGGGGCTTGGAAAGACACCCATCTGAAACTCTGGAGAGCTGCTGCCGGTCTGTGTAGACCAGGCATCCCCAAACTCGGCCCTCCAGATGTTTTGGGACTACAACTCCCATCATCCCTAGCTAACAGGGCCACTGGTCAGGGATGATGGGAATTGTAGTCCCAAAACATCTGACTCAGTATAAGACAATGGGTATGGACAGCAACTGTGGCTTGGTGGGGCAAGTGGGAGCAGTCCCCTCATGCAGGAGATGAAAGCTTGAGTGGGATTGACCAATGGGTCTGAATAGGTATAAGGCAGCTTCTGGTGTCTTTAGCACAGAGACATCATTGCAGCGCCATGGACAAACGCTGGGTGGGCTGTCTGCATGCACCAAACTGCCACTGCCATCATTAACTCTGAGTATATCTTCTCCTTCCAGTTCCTTTCACGTGTGGTGTTCAAAGAAATACGAGGGTGGTGCGGCTCCTGCGGAAGAAAACGAGGGTAGGTGTTTGCAGAGGCTGAATATTTTGGAAAGTATGACTCCAGGGACCCGTGGTTCACTGGTACTTTAAAAATTTCCACCCCCAGATTCCCTTGAATTTTAAGTTTTACCAGCCTGTCTGTGAAGCCCTGTTGAATTCCCCTGCCAATACATGCTGCCATCTTGGGCCAGTTGAGTGTGCACAAAGCAAAACAAGATGGCAGCATTCTGTTCAGAAATGTGCTACTGAGACCTGCTACGCTGGAATGCTACGCTGCAGATGTTCTGACCAAGCTTGAAACATGTTATCTCCTCTTAAAAAGCCAAGAAAGGAAAAGGGCTTTCGCCTGCACACGCAAACAACCCAATTGCTCTTCCCTTTGAAACAGCAAACAAAAGAGAAAGACACCCATTTCACTGTAGTTTTCTGGATTGTCCAAACCAAGCTGTGGTTAGCTGATTTGGGGGGGGGGACCCAGAACAGTGGGGTCCAAACTTTTTTCAAAGAGGGCCAGATTTGATGAAGTGAAGGGCCATAAGGGCCGACCAAAGGGCCTACCAAAGTTGAGCTTTTTTTAGGGTTGGATTTTACCCAAGGAAATAAACTGCCACAGGGGCCGGATTAAGCCAACCTGTGGGCTGGATTAGGCCCCCGAAACAGACTTTGGACATGCCTGCCCCAGGATGTTAAACCATGATTTGAGGTTAGCTTAATATCCTGGCTTGTCTGGAATGCGTTCACCATAGTTCCCCTGTTCAGACGAGATGGGAAACTTTAGGCAACGAAAGACTTTGTGGTTTGTTTTCTGCTATCCCTTTGCCTGGCTGAAAGGCTGGTTTAATATCTTGACTTATCGTGCCAAGATACGAGCATCAAACTCCACTATGAAAGTCATACCTAAAGTCATCAACCTCCGGTCATACCTAAAGGGACACTTGTGAACCAGGGTCCCAAAGAACCAGGAGCGGTGCTGCCACACACTTGGCCTCCCTGCAGTGATGTTGCTGGAGCAGCAGGAAAGTTGGCACTGTTTGGGCAAATGGGCAGAGCCCATCCAGCACTTCCACTGATGCCCCTTTCCTTTCTGGGAAGCACCAGCGATGTCACTGCCCGGAGACCTCAGTGCGTGGCGTTTCCCCTTCTAACTGACTTCTCCTGCAAAGAGTCGGGTGGAGCTCTGGTCATGATAGAATGAACCCCAATTTCTCTACCACCACCACTCCTAACATGCCCACCAATCCTTAACCAATACTAACAGCAACCTTCTCCCCCATGTGCCTTCCTAGCTCTTGTGTGGCATTAACAGAACCAGTAGTGTTGGATATGAAATAGTTTGCAGTGTGAGTATGCCCATTGGTTCTCTCTTCCCATCTAGTGGAGCAGGGTGTGTGTGCAAATTTCAGGGTATGATTTTTTCTCTTGATTTCCCTCTCCCCCCCCCCCCGGGGCATCTGTGAGGCAAAACCGCAGTAGCAAAACACAGTTTCTGTGACCGATCTTTGAGATTTAAGTTTGCCTAAATAGAGCAAAGGTGTGATGCGTCTAGGACTGCAAATTCACCTGCATTGTCCTAGCTTTCTGGATCAGAAACCCAGTTATAACTTGGGTTGAACACGATCATCTCAACTGGATCAGGCGGGATTCGAACACGTAGATCAGGGTGGGAAAGATGAACAAGTTGCATGACCTAGAACCATCCCAACGAGGCTGTGGTAGAGATTCCAGCCCGATCAAAGAAAGTACTTTTTCACACAGCACATAGTTAAACTGGAAAGTTCACTACCACAATGATGGTGGCCATCAACATGGATGGCGTTAAAGGGAGATTAGATGAATTCATGGATCTGAAGGCTGTCCTGGTTGTGGTGGCCATAGGCTGCCTTCATCATTGGAGACTGCATGCATCTGAATACAGTCAAACCTCAAATCCTGAACGCCTCTGTTTTGGAATGTTTCGGCTCCCAAATACCAAAAACCCAGAAGTAAATGCTCCGGTTTTTGAACGTTTTTCGGAACCTGAATGTCCAATGCGGCTTCCACTTGAGGGCAGGAAGCTCCTGCAACCAATTGGAAGCTGCGCCTCAGTTGTCAAACATTTTGGAAGCCAAATGGGCTTCCAGAACGGATGACGTTCGACAACCGAGGTTTGACTGTACCAGTTGCTGCGGAACCTAACAGTAGCGGAATGCCACAGCCCTCATGCCCTGCTTGTAGGTTCCCCAGAAATATCTGGTTGGAAGCAGGATGCTAAGCTAGATAGAATTTTGCTGTGATCCAACATGGATCATCTTAGTTTGCTTATGGCCAAGAAAGGGACAGTGTTCTAACAGAGTCCCAAACAGCACTGAAATAACATGGAGATATCAGCCATGATGGCTACGCTTTGCCTTCATGGTCAGAGGCAGTGTGCTTCTGAAGACCATTTTCTGGAAAACTTCCAGATGGGAGAGTGTTGTTACACTCAGGTCCTACTTATAGGTTTCCCATAGGGATCTGGTCAGCCACTGTGAGAAGATCCAACAGGGCTCAACTTATGTTCTTATGATTTTATTGTTGGTGAGATGAGCATTTCCCTCCAATAATTTGGCCATTTCCATATGTGCTATTTTTAAAACGAATATTCAGATTTAAGAATGCAGAGCCCTAGCCAATATCGAACTGAAACATTTGGTTCCTGTTTCTGCAAGACATTGTCGTGCCATGGGACCCACAGATGCCCCCTCTGGACTCCTTGACTAATGCCCCTGAATGCTATAATCGAAATGAATTTCAAGTTGGGGGGGGAGAATCATATCTTGGCTATCATGCCCAGGAAATCATCGGCGCAGCCACATAATTGCCTTGGTCTTCACAATTTGTCAATACTCCCGTAACCAGTTGTACCTTGTTAACAAATCACTGAGAATTTTGATTTGGGGGTGTGCGTGATTGAGAAAGCAGAACGGCCATATTTTAAAGCAGTGGTTCTCAAAGATGAGCTCCCCAGAATGAGGCACAGACAGCCATTGTGGGAGACATAGGCCACATTCACAGCATACATTTAAAACACTGTGAAACCACTTTAAATGAATTATGTGAGCTGTAGTTTGTCAGCGGTGTTGAGTGGGGTTAGGAGACCCCGGGCACAATTCAAAGTGTTGGTGCTGACCTTTAAAGCCCTAAACGGCCTCGGCCCAGTATACCTGAAGGAGCGTCTCCACCTCCAACGTTCTGCCCGGACACTGAGGTCCAGCTCCGAGGACCTTTGGCGGTTCCCTCCCTGCGAGAAGTGAGGTTACAGGGAGCCAGGCAGAGGGCCTTCTTGTTTATGGCGCCCTCCCTGTGGAACACCCTCCCATCAGATGTCAAGGAAATAAAGAACTATCTGACTTTTAGAAGACATCTGAAGGCAGCCGTGTTTAGGGAAGTTTTCAATGTTTGATGAATTATTGTATTTTAATAGTTTGCTGGAAGCCGCCCAGAGTGGCTGGGGAAACCCAGCCCGATGGGCGGGGGTATAAATAATAAATTATTAGTAGTATTAGTATTAGTATTAGTATTAGTATCATTCTCCTCATGGAGCCACAATTCCCAAAGTTCCTTGTGAAGAGGGATGGATTATTAAAGAGCTCTGGGAATTATCGTTCTGGCAGCGGAAGAAGGCTCTCCATCAGCCCCCTTAAGAAGCATCAGTTCCCAGGGTTCTCTGGAGAAAGCCAGCTCTGTTAAAAAGTGGCATGATACTGCTTTAAATATATGGTGTGAATATGGCCATAAGTATCCTGAGCCACGTCTCTTCGTTTTGGTAAGTTTACTCTGAGTAGGACTAACATTGGACTCCCCCTCTAGGGAGCGACCAGCCTGATGCCAAAACATTTCCAAACAATTCCTACCCTTCAGTTCCAACATTTGAAGGGGACTTGTGTTTGAATGTTAAATCCAAACCAGGATAAAATATAAAAAATAGATTTTGAAACAAACAAAAACAAACAAAAAGCATATCTTATGAGCAAAAGAAAACAAAAGGAGCACAATTAGGCAACCATTAAAAAGAAAGCAATTCCCATATTATAGGAAAATGCTTGGTAAAGATAGAGCAATACAGTGGTACCTTGGGTTACAAACACCTCGGGTTACAAACACTGTGGGTTACAGACTCCGCTAACCTGGAAGTAGTACCTCGGGTTAAGAACTTTACCTCAGGATGAGAACAGAAATTGTGCGCCGGTAGCATGGCGGCAGTGGGACGCCCCACTAGCTAAAGTGGTACCTCAGGTTAAGAACAGTTTCAGGCTAAGAACGGACCTCTGGAACGAATTAAGTTCGTAACCAGAGGTACCACTCTAAGCACCAGGTGAAAGCATCTGGGGAGAGTGCTCCGTAATTAGGGGTGCCACCACAGCAAAGGCCCACTTTCTGGCTTAAAGGTATTCCATAACCAGGAGCCACTACAACAAAGGCCTTATTTCTGGTGGCCATGCGACTAACAGAGGCAGGGGCACCCAGATCAGTGCTTCAGTTGGTAAGCTCATGTGCCACATGGCTGGGGAGATCCCCAGGGGAGATGCTAAATATCCCTTGGAACATCTAGCTAGGCCCTGATGACCACTGTTTTAAAGTATGAAGCCATGTTGCGCAATGAAACATGCTCTTCCTCTCCCACCTACTCTCCCAAGAACCCTGGTACCACTATATATCGATTGTGTTCACAGGTCAGACATCACTCTTGAGTAGGCATGTTCTGGGGCCATAAGTCATGGTAAGTCTACATCTCAAGCCCCTGGTGTTACTTAGTAGGTCATCTCCTGCTTTCTGCTGTCGATGGGACCTCGTGGTCAAAGGTTTCATCACTCCTTCCTTGGCCTTCTGCCACCTCTGTTGGCATAAGCAAGGCTGTTGTACTCTGGTGGTGGAACTGGTGTTCACGGGAACTTAGAAGGAGCCAAGAGAGCCCTAAGCAATCCACTGAGTTTCCACGGGTTTTCACACTTCTTTCTTGTGAGTCTGCATTTCTGTGGTCACCTCTGAAGATCCTCTGTTCCCAACTTCTTGACTGATTTTTTTCCTGCTTCCTCTTGAATTCTAAACCTGAAACGAAGGAATGGGCTTAGAGCGAGGGGCGCAGTTGGGGACATCAGGAATGGGCAACCTGGCGGGGCAACACTCCTTCTTTGACCTCCAGTCGGTTGCAGCGCTTATGTTTACCAGCAGCAAAGTCATTGCAGTGCAAATGCGCCACTGAAGATTATCTGCTGATGTGTTTGCACCTAGCTGCCATTCTCGCCCCTCCAGTAGCAATACGACTGTGAGCAGCCATCTGCGGCTGGGTGACATCCAGCTTTGGTCAGAAAGAATGGAAATAGGTTCATATTGCAAGATGAACTTGGTGGATGGGCATTTAAATCCAGTTTTCATCCAGAGGGTGCTTCCAGAATGCAAATTCAGATCTCGCACACAGGACACTGGCAACAGGTGTTTCTTATTTTTTTTATTTAAAAAAAACTTAGCATGGAAAATGTAAATCCTGATTAAATACAGACTGGTATATGGGAAATACAGACTGGTATATGGCATCAAATGGCATAAATGCACAATAGATGCCTGTCCTTCAGGGTAACTTTCTGTCTAGGTCAGTGGCTCCCAATTAGGGGTCCAGGAACCCCTGGACGTCCATGGAACACACCCAGGGGGTCTGCAGTCCCGTCCCTTGCCTCCCCCCAACTAAATTTTTGTCAATTTTTTTTGCAGGCCAATATCACAAATTTTATGGTCTGTTTTTAGTATACCTAAAATCCTTTGCTTATTTGGGGCTACCCCACATTTTGTTCGGGAAAATTACTTTGTAGAGGTAACTGCCGCAGAGTAATCAAAATTGTCAAAAGTAGGGGGTCTGTGGTTTGGCTTTTGAAAAATAGGGGGTCCTCAGTAATTAGCTAATTGGGAACCACCGGTCTAGGTCATCATATTATTATTATTATTATTATTATTATTATTATTATTATTATTATTATTATTATTATTGCTACTACTATTATTATGAGCTGCAACAAATTGTTGCAGTGTGCGGAGCACCTGTTCTGCCAGCCATGCCCTTTCCCATTTCACCGCTAGCCTCCAGATCTGTATTACACAAATGCACACCAGATATTTAGCATCCTGTACCCAATGAGGATGCTCAATTCCTATTGGGCCAATTTTTGGTGCCCCAACCTACCCCCTGCTTCAAGTGGGGTTGGTTACATTTTTTTTTAACTACTTGAAATGCTCCCCCCAAGTCTTCCAATACTTCCTTTTTTATGCATTCTGTGACATTTGGGCTATGTAAGGATCACAACTTGCAGAAGCTTGATGTATGTGATCTATAATGATAATTTTATAAATTATTTATCAAAAAGCATTTCTCGTCCACCCAAAGGCACCAGGGTTGAAATATATGCAGCCTACAACCAAAATGAAACAATAAGATTAAAACAAAACACAGTGGTACCTCGGAAGTCCGTTCGACTTCCAAAGCGTTCGGAAACCAAGGCACGGCTTCCGATTGGCTGCAGGAAACTCCTGCAGCCAATCGGAAGCCACGTCAGATGTTTGGGTTTCTAAGAATGTTCGCAAACCGGAACACTCACTTCCAGGTTTGCGGCGTTTGGGAGCCGAAACGTTCGACTCGCAAGGCGTTCAGGATCCAAGGTACAACTGTGAAGCAAAAATCGCAGACTCCGATTGCCAAATAAATCCAGCAGCTGCAAAAGAAATCCAAATGTCCAATATATCTCACCCAAGGACTGTGCCCAAGCCACAGAGGATGCAACAGGAACTGCTTTAGCTTGGAAGCCTTCTGAAAAATCTGTCTCTATCGCTCTCCCTTCAAATCTGTCTGCCCTTGAAAAGGCATCCCCCCGCCTGCATTGGGGTGTCCACCAGAATGACATTTCTAATGCCTCTCTTTGCCCTTGCAGCTTTAAAGAATTTTGACGGAGACCCACATGACTGGAGGAAACCATCGAGGCAACAGGGGGAGCCTTGCCGGAGGCGGTTGGTTTTGTTGCCCGCTCCCCTTGTTCACAGCGGGAGGAATAAATGAAGCTGCAACGGGATGTGCTCCAGAAACAAAAGAGAACTCTCTTGCCGAACGCCAGTCAAGCTGATCACCAAGCTTCACACTTTTTTAAAAAAAGAAAAGAAAACAAGAATAATAACTGACGGAAGGGAACAGGGGAACATGATGCCGTGGAACCAAAGGAGAAAAAGAAAAGCTGGCATATTTGAGATCCGTGCCATATCCAAAGCCTCTCTTTTGTATCGACTGCCCTTTTGTTACTGCGATTTTTTATTATTAAAAATGGCACGGGACCTGTCGGTGGTCTTTTTCTGCCTCCTGGAATGAAGGGAACATCAGAAGGACCTGTTGGGTCAGGACAAGGGCCCATCTAGTCCATCGTCCTGTTCTCTCAGTGGCCAACCAGAGGCCTCTTAGAAGCTTGCAATCAGGACCTGAACTCAACAGCTCTCTTCCAACAGTGGAGATGTGGCTAGTAGACTCTGGTAGCTTCATCCTCCGTGAATTTGTCTCTCTTAAAGCCGTCTTGCTTGGTGGCCATCACTGCCTCTTACAGAAAGTTTTGGTCCTGGGTCTTCCAATGTTCAGCTTCATTGGACGTCCCCAAGTTCTAGTATCATGAGAGAAGCAGAAAACCTTTTCTGTCTGCTTCCTCTACATCTTAACACACCTCTTACCATGTCGACTAGGAAGCCCCATATCTTGTAACCTTTCCCCATATAGGAGTTGATGTATCACTCTGTTTGTGGCCCAGTGGGAGTAGCTATACCCTTCTAACTGTTGTCATTGGGAGTTCTGTAGTTCATGTAGTTCTGTAACCCTTCAAAGTGGCTACAAAGCAACCCACAAGGGCAGTTTTCAGGGTGCTGCACAATGTTCCTACTAGAAATCAACTGCAATCCTCTGCACACTTACTGGGCAGAAAGTGCTACTGAAAACTCTGGGTTCTGAGTTAAAAGCTATCAGCCTTTTCAGACTCAGGACCCACTTTTAACCCACCAAGCATTTGGAGCCCTATTTCTTAATCTTACATTTGCAGGCCGGTCGTGCTCCTATTGCAACCCACCTTAGATCAGGCCATAACCCACTAGCAGGTCCCGACATACCAGCCAAAAAGCAGTGATCTGTACAACTGCAATCTCGTACGACTGCGATCTTGTGCATGCTGACTTGGAAATGAGTTGAGCACAGTGTGATTGACACCCCAATGAGCGTATATATTATACAGTCATACCTCGGGTTACAGACGCTTCAGGTTACGTTTTTTTGGGGGGGGGTTACGGACGCGCCTAATCCTGGAAGTACCGGGATGGGTTACTTCCGGGTTTCGGCGCTCGCACATGCGCAGAAGCACTAAATCGTTCTTTGCGCATGTGCAGAAGCGCCGAATCGCAACCTGCACATGTGCAGGTGCTGCGGGTTGCGAACGCTGCGGGTTGCGAACGTGCCTCCCGCACATATCACGTTCACAACCCGAGCATCCACTGTACTATAAGGCTTCAGATTATATTTTAAAGCAGGGGCAAGGAAATTTTTCAGCTTTCCCTTCTAGGCAATCACCTTGGGGGTGGGTAGGGGTTCCACATTCTAGTGTGGGTGGAGCCAGACACAAAAGTGGGTGGGGCAGCAAATGTAAATCTTGCCTTTAGAAAGTAAGTTAGTTCACACACAAAAACACATATTCAGACCAAACAAGAGGCATTGTCAGAGTTCGAAGACAAAGTCCAACCAGGCTAGATGTGAGGCAGGGTGCAAAGCAGAGGTGGCAGGGAGCATGGCCAGAGAGATGTGGAAGGTCACATTTGGCCCCTGGGCCAGAGATCTACCACCACAAGTGATGTAGACAATACTCCGGCTGACATAGCACTGATCCAACTTTGGGTGAGGCAGCTTCCTGTTGGAGGAGAGGGTTTATCGGTTAAGTGCTAGTTTAGGCATCAACACATCTTAGGCCTTTTGTATCACTCAAAGGAAACTTCCTGTAACCTGGCGAATTAGCCTTGTGTGCCTGGGCTCCAGCTGGAAGGTGCATTCAAACCCATGGAGTCCCGTGCGGGGACAACGTCAGCTTTTCCGGTTCTGGGAGGCTAATGAAAATACATGAAAGCTCTACGGTCACCTGCTTGCAATTACAGCCCTAACGATGGGGCTGTCCGTAGCGGAGGTCTAATTCAGGCATGCCACCCACCTTCAAAGAATCGGTGCGCGCACACACCTCCTGCAGGCCTATGTGTCGCACCCCTTTTCTTCACAGCTCGCAAAACACGGAGTGGAGCAGCTGCTCTCGAGGCAGGCAGCAGGCCCAACTCGTATATTTCACATTGTGCCCTGCTCACGCCCTCAGTTGCCTGGGTGCAAGCAGCTTGTGTGGCGTGGCTTGTGTGGGAGGTGGACTCAGGTTCGGAGTCTTGAGAGGGGTGCTTGAGCCTGTCTTTGGGGGGCGTTCTGCAGTCACATCCAGCGAAGCTGAATTCTGGAAGATTCCAGACAAAGTACAGTGGTGCCTCGGGTTACAGACGCTTCAGGTTACAGACTCCGCTAACCCAGAAATAGTACCTCAGGTTAAGAACTTTGCTTCAGGATGAGAACAGAAGTCGTGCGGCGGCAGCGGGAGGCCCCATTAGCTAAAGTGGTACCTCAGGTTAAGAACAGTTTCAGGTTAAGAACGGACCTCCAGAACGAATTAAGTTCTTAACCCGAAGTACCACTGTACTTCTTCGCACGGTACATCATTAAACTGTGCAATTCATGCCCCCCAAAAGGCAGCGAGGGCCACCAACTCGGACGGCTTCTAAAGAGAACCGGACAAATTCATAGAGGCTATCAATGGCGACTACTAGCCGCAATGGCTATTTTCTGCTTGCGAGGTCAGAGGCACTGTGTTTCGGAATAACGGCTGTTGGAAACCGCAGGCGGGGCGAGTGGTGCTGCTGTGCTCTCAAGTCCTGCATGTGGGCTTCTGGGAATCTGGTTTGTGACACTGAAAACAAGACAACCAACTTAGACTGGGTCACCAGCCTGATTCAGCAGGCTAGTCTTACATGCACATCCCAGTGGGTTTTGAGGGGGAAGACGTCAGTCCCTTAGCCATGAATTTATTTATTATAAAAGGTATTTATATAAACCACCCATTCATAAAATATCAAGGTGGCGTGTGCAATAATAGTCAAACACTTAGGAAAAAAGGCAATTTAAAAGCGATGCAGGACAGTCATTAAAATGGCTGCCTACTCAACAAAATTGTGAACAACTACATCAGCCTCCTGGCATGAAAGAGTTATCTAGGGATACCTGGGAGTGAAAAGCGAGAATGTCTGTTAAATCTCTGCTGGAATAATGTTCTACAGCATGGAGTGGTGCACCCACAAAGCTAAGGGTAGGGTTTATACCTATCAAAGTAACAGAAAATACATTAAAATATCAGTTAAAACAACAGCCAATGATTGCAATACTATGAAAGGGAAGCTGTGTGTTGTTCAATCATACAGCAAAGATCTGGGTAAAAAAGTGTCTAGGGGTTGGGGGTGGGAGTTTTTTCAGTTCACATTAAAAAGACCTCCTGTAATTCCCATTTTCTGAAGCAGTAAACCAACTGAAACACAGCCGTCCTTTGAAATTTGCACCTCTCTGAATTTTGCAGTTCAGTTCTCCAGGCAAGAAAACTGATGTGGGGGTAAAATGGAGAAACAAAAGGAAATTGAGAAACAAAAGTTGATCGATTTGTCCACCCCTAGTCTTAAACCATTGCACAGGAGCTAAAGCACAGAAGTGCCCTGTGGTGGTGGTGGGGTATTTCATAGCCTGGGAGCTACACCAGATAAGGCCCTGCTGCTTTGTTTGTTTATTAAATTTCTTTAGTGCCCTTCGTCCGAGGATCACAGAGCAGTTTACAATATAAAAACACACAAATATACACCATAGTAACAAACAATCACCCCTCCCCCTGTTTAAAAGGCCCTAGATTATTCAATTAGCCAAAAGCCTGCATACCATAATTCTGCAGACCTCAATGGGTAGTAGCAGTATCAGCAAGGCGTCTCTAGCTGACTTCGACACCAGAGTTTGCCTGCAAGGAAGGAGGTGCCCCATCACTATTTTGGACCCAAGTTTTCTAGGCCTCTATATGCCAATGTAATCCTGAATGAGATTTGGAAGCAAATTAGGAACCAGTGCAAACTTTGTGGGACTGGAGTGCTCTGAATCCTAACCTGATCCCAATCCCACCCACTTTTCTATTGGGTAATGGTGCTGAAGGTCCTCGTGTAAAATGCACTCTGTAAAATTACCCATAGCTGGGAGCCTTAATGCAGCCAGAGTGTGCAATGGGGACCTTTTCATACTAAAGCTCTTAGACATGCACAGGAGGCAAGTTCTAATCATGCACAGGCAAGGAAGAGATAAGCAAATTCATGCACAAGTACAGCACCATTTCATGCCTTTCTGTTGCGAAGTAAGCCCCACTGAACTTACTCCCAGATAAAGAATCAATTCATTATTCATTTAGGTGGCTGAAACCTCAAGCAATTAAAACCAGCTAGGATTTATTTCATCAGGATTGCCCTGGCATAGATCTAGTGAGTCAAGCTGTATAGTCCCAAAGGCACCATCTAGCATCAAAACCTTCATCATTATGAAGCATATGCGTTCAGGCAGAAAGCCCCAAGATAGCTTTGCTGATGAGTGAATAGTGGGGTGGGATGGGGGGTGGGGTCAAACTTTGTGGAACAATGTGATTGAAGCAATGGGGCAGGAGGCCAGAGCTGGACTGCCTGCACCTCCATTCACCCCGTTGCTTTCTCCTGGGAAAACCCATGGTTTAGCGCTGAATGGGGATGGACAGCAATGGTGTTTTCCGTTTGCTCCAATTTAGCGCTAAAGAATGTGTTTTCCGGGGGGGACGGGGACGGACCAAAGGCATAACTGCTCAGACCCAAGTCTAGAAAGCACAGGCCAAGCCGAAAACCACTTGGACCCATGCTTTCTAGAAGAAGAAGAAGAGTTTGGATTTGATATGCCACTGTATGATTACCCGAAGGAGTCTCAAAGCAGCTCACAATCTCCTTTCCCTTCCTCCCCCACAACAAACCCTCTGTGAGGTGAGTGAGGCTGAGAGACTTCAGAGAAGTGTGACTAGCCCAAGGTCACCCAGCAGCTGCATGTGGAGGAGCGGAGACGCGAACCCAGTTCACCAGATTACGAGTCTACCGCTCTTAACTACTTCACCAAACTGGCTCTAGACACAGAACAAGGGGAAGTGTGGACAAGCCCTCTGTTGGCTATGCACCCCTGTTCCCAGGAGGTGAAAGCGTTCACCAGGACTTGCCCAAAGCATTTTGCTGCTTGTGGAAAAGGACAAAATGACACTTGCCCCCCATTCTCCGTACGGAAGGTGACAGAACTGACATTCTCCTTCAAGACTGACAACAAGGCAGAACCCTTCACTGAACCCGAGGGCAGCAAGCTATCATAGGAAGGCCAAGGCAGATTTTGTGGTGCACAGGCCTCCAGCACCACTGCTTGTCCCAGGAACTGCCACATTAATAATAATAATAGTAATAATAGTATTCATAATATTATTAATAGTATTAATAATAGTAATAATAATAGTAATTTGAATTTATATACCGCCATATACCTGGAGGTCTCAAGGTGGTTCACAAAAAAGATAACAATATATAAAATAAAAACAATAACCCAATAACACCCCACCCCTTGAAAAGAGCCACATTTTAAAAGGGTATATGATGTCAGGTCAATCAAAGGCCTGGTTAAAAAGGAACGTTTTTGCCCGGCACTTAATGGTGTACAGTGGCACCTCGGGTTACATACGCTTCAGGTTACAGACTCCTCTAACACAGAAATAGTACCTAAGATTAAGAACTTTGCTTCAGGATGAGAACAGAAACCGCGTGGTGGCAGCGCGGAGGCAGTGGGAGGCCTCATTAACTAAAGTGGTACCTCAGGTTAAGAACAGTTTCAGGCTAAGAACGGACCTCCAGAACGAATTAAGTTCTTAACCCGAGGTACCACTGTATAATGAAGGTGCCAGGCGAACTTCCCTGGGGAGAGCATTCCACAGACAGGGAGCCACTGCAGAGAAGGCCCGTTCTCGTATTGCCACCCTCTGGACCTCTCGAGGAAGAGGCACATGAAGGAGGGCCTCAGAATATGATCTCAAGGTCTGGGTAGGTTCATATGGAAAGAGGCATGATGTGGCAACCTGGCTGGACGAGCCATCCAGCTCCCAGCTTTCTTTCCTGCTGTGCCCTGGATTTCTAACCCCTGGGGGAACAGCACATGACAGGGGTCAAGAATTTCCTTGACACACTATCCCCATTTTACAACGACATGTTTTGTGGCCCCAGAGCACTGCCTTCCACTTGCCAAAGGATGGTTTCCGTTAAAGAAATTGGAGTTCTTGTTGGAAATGGACTGAAAAAGATATACCAAGAACTCTGGCCACAACTTTCAATTTGAGGAATAATTCCTACTCAAGAGTTGAAATGAAAAACGTATATATTCTGCTAAGAATAACAGTTTGAAGCTAGTAGTAAATTTAAATATAACATGTAAGTACGATGGTTTTAAAGTAATGGTAAGTTTAGATACAACGTTTAAGTACAGAAATAATGTAGTTTCAAATATGCAGTGATATGGTACAAAGGTACATGATATACCAGTGCACAACAATTGTTTATACAAGTCTCAATGGCAGTCAAAAAGAGTCCATATATATTAAAAAATTAGGATAGGATGGTTTCCAACAAGAGACTCTGCTGGGCACTCAAAGAGGTCCAGGACCCAATTTTTTTATTAAATTTGCCTATGCTGATTTCCAAGCATAGGTGCCTCTGAGAAATTAAGACAGTAGGTGAGCTTACAGTGTACTCAGACAGCACATAAGCATTTTTTAAAAGAAAAAAGAAAAAAAAAGTGGAGAAGTGTGCAGGAGGTCTGGGACCATAGGAGTCAACTCCTAGGGGCAGAGGTCCCTTTGCCCCCCCCCCCTCAGTAAATTATTTGAGGAATCTGGGCCCCGCAAAATTGATGGGCATTGCCATTCAAATGGTATGCATATACCACATACAGTCGTACCTTGGATTCCGAACGCCTTGTGAGTCAAACATTTTGGCTCCCAAACACTGTAAACCCGGAAGTGATTGTTCTGGTTTGTGAACATTCTTTTGGAACCCAAACATCCGACGCGGCTTCCGCAACTTCCGCTTGGCTGCAGGGGCTTCCTGCAGCCAGTCGGAAGCTGTGCCTTGGTTTCTGAATGTTTTGGAAGTCAAACGGACTTCTGGAACGGATTCTGTTCGACTTCCAAGGTACCACTGTATTGTGATCGATTATGCAGGGCGGAGATTATACCCCCCAAAAAATATTTTATTCTAGTTGGCACCCTTGTCTGGGACCCACTGTAAAAACAAACAAACAGGGACTCCATTGCCCCTTGCTAACAACACCCCTATTTCCACCACCAAGCAGCATGAATAGCATATATAAATACGACGCCCCATTTGCAGTTAGGAGAACATCACTGAAGAACCTCTACTGGATCCAGCCTCTGGGCCACATGGCTGTTGGAAAAGCCTCCCGATCCATCCAAATAGCAGAGTAGCCTGAGATATTTGGCTCCCAGCAAGCCGAGAGCCACCACGACTGTTCATTAAGAGGTACATTGTAACCAGATGTGTAATAACCGACCTGTTTTCCAGATGCGAGATGCAGTTTTGTGCCCAAGTCCCTTTTTTTTTTTAAGGCAATATATGCTGGAAATAAATTAATCTTTTAAAGGGTCCTTTTTGCCGAAGACAGCCTGATCTTTTCTCCGCTGGGGAAAATATGTGCCAAGGTGGCAGTCAGACTAATTACCCAACAGATCTTTCCACTGGTATTATTAAACACACTGGTGCCAAGTGCAGTGTTTATTTACAGTATAAACCTGAAGTCTAATTGACTTCACCTCCTTGGAACTTAACACACTGAGCAACATCTGTGCCTGATGTTATTTTATTAAGTGCTGATTCCTCCAGTAAAGGCGGGGAGGGCGAGAAAAAGGCATGCAAAGCAATCCGTAAGGGTAGTTAACTGTGTGCTGCACCAGGCCCTTACGAGGAATCAACGGCAATCCTATACACGCTTACTTGGATGTAAGCCCCATTGGAAATGGTGGGTCTTGCTTCAGAATTAACTTCTGCAAGGCTGCAATTTTCAAAACAAATACAATACCTTATTAAAGGTAGAGGTAAAGGGACCCCTGACCATTAGGCCCAGTGGCCGACTCTGGGGTTGCGGTGCTCATCTCGCTTTATTGGCCGAGGGAGCCGGCGTACAGCTTCCGGGTCATGTGGCCAGCATGACTAAGCCGCTTCTGGCGAACTAGAGCAGCGCACGGAAACGCCGTTTACCTTCCCACCGGAACTGTACCTATTTATCTACTTGCACTTGACGTGCTTTCGAACTGCTAGGTTGGTAGGAGCAGGGACCGAGCAACGGGAGTTCACCCCGTCGTGGGGATTCAAATCGCCAACCTTCTGATCGGCAAGTCCTAGGCTTTGTGGTTTAACCCACAGCACCACCCGCGTCCCACAATACCTTGTTACGTAGATGCAATAGTTACAACATATAGAGCACAACAGGCTGAATGGTAATGTTTGCGTGGACAAGTGGAGTCCCCCCAACCCCAGGCGACCCCCGAGCAGAATAATGACCCAAGACAATGTGCGATGGGATTAAAATTGGCTACAACTTTATTAAGTTTCATATGTAGGGAGACCTTGGCTCAGGCATTGGGTGTTTATCCTTCCCAGTCCCCAGCCAGGGATCTGGGAGACACCAGGGTTATCCAGAATGTGTGGGGATTGGGCTGGCTCTGGAGAACATATGTTCAAGCAGAGAGCCCGCCCCCGTTTCGCCACTGTCGCAGGGGAGAGCAATGCCAACCTCTCGGCGTATGGCCAATGCGTCCCCTGAAGACCCCTTTAACAAGGAACCCTGGGATCACCGTCGCAAGGGGGGCGTGGTTCATCACTTCACACCCCTCCTCCATTTAGGAAGATAGACTAAAGGATTCCGCCCATGGCCTGAAACCACCAAAGTTGTGATGTTTTGCTACGGGGAAGGCAAAACCTGCCAATGCAGGAAAATTCCTTTCCAGCCCTTCAACAGCAACCATGACGTAGCAGCGCCCGCGTACCTGTGGAGAAGAGGTTAACTTGCAAAAGAAAGCTTAACTGATGGAGGGCAGGGTGGGAGAATCTCTGGAGCCAACTGACACTTCGCAGGTAAGATTCACCTTCTGTTGTGTGGGCAGGGCAGTCCCTCCCCCTACTCTGGCAACACCTCCCCAGGTGGGATTGGGCAATTGGCTGAGGTAGGCAGAGACCTCCAAGTATCCAGCCTGGGGAGGGCGAAGCCAGCCCATACTACCGAGAGCCAAACTGGGATCCGGGGGGCTGCACGCAACCACACAAAAGACACCCCCCATTTGATGTGGGGAGCGGTTATTGTAACAAATTTTGTTACTGGTTACTTCCTAACATACGAATCAAGTCCAGGATGTACACCATATACAATCCTTAAGCAAGCTATTTTTAATTAAATCCAATTAATTAATTAAATAGGTTTTAATTCAGGAGTCAGGAATTAGGAGTAAGTCCCATTGACATTCACTGGGGATATGCAATAGCTATTATGAGAGTTCAAGAACAACTCCACCGTGCAGCTGACCATTGGCCGTGTGGCACGGGTGGAAGTTGGGGTCCAACAACATCTGCTCGGTCCTTCCCTAATTTATAGGGTGAGTGGGGGGTGCACTGTATTAGTAACTAAGGAAAGTAGCTTAAATATAAGGAAGGTGGGGGGAAGCAAGGATAGAGATCCTGCAACTTTAATAGCCACAAAGAAGACTGCTGATGCGAGTTGTAATTCACCAACATCTGGAGAGCCACAGAGACCCCATCCCTGTGTGTGTGTGTGTGTGTGTGTGTGTGTGTGTGTGTGTAGTTACTGGTAACTTAAGGGAAGTAGCTCAAACATAAAGGTGCAGAAAGAAAGGTCTGACACCTTTAATAGCTATTTAGAAGAGGGAATTTCAGCAGTCCTGACTTCTTTTTCGTCTGGTCAACTTACTCAAAATACTTTGCAAAGCAGCTGAAATGAAAGCCTCTCAAACATGCTCCAAAAGGAGGAACACAAAAAGACATTTCATCCTGCTTTATTTATGATCTTTGTGTGTTTAAAGGAGAAGGCAAGGGAGGTATTTATTTTTTTATGCACAGGGCAAGATAAATACACGCTGTTTGAGGACTCTGTTGGTGCACGTGCTTTGAATTGCAAAACCAACTCCAGTGTTGTCTCTGGAGAAGGGTCACTTGCGGCTTTAAGAATCTCAAGCACGAAAGAAGATGTGCCAAAGTGGAGCGGCTGATCCATTTTCTTTTGAGCACGCATTTGACATCTCTTGCACTTCATTGGTTGAGCCACTCGTAACAGAAGCTTGCTTTAAAAGGAAGGTTCTCAAATCTTGGCATGAGACAAACCAACATTCAGCACCCAAGTCGCAAAAAGAGGTATCTAAGGCCATATTCACACCATAAGCTTAAAGGTAAAGGTACCCCTGACCATTAGGTCCAGTCGTGACCGACTCTGGGGTTGCGGCGCTCATCTCGCTCCATGGGCCGAGGGAGCCAGCGTTTGTCCGCAGACAGCTTCCGGGTTATGTGGCCAGCATGACTAAACCGCTTCTGGCGAACCAGAGCAGCACACGGAAACGCCTTTTACCTTCCTGCCGGAGCGGTTCCTATTTATCTACTTGCACTTTGACGTGCTTTCGAACTGCTAGGTTGGCAGAAGCAGGGACAGAGCAACGGGAGCTCACCCCATTGCGGGGATTCGAACCGCCGACCTTCTGATCAGCAAGTCCTAGGCTCAGTGGTTTAACACACAGCGCCACCCGCGTCCCTTATAAGCTTAAAGCACTACAATAACCATAAGCTTAAAGCACTACAATACCACTTTAAACAGTGATAGCTTGACGCAGGGACTTCTGGGGCCTGTAGTTTGTAAAGGGTTCTGAGAGTTGTTCAGTTGAGAGCCTGCTATTCATGGAACTACAGTTCCCAGAATTCCTTGTGAAGAGGGATTGACTGTCAAACCACTCTGGGAGAGGAGTAGGGGTCTCCTAAGCACCTTTGACAAACTACAGCTCCCAGAATTCTTTGGGAGAAGCCATGACTGTTTAAAGTGGCAGCATGGTGCTTTGATTCAGCCATTTGCATTTACACCAAACATTTCTTCCCACTTGATGACTCTCAGCAGAATGTGTGAACAGTCGAGTTTGAGGCGATAATTTATTTACCGCTCTTCAAATCTGAGTTATTACTTTGCAATGTGAAAAGAACTGGAAAGGGCCAGCAATTCCTCTAGATCTGAGCTTTCCAACTTTTCATGCGGGTGACACACTTTTTAGACATGTATCGTTTTGTGACACAGTAATTCGGTTTTACTAGCAAACTGGAGGATAAACTAACCCCTTTCCAAGCCCAGGAAGAGTGCCAGGAGCGTTCGTGGGACACATCTACACACTGCAGCCGACACACTTAACATATATGTGATACACAGATTGGAAACCTCTGTCCTAGATGTTTGGGGGTTTTTAAGTATTTCTAAATCAGCTCACTAGGTGGTGCTACTACTATGTGAAACATCTTGTGATGTTCAAAGATGGTCAACTGTATAACAGTGTTTTCAAATACAGTGGTACCTTGGGTTACATACGCTTCAGGTTACATACGCTTCAGGTTACACACTCCACTAAGCCAGAAATAGTGCTTCAGGTTAACAACTTTGCTTCAGGATGAGAACAGAAATCGTGCTCTGGCGGCGCGGCGGCAGCAGGACGCCCCATTAGCTAAAGTGGTGCTTCAGGTTAAGAACAGTTTCAGGTTAAGTATGGACCTCCGGAACGAATTAAGTACAGTGGTGCCTCGCAAGACAAAATTAATCCGTTCCGCGAGTCTCTTCGTCTAGCGTTTTTTTCGTCTTGCGAAGCAACCCTATTAGCGGATTAGCGCTATTAGCGGCTTAGGAGCTATTAAAGGCTTAGCGGCTTAGCGGCTAAAAGGCTATTAGCAGCTTAGCGGCTTAGAAAAAGGGGGGAAAGCGGGGGAAAATCGCAACACTCGCAAGACGTTTTCGTCTTGCGAAGCAAGCCCATAGGGAAATTCGTCTTGCGAAGCGCATCAAAAAACGGAAAACTCTTTCGTCTAGCGGGTTTTCCGTCTTGCGAGGCATTCGTCTTGCGGGGCACCACTGTACTTAACCCGAGGTACCACTGTATCTGTTTTTCTTGAATCTGGAGAGTCAAAGACATTGGGTGACCCTCTCAAAGTCCTGATAAGAAAAGAAAGTGGGGACGATGACCTTATTTCTCTTTCCAGTTACTCCATACCCTGAACCATGTTATAAAACTTTATTATGTCCCCTCTTGCTTTTCCCCCCCTAAACTAAAAGAACTAGAACGTTTTAACTTTTCCTTACACCGAAGGTGTGCCAACCTCCTGTTCATGTTGCTTGCCCTTCTCTGCACTTTTCCAAGTGTACGGTATCTTCTCTGCGATCCTTTTACAACACGAGCCTGTATGCCGGAAGCAGGCCCCACAAGGTCCAGTGGGAGTTGTTCCTGCACAATGGTGTAATAGGATAAACCTAATTATGTTTACTCAAAAGTAAATCCAGTTGAGATCCATGTGGCCTACTCCCTAGTAAGCGGGTTTAGGATTTGCAGGGTTACAAGGCCTTAAGTTAGGACTTAATTTTGAATAAATGTGCACAGGTTTTTGCTCTTAGTGAACTATCTTGAAAACTACGGACTCAGCTACATTGGCAAAGAAAAAACACTTTATATGCGTTATTTATGCATTCTAACATTGTGACACCAGATGACGCTGTGGAGTTCCGATTTTGCTTACCCATTTCCCATACAAAGTTTGCAACGCGTTTAACTGAAACATTTCTTTCATGTGTCTAGATCAGGGGTCAGCAAACTTTTCCAGTGGGGGGCCGGTCCACTGTCCCTCAGACCTTGTGGGGGGCCGGACTATAATTTGAAGGGGGGGGGGGAATGAACAAATTTGTATGCCCCACAAATGACCCAGAGATGCATTTTAAATAAAAGCACACATTCTACTCATGTAAAAACATGCTGATTCCTGGACAGTCTGTGGGTCAGATTTAGAAGATGATTGGGCCAAATCTGCCCCCCGGGCCTTAGTTTGCCTGCGCATGGTCTAGATCCAGCCTATGTACCATATTTATTAGATTCAATGCGCCATTGCATCTAAAGCACACCTCAACTTTCAAAACCTTGAAACCAAAAAAAGTATTTGCTGGTGCCATCAAATCTAATGTGCACCCTAATTTTTGCGACGTAATTTGGCCAAAAAAAGAGGTATATAGTGAATAATTGGAACACAGATGCATTGTGTGTGTGTATGTGAATGCAACTTTCATGTTACCTCCACACTGACAGATTTGACTATCCCTAATATATATGCAGGCAGGCAGGCAGATGATGGATCCTCTAGTTCAGGGGTGTCAAACTCAAAACTGCATCAGCAGTTTGGTCACCCTCAAAGGGCCGGTTGTATCTGTAGGACTTACAGTACAGGAGAGAAGGGTTCAGGCAGCCGTTGGATCTGTCACATCACAGGATGGCATGCGCTCAATATAAAAACAATTGGAGGTTTCCTGTGTAGAACGACCGGCGCCGCTAGAGGGCAGACGTTCTCTGGCTTGTAGGCTGCCGCGCATGCGCTGAAGAGGCGGCTTTCTTGTGTCAAAAAAAAAGGAAGAATAAAAAGTGAAGGCTGGCGGCCGCCGGCGGCTACACGGGCCACATGACGAGGTCTGCCGGGCCGGATTCGGCCCACAGGCCTTGTGTTTGACACCCGTGCTCTAGCTGGATTATGTGCACTTTTCTACATTTATTGCTAGCTGGTGAAAACATGTTTTGCTCATGGGGAAAGGATTTCACAGCTGGACAGGGGGAGATTGGTGAAATTTGTGGTTACTTATTTACCCCCCTGCCCCCCCCCCGCTCAACCCTGGGTTATAGGTGTGTGATCAACATTTGCATTGCTGAGTTGCAGAAGCGATAACTGACAAAGAAAAAACAAAAACAAAAGCCTGATGTAGAATTAATGCCATTGCAGGATGGGGGCCTCACATGTTTGCATGCAAAAAAACGCTGATGGGATAGAGGGGTGGTTAGATTTTTTCTGGGTTTTTGTTTTGTTTTTAAAGTCCCACTTTATATTTCCAGAGTATGTTGCTCAAGGCAGCTCACTAAAGAAGAAGTCGTGACGTATTTCTTCCTCCACACCACCATTCCCAGTGACATGAGAGAGAGAGGGAGAGAGAGGGAGAGAGAAGGAGGAAGAGGAAGAGGGAGGGGAAGAGGAAGAGGAAGTGGAAGTGGAAGAGGAGGAACAGGGACAGGAACAGGTGGAGCTGGGATTCTGGCAGAAAGGGTATTTTTCCTGACTACCTGTTAGTCTCAACCCTGCCCTCTGCTGACTGGAGGCATGCAAGTTTGCTGAAACCCACCATTGTACAGTGGTACCTCAGGATGCGAACGGGATCCGTTCCGGAGCCCCGTTCGCATCCTGAATGGAACGTAAGATGCGACGGCGCGCATGTGTGTGACGTCATTTTGAGCGTCTGCGCATGGGCGAGCGGCGAAACCCAGAAGTAACACACTCTGCTACTTCCTGGTTGACGCAGAGTGCAACCCGAAAGCACTCAACCTAAAGCACATTCAACCTGAGGTATGACTCTATTTCTATTGAAATTATAGCTAACTATTTGTGTGTCTACACATATAAATTAGCATATGCACATTTGATGCAAATCTTTGTGTGTGTGTGTTTGTCTCCCACCCCACCCACCTCTCTTTTTCTTCTCTTTTTGGATTATGCATTTCCTGTCTTCTGGTCATGCATTAAGTGGCCTGTTCTCAGCTCTGGTGTGCCTCTGCCTGGTCCTCGGCTCCAGTGCCCTGTCTTGGCTCTTGGTTCACTTCCGACAGCTGCCTGTGGGGCAGATAAAACGGGTGGCTGGGCAGTGTGGCCTGCATGTGCCTGTTCACCTAGGTGCATCCACATGGCCTCCTTCAGCAGATGAGAGAGGGACATGCCAGACCTCCCACATGCCCGCCTCCCCCCCGTCAACCCGTTGCTTTTCGCCAACCGCTATGTCTCCGTAGCTGTGTCCCTTAATTGAATCTGTACTTTTAATTCAGCACCTATAAACGTTAATGGAGTTCTTTAGGGCTCCCTCGCTGGAGATCTCATTGTGCGTGGTAACCAGGGCAATCACGTTTTATTGGTTTGGCCCTTCTGGAAGTACCCATGAAATTTCCAGCAAATGGGTGGTGCTCTGAGGATTTCCATTAGTGATCGGGGGCGCTGGCTGAATGAAAGTTGTCGGAGATTCAGCTCTGTTACAAATGCCTGTGTAACTTGAGCTAAGTGGGAACAATTTAATTTAGAGCATGAACACACCCATGCAGGGCAAGATCATTTTTGGAAGCAGAACTCCCCTTTGTGACTCCCCCAGGGTCATCCCCATGGATACATAGGACCCTACCTTATACCAAGTCAGAACATGCACTGTCTCTGAATTGTCTACACCGATCTTCTTCTTTAGCAATCACTCATAGCCAAGTAAGATTGTCTTCCATAAACACAGTCTTAACAATGAGTCGTAAGTGACTGTGGAGGCTAATTCTGGATCCACACATCCTTCCACAGTGGGGACATTGGTTTCTGGGAGGGAGTTGATCACAGTGTGGATTTGCCAAGCATGCCTTCCTCTTAGCATGTTCCTCCTTTGCGTTCTGAGTTTGAGTGTCTTCAAAGCCCATGACACCTTTGGTAAAGGCTTTTCTCCAATTGGAGCGCTCACAGGCAAGTGTTTCCCAGTTGTTGGTGTTTATACTACATTTTTTTAGATTTGCCTTGAGAGTCTTTAAACCTCTTTTGCTGACCACCAGCATTACACTTTCCATTTTTAAGTTCGGAATAGAGTAGTTGCTTTGGAAGATGATCATCAGGCATCCGCACATGACCAGTCCAACGAAGTTGATGTTGAAGAATCATTGCTTCAACACTGGTGATCTTTGCTTCTTCCAGTACACTGGCATTAGTTCGCCTGTCTTCCCAAGTGATGTGTAAAAATTTTCGGAGACACCGTTGATGGAATCTTTTGAGGAGCTGGAGATAGAAAGTAGGACCTGGTAGATCTACACAGATGCTTATTACAAAATAAGGCTTGCTACCTTGTGACTATTCAAAACAACAGCAACTGATGATAGACTCTCTGCCCCCAAGACTCACCAACACTGCCAGCTCTTAGGTGTCAGGCAAAGATATTCTTGCTCTCCCAAGCATTTGGGGCTTGATATGGTTCACTTTTCTGGCTATTAAGTTCTTGGTGCCCATCTTTTGGATAGGTGGGGAAGGATATTTTCCTTGTTAGTTGATTGTTGTGACGGAGCACTTTCAGTATTAATTATGGCAATGCTTGTTCTTTTCTCTTTTACTGTACTTTAACATAAGTTGCTTTGTGACTCATCTGTTGTAAAAAAAGGTGTCAAATTAATTAATGAACAGTAATCAGTGTGATCTTCCTTGCACCGCAGTGCTGAATTTAACACTTGCAATGGCAGAAACAGAATGTTGGGTTGTATCTGATGCTAGCTAGTTCTACTCAAGAGTAGGTCCATTCAAGATAATGAGTGCCAACTTAGGCTCATTAATTTCAGTGGGACTACACTGAGTATAACTTTGTTGGATTCAAGCCACAGTCTCCACCAAGCCTTAAAACAGCTAGATGATTCTTGCTGGTGAAATTCTAGTCCAGCAAATCGGTGTCCTCCCTTGGACGGATTGCATCTATTGAGCATCTGCGAAGCTGCCAGAACTCTCAAGGCACCCTTCTGTAGGTTCATAGGCTGTTAAATCATTTTAGTGAGTTGCTTTGATTTACAGGGGTTCCTGGCGAGTCTTTACACTCCGAAGCAACTGAAATGGGCAGTGTTCATACCCAGGGGAGCTGGATAGTACTCCATGTGTGTTTGTTTTTCCCTAGCAAGAATGTAGTCATCTGCAAAAGGAATCAAGGCCTCTTCTGCCTGCTGTCCTCTCTGGCCGCTTTATGTCAGCTTCTGTACAATCCATTACATTGTTAGCTGCCTCCTGATACCCATTTGCACCTCAGCTTTCTGGTTGGCTGGGTTCTTCTTCTGAGCTGTTTGTTCTGCTCATCTTACTTCAGAAGTGCTTCCTTTGGCTTCCCCAAAGTGGATTTTCAGCTACCTGCATCCCTCCTGTTCAAGGCTGTGATGGGCAAGGAAGGAACTCCCACATAGGCCACTTCTGTTGCAGAGACTTGCTGGGTGGGGGGGGGGGGAGGAAGGTTGCACCATGATCTCACAGAGATGACTGGGAATAGTTCCCCAGAGGCAGCTAAATCTTAACCATAACTATGTATGCAACAACAGCAGCAAGAATTTTGATTGCAAAGTAGTGGAAGACACAAGATTTACCCACACTGGAAGAATGGCAGATGAAGGTGATGGACTACATGGAATTGGCAGAAATGACTGGCAGAATCCGAGATCAGGGAGAAGAGGCGGTGGAAGAAGACTGGAAGAAATTTAAAGACTACCTGCAGAAATACTGTAAAATTAATGAATGTTGAAGGAATGTTGGATTGAATATAAGCGGTATTGGTAAAAAGATGAATAAGAATATGTAAATGCGGATTGACAATGGCTGGAAATATATAGTTATAATAGGTTAAGATAATAAGTAAAGATAAATGATAGAGGGTAAGGATTTGCTGAACTAACTATGTGAACTGGAATACAGAAAAGGGGGGTGTGAGGAGGTCAGGAAATAAGTAAATGAAAGATATGACATGAAAATATTGATTGTTTTTCTTTTCTTTTTTTAACTTCCTTCTTTATTGTCTATTTTTGTATTTTTTCTCTCTTTTTTATTATTGTTATGCTTTTTTATTTTCTTATTTATAACTTTGTAATTTTTAATGTTTGGAAAAGTTTAATAAATATTATTTAAAAAAAATAAATAAATCTTAACCATAACAACCAGCAGCAAATCTAAAAGGATGTAGGATGATGCCACAGTTTAACCTGGAATAACAATGACTCCACTAAGGCCCAATTCTTGCGGTGATTTTAAAATTGAATACGGTTAGTGTGGGAATGTTCAGGGTGGCGGGAGAGGATATATTGTTTATTAATATCCTTCCCAACTTGCGCTAGCAAGTTCCTTTACTTAGCAGAGTTACATTCCCCTTTTTACATGCACAGTTGATGGCTGGTTGCAGGCTCGTGTGAGCTTCTCACTATTATACACTTCAGTCTGTCTCAGATTGAATTGTACGTTCCTGGTAAATTCTCTTGAATCCCTCTTAAAAAAATAAAGATGCCAAGATCTTATTCAAAGTCAATAAAAGAAGTTTACTTACATCAGTTCACAGTTGGATTCCTGAAGGCAGACTTAGTTACAAATATGTACATGTGGATCTACCCCATATGGGAGGGATAATCCCATAGCTCTAAGAGCTAGCAGAGCAGTCCTAGCTAAAAGCTGGTCAAACGAAGAAGGAAGTCAAAAAGAGGGAAGGGTGCTGCGTGACTCGTCCTTTTGTTACCTGGACAGGTTAGGTCACACCCACCTTCTATCACATGCAAAGGGAAGGATGCTCTACGCCAGGAGGAACAGGAAGTTTCAACTGGCTGGACCAAACATTCCCTCGCATGTCTCCTCTAGCATTACAAGGAATGTTGTACTTGACTGCCTCTCATGGATCACATCCCACAATTAGGTGGCAAGGTGACATGTCCTCTTGTTCCAGGCTCATCCACACCTCTTTTTGCCCCCGGGAAAATCCAATCTCTAGCGCTGAGTCGGAACAAATGGCAATCGTGTTTTTGCAGATTGCCGTTTGCTCCAATTCAGCACTAAGGAGAGGGGTTTCTTTTTCCAGGGGAAAGTTGCATGGCAAAGGCAAAACTGCTCACACCTGTGTCTAGAATGTTTTGCTAGGTGTGTATTTCTTCTGGGTGAGGTAGATTAGACCGACAGGTCACGACTGGCCCCAAAGGACACATGGCCATGTTAGCTGGGAATGACTCCATTCCAAATCTTGAAGCGCTGCAGCACCTGTAAGCCAGTGTAGACATTACTGAGCTAGGAGAGCCAATGGTCTGAGGCACTTTCTTAAGTTCCTACTATTCTACCCATTTTAAAGATGGGGAAAGAAAGAGTGGCCAGCCTGAGGCTACCAAGGAATCCAAAACCAGGGCACGTCTGTGGCCTCCGATCCAACACCACTGGATGCTGCAAATGTGTGAACTGCCCTAAGATCTTCTGATCAATTATTATTTTATTAATTTCTTTTATTATTATTTTATTATTATTTTATTATTTTATTTTATTAATGAATTTATATACCGCTCTATCACCGGAGGTCTCAGGTCTGAAGGGTGGTATATAAATTTAATTAATAAATAAACTCCCCCCCCCATATAGAATCCTGAGAACTGCAGTTTATTTACCAGAGAGCTACAATTCCCAGAGCCCTGAGCAAACTACCATTCCTCAGATCCTAGGGGGGAAGCGCCATGCCTGCAGATTTCCCCTTGCCCGGAAGAACATTCGTTTCTCCTTTGAAAGTTCCCCACCCTCGATATCCTTTCTGTTATTTTGCTTTATCGCTTCAAGTTTTAGCTCCGTTGCTTCGTTTAAAAAAAAAAACTTTAAAAAGAAAGAAAAACTTTCAAATCCTTCCCCTCCTTTTTAAAAGACATGAAAAAGAAAAGTGCCTTCCCCCTCCAAATCTGGTTCCCAGCAGCGGGGTTTAAAAATACCCTCAAATATCACGAGAGTTGTGATAGAAATCGTAAGACAGAGGCCCCTGCAGGCTTCCTCCTCGCTGGAGTTCTGTATCCTTCTTCAAAGCAAGAGGAAGAGAACCCTCCACACTGTCATTTGCATAAAACCAATTTCTTAAAATCTTTAATTAAAATCTTTGCAGATTAGGTTTGCCAGGTAAATGGGAAGCGCGTCGTTCTCTGCTGCCTGCCAGCTGCTTAGGTCCTTCAGAGCCTAGCTGTTTATATCCTCCTGTCTCATGATCTTCCCCTTCTCACGCCTTTCCTGACCAGTTGGCATTTCTCTTTCTCTCTCATTCATATATATATATATATATATATATATATATATATATATATATATGCATTCTTTGTGTTCTTATCAGCTCCTGCATCCATAGCTTATCTGATGGAATTTCCTGGATGAACAGCTCCGAAACACCAACTGTGCATGACCGCCAGCAAATCCTTTCCGGTCCCAGTTTCTGAAAGATACACCATAGTCCCTCTTTTACTTTTATTTATTTAAAATACATTTTTACCACTACTGACAACAAAATCCCCCTTCCAGGAGGTTTGCAAAATGTTAACAAGAATCACATAAGAGCCAAAACACTGTTTTAAAAAATAAAACGAAAATTTAACAAGAGCCCCTTTAACTAAAACAAACTAACCCCCAACAAAACTGACCAATTATCAGAAGCTGGGGAGAAGGGAGATACTTTAATTGTGCAGTTAAAGGGTGGTGCCTAAGCGTGGGCAGGTCTGTCGATTTCAGTTTCTCCTAGTTCAAATTGTAAGTTCCACATTGGTTTGCAATTTAAAAATAAAACTACTCGCGCAAATTCACCAGAATTTCAGTGTGAATTTCTCCTTCTCCACACATTTTTGTATGCTGTTTTTCTTAATATACACAATTCTGAAAAGCAAATTCACACATATTTCTTCGCACACTTCAGCATATGCATTTTTATACGCTTTACTTTGTTGGTGAACTGCATCGCAAAAATTGGAAAAATGCAAATTTCGAAAGGTACTTTCAGTCTGTCTTTAAATGAGAAGTGAATCAAATCCCCTCTCCCATTGCTGCTTCTGCCTCATGTCAAGCTGAATATCACTCAAGGCCGATCAAGATGTTTTGGCACCAGAGGATCAAAATCCTACAAGTCTGTTTTCTCATCCCTTGCTACTGTACTAAAGTGAATGATCAATAATCTGCAGCCCTTTCATGACACTCAAAATCAGCTACTGTAAGTAAGAAAACCTGCCTAATGGTAGGGCCAGCCCTGCTTTCCTGTACAGAGTTCAATAGGAGGAACCTGGTGCAGATTGACAGCCAAGGACAGTTGCATTTCCAAGGGAACAAAGTGTCAGACATGGGGAAAACTGGGGAAATCATAGAATTGTAGAGTTGGAAGGGACCCTGAGGATCATTTAGTGCAAGCAGGAATATGCAGCTGTCCCATACAGGGATTAAACATGCAACCTTGATGTTATCAGCACCACGTTCTAACCAACTGAGCTATCCAGGCACAAATGGTGATGAAAAGCGAAATCTAGCTTGCCCACTCAGACCATCACCCCACATCTTTATGCAGAGACAATGTTAGAATTCCTGCTCTGTGTTTGCAGTCATGGGATTGTTGTCTGTCACATGACGGTGTATGTTTTGACTCCACAGAGTGGGAAGTGATGAAGACAGGATGTTTGTGTTACTGTGTCCCATGAAGTGGGACTATTGTCCTTTGTTCTTTTCCTCTTTGCTGTCTGATGCTAGAGAGAGAGGGAGCCATGTTGCAGTGCTCCGTGTGTGTTTATATGTAAATAAAGTAGATTAGCCAAAATGCTGAGTTGCTGAGTTCTGTTACACAAGCTGTGAAAACTCTGCGGGTCCCTAAGTGTGCCGGTGTCTGTTGGCATCGGTCGCTGTGATATTCGGGCTGAAGAAAGCTTTTGAAGCTCTCGAACGATTGACCAGGAGGGAGAGAACATGCCAGTCGGGCATGTGTCTCTGCCAGGGTCCTACTCGACTGTAGGCCAAGCTCCTGACAGACAAACCCTTTTGCAAACAGGCATCTTTGGATCAACTCTGCTGATTGTTAACACCTGTGAACTGGGAAATTAAGGGGCAATTCACACCCATGCTCAGCATACATGGTGAGATGAGCAATCTACACCTCCAGCTGCATTTTAGCTGCTGTTCTTTTTCCTTTCCTGGCAGGTTGCCATGTCAACATTTGTCAGAGAAATAGCCTCTGCTTTATGCCAAAAAAAGAGAGCGCATAGTGCTGGACCAAGAGACACTGAGCAGAACATCCATCCCTGATTTGTTCTAGGGACGGGAACTTGAACACTACTAATATCCCCATCCAGTGAAATACTGGAACAATAAGAGCAGGAAACAGATGCTTGCTTTGTGATATTTGCGAGTGCAGAAAGTGCAAGATCAGCTCTTGCCGGACTCTGGCCCGATTGATCTCAATAACTGCTCTGGAGAAAAGGAGAACAGTGCAAGGAGTCCTGCGTGCCAGAATGAAGGAGTGTTATTGCCCAGCTGTTGTTTCCCCACATCTTATAAGGAGCCACAAAGCTGCTTTTAAGGTTAGGTCAGCATCTCCAGTTTTCCTGCCGCTGCATTGATTGGATGGCTCTGCATTCGCATTCCCCTGGCATCATTGCTGGTGCCGTAAGCGGGCACGGTTCCTTGCAGAGGCCGTGGCGAGAAGTTCCTGCCTATATGGTTTAGCCCCCCAGCGCAGCCGTCTTTAATGGAAGGCAAGGTTCCTGAGCAGATTAACACCTTGTCGGGCATTACGGAGTCTGTGGCAGACTTTCGCACTAATGACTGCAGCCGCTTTGTGCTGGTGATGCTAATCCTCAGCTGGCTGGCCTGCTACTTTTCAGCCAGGGTTTCCTGCACATGTTAATCCCTCCCTTTGCTCATGAAGCAAGAGTTTTAGGCTGAAAAGAGAAGGGCCCATTCTTTGATGCAAATCGGGGCATGGCGATGGCTGCCAGGGAAATGTCTGGCTCTGCAGGTGCGTCTGTTCCAGCGGTGGAAAGGGAAGCAGCAGAATCGGTTCTCTGGTTCTCTTAAGGATGAGAAAAGGCAAATGTATTCCGTAGGGTTGCTGCCTCCCCATCCCGATGTGACTCCTGTGCCTTTGGCAGCTGCGACGCAGACAGGAATACAACAGGCAAAGCTTTTCGAAGCATGGGGGTAAATTGATGGGGGAAAGGTGTTAAACTCTGGCTTTCCGCCTGTCACACAGCTGGTAAAGGCAGAGGAGTCTCACTTGAAAAGGTGGCAACCTGATTTTGAAATTCTCAGGGCTGGGCCACCCAAAGCCACAAATGAGAAACCAGTGAATACTGTTATTACCAAGGCAAAGTTCTAGCCTGATCTAGAAGCTGCCACAATTCTTCCAGCTCAGAGAAGTCCAATGTCTGGCCAGGTACAATTCAACAACTGTAGTCTCTGCACTTAATTGCCTTACATCACAATGTAAGCTAGCCCTACTGTGTTTAGAGACCCTCCTCATTCTGCTAAACAGGATCCTGGGCATTTGTCCTAAAGACATGTCCCGAGCATGGATAGCTCAGTTGGTTAGAACGTGGTGCTGATAACACCAAGGTTGCAGGTTTGATCCCTGTATGGGACAGCTGCATATTCCTGAATTGTAGCGGGTTGGACTAGGTGATCCTCAGGGTCCCTTCCAATTCTGTGATGCCAGAACTCGCAGGAAAAGGAGGAAAAGATGGCGGCAAGAGTGTTGCACTGCAAGCAGCTCAAAGTGAGCAACTTGCTCAACAAACATTGGGAGAAGAATGAGGTTGTTTCAACCTCCCAAGGGGCACCTCAGTCGGTAGAATACGAGACTCTTCATCTCAGGGCTACGAAGCACGCGTTGCCATATTTCAAAAAGTAGAATCCAAATTGTTGAGCTTCCTTGGGGAAACCTGACATATGGCAAGCCCATTCAAGCCCCACATCAGGCAAAAGATTCCTGCATTACAGGAGAATGGACTCAATCCTCACGGTCCCTTCCAACTCTATGATTCTAAGACAGTAAGGTAAAGGGATCCCTGACAATTAAGTCCAGTCGCAAACGACTCTGGAGTTGGGGCGCTCATCTCGCTTTATAGGCTGAGGGAGGCAGCATTTGTCCACGTCCGCAGTTTTTCCAGGTCATGTGACCAGCATAACTAAGGCACTTCTGGCGAACCAGAGCAGTGCATGGAAACAGAGTTTACCTTCCCGCCGGAGCGGTACCTATTTATCTACTTGCACTGTGTGCTTTCAAACTGCTAGGTTGGCAGGAGCTGGGACCAAACAGCGGGAGCTCACCCCGTCGCGGGGATTCTTAAAAAAACCCCACATACTTTCTGCAGTTAGGAAAGTGATGGGGAAATGCACAATGAACAGATTGGTTAAAGGGAAGGCATGTAAACGCTGTGCAAGCAAATTGGGACAAATGCTCACTGTCATAGAATCATAGAATCCTAGAGTTGGAAGAGACCACAAGGGCCATCGAGTCCAACCCCCTGCCAAGCAGGAAACACCATCAGAGCACTCCTGACATATGGTTGTCAAGCCTCTGCTTAAAGACCTCCAAAGTAGGAGACTCCACCACACTCCTTGGCAGCAAATTCCACTGTCGAACAGCTCTTACTGTCAGGAAGTTCTTCCTAATGTTTAGGTGGAATCTTCTTTCTTGTAGTTTGGATCCATTGCTCCGTGTCCGCTTCTCCGGAGCAGCAGAAAACAACCTTTCTCCCTCCTCTATGTGACATCCATTTATATATTTGAACATGGCTATCATATCACCCCTTAACCTCCTCTTCTCCAGGCTAAACATGCCCAGCTCCCTTAGCCGTTCCTCATAAGGCATCGTTTCCAGGCCTTTGACCATTTTGGTTGCCCTCCTCTGGACACGTTCCAGTTTGTCAGTGTCCTTCTTGAATTGTGGTGCCCAGAACTGGACACAGTACTCCAGGTGTGGTCTGACCAGAGCAGAATACAGTGGCACTATTACTTCCCTTGATCTAGATGCTATACTCCTATTGATGCAGCCCAGAATTGCATTGGCTTTTTTAGCTGCCGCGTCACACTGTTGGCTCATGTCAAGTTTGTGGTCAACCAAGACTCCTAGATCCTTTTCACATGTACTGCTCTCAAGCCAGGTGTCACCCATCTTGTATTTGTGCCTCTCATTTTTTTTGCCCAAGTGCAATACTTTACATTTCTCCCTGTTAAAATTCATCTTGTTTATTTTTGCCCAGTTCTCTAATCTGTCAAGGTCGTTTTGAAGTGTGATCCTGTCCTCTGGGGTGTTAGCCACCCCTCCCAGTTTGGTGTCATCTGCAAATTTGATCAGGATGCCCTTGAGTCCATCATCCAAGTCGTTGATAAAGATGTTGAATAAGACCGGGCCCAAGACAGAACCCTGTGGCACCCCACTAGTCACTCTTCTCCAGGATGAAGAGGAACCATTGATGAGCACCCTTTGGGTTCGGTCAGTCAGCCAGTTACAAATCCACTGAGAGGTAGCATAGTCAAGACCACATTTTACCAGCTTCTTTACAAGAATATCATGGGGCACCTTGTCAAATGCCTTGCTGAAATCAAGGTAGGCTACATCCACTGCGTTCCCTTCATCTACCAGGCTTGTAATTCTGTCAAAAAACGAGATCAGGTTAGTCTGACATGACTTATTTTTCAGAAATCCATGCTGACTATTGGTGATCACAGCATTCCTTTCTAGGTGCTCACAGACTGTTTGCTTAATGATCTGCTCCAGAATCTTCCCTGCTATTGATGTCAGACTGACTGGGCGGTAATTATTTGGGTCCTCTCTTTTCCCCTTTTTGAAAATAGGGACAACATTTGCCCTCCTCCAGTCTGCCGGGACTTCGCCTGTTCTCCAGGAATTCTCAAAGATGACTGCCAGTGGTTCTGAGATCACATCTGCCAGTTCTTTTAATACTCTTGGATGCAGTTCATCTGGCCCTGGAGACTTGAATACATCTAAACTAGCCAAATATTCTTGTACTATCTCCTTAGTTATTCTGGGCTGTGTTTCCTTTGCTGAATCATTTGCTCCAAATTCTTCAGGTCGGGCATTGTTTTCTTTATCGGAGAAGACTGAGGCAAAGAAGGCATTGAGGAGTTCAGCCCTTTCTGTGTCCCCTGTTTGCATTTCACCATCTTCTCCTCTGAGTGACCCCACTGTTTCTTTGTTCTTCCTTTTGCTACGAACATACCCATAAAAGCCTTTTTTGTTGCTTTTAACCTCTCTAGCAAGCCTGAGTTCATTCTGTGCTTTAGCTTTTCTGACTTTGTGTCTACACGTGCTGGCTATTTGTTTGAATTCCTCTTTGGTGGTTTCCCCCCTTTTCCATTTTTTGTACACATCCTTTTTTAATCTTAATTCAGTTAAAAGTTCTTTAGATAGCCACCCTGGCTTCTTTAGGCACCTTCCATGTTTCCGTCTCATTGGTATTGCCTGACGTTGTGCTTTTAGTATCTCCCTCTTAACAAACTCCCAGCCATCATGAACTCCCTTTCCTTTTAGTATTGTTGTCCATGGGATCTCACCTAGCACTTCCCTAAGTTTTATGAAGTCGGCTTTCTTAAAGTCAAGAAATTGAGTCCTAGTATGCTTGGCTGCTCCTTTCCGCTGTATAGTAAACTTCAGAAGAGCATGATCACTCGCGCCTAATGATCCTTCCACTTCTACCCCACTAACCAGGTCATCAACATTGGTTAGGACCAGATCTAAAATGGCTGTTCCTCTTGTTGCTTCTCCCACTTTCTGGACAATGAAGTTGTCTGCAAGGCCAGTGAGGAATCTGTTTGACCTTATGCTCTTGGCTGAGTTTGATGTCCAACAAATATCCGGGTAATTGAAGTCCCCCATTACTACTATCTCCCTTCCTTTTGCATGCTTGGCCACCTGTTCCAGGAAGGCATCATCTATGTCCTCCGTTTGGCTTGGGGATCTATAGTAAACTCCCACAATGAGGTCTCTGTTATTCTTCTCTCCCTTAATTTTGACCCAAATGCTCTCACTTTGGCTTTGAGGAGCTAAATCTTGGATCTCTTCACAGGTATACACATCCCTGACATATAACGCCACTCCTCCTCCTTTCTTGTCTGGTCTGTTTCTCTGAAATAGATTGTATCCCATTATTACATTCCAATCGTGGGACTTATCCCACCAGGTTTCAGTGATGCCTATTATGTCATATTTAGTTTGCTGTACCAAGAGCTCAAGCTCATCTTGTTTATTTCCCATGCTTTGCGCATTAGTGTACAGACATTGAAGTCCATTAATCATTCCCCCGTGTCTCTTATTTAAGGATTTTTTCCTCCCACCACTAGGTCCGTGTGCTGTTTTCTCCATTTGGTCTATGACATTTGGATGATCATCTTCATTAATTGATAGGCTCCTACCTTCAGGAGCACTGTCTCCCTCCCCTGTCATGTAATATCCCTGCGCATAAATCAGAACAGCTGCTCAATAAAGAACACACATGGCCTAACCTCCATATAAGCTTTATGTGAGCAAATCAGGAAGACTGCTGAGAAAACTGGTGATCTGGAGGAGCCCTGTATATATTATTCTGCATTTCCTTTGGATTTGTCACTAGATGGAGCCAGAGTAGGGAGAAACAGAGGACTGGGACCCTGTTTTACAGTTCTGTTTCCCTTCCCTGCAGGCCTCCCAGCTGCCTGGATTTCTTCCGCCGCCACCCTCATAAAAAAAACCACGGCGTGAACCTTTGGCTTCTTTATGAAAAGCCTGGCAAAATAGCCCACTTCAGGAAACCACACTATTTCTTTTAACCCAGATACAGTGGTACCTTGGCTTACAGACGCTTCAGGTTACAGACTCCGCTAACCCAGAAATAGTACCTCAGGTTAAGAACTTTGCTTCAGGATAAGAACAGAAATCGCGCGGTGGCAGCGGGAGGCCCCATTAGCTAAAGTGGTGCTTCAGGTTAAGAACAGTTTCAGGTTAAGAATGGACCTCCAGAACGAATTAAGTTCTTAACCCGAGGTACCACTGTATAAGAGGTTGGGAAATGGCAGCCTCTGAGCTGAAACCAGCCCACTGAGGAATGCCATTGGATTAGGACAGGGGTCAGCAACCTGCAGCTCCAGAGCCGCATGTGGCTCTTTTACACCTTTGCCGCGGCTCCGAGGCGGATACTAGCGAGGGGAGGAGGCGCACTGTGCGCCCCGACACTCCCCACTGTGGCGGGCGCTGTACTGGCTGTGACGCCGCATGGGGGCGGTGTGTGCGTCAGTCATGCACCGTCCCGACGTCACCTTCCCGCCCGCCCGCTACATTGTAAGGGGCATGTACGCTGGTCACTGCATTGAAAGGGGGCATGTACGCTGGTCACTGTTTTGAAGGGGGGTGAAGAACACACACACACACACACACACAAAGGTAACTTGTAAATTTAACGTTTATTTCTATGAGGAGAAGTTATTCTGAGGGGTCAAAGAAAGAAATAATAAAAAAGTGACAAAAAAGTTATTTTTATAATGACGAGTTTTGCGGCTCCCAGTTTTTTTTCCTTCGGAAACGGGTGCAAGTGGCTCTTTTGGTCTTAAAGGTTGCAGACCCCTGGATTAGGGCCTTGTTGGATCATGCCAAAAGCCCCTTGAGTCTGGCACTCTGCTCTTACAGTAGCCAAAAAGATGCCCACCAGCAGAACCTGTTTGCCTCCCCACCTGCGATTCCCAGGTAAGCACCCAACCCTCAGTTCATTCCTCTCATCCAAGCACCTTCAAACAACCCAGAGCTACAATCCTCAGAGCCATTTAGCAGATAATCCTTCTTCCCAGGGAACTATGGAGATGCAAAGAGGTTGAGGGAACGTTCTTTCATATGCGGCGGACTTGTAAAAGGGTAAGAGTATTGGGAAATGGTCCACAATGAATTGAAAAAAAACACGTTTAAAAGTACTTTCCCTAAAAAACCAGAGTCCTTTCTGTTGGGGATAATTCACACAGAAATTCCCAGGTGTCAAAAAAGGTTATTTATGTACTGCGGCGTGTTTTCTTCACCCCAAAATGGAAAACGAGTGAGGTCCCAGCTAAAGAAGAGTGGCAACTTAAGTTGACAGAATATGCGCAGCTTGCAGACTTAACATATAGAATAAGAACAAGAAGAACATACATTTAGAGAAGATTGGAAAACGTTAATTGAATATATGGGAAATAACTCTGTACAGCTGAAAAAGCTGGCAGCATCAAGATAACTTCAACAGTGTAAATAAGTTATGATGGATGTAATAATGGAATACTGAATGATATAGTTTTTGTAAAATTTGCAGGGATTTATGATATGTAAAATGAACCATGGAAAGAGAAGAAGGGAAGTAACTGATATTTTAAGGATGTAAAAATGAGTATTTAAAATACTAAAATAGAAAATTTAATAAAAATTATATACAAAAAAAGAGAGAATTGTAGCTCAATGAGAATAGGGATTTATTAACAACTCTCAGCACCCTTAACAAATCAAAGTTCCCAAGATTCTTCGGGGAAAACCACGGCTGTTAAAGTGGTATAATACGGCTTTAAATGTAAGGTGCAGATATGGCCTGAGTGTCGTTGGACTCCAACTCCCATCAGCCCCAGGTGGCCTGGCCAGTGGTCAGGGATGATAGGAGCTGGAGTGCAGCAACTTCTGAAGACCCCCAGGTTCCTCATCCCTGAGCTGTGTGATAAGGTAAAGGTAAAGGGACCCCTGACCATTAGGTCCAGTCGTGGCCGACTCTGGGGTTGCGGCACTCATCTCGCTTTATTGGCCGAGGGAGCTGGCGTACAGCATGTGGCCAGCATGACTTAAGACGCTTCTGGCGAACCAGAGCAGCGCACGGAAACACCACATACCTTCCCGCCGGAGTGGTACCTATTTATCTACTTGCACTTTGACGTGTTTTTGAACTGCTAGGTTGGCAGGAGCAGGGACCGAGCAATGGAAGCTCACCCCGTCGCTGGGATTCGAACCGCCGACCTTCTGATTGGCAAGTCCTAGGCTCTGTGGTTTAACCCACAGTGTCACCCGCATCCCAAGCTGTGTGGTATGAAGCACTAATGCCTATGTATAACTCTGAACACTGTGTACTTTACATTGGTCAAGGAGGCTGGTCCCTCTGTAAAAAAATAAAGACAAACAGATCAGACATTTCAGACAGAAACATGGAGAACTGAAGCAATGGAGCATTTCCATCTCCCTGGACACTCCATCTCTGACCTTAGGGTTGTGAGACTTAAAACAGACCTACTTGACAAATTACAGCAGGAGGCTGCAGAATTAACACATTTAATTAAGTCTCCCAGGGCCTGGACGAGAACTGTATGCGATTCTCTCCAACGGGAAGGAAGCAAGGGGAGCTGACTCTTGGGCTTGGCTGCCATGCAAATAGGCTGCAACTTTTATTAAACTTAGGAAGAACTGGGCGACTTAAAAAAGCAGGTAGACCCTTGACCTTTTTCCCCTTTGACATCCTGTGGGCAGAACAGAAGGGATACAGTTTCCTCTCGGGAACTAGTCTTGTCTGGCAGCAGTTAGGTTGGCCTGGCACTCTTTTGTTTCCCACAATGCCCTCCATGTGCTTCTCTGGGGCATTGTGGGAAATTTAAAATGGTGGCTTGCTTGTGCAGTTGCAACACGTGGGAGGGGGGCTGAATCAATATTCAAAAGCAGGTTAGGTTAGGAGATACTGCAGGGGTCAGCAAACTTACCACACCTCGGGCCAGTGTCTCCAGCGCTGATTGCGCAGCGGGCCGGAGTGCGAGGGAGCGTGTGCCCATACGCGTGTGCACACGCTATTTCTGGCACACTTCCAGGTTGGAGGAGCACCGGAAATAGCTTGTGCGCATGTGCACGGGCCTCCTCCAACCTGGATGTACACTGAAAAAAGCGCTTGCACATGTGCGCAAGCTATTTCCGGTGCTCCTCCAACCTGGAAGTGGGCAGCTGCGCAGCGCAGTGCCGGTAAGTGTGGGCAGCGGCAGCAGGCGTCGCCACAGGCTGGATATACGAGTCCCTCGGGCCTTATTTTGGGGACCTCTGAGATAGTGGCTGCCCAAGTCACCTGGTGAGTTTCCTGAGTGCAGATGTGAGCCTGGATCTTACCTAGCCTAGTCCAATGCTCCATGGATTACAAATGTTGTGCCCTCTGGAAGTTGTTGGACTGTAACTCCCATCATTCCTGAGCCCTGGCCACATTGGTGGGGTGCTGATGGGCACTGGAGTCCAACATTCAGAGGGTACCATATTAGCTTCCCCTGAAATAACCACACAATATGGGCCAACCTATTGCCTATTGATTTACCTAGCCTGTTTTGAAACCATCTAAGCTAGTAGTTGTCAATGACACCCAAATTCTGTATGTTACTTGATCGCCTGCCGAAATAGGCACGGTTAAATATATTGGGTGGTATCCAGGGTTAGTCATATTCAGAGTGGGTCCACTGAAATCAATGGGCATTGCTTGCTTTGGGTTCATTGAGAGCTTAGTTGGATACAAACCATGGATTTAAATTAACTTAAATTGCACTTGCCTTGGTACTGAATTAATACTAATGTACTTTTATTAATATGGGTTATTTGCTACTCCCCCCCCCATTTAGGAGCCAAGCTCATACTTTTCAGCCTCTGCAGAAATGAAATCTTACCCTTATTACTTTATCATCGTGAGGATTGTGATTTCTGCCTATAAGATTCCCCTGCTTCCTGCAAAAGATGAAATCAAGAGAACTGGCAACTTTGTATTTTGCAATTTCTTGCCACCTCCCCAGCTTTTTACGGGTTTCCAAATGGGCTGTTGCCAATTAATATGTGATATGGAAACACTGGCAATCTATTTCAGGAAGCTCTCCCTGCTATTTGCTGGGTTTTAAAGTATTCCTTAGCTGGCCAATTACTTTTCTACTTATTTCTCTTGTTAAAAATGAGGTTCAGCTATTTTAGAATTATTCTAAGGTGCATTAAAAAAATAAAAATCCACTCCCGGGGCAAGCACCTTTAATGAAGTTAGAAAATGTATCTACACTCTTGTTAGAAGGAGCCCTTTGCCATCTCACATAGCTCTTTCGTTAGGAGAAAAAGGGGGCTGTTCTCCCATTTCAAGTTTAATTTTTTAGGCCAAATGAAAATTATTCTGCAGCTAGTGCCAGAAAAAATGGGAGATCTTAGTCCAAGGAAAATTAGAATGGCCTGAGGAAGGTGGTGGAGCAAGAACTAAGACGATAAGTTGAAGCAATGAGTCTGTTTAATATCCAGAAGTTATAGAACTATAGAACTACTAGCCTCGTGTGTTTGTGTGTGTGTGTGTGTGTGTGTGTGTGTGTGTGTGTGTAAAGGATAAGGAACCTACTATGGTTCGCCAGTTCCTAATCTGGGTTATGTGCATTCCACAACACACTTCTGCAATTGCACAAGGCAAATATAAAATATGATACTAGGTGCAGAATTATGGTCCTGGAAGCCTGGTGTCCATTTTGTTTCTTTCCCATCAACTGCTTGTCTGAATTTCTATCTGTGCTGGAGATGCCAGAGTTTGAACACAGGACCATCTGCCATCTGATTAATTTCATTAACAAAGCTTGATTGTAAAAATCTTCAAACCAGTTTATACAAAGAATAAACTAATAAAACTATTGACACAAACCTTTTTTTTAAAAAAACAACTATTTAAAACTTTTTTTAAAAAAATGATAGACTAAAAACAGATTAAAACACATGTCAGTATTCTACATATCTGGGCAGGCTTGCCTGAACAAAAATGCATTAAGCGGGCACCGAAAAGAGTACAGTGACAGTACTTGCCTGATGTCAATAGGCAGGGAGTTCCACAGGGGCTGGCACACTAAAAGATCAATTTCATACAAATGCAAACCAAATATTATGTGGTACATCTAACACAGCCAGTACCACAGAGCGAAGTTGTCATGAGGGTACATGTTAATATCAGAACCAGAGCTTTTTTCTGGGGGGACGCATACCCCTAAACATTTATGTGAATCTTTGTACTTTTGTCCATTTACTGTATTTTTCCCAATTTAAACTATAAAATGAGTCAAAATGTGAGTACCCCTACACATATTTTTTTTTGGGGGGGGGGGAGCACTGGTCAGAACCAACCATCTATTTGGCAAAGGAGATCTTTGCAAACCGCGTGGCATCCAAGGATATCTAGTTCTGAGAACCACCACTTAAGAACAGAGAGAATTTATACACAAAATATGATTTGGCACCCTAAGCAGTCCTGGGCATGGATTCTAATTGTAATCCCCATCATGTGTGGGATTTTTAAAAGATGCAAGTAATAAAGAGTAATATAATTATGTGACCCATGAAATCAATTTGAAACTCTGGACTTTGTGTGAGCATAAACAAGATCTCCAACTCATCCATTCAGACATTACGTTTTCCCCTTTCTGTGTGTGCAGGCAGATGTGAAATGACTCCCAGCTTAGGTTTTTGTTTTTTTTAAATGCACCATGAGGTTCAGCCCCAAGAGAGGCATTAAATCATATATGGGCTTCTCTGTACTTTTTTTTTTAAGGGGTGGACAACAATAATTTGGTGACTAAGAAAAATGATCTGTTTCCTTTTTGTCCTCCTGGAACAACTCAGCCCAGCCACTTCTCAGAGGGACTCATTAGCATCTCTCACCTGTGTCAGGAAGGAGGGGGGAGACAATAAATAAGCCCTTGGGGATCCATTAAATTAAAACCACTAAATACAGAAGTTACCACAAAGAAATACACAGGCATAGTTTCTTTGACTACAGCATAGAGGGAAACAGAAACTGGTTAAAAGTCAAATCGGAAATTAATGTAAAAAATGTCTCTTTATTTAATAATTTGTCCTAGCTAAAGAGCAGCTACTAATACTGTAGTTGACATGGTCCAGAATCAATACAGCCAACCTATACTCCTTTGCAAACAGAAGGGGTTCTCAAGGGCTTGGCATACACTGGTTGCAGTACATAGTGAACCAAAACCATGAAGAGGCACCCAACGGAAACCACACAGAGAAGGGACAGCAGGACGAAGCGGCCGATAAAGAAGGTGTCGACAATCTGAGAAGACAAATTGCACAAGTGACAGCTGAGCATATCAATGACAGAAGACTTACTTGTTTTTCTTCTCCTTTGAATAATAATAATAATAATTTATTTATACCCCACCCATCTGGCTGGGTTTCCCACTCTGAGCGGCTCCCAACAGAATATTAAAAATAGAATCAAACATTAAAAACTTCCCTAAACAGGGCTGTCTTCAGATGTCTTCTAAATGTCAGACAGTTGTTTATTTCCAACTCTGTAATTCTAAGATAATATGGCTGGCTGGAGATCAGATCAAGGCCAGACAGGCTGAAGTTGTTGCTGTATGAAGGCAGTGAAGGGTTGCATTAAAGGCACACAAGGCCCAATTTGAAAAATGCTGCATAGATGTGCAATTAGATGGTTCCATTTCATCATCATCATCATCATCATCATCATTTATTTACACCCCACCCATCTGGCTGGTTTTCCGCAGCCACTCTGGACAGCTCCCAACAGAATATTAAAAACATGATAAAACGTCAAGCATTAAAAACTTCCCTAAACAGGGCTGCCTTCAGATGTCTTCTAAAACTCAGATAGTTGTTTATTTCCTTGACATCTGATGGTAGGGTGTTCCACAGGGCGGGCGCCACTACTGAGAAGGCCCTCTTAAATAAATAAAAGGTGTGCTCACAGATTAATAAAAGCAAGACAAATCTCCTGCGCTCAGGGTTACCATCTAAAAAAACACGACACAAAAGGAAAGTGTATTTGGAGCAGGGAAAGCAAACTCGGGAAATAATTATTTGTTACAAAGCTCTTGCACTGAGCAGCTGGAATGGAAAACAGTTCAACGAGAGGAGCCAAGCATTGAGGGTCTCTCAGGAGCGCCAATGAAGTGTCCTGCACACTTCTTTCCCTGCCTGCCACACAGCCACTGCCAAATAGAATGGCTGCTGCATCTCCTCCCTTGTTCCCTCTGCCTGGGTGAGCAAACACTGCGGAAAGACTTGAACATCAACCTTTTTGTGCGCCAAGCTCACTGACAGAGGCTCTCCACTAGGAGGCCTTATTGTGAGAGGCGAGGCAGGAAACTGAGGAAAGGGTTTCTTCATTGGTGATGGAGTGTTTCTGCTCCTGGAAGTCTCTCCCTAAGAAGGCTTGCTTGGCTCCTAATCTGGTATCTTTTCAGGGCCATACAAAGACCCATCTTTTAAAGTCCTACACTAATGGACAAAATTGTGGAAACGTTTTGGGGAAAGAGTATTTCTGAGGTTTGAAGACTGGCTCTTTAACACTCATGCTCATTGGCTACATTCAAATGAAGGAAAGCTACTCATATCAACCTAAGCAAGTTGTGCTTCCTTTTTCTGGTAATTTGGCTATAACTTTTGACAGAATACAGATAATTGAACAAACTTTGTTGCATTACATTCTTCATTAAATTATCTTCCCAGTGATATATAATTTTATGGTATTACTCCAAAACAAAGTGGTGTTATAAGCCATCAAACCTCAAAAAACAAACAAACAAAAAACACTTTTTCCAAAAGGTTTCCACAATTTTGGCCACCATTGTATGTATATTTTAAGTACTGCTCTGTTGTTGGCTGTTTTATAGTCAATTTGAATTTTCCTGTCTTGCATTGATTTCATTGTTGATTGTATTTCATTATGAGCTATCCTGAGAGCCATATGCTAAAACTGCAACAACCAGAAGCCAAACATTGCAATGCCTTGCCAACTTCAAGAAGGAGACGATAGGTGAAATTCAATGTCAGGATAAAAAATCAAGAAAGAGTTAAAGAGAAACCACAGCAACAAAAAGAATCAGCAGCATATACTGTAGCTTTGGCCTCCGGTCAGAGGACTTATCCCACCAAATTCAACAAATTGTATTTCGTATCAAATATATTCTCACGCAAGAGTGACTTCAATTCTTGTTTACAGTAAAAAAAAGCTTCTGGAATGAATAAATGCACAAATTAAAAGTCTCTGAGTTTTCCTTCCATGCTCATTAAGGCTTGAATTATTTGCAAGAAGCCATGGGTCCGGCTGGCTTGTGCTCTGCCTGCCCCACAGTTGCCCCCCTGCCCTTGCAGTGAAAACTCAAGTCCGGTTAAGTTAAAGCGGACAGTTTGCCCTACAAATATAAGCAGAGATGCATGCTAGGACAAGAGAGGAGGAGTGAGGTTAAAGCTGCCATATAAGAACCCCTGAACAGTCTGGGAAAAAAATATAATAGAAAGAAGAGTTTGGTAGTGAGGCACCCCACTCCATCGGTAAGAGACGGGTTCCCACACCCTCTTCCCAGCTCCTGGGACTGCTCTACACTCTGCTTACAGCAAAGGTGAGTTTCATGAAACAGCATTAACACAAGTTTGACCTCAGCTCCGCTACAGAACAAGTCTCCTGTGGGTGACATGTTTGCTCGCTCAACACACTGCACTTTTTAATTAGCCAATTAGCAGGCTTTGGGTGCCGAAAGCTCAGGGCATGTATTATTGATACCATATTGTGCTGGGCTGCTGCCGAGGTGAGTCCTAGAGATCCTCGGAATGGACTCTTTTGCGGTGCAGGAGTGTCTCTCAAAGAGACTGCACTGCTAAGTTCAGCTTCCACAGTTTCTCCTGATCCTGCTGTGATTCTATAGAGGAAAAGAACAATATGGAGGGTAGAGAGTGGTAGCTGAAATATGGCCAGGACTGAAATTTCAGATATACAGGGACAGATTTGCTTTGACACCAGTCTTAACCTAGTAATGGGTTCCAAAACCGTAGAAGGAATACCGTACTGGCCTAAATACAAGCCTCACTTTTTCCCCAAACTCTGACCATGAAAAGTTGAAGTGTGACTTAAATTCGCAACCTTACAAAAATGGGCTTTTACGATATCGCTGCTGAAACTGACATACGGTAAAACAGAACGGGTCTGAGTGCCTGCGGAATTTTAAGGAAGCAGCTTATATTCGGGTGTGGCTTATATTCAGGCCAATACGGTACTACTTTGCAAGACTCTACACTCAGAGCAGCCGACTGGCCCTTGCTGACACCTGCTAGGTAGAAATATTTCCATGAAACAGGGCATTAGCTGAATGCCCGAACAGGGCATTGGCTGCTCTGCTTCTTAGGCCATGCAGCCTTCTTTGCTGGATCCACTGCTCTTTCTTCATTGCTTCTCCTTGCCTTTTTGCACCACCTCCATCACCAAGGCCAGAACATACTTGTGATATCACTTGTTGCCAGCTCCATATGTACAGCAGACTCCTGTTCATTTCCAACATAGACTTGTTACCTGCTGAACTCTGCTGCTGCAGCCCCAGTTGGCTCCTAGAGGTCTCAAACCCATAGCACCTTTCCCAGCTCTTAAGAAGCTAGGATGTCTCATATTGAACCAGTCTCCAACAGGCACTTCTTGGTGCCTTACTGAGCTCCTATGCCACCAGCAGTCTGCTCCTACAGGACACAAGGCAGATCTGGATCAAGGGTGCCCTGAGTTCTGCCATTATTAATTATTACTGCAAGAAGCAAAGTTACAGGGAACCAGGCAGAGGGTCTTCTCAGCAGTGACGCCCGCCCTTGAGATGTCAAGGAGATAAAGAACTACACAACTTTTAGAAGACATCTGAAGGCTGGGATTGGGAGGTTTTTAACGTTTGGTGTTTTTATTATGTTTTTAGATATGCTGTGAGCCGCCCAGAATGGCTGGGGGAACCCAGCCAGATGTGCGAGGTATAAAATCACCACTATCATCATCATCATCATCATCAGTGTTAAGCAAAAGTGCATGTACAGGACTGCAAACCAGCATAGGTAGTGGCTTGCTGGTTCAGACCATGAGACACCGAGGTCAGCATTCTTTGCAGGAATTCCAAGCAACCAAGTGGACCTACCAGGCACTGTTCAGTGGTCCAAAAAGTGGGCACTGGTCTACCTTCTGCCTACCCTTGAGTGAGAAAATAGCAATTCTACTATCTCTAGTTGCTCTCTGGAATGGAGTGGGGAGGAGGGAAAACTTTGCTGTGTGTATATGAGGAAGCTGTGCAACACTCACTCTGCCTTCCTTTCTTTTGCAAATATCACGCGGCATGCATCCAAGAGCACATCAGGGGGTGGGGGAGCGCAATCAAGGCAAAGTCTGGATTTGTCACATTTAGTACCTAGCATAAATCTCCTTGCAGCTAAGGAGATGGGAGAAGTTGTATTCTGTCCTTGTCCTAGAAGCACAGACACTTAACAGGTGTCCATGACACTCTTGCTGTGGCAGAGTGGCACATTACATTACATGCTCTGCATGCAGAAAGGCCCAAGTTGAATCTCAGGCATCTCCAGGTAGGACCATCTGGAACCCTGGGGAGCCACTGCCAGTCCATGTTGACAGTAACTCGCTTGAAGGACCAGTGGTCTGACTCAGTACAGGGCAAATCCCTATTTTCCCATGTAATCACATTCTGGGCAGCACTCCAAATTGCAGTGACCCAGTTGGCAAGGGAAAATGCAATTCCACCCCCAACAGATGCTTTGGGGTCCGAGAAATGATGCTTTAATTCTTTGTAACAAGGGCGCATGTGCTATAAACTGAAATTGCAGACAATAAAGTTCTTCAGAAGAAGAAAGAAAGATACAGCTGTCCTAAGTAAGTGTAGGTGATTTCCCCTGCTGTTGGAGTGTGGCGGCAGCGGGGCCTTGTAGAGGAATGCAGTCAGGAAGGAGCCTTTGCGCCAGAGAGCTCAAAACATTCCCAGTGTCTCTAGGAGATGAAGACAGGAGAAGGACTATGTAATGAATGTGGAGTTTAAATAATTAGGACCAGGAAACCTTTGGGAAGAGGGAGAATTTCCTCCGAAGCTGATCCATGAGGGAGCCAAACTGCTGGTAATGGAAATTCAGACCGGGGGGGGGGGGGAGGTTGTTAATCTTGCAGCAGGGGAAAGCCTTGAGAAGGAACATTTGATTATCGGTGAAATCTGCTGGAGGCAGCAGCTGTGCTAGTGAAAGTGGGGGTTTTGGGGGAAAGCGGGTAGGATTACAGTTGCCTCTGGAGAAAGGGCACCCGGAGGTGGGATAAGCACTCTAATAGCAGCCAAGTGTCAGCACCAAGATAATTAAAAAAGAGCTTCCAGGATCAAAGATGATGTGATCATCACAATTAAAATCCGCATCTTCATTGCCAGCCATTTATACAGCGGTCTTCTTAACAGACTGTCAGTCTGTTAAATCAAAAGATTTAACTCTGAAGCAACAAAAAACTCCACCGTGAATAACTTTTCTCTTTCTCTCTTTAAATTTAGGGCAATGTAGAGAAATGGGTTGAGGGTTCAAGGCTTCTGAAAAAGAGGACATGGAGAAGAATCTAGTAACTCTTTGGATCAAATAGTTTGGCCTTCTGCTTGTAGCATGTAGCAGCACAGATTTATGCATCTCACCGCAGCATTTATCGTTCCACCTTCCAGGCTACAAATCCTTGCAAAGTGACTTACAAGTAACAAAGATTTATACCCTGCTTTTCCCTTTCAATAGAGGTGCTTGAAGGGCTTTCTAAAAATGCAAACACAGGCACAAATTTAACAACAATCCATCATTAAAACATATTGCCAGGCTGAAATTAACATCAAAGACCTAGCAGACAAAGAGCCAGAACTAACCATCAATACATTAAAATTAAGCAACAACAGAAATCAAAACCGTCTTGTTGTTACAGGTGGAACAAAAATAGAAGGGGAAAGTAACTTCTTGGGCAGGGGATCACCCCAAGTAAGCTCCACTGGATGCTGGAGACTGTTGGAGGGAAACAGGTAGGACGCAGTAATATCAGAGCATGATAATCAGGCAGAAGAGGTAGGAATAACAAGGAATGTGGCATTGGTGACCATGGGGTCACAGTGGAAAGCTTTCAACCTATGCAGGTTTCTTAGTCAGAACATAGGTATTAAGCCAATTTCAGTTAAGAGCAAAGGCAACCATTAATGGAAGCTTGCATAAGATTTGGTAGGTAGAGAAGTAGTAGCACTAATCCACACATACATGCCCCTAGCTATGTTGATACAGGATGCCTTTGAATACCAGCTGCTGGGAACCACAAGCTGGGAGGGTTCTGTTGTGTCCGTGTCTTCCTTGTGGGCTACCCAAAGGCACCTGGCTGAGTGCTGGGCTAGGTGAGTCTTTGGCCTGACCCAGCAGGGCTCTTTTTATCTTATGGTGAGGACAACTGGCTTAAATGGCTTTTAAGAGAGGATGAAACAAATCTACATAGGACACATCCATTGATTTAGCCATGATGACTAAATGAAACACCTGTGTTCAGAGGCCATGTGCCACTGATTACCATTTGGGGTGGGGGGAAAGAGTAGGGAGGGCTATTGTCTTTATGCTCTGCTTCTGGGCTTTCCAGAGCCACTGTGGGGAACAGGACATTGGATTAGATGGACCTTTGCTCTAATCTTAGAACTTTTCTCTGCAATGAGATGTGGTAGAGCAGGAGTTAAAACAGTTATGCGAGGAGCTGTCAGGAAAACAAGTGGAACACATAGAGGGAAAGCTGGACCGTGTATAAATGATCAAACCCTTGTTTAATAAGCTGGGATATGCATGAGCTCCTTGCAGTCACATGCAGTCCCTTCCGACAAGCAGGGAAACACACCAGGAAGCCACGGTTAACCATAGTTTCCTGTTACATGCAAACCACGAAAATATGGTCAATGGCTTTCCAAGAAGCCAAGCTACACAGCCATGGTTTAAAGCTGGCTTCTGTACAAACTGGGATTTGTAAGCCAAGGTATAGTTTAACTGTGGCTTCTGGGCTTGTTTCCTGCTACATGCAAAGTGACGGGCTGAATATTCAGCCCAGGAACTCTCAGACAGATCCCTTCCATTTCTCTCCCATGTGTGCACATACTTGATTTCCTAATTTAGGAACTAAAAACAGCTTTTTTTGTTTTCTCTATTGTTGACTTCCACTAGGAATTGGAAGTCCTTGCTGATCTGCTGCAAGTTACTCAAGAGATCTACCAGTTGATCCTGATCCATCTTCTTCCAACTACTGATGGATATCAGAAAAATGAAAAAGGAGCAGAAAGAGGTACCAGATAGTTTCCACAATATTTTAACAAGCAGTCGCAACCAGAGTTTCCTGCTAATATGCAATAAACCTAGTTACAGGCAAGTATGCCCATGTGATGATGAATGCAAAGCCAGGCATCTTCTATGCACCTTCTAGTGAAGCAACCTATTTCTCTTGCAAATGGCCCAGAGTGGAAACAGATTCACTTTGCAAACAGACCTCAGTGTAAAAGCATTTCCCCTCAGGCTGCTATAATGTACCTAATAGGGTGACTTGGGTAAATAATGCAAACATTCCATTCCAGGGTCATCTTCCTAGCTCAAACTCTTTTAAAAAAATAAAGTTCTCCACTCCAATGTCTGAAGACAAAATTAGCTTCAGTCAGATCCCACTTGCCCCCAACAAAGATTCAATCGTGGACTGTCTAGACAAAAAACTCACTCCCTACTTTGGAATTAAGAGTCCTTCGACATCAAGCGGATTGCAGAAACTTAAGGTGCTGCCTTACACCAGATCAGACTATTTGCCCTCCTCTGACTGGTACTCTTCAGGATCTTGGGCAGAGTCCGTTTCATTACCTGCTCATCATCCAAACTGTTTTTACCTAGAGATGCCATGGATTGAACCTAGGTCTGGTCCATGAAACCTTCCCCACCAACTGCTCTCTTCTTTTTGTGCTTCACAGCAAGGAAGGAACTCCTTTTCTCCATGGGCAGATGGCAGCATTCCTATGCTGCATGAAGAGAAAGGAATCGCTCTCTTTCCTTGCAAGCAGACTGTTTTGCTTCTATGCTACACACTGAGAAATGGAATCCCTTTCTCAGCGCGTAGCAAAGAAATGCTCTCCTGCTCTTTCTCCCTCATTCCAGCACCTAGGCCTTGCTTTTTGTGGTTCTGCGTGCACTAAAGGTGTGGGAATGTACAAACTCTTGGCTCTTGCCCTGCCAAGTTCTGGAAAGTCATTGACAGCTTCCCATTGGGGTAATGCAGTTCTTGGCTTGAATAAGGGTCCAAAACCCATTTCTGCATGTGCTTTACTACTAAGCTACCATTCCTTCCCTACACTGGAGATACCAGCAATTGAACCAGGAACCTTCTGCATGCAAAGGATATGCCCTGCACCTGAACTATAACCCCTCCCACTATCTAGAGATCTTACTCTTTCAGCTGGGTAAAAGGAAGCAGAGTGTAGACGGACAAAAGAAAATGTAAGTAAATGATAACAGTGGCAATGTGGAGGCGAAATGTTCTGATGAGTATTGTAAATTAAGCCCTTGATTAATCTCCGGCAACAAACCGCAATGCTTTTTATACAGATTTGATTTTTCCTTCTGTGTATCACTATATCACACATAACACCATTGTCTTTTAGAGGTACATTATGAAGCGCACCCACACTGCAATATTTCCTATGAAACATTAGTTGAATGCATTTTGATTGTCCTTCATTTATCTCCATTACACCTAATGGTAATTGTGGCTCTTATATTGGCACTGCAACCTCCCTCAATCTCCAGCTAATGGGAGATTGCAATGGGAAGCCATCTTTCTTGTTTGGGAGATGCAAACCCTGAAGAGGCCCAGTTCACATTTCTCTGGCATGTAGGGCCTTAACATAGTGAACTGCTGAAGCAAGGGCACTCTTGCACCCATCTCTAAGGAGGCATCCAAGGCCCTGACCACGTGATCCATATGCACCTGACGTACCGTCCTTGTGCCAGGAAGCACCAAATAAAAATGTCTGCAGGGGCACACACAAATTACCATGTATGGACAAAGATGTGCAGTCCGCAGCGTCTGCAAATAAGCCTGCCTGCATGATGGGGGGGGGCTGGGGGCTGCATGAACCAACATCTGAAATGGTTTTGTTCTTTCCCCTTCCTACCTACCTAACGCCATCAATCAAATGAAGAGATCAAGGGGCTCTCCAGAAGTCTTCATTGTGCATTCATGATGATTTGTATTAATGTATCGGTATGGTTATATGTCATTTTGTTTCCAATACAGTATTCTCCTGGCCTGGGGAGTCAGGTAACGCCGAGGCGATACAAAGGCCTTCAGAAAAGGCCTCTATTTGAAAGCAGGGCACTCAAATCGCAACCTTCCTTGTTTTGTAGAGGAAGGCCCCATTTCAGCTAGAGAGTATCCTCAAGTTACACACACATACACACACACACACACACACACAGCCACTTTTCAAATGAAAGCGGTTTTGTTTGTTTGTTTGTTGGCTTTGGGAATGGGAAGGGTCAAAGGGACAGAGAACCTGCTGCTAAATCAGGCTGTTTGAGAGATGTAATTAAACACCAACCACCACCACCCCACCCTCAAGACTTTCTTTTGTTTTTAATGGTTGACAAGAAAACTGTATTCACAGGCCCCATCTGTATTGTCTTCCATTTCAGTATTTCACTTTTTTATGGTGGGTTTATTGTTTATCGGGTGGAGTTGGTTTTTACTAGAGACTGTAAGCTGCTCTGGGAAGAAAGTTCCTCAAAAAGCAGGGCTATAAATTTCTGAATGAGTGAATGAATGAATCCTGCTGACTTTGCTCAGTCTGGACAATTAGCTACTAAGGCATGCCAGCTGGTTCTCTTCACTTCCAAACTTACTGGCTCCACCTGACCTCTAAGCTTGCCTTCAGTCCACTGACACATCATCTGAGGCCCTCCGGTCCCTTTTCTGAGGGATGATTCAGAGCGTGATGAGAAGGGAGTCTTTTCAGTCGTGGCTCCTCATCTGTGGAATGCTCTCCCCACTGAGTTCCATCTAGCACCTTCCCTTACATCCTTTCAGTACTAGTGAAAGGCTTCCCATTCCCCGCCTTCCTATAGCTCATGGAGTGGTGGGGCTGTTTTTGGTTATTGAATGAAAACATTTAATGTTTTATATTATTCCTCATTTAATGTTTTATATTATTCCCCCCCCCCCTTGCTATGCATCACCTCATCTGGCTCCTGAGAAATCTCTATGTGGGACAAGAAGCTACAGTTAGAACTGGATATGGAACAACTGATTGGTTCAAAATTGGGAAAGGAGTACAACAAGGCTGTATATTGTCTCCCTGCTTATTTAACTTATATGCAGAATTCATCATGCAAAAGGCTGGGCTGGATGAATCTCTAGCCGGAATTAAGATTGCCGAAGAAATATCAACAACCTCAGATATGCAGATGACACAATCTTGATGGCAGAAAGTGAGGAGGAATTAAAGAAGCTTTTAATGAGGGTGAAAGAGGAGAGTGCAAAATATGGTCTGAAGCTCAACACCAAAAAAACGAAGATCATGGCCACTGGTCCCATCACCTCCTGGCAAATAGAAGGTGAAGAAATGGAGGCAGTGAGAGATTTTACTTTCTTGGGCTCCATGATCACTGCAGATGGTGACAGGAGCCACAAAATTAAAAGACGCTTGCTTCTTGGGAGAAAAGCAATGACAAACCTAGACAGCATCTTAAAAAGCAGAGACATCACCTTGCCAACAAAGGTCTGTATAGTTAAAGCTATGGTTTTCCCAGTAGTGATGTATGGAAGTGAGAGCTGGACCACAAAGAAGGCTGATCATCGAAGAATTGATAATTTTGAATTATGGTGCAGGAGGAGACTCTTGAGAGTCCCATGGACTGCAAGAAGATCAAACCTCTCCATTCTGAAGGAAATCAGCCCTGAGTGCTCACTGGAAACTGAGGCTCCAATACTTTGGCCACCTCATGAGAAGAGAACACTCCCTGGAAAAGACCCTGATGTTGGGAAAGATGGAGGGCACAAGGAGAAGGGACGATATGGTTGGATACTGTTCTCGAAGCTACCAGAATGAGTTTAACCAAACTGTGGAAGGCAGTGGCCTGGCATGCTCTGGTCCATGGGGTCACGAAGAGTCAGACATGACTAAACGACTAAACAACAACATTTAAATGTAAGCTGACTGGAGACCTTCAAGGTAGCATGAGATTAATAAGTCAAATAACTACATAGGTGCCTACTCTCAGCCTGAACACCTGGCTCCCAAATACCAATCGTGGCCTTAGTCATCTAGCAGCCCTTTCGTGGCAGCATGCTGACTTCTCTTCTCCCTTTCCCAACGATGACTCACTCAACCTGGTGGCATTTGCTATCCCTTGGGAAATGTTCAATTAGCCATCCGCTTGTACTGATGCAAATTCACTGGGACTATACTTGGCCCCCTTGAAATCTGTGTTGGCTTATAAACAGCACGTATTTGAAACCGTTAGTATGAAATGCTACAGATTTGTGGAGGGCGAGCTTCTCAATAACTTTACCTTAATTTCTGTAGCCGGTGCAGGCAACTCGCTGGCACGAGGGAAAAGCAACAGAACCAACGTGATGATCACAGCAGCTAAGAAAACTGCAATGACAGAGAACCTGGGGAGAGAGAGAGAGGAGAAACCACAGGAATCACTGCTAATCCTAGCCACACTTTCTTAGTAGAAGATTTAAATAAACCTGCATAGAGTTGCTCCATGGGCACACACCCAGGCACACACTCCTTTAAATGCCCCAATAGGGCAGAGCAGAAAGCAACCAGGGTAGTTCCCACCCTTTACCTTTCTGGTCATAGAATCCGCTCATTCCCTTGTCTGCTACCAGCAAGCAAGAACCCAGGAATCTAGATGGTGAAAGTGGTGAGAACAGGTAGAAGGGAGCTATGGCTGCCTTCTCTCCCACTGACTCAGGAAATTTAACAGACTATGCCAGGCATCCAGGTGTGAAGACCTGCACAGGATTTGGCTTCCAGTATGCTAGCATCTTCTGCTGTTTGCATGCACCTCAGCTCTTCCTTGCATCACAGTGGACAATAGAACCTCCCAGAGCAGCCCCAAATGGACGAATCTGTAGCAAAGAGTGGCATTCAATGCACCCATTTCATTAGTGCAAGGATTTATGTTTGCACAACAGATCTCCACCCCCTTCCCTCTCCAAATCTGTCTAGAGGATTGAGGGAACCCCAATAACAGATTTTGGGTTGGGGCAGGCAGGAAGTCCGATTCTGCACAAGTGTAAATCTTTGCTAATGGAATGAGCAACTTAGTGCTACATTGGATACAAAGTGTTTAATGACTGTAACTTTAGGGTGCAATTTTCAAGAATCAATGCAATGACGCCAGTGAAAAGTACACTATGAATTTACCAGGACTGGATTCTACCTCACTACACTACAGGAAGGATCCTCGGAAGGATATGGCCAGTTCTGGAAAAAGTGTATTCTGCAACCCACATCCTTTTGATGCCAGCTTCCTTTCCTTTTTTTTTTTTTAATAGAAAAAGGCTGTGCAATAACTGCCAATATACACCATGTCTTGAGAAGCTAAAAGATGCACTTATTAGATTAGGTAGAGGATATGTGGCTGCCAATTTTCCTTTGACATTGTTTATTACTTATAGACTGTGCCAAATAAGAACAACAGCAAAAAAATTGACAATAATGTCCACTGCAAAGATAAAATCATAAAATGTTGTTTACATTTTTTTAAAAAGGGGGGTGGGCAGAGACATAAGGTGACAATCATATGGCTCCTGGGGGGGGGGCATAGGATACAAGATGGTTCCCTCCCTGATATTGGGTCTTCCCAGCTGCTGAAGAAATAGACACCCTAGCCATACCAAAATTTGGGTACCTAGCCAATAGCTGGAGATGAATTAGGCAAGCAAAGACTCACTAATTTATCAAATCATAAGTAAGAAAAGAAAGCCAAGTACACAAGCAAAATGATCAGGTAACCCTTCCTCATTAAAAATGCTATGAATATTTGATTTTACAAATGAAACATTATGCAGTAAAAAGGAAGATATTAAATATCCCAAGTCTTCCCTGAGAATAATTGGATAGAACATGGAGAAGTCTTTCATTTTGTTTTGGTGGTGGCAGGGGATTTAATGAGTCTATTATACTTTTCAAATAATTTCACAATCCACATTTTGAATACTTGGGGTTTTGTTTTTTAAAGGCTGCTCTCCAATTAAATAAATCTTGGCTGGTTAATTATACAAGTTTCAGCGGATTAATTGATTAAATAAAACCTGCAACTTCAGAAAAACAATAAGTTCTGAAGGAAAAAAGGGTGCTCCTGTTTTACATGACATCATAACGGGCATCACCCTAGAAAAGGCATTCACTCCTCTGTGAGAAAGATAAGGAAAGTTTTTTCTAAGCTGGTACTTGCTATCTGCAGTTTCCATTAGCACCTGCATTTTTAAAAGATTAGCTGTGACGAATTGGTGCACCTTTTCAGTTGATCAATTTTTATTTTAAAAAACATCGTCTAAACATTGCTGCCCCGGGTTCTTTTATTTTAAAAACCCCATTAATCCGCAGTATTCTCCTCCCCTCTAAACATAGTTGCTTCACTCTAAAAAAACACATGCAGAAAAATAATAATTCAGAATAGATTAGTAATAGGCTGGTTAGCACCTCTGATATCTTTTCTGTCCCCTCCAAAAATCAATCAAGGGTCTCTTGTGACAAGGCACTAAAAATCACCACACCTTGAGCTCCCTGGAGTGAAAGGTGGGGAAGCAACATGTAATTAATTAAATGATGGAACCCAACCTTCTTCTGAGGAGGAATGGCTGAAATATTTGCCTGAAATCCATGTGGTTAGCAGTTTCCTCTCCAATTACTTTCCCAGCAGGAGATGGCACCTTACCTAGCGAGTCCAGAAGCTCTGGATAACAACACGCAGAGCAGCAAGGTCAGTACCCAGAGCAGCGCTAAGATAAATACTCCTGGCCCAACTCCAAGAATTGTGCCAGGCATCCTGCAAAGAAAGAAGCATTGCTTAACTTTCTGTTAGCATAGCACCACCTTTTTGTTAGCATAGAACTTTTTGTTAGCATAGCACCACCTTTCCCATTCCTTCCTGGGGGTTTGGTATCTGTGGACGCTGTGCATTTCAACACCTCTTACAGGGTGGATTTCATTTAAATCAAATCGATTTAAATCACTAGTCAGACTTGATTAAAATCACTAGTCAGTAAGACTTGATTTAAATCTTTTTTTAACAGAAAGACTCATTCTTGCTGGTATAATCTTAATATTTACAGCCATATGAAGGTTTCATTTTTGGAATAATAAATTTTCAGAGTAGTTTTTACAGTTATATCAAAAATTACTGATTTGGTTATACTATTAGAAATACATAGTTAATTATGAAATTATTGTTTATATTTGAACAACTTTTCTGCTGTACTTTATTGGAAGGAGAAAAATAATCATTTCCCTAATTTACTTAACTAAAACAATAACATTATAGCATATGTATCCATGTTTGCTAACTGATGTGGTTAAATGATTTTAAAAAAACAACAACAGATAGTTTTAGCACACATGAAAAAATTAAAACAAATGTTATTTCCTGATGAATAGCCTTTGGACTATAATGTAACTTAAATAGAAAACTATCTTTAGAAAGATTTTTCCTCCAAAAGCATTTTATTTTAAAAATCTGATTTAAATAAAAAAAATCCAATTGAAATCAAAAAACCATTATTAATATTTTTTAAAATCATTATTTTTTATCCACCCTGGCCTCTTTAAGATATTGCAACCCAATATTGCTTGATGGCTCTTGAGATCAGGGGGTAAATTTTCATATAAATTTTCATACCGTTTGGTGGCTTTTTGAATCAAGCTGGCAGAGAGAACCTTTCAAAACTGCACTGATTCTTTGGTTTCTTAGAATTCTTGAACAACACCGAGTACAAGGTTGCTAATTTACAATATTTAGAATCCATCTTTTAGGGGGAAATAACATTGCAAGGCAGTTCCCAAAATAGATTTTAAATACGTGTTATGAATCAAAATTTAAAAATTACAAAAATTATCTTAAGAACCATCAGTGTCCCCTGAAAAAAATATATAAGGATGGTGTATCATTACAACTACATGCAACAAGATGCAGTGTGTCCAAGTAGTGTACATTTTGAATTTCTTTGAATTGTATGATTTTTTAATATATTATATGTAAAATTCTATTTTAAAAACAACATGAACCATAAGTAACCATAAAAAGAGTATCACCCAGCATAATGTATTTTAAAACCAATTAAGGAAAGCCATGAACATGCCATTCAGATACCAGTACGGCCATTCAATTACAGTGGTACCTCGGGTTAAGTACTTAATTCGTTCTGGAGCTCCGTTCTTAACCTGAAACTGTTCTTAACCTGAAGCACCACTTTAGCTAATGGGGCCTCCCACTGCCGCTGCGCTACCGCCACGAGATTTCTGTTCTCATCCTGAAGCAAAGTTCTTAACCCGAGGTACTATTTCTGGGTTAGCGGAGTCTGTAACCTGAAGCGTCTGTAGGTACTGGTAAAAAGATCAACAGGAACCCAGGGCTTGTTTAGGAAAAAAAGCAAACTGAAAGAAATAAGTCTTTACTGCCCATCTGGAAGCTTGTAAAAATGTCTAGCAGAAGGGACAATTTTTTAAAGGAGGAACATATGGCAACCCTAGACATGGGTTTAAAGAATGATCAAAAATAATGGATATTGAACCAAAAATGTAGGTCACTGGCCAAAGTCAAACATGATTGCTGCCCCATAAAATGTGAAACTCCCTTAAGAGAACTCATGGATGAAAACATCGCATTGTCTTTATGCCCAACTTGTGGTTGGCCACCGTATGAAACAGGATCCTGGATGAGATGAAGGTCTGATCTTAGATTCAAAGTTCCCAACTTGCAAAATAGAAATATTACAGACTTACTTCACAGTAAGTAAACACTGCTTTTTCCTCCTTCTGGTGGGGCCTCTTGCGCCTTTCAAAGCAGCATCACAAACTAGGAGCAGAAATGCAACAGATTAAGCTTTCTCCCTTTTGCTGTGTTATGTTTCCACCCCACCTGATCACTAGAAGAACTTGTAACCAAGAGCATGAACTTTCCCTTTTCCTTTTATAACACATCTGTGATGGCCTGGGATTTGGACTCGGAGGCTGAACCTGAGGAATCCCAGCACAGAAGTCCCCACCTCCAGAACCAGCTGATGCAGGGCTGGGGCTTGAGCCTGAAGGCTCCTCACCTGTGCTGGACCCTCAGGTGCAGGCATCAGCTGAGTCTGCTCTGGCTCCTGAGATGATGGGAGGACCCATTGCCTGCAGGTGCTCCACTCTCAGCCCCGCCAGAGGAAGCTGAGGTTGCCTCTGGTCTGGTAACCCTCCAGCCTCTCCTGAGCTACAGAGGCTCAGGGCAGAGAGGCGGAGGGAACTAAGTTCCCACAGGAGGAAGGAGTGCTCACCTCCAGGCCAGGAGAGGCGAGTCACCTGTGGACCGGGGCCGCCCTATGGTTCGGAGCAGATAAAAGCCAGCCCCAGTCCCAGGTTGCGGGAGCAACATTGTTGGTAGCCTGTTCCTGCCTGCACCCTGTCCTGCTCTTTTGCCGGAGCTCCTGACCTCACCCGACTCCCTGCCTTGGACCCAGTACAGCTTTGACGGACAGCCTCCATACCGCACCCTCGACCTTGGACTGGACTCGGACCTCGCCGCACGGTTAACCCTTGGGCCCAGCACAACATCTGAGCCTGAGGCCAGGGACTGTCTTGAGCTATAAGCTATTCTGGGGGCTTCCAGGGAAGTGGAAGTGCAGGGTAAAAGATAAATAAAGTAACCCCCCCCCCAAGGATCTCCAAGCTCAGGGCAGAACACAATAGTTCACATACCCTCATTTGAGTTATATTTTTATTTATTCCATTCATTTACCGCCTTTTATCAGAAGATCCCAGGTCGGTGTACAACATTAAGAACATGCTTTGGCTTATGAACGTAATCCGTTCCAGAAGACTGTCCAATTTCCGAAACGTTCGAAAACTGAAAACGCAGTATGGAAGCCTCAAAACGGAAAAATCAATACGAAAAACTCAATACGGAAGCCGCCTCGGGAGTTCAACTTCTGAGGTGCGTTCGAAAACGGAAGCAGTTACTTCCGGGTTTTCAGCGTTCCGAGTTCCGAAACGTTTGTCAATGGAGACGTTCGAAAACCAAGGTTCCACTGTAATAATAATTAAAAAAGCATAACGATATGACGGAACAGTTATTAATAAAATAACCATTTTAGCAGGTAATAAAGGATAAAATAAACAATAATAAAATAATCAGTTAGCAGTTAATAAAATAAATAATAACAATTAATAAAATAATCATTTTAGCAGTTAAATGATAAAATAATGATAAAATAATTAATAAAACAATCATTTTAGCAGTTAATAAAATAAATGATGAAATAACTAATAACAAAATAACAATAATCATTTTAGCAGTTAATAAAATAAACAATAATGGAATTAATAAAACAATAAATACGGATAATAAATAATAAAATAACAGTTAATAAAATAATCATATTAACATACCCCCCCCCAGCTTTAACAGGCCTCACAACAACCCTGCAAAGTAAGCCAGGCCAAGAAGTGATGGGGAGGGAGGAGAGAGTAAAATAAATACCTATTAAGCGCTTCTATGCTTTTAACAGTTGTGTGAGAGAGGAAAGTTGGGGGGGGGCGTGTTAGACAGACAGGGAGAGGCCATAAAGCTTCACCTGTTGAATCCCTGCCTGGCACAACAAGGTGAGCCCAACCTCGCAGGGCTGTTGTGTGAGAGGAAGTGCGAGACGGAAGCCCTTTGGAAACCAAAGCTTTGCCGCTGTAACAGACCCGGGGGTATCGCCCTCACAGAGCGGAGCCCAAAGCGGCGCCTGCCCCTCGCCCTACCTGCGGGCAAGTCACGCACAGGCGGCGAAGGCCCCTCCGCGGAAGGTTTCAATCCTCGCCTCAACCGCCTTAACCAATCCCAGAGAAGATTGCAGTCAACCCCGCCCGGCGGAGCCAATGACCACTTTCGTTTCATCCCGCTTTCCAGACCGGATTGGAGGTTACCATGGGCAACCCGAAGCCTTCTGCCAGAGGGCGCCGCGGCTTTTCGGGAACGCGCCGGCGGATTGGCTCAGGGGACGAAGGGGAGCGCGCTCTGAACCAATCGGCTTCTCGCCTTCTGCCCGCCGGCCTCCCCCGTCGGAACAAGAGCCGTCGCTCCCGACGTGAGTCGCGCAGAATCAAGCTGCCGCTCCGCTGTCCAAGGGCATGCTAATTGCATTTAAATAGATGCCGGTTTTTTCCCCAAAACTGTCAAATTAGCTAGCGCTGGGGATGAGCTAAAAATAAGGATAACGAGAAGCCCTTCCGCAAGAAAGTGGCAAAGTTATTCCGAATTTGTGACCCATTTTTACTGTATAAACACAATGAGGGTTTAACTCCGCCTTTCCCCTGGTGCCCAAGATCACTGACAATAAAATGTGTGAGAGCTTGTCTACTTTTAAAATTTTCACTTTTGATCTTTTTCTCCTACTTCTTTATTTTCTCTTTATTGTTTTTTCTTATATCTTTCATTATCTTTCATTTCTCCTCTTTATTTTGAATAGTATTTTATAGAGGTATAAATATAAATAACTAAATATGAAAAGAGACAAAATATTTTCTAGTTATTTTCTTGGTTATATGTATTTTCTCTTTCTTGTGTCTTTTCTTTTTTTGCATATTTGTATATGTGTGACACTGAAATAGGGGGTTATCATTCTTATTTTTTTTTTATTTTAATGTTCCTATTGTACCAAAGCCCAATACAGTACTGAGGGCATAGCGCAGATCCACAAATATGAAAAGTGAAAAGCATTGAAAGTACTCAATTCTGCCCCCAACTTTGATTTCCTAAAAAAAAAGCTCAACAATATTAATTCATTTTTGGGGCAAAGGTGGTGGGTGGTGCAGAGATGAAATAGTGGTATATGCACATGTATCTCTGCATTTTCTCTGCTAAAAACTTTTTTTTATAGAGGAAAACATTCCTATGCTTGTCATGCTTGCGGTATTTTGAACATTAAGAGGAGATCCAAAATAGAAACACTTGTAATATCAACTTGCGACTAATTTACCATCTGTCCTTTTCCTCCCCCCTTTTTTTTCTCTTTTCCCAGATTTGCTGCAGTATCTGGATTTCTGTTTTCTTTAAAAGTCCAGCAGCGTCAGTAAGAAACGAAGATACTGTCTGTGTGAGCTCAGTCTTGCTTTTGCCTCATGTTGACATATCCTCCAGCAGACAGCTTTAAAAGGGCATTAGACACATTTGTGATGCAGGGCTGGAGGGTGTGTGTGTGTGTGTGCAAGAGGGCCATTGGGCCCAGCGTGGGTGGGTGGGTGTGCAGAATTTTAGACAATTGCTGATTTGTTGGCATTTAATAAGTTTCTCAGCTTATTTTTAGGCACAGGAGACCCAAATGTGACATGAGCTCTCAGCTTCGTGCTGCAAGTTTAAGCAAATAAAGAGGATACGATTTGGTAAAAGTCATAGCTTTTTTTTTGTTAGCTGATACAAATTTGGTCATATTAAATCAGGGATAGGCAACCTAAGGCCTGGGGGCCAGATGTGGCCCAATCGCCTTCTCAATCCGGCCCGCGGACAGTCTGGGAATCAGCATGTTTTTACAGGAGTAGAATGTGTCCTTTTATTTAAAATGCATCTCTGGATTATTTGTGGGGCATAGGAATTCGTTCATTTTTTTCTTCAAAATATAGTCCGGCCCACCACATAGTCTGAGGGACAATGGACCGGCCCACGGCTGAAAAAGGTTGCTGACCCCTGTATTAAAGGGTTTTCAAAATGTTTATGATATATACAAATATATCAACCCTGATGGCAGAAGATTAGACACAAAATTTAGTGTGTCATCTTTTTAAAAAAATGTTATTATAGCTAGGGGTCTCATAAGCTGGAAGGGGCCCTGGGTCTCTATGGACTTCTTAGAGGGCCTGCATTCATACAAGATAAGACTAATAATAATAATAAATACTATTACAATTTGTATACAACAGCAAGAAGGCTATTTATCCTCATGCCTTACCTGTGAACTTCCTGAAGGCATCTGGCTGGTTATTGTGGAAGCTGGAAGGGATATCCATGCTAAACAGAAAGCAATGGATATGAAGAGATTTAACAGATGCCCTCTAAAATCCTTCAGTGCCAAGAGGTTTCAGAGATTGTCTAGGTTTCCATTATTTTCCAGGAGTGGCTTGTCAGTCTTTCTGGACATCCTACCCTCACCCCAAACCATGTTCTTGAACCCAGTGTCTCTCTCCGCCACACTCATATTCATACATTTCCTCTGTGTTCCATAACACAGGATTTCACAACACAGGGAATTAAGCTTTTCCAGATTCGAAACAGAGTTGGGAGGCGAAGAGGTGGGTGAGAGGGGGGAAAATGGTGATGGAACTGAACTGGAAAAAGAAGTTAGGGCAAATTACAGCTGTCTGACCTTTCTGAAACACCACTAACTTGGAGGAGAACATGCAGATGGGAAAGGTCATAGCAACCCAGAGACGGAGGGCAGGGAATGTGAATAACACAATCCTTGCTTCTCTTTCCATAAATCAGCATTTGCAGTCCAGATCCAGGTGTGCCACAGCAAGACAGGAATGCAGATTCCATCCCATAGTAAGAAAGAGAATGTAGGAGGGGGAAAATAATACAATCAGGCTTAGGAAGCATGCCGTAGGATGACCTCCCATTAACCCAAATGGTGTGGTTTTTTTTTAAAGCACCTTTGAAAATATTTGACCTTTTAACCAAATGGCAATAAAGGAGGGCACAGGAGAGAAAAGCATCTTAGAAATTTGCGAGGGCGTCTCAGCCATGAACCGTAAATAATCTCTAGCTCAAGGTAAGTATGCCTTTCCTGAATGATCATTGAGGAGTGGAAATATTCTGTGGAGGAGCTCACCACAAAATGGACCTTCCCTAACGTATCGCCTGTGTTTCTTTGATCAACATTACTGACATCACAGACTGAGTGACCCTACAAAATGGCCCAGGTAGTAGATGGGAGGAAAGACTTCAGGAGAGTGCACCAGTCAGTGTAGCCATTGTGGGGATATATTAATAAATAGCTTGACTTGGTATTAGGCTGCTTAGATTGCTGGTTGTTAGTGTGGTTTCTTTGTCTCAATTTCAGGGGTGGGGCACCTGATCTGGCTGGCGAACCAGATCATAATCTCTCCTACCCCTCGGGGGCCAAATTTGACAGGTGGACATGGCTGGACACCTGTCAATCAGCTCACCTCACAATGAAATCACACGATGCTGGGACTTCAAAGCACCACGCAGGGTCTTGCACGATGCCCTGGAACACTGCTGACTAGCAGGCTTGAAATCATTGGATGGGTGGTGACTGGTATATATTTATGCAGACATTTGTATTAATGCATTTATTTTGTATGTTTTAGCTTGCTGTGCACATCTTAGGTGGTATTTGTTGTTATTTAGTCGTTTAGTCGTGTCCGAGTCTTTGTGACCCCATGGACCAGAGCACGCCAGGCACTCCTGTCTTCCACTGCCTCCCACAGTTTGGTCAAACTCATGATTGTAGCTTTGAGAACACTGTCCAACCATCTCATCCTCTGTCGTCCCCTTCTCCTTGTGCCCTCAATCTTTCCCAACATCAGGGTCTTTTCCAGGGAGTCTTCTCTTCAAAGTATTGGAGCCTCAGCTTCAGGATCTGTCCTTCCAGTGAGCACTCAGGGCTGATTTCCTTAAGAATGGAGAGGTTTGATCTTCTTGCAGTCCATGGGACTCTCAAGAGTCTCGTCCAGCACCATAATTCAAAAGCATCAATTCTTCGGCGATCAGCCTTCTTTATGGTCCAGCTCTCACTTCCATGCATCACTACTGGGAAAACCATAGCTTGAACTGTACGGACCTTTGTTGGGCAAGGAGATGTCTCTGCTTTTTAAGATGCTGTCTATATATATGGAAATGGTCTAAGTTAACAAAATAATAAATATTATTACTTTCATTATGACGAGGGCAGTATTGACGAGGGCCTGCTCGTCACAAAATAAATGAGTCTCACACCAGGATGCTTTTTTGTAAAGGGTCTAACAGCTTCAGGAGAGAGAGAGAAGAAAGGCCCCTCTGGAGCTGCAGCCCAACATTTTTATTAAGAACAGTACAACAGTGTATCAACCATTATGCAAGACAAACACCATATATGGGGATCACCCCATTATCAAGCCATACAATAAGAACCAATCACCTTCCTTGCATGAGGCGATCACGCGCTCATCATGCCTAACACAGCCTGCAGTATCAAAAGGTCAAACTATAGTAAATTTCCATCCTGGCATCCATCTTGTCATGTAGGTACAAACAACCATTTTCCTACATGCCCTCTTTTCTTATTTGTTTTATGAAAAGTAAAAAATAAAATTTAACAAAACCTAATCAGAATCATTTGTTTCATTTCCTAAACGCTGATATCTTGCAATATAAATTCCTCTTGTGACTCCAGTAGTAGGTCTTGGACGATACCACCATGTACTACATTGAGCAAACAAAGAGGGTAGGCATTGAATGCAGCAGCACAACACAATGAATCCTGCAACAAGCAAAATTACAATTAGTAAATTTTTTCTTAACCATACTCTATTAGGCAACCAGGAAGACAACCATTCCCATGGATCAAAACCTTCGGGAGGATTCAAAGGATTGTGGGTTATCATTTGTTCCATATAATCAATAGTAGCAGAAATATTGGCCGATTGATCAGATACATACATACAACAATGGGAATGAATTAAAGCACAAACTCCACCTTTGGAAGCAAGGATTACATCTAAAGCATAACGATTTTCAAGAGTCACATCTCTCATTTCTGACATTTCTTTGTTAATTAATTTTAAAGCCAAGATAGTAGAATTAAACAAGGCTTCAGTCCAATTAGCCAATTTGTGCAAATCACGGTAATTCATGCCTGCACCTAAAGAGGGCAGGAGAGATCTAGAGACGGCTGTCCCTGTATATCGAGAGATAGGTGATCGCACTTCCCTTTTGTTACGCAAACGAACCGCTGGGAGCTTGTCCAATTTATAGACCAAGGGTATGACTATTCCTAAAGTGCACGTTCCAGAAAAGGCAAAGGGGATATCTTTGTAGGCTCTAGTACCACAAAATAACCATAAATCAGATTGAAGCAAACATGTAGATTTGCTGCTTTTCTTCATCCAATCAAACCAAACATAAAAATCTCTACACATAGCCTGTTGTTCATAAGTCATGTTGGTCGTGACATTATTAACTAAAACTTTTGGCCTACCACTCATAGTGGTAACATTAAGAAAACAAGAAGATCCATTAACATACTCATAGGTCCAATTGCAATATGGATAATGACCTAAAAACTTACTACTATTATGGTTGAAAAGAAAACAATAAGATGCCATTTCTACAAGTGACAAAAACACAGGGGGTGAACTAGTACGATTATCTTTCATATTATTACTAATCTTATATGAAGCATTTACAGGAATACCATGCAATAATATGCCAGATCTTTTTGATTGAGGAGGAATATGCATACACACCCAACATTCGGAAAGATTAAGTATAGAAGCAAAATGATTTATGTCCCTAACATACGTATTGTTGGTCCAAATCTGATGATAAAGTTCAGGTCTCTGGGTCTTCTGCAAAAGAGCAGCACGACGAAAGCGGTGCTTCACAACGTCCACAGAGGGATGATTGGTAGTCATGGTGACTTCCCAGGAGGGAGGAGTGCCAATGCGGTAGGGACGAAGATGACCTTTCAACGTGCCAGGAAACACTGGAACAGCTGCGGAAGGTGACTCTGTCCAGGGCGCATCAATATGGCGATGTCTCCAGCTGCGATGTGGATTGAAGTCAGGTGGGAGGTCATCACTGGCAGACAGTGTAAAATACGGTTTCAAGGTGTTGGTGTCTCCTTGGGCGAGGACGAGGCAACAGAAGAGCGCCAAGGTCGAACGCACCGAGCTGGAACCCATCGTGTTTCTCCGTCCACGTCAATGGCAGCGAATCCGCGACCCCAGGAAATCAAGGAAGCTGGACCCTTCCACTGTGGATCTGGAAGCAACCTGTAAGACACTAAAGGGCGTTGCAATACTTCTTCCTTCCTGAAATGAAGTTCAGCAGGCGTAAAATTCTTATTGTGAGGGTACAACAGATGATTTAAGGTAAACAACACTTGATGCACAATATTAGGTATTTCAGAAGCAGTAGCCGAGCGGCCTCCCAATTGCTTGTTGAGAAGGGTCTTAAAAGTCAAGTGGGCACGCTCGACGATTGCTTGTCCTGTAGAATTGAATGGAATACCATGAGTCAACCTTATGTCCCACAAAGAACAAAAATCAGAAAAGGCCTGAGAAATATATGCAGGACCGTTGTCAGTTTTTAAAGTATGGGGTTTTCCCATAACAGCAAAACAACGCATTAAATGTAACTGTGCCATGGAAAGAGAAGGGATCCTGTCCACCATACATCTGCGGAGATGGTTGTTCACGGTTGTTAGGGCAGAGAACCGTGGAGACAGAGTGGAGGTGGGCAGGTCCAAGTGACTCTTTATCCAATTCCTGTCTGCTGGTTTTGTTGATGTTGACTTTGTTGAGGCACGGCGGAACGGCACTGGTCAGCCCAGTGAAAGCCTTTCTTACAAATAGGGCACTTTGTACTAGGGCGACGTTGCTGTGTGGTAGATCTGCACTGCGCACGAAAATGTCCCATTTTTCCGCAACCAAAACAAGTTTTGTCCTTGGCAGGATTCTGGGATACTGTAGAGGATAGAGCAGCGGCTAAAAGACGAGCCTTGTGTGTTTCAGTGCCCACTGATTGGCAGGCTTTAAGCATGTCCGCAATGGCAATATTTGGTGTTGTCATCAAAGGGCGCAGCGCTTGCTTACAGTCCTCATTTGCATTATCAAACGCGAGCTGGCGGACGATCACTTCTTGGGCTGCCACGTCCTGAACTTGCCGCTTGAGGGTGTTATACAAACGATCGACAAATTGTCCATAGGGCTCTGCAGGGCCTTGTCGGACGCTGCCCCATCGACCATCACGCTCATTCTTGTCATCAGGCACGGCGGACAGGGCCTCCTGAGCGGCAGCGGTAGTGGCTTCCCAATACATGGGATCAAGGGCTAGCTGCTGGGCGATGGTAAGAAAATTGCCTTCGCCAGTTAAGCCATTGAGAACATCTGAATGAGTTAACATAACTGGAGCTAGGGGAGCAGCGGCAGCGCCGGCAGCAGCAATCGCGGCTTGATGGGCGGCCTGAGCAGCATTGTTGAGATTATTACGAATGCCGTCGACGCGACGTTGGCAAGCCCAGTGCCAGGCTTGTACAAACAAAATCATTTGATGAGGTTGCATAACAGTACGTGCCAACAATTTAATATCTTCTGGTATCAGATTCTGTTGAAACAGAGTGCCAAACAATCCAAGAGTGTATGGAGAATGTAGGCCATTGTCCAGAACAGAAGAGTAAAGTTCTTTTATGAATCTCAAATCAAACTGCTCGTGCCGGGCTGGGCCTCCCCCTGGGGCGCCAGGAACAATCACAGGAAAAAGATTTGGGGTGGCAGAATCAAAAGGCAGCAGCGGAGCAGCGGCACGGAGAGATTCTTGAAAAGGAGTGGTAGAGGGCTGTGCAGAAAGCGAATAAGGTGGTGGAGGTAGCGGTGGGACAGGAGGAGCCGAAGGGGAATGAGTCAGCGGTGCAGAAGGTACATAGACCGGAGGAGTCGAAGAAGGCAACGTGGGAGACAAAGACGAAGGAGGAGCCAGGAAGAGAGGTGGAACAGGCGATGTGGCAGCCAGGAGGATATTTGCAGGAGTTAAACTCGACATAGCTTTGTAGACTTTACACCAGGCATGCAAAATTTTTACATCAATTTGAGAATGGTTGTGGAAAAAATGTCCTATTTTTTCCCAGTCTTTTAAATCCAAAGTGCCATCCTGAGGATACCAGGGGCAATGAGTGTCCAGAGCTTGTATAAGTGCCTTAAGATCAGCATCCAGGATGCTTTTTTGTAAAGGGTCTAACAGCTTCAGGAGAGAGAGAGAAGAAAGGCCCCTCTGGAGCTGCAGCCCAACATTTTTATTAAGAACAGTACAACAGTGTATCAACCATTATGCAAGACAAACACCATATATGGGGATCACCCCATTATCAAGCCATACAATAAGAACCAATCACCTTCCTTGCATGAGGCGATCACGCGCTCATCATGCCTAACACAGCCTGCAGTATCAAAAGGTCAAACTATAGTAAATTTCCATCCTGGCATCCATCTTGTCATGTAGGTACAAACAACCATTTTCCTACATCATTATGCACCAGGTTTCTGGGTGCTGACCAAACCCACCTTAGGCCTTACCAGATTTGCTCCATCACACCAAGGATTCTGCACCATGCACTGGCATTGGAGCAGGCTCCTTCCAGCTCTGTGAAATTCATTTCATCTAAAGCGGCTGCCAAACATCCATTAAGCAGGAAACAATTTATAGCCCCTACTGAGTGGATCTGCCAGAACTTCATAAGACGTGCCCTTAGGTGCCTAGTTCCCAGTAAATGCTAATATTACGACAGCTTCCAGAATAAGGCTTTACTTTGTGAAAGTGAAAGATTGTTTTGACCTTTTGCAAGTTTACACAGGCAGTGAATTTCTCTGTCGGACATCCAGTTCTTCCTGCAGTTTCTCCCCCCCTCCCCCCCCTTTTTTTTTTTTTTTGTTCTAAGACCTGTTCCAAAATGGAGCATCTCTGATTTCTTAGGCTATGTGCACATTACCATTTATTCTGGCTCCAGTGTGCTTCCACCACCGCTGTTTAAAGCTGAGTACACATGATGCTAGCCACGATCCACCTCTATCCACTCGTTTCGTGAGTAATACTGTTTACTGATGTGTTTTCCTTCAACTTCCATCTGATTTTAAAACTTAAATAATTTTTATTAAATTTTCCATTTTAACAATCCAATCAAATCGCATTATGTATTCCAAATTATACAAATACATATCATATAGTCCAAATATTCTGCCAAATTATAAATTTTTGTTGGGGCTTCCCATGCTTCCAGTTCAGTGGGGTTCCAATCATCTTATGTTTCTACTGCCTTGAGTTTCCAATAGTTCGTTCTTTAAATCTTCCTGTTGTTATCCTTCCTTCTTTTGTGGCTTCTGAGCTGTTTCCACAGGAGAGTTGAAATAAACCATAATGTGCTTCTGTGTGAAATTTGTATGACTCTCCTTTTTTTTTTTTTTGCAGCTGGTAAGTCTATTATTTGCAGAATGTCCTCACACACTGGTGTTTATGCCGAATCAATCCAAAAGTCCTTCTGTGGTGGCAGGTGCCACCTGATTTTAAAACTTAAGCTATAGTTAAGCTGAGGTGTACATTTTAGACATCCGCTGCACATGTGCAGATGATGTCTTCACTGAGGGTGCATTCAGTTGTGCAGAACGTGACATTAGTTTTCCTGATTATAATGCTAGTGCTTTTGTCCCATGCTCTAATGTTCCTTTCACACTCCAGTACCTGTTGAGTTATGGAACTGTGGCTACTTGACAGATACACCAACAGGTTTCACTAAATTTCACTCACACCTCTGGGTGTGACACAACAATGAATGCCACTGGGCAACACCACTACTCTCCCCAATTTCTGCACATGTGTGCTTCCATTACCACATGATTCTCCCATGAAAAGAAGCAGGAAAGAACTATGTGCTGGAGAGATTTCTGAACATGTACCATTTTATTCTATCTTGTGGCCACGGCCAAGCAATGGAATCATGAAATACCTGCAAAGCAAAGTAATTACTAAGAAGAATCAACACAGCCATGCATCTTTTCTTGAAATAACAGCAGCTGATGTTGCAACTAAACAGAAGCACTGTGGTGACAGAAAATAGAAAATGATGTTGCCATTTCTAACAAAGCAGAATAAATGCAACATTAACACAACTTGTACACATTTGCGTTTTAAAATGGCATTTCACAGCTGTTGCTTGATGCTTTTGCACATAGAAACCTTTCCATCTGATTTATCCCCAGCATTGAATTCATAATATTCAAGCCCACAGCGCAGCTCTCTTTGTCTTGAACTATGAATCAGCCAGTACAGCACTGATCAATTTTATTTAACAGTTTTAATTTTATTCTTTTCCAGTCTATGCCAAAATCAGGGCATATACCCTTATCTGTGGATGGGTGAATCCCATGGAATGTACCTAATACTGTGCAATAAGTAAGCTACGCTAAGAAGAGATTTGAACCCAGCTTGAGAGCTTAACACCGTCTGCTACACTACACAGACTCTAATATAAACATGAACCCATTTTCAACCCTCAAACAAATCCCAACCAAGGAACCTTGAGAACTATCGCTCTACGAAAAGAAACCTGTGACAACTTAATCTGATTCATAGTGGTCTAAGTTTGCATTATAGATGAGACGCAAAATCACTTTCTTTGCATTTTGTAGGATGAGTGATGTGAATGCAAAATTCAAACCAGCTAGAGGTTTTGCTTTGAATCTCTTTAGCTCCCCCAATCCCAGACCACCCTACTAGCTTTGTACTCTGCATCAGAAACACCCATTCTTTCAGATAAGAAGGCATCAAAGGTGATTCTGGTGTCATGTGTGAAAACACCCTTGGTTTTGTGTGTCCGCCAACTTTATGTTCAAGCCAAGAGTACTGAGAGCTGATCCCTGGCTGAGCTCATCAGGTCACAACACCTGGAGATTTTGCATGTCTTCTTTTAACAGCAGGGAAAGATTATGCAGCACATCAAGGGCGGCCTTACCAACCAGCAGAGAGAGGCTGTAAGGTGCATCAGTGAGGTGTTGGAGGACAGAGCACAGCCTGCCTTACACCCCCCCAAAATAGCCTGCAACTTCCGGGAGCACTGTTCCCTTCCAACCTGTTTCAGTTGCCCATCTGGGGGCAATTCTGGTCCAGTCTGCTGGATTCAATCACATAGGGCTCATCCAGGCTTCTTTTTGCATCGCTGAGTGACATTGCCAGACAAGAGGACATAGCCCAGGTAAAACCAGGGATGTTCCTAGGGGACCAGATTTATCGGACCATACCAGCCCCCTACCTTGCAGAAATTCACTATGTGGAATATCGTAGACTTCTTACAGCGGCTAGATTAAATGTCCTTGACTCTGCGATATTGTGGGGAAGGTACAGGGGAGTACCATATGCCCAGAGAACCTGTCATTGTGCCATGGGTGTGGTTGAGTCCACCGAACACATTCTCTTGACTTGCTCTTCTTATGCAGAGCTTAGACAAACTTTTATAGACCCACTCCTATGTCAATCTAGCTTCCTATCCAGAGAAAACCAGGTTTTACACTTGCTGAATAACGTCACTAGAGCTATACCTTCCTTGGTGGCCAAATTTCTTTTTTTAGCTTTTAAGCGTCGCAAGATTATAATTGACTGTATTGATATGGGGCTATCTGTTTAGCCCATTTTAGTGTTGGCTAAGTTCTAAAAATTTCCTGGAGCTTTTAACTGTGTATTGACAAATGTACTTTATTTTTTGACTGACGGTCGAATAAAAGGTTGATGATGATGATTTGCATCACACTTTCCAGGCACAGGTCTGTGCTTTAAAGCTCCGTGTCTGAGTGGGTTTTTTTTTGTCTTGATGCTTTCTCCGGGAAAACCAGCGTTTTATCATTGAATCAAAGCAAACAGCAATCTCCGGGAAACCCGGGACTCAGCTACATTAGGAAAGAAACAGCAATTTGAATGCACTATAAACATGCAACACCAGATGGCGCCAGAGAGCAGGAAATTTTTAAACACTATTTTCAATACGGATTTTCTTTTTCTTTTGTTATAACGATCTAACTTTTAACTTATTTATAGCACCCCCCCCCCGTGTGTAGATCAACCCTTGATTACTGTTTGCTCTAATTAGTGGTAAAATGTGGACTTCTCCAGGAGGAGGCGGGGAGACACACTTGGACAGAGAGGTTTAAAGCCCAGACCTATGCCACCCAGACATAGCATCTGGGTGAGCCTGCAGATAGTCACATTTGGGTTGTGCAGTGAAACCTGATTTGGAACTATTGTGCAAGAAACCTGCTTCCCCACAAAGATTGGACTTTTTGCTGAAAGGAAAGTTATGGGGAAATGCACTGGAAGGTGTGGGATAATGCAATGTCCTCTAATCCCATCCAGAAACAAATCAAGGTGAGCAGTCACTAAATAGCTAACATCACCTAGCCTCCCTGCAAACAAATCAGGATTAATCATCAAATAAGTCATCTGGAAGCAACCGCAGTCAGGTTCTGTATGTGGAATTGGGGTAGACTTCATAATAGCAGTTTTACTTGTTTTAGCAGGTGGGAGTGTAAAATGGGGAAGATCATGGTGGAGACTACATTATTTTTTACCTCTGCGGAGATGTACAATATCCGACTTGCAACCTGGCAAACTGTACTGTTAGAGGTAGAGAGAGCTAGCTAGGGGGATATTACATTGCTTACCTAAACAAGGTGGCCTTGTGTCTGATTTTGTGGAGGACAGTCCTCTATTTGAAAAGCTGTTAAGTGACAATTCTCTGCTCAAAACCTTGTCTGGTCCAAGTCTGGTTTGAAAGAAAACGAACCCTAAAAGGAGTGTCCAGGAGGAGCCTTGAAGCTGCCTGCTAACAGTACCTGTGCTTCAGCCTGAGAAGGCTCCCGGGGGTGGATCTACACACAGGGGGGAAAACGCTATAAATAAGTCAGAAATTAGATCGTTATAACAAAAAGGGGGGGGAAACCTTATGGAAAACCGTGTTTAAAAATTCCCTGCTCTCTGGCGCCACCTGGTATTGCATGTTTATAGTGCATTCAAATCGTTGTTTCTTTGCTAATGTAGCTGAGTCCCAAATCTCCTGGTCACAGTCTTCTCTGGCAAGATGAATTCTACATCTGAATTGCTTGGCATGCGCGTAGCCAGGATTTATGTTGGGGGGTGGGCAGGCTTTATGTTAGGGGGAGCAAAGCCTCAGTTTGTTAAGTATTTTTTTAAATTGATGTACTTGATTGGGGGGAGGGTGCAGCTGCCCCCCCCCCGGCTATGCCCATGGCGCTCAAGTGCAGAATCTCGACAGCCCGCCCACTTCCTCCATTTTGTTTCTGCTCCCACGCTGCCGAGGCGTTCCAAACACGGAATCTCAATCAGCGCAAGGTGATCAGAAAGCCGCTTGAATACTGTGCGAAGGATGCTTTAATTAACAGGAATTGTATGGGAAGAAAGTGGGCTGGACAAAAATAGCAAATTGCATTGTTATTGCCTAAGCTGCTTCCATTCAGGGGAACCGCTTTTGATGCCCGACAGGAAGGTGAGGGTGGGGGAGAGAGAGAAAGGGGAAAAAATCCATTGTGCAATGCTAGAAAGCTCGGTTCTGGTTACTTTTTCGTTTTAATAAACCTTTTCCCATAGTCTTGAGGTTTTCCCTGTGCTGTGGAGCTGACAAAATGAGGCTGGAGGGCCGGAAATCAAACCAGCGAAGCTTCTCCCGGCTCTCATTGTGTCTGATGAAAGCAATCTTAATATTGGGATGGGGAGGGGCTCCCGGCGAGAGCTCAAAGTCAAGCAAAAGTTCTCTGCTCTTCCTCTGAGCCTTGATTTCTTTGTTCTTGCTGGCTATCTGAAGATCTTGAAGAATGACACGGCATTAAGCATTTTATTATGGAGGGAGGCAATATTGTAGGGCATCACATGGTTTCTTCGGCAAGGCTAGGCAGGAGAAAATAACAGGTCAGGCCAGAATAACAAGCCACATTCCCCCAACCTGGTACCCTCAAGATATTTTGGACTGCAACTCTCATGTTCCCCAGCTGGGGAGGAAGAGTGTTTTCAGGGAAGGCGAGGCAGCCAGAACCACCATATGGCTGTTTTAACGCAGTTGTTTTAATTTAATGTAGTTTTGTTTTAATTACGGGTAGCTGTATTGTCTGCACTAATGATGGGCAGCTGTATATTTACAACTGGCTTTATCCTTGTTATTTTGCTGTTTTATTTGTGAACTATCTTGGTCTTTCTTCTTAAAATGAAGAGCGGAACAACAACAACAACCTTGAAGAACTGACTCCCTCCAAGTTCCATAATGCTCCCCCCCCACCAAAAAAAGACTCTGACGCAACAGAGACATAGCTGTCAACGTTCCCCTTTTTTAAGGGAAATTCCCTTATTCCGAATAGGATTCCTCACAAGAAAAGGGAAAAGTTGACAGCTATGAACAGGGATGTCTGAAGGACCTTCTTGCCCTGAGGGGCGAGGGATGGAGAAGAAGCAGTAACAGTTTTTTACTAAATGCACAAGTTGTCTTTTCCATTCTTTTGTAACTTTTTTTTTTTAAGTGATGCTTCTTGGAATGATCTTATGTAAATTGAAAAAATTCCTTCCAGTAGCACCTTAAAGACCAACTAAGTTAGTTCTTGGTATGAGCTTTCGTGTGCATGCACACTTCTTCAGATACACATGTAAATCGCTTATGTAAATCGCTTTGTGATGTCTGACTGAAAAAAGGCGTATAAATGCTATAAATAAATAATAGGCAGTGCTATTTTTCTAGAAAAAAAAAGAGGTGCGGAACACATCCCACATTCTCTTAGAATGGCAATGGCGCCCACCTGAGAGTCCTGGATGGGGGAAAAAGCCCTAGGCATTGGTGAGGGAGGACTATAACGCCATCAAACCATCAGTAAAGGGTAAAGGTAAAGGGACCCCTGACCGTTAGGGGGTCAGTCCACTGTCCCTCAGACCTTGTGGGGGGCCAGACTATATTTTGAAGGGGGGAAATGAACAGATTCCTATGCCCCACAAATAACCCAGAGATGCATTTTAAATAAAAGCACACATTCTGGTCATGTAAAAACACACTGATTCCCAGACCATCTGCGAACCGGATTTAGAAGGTGATTGGGCCGGATCTGGCCCCCGGGCCTTAGTTTGCCTACCCATGGGCAAGACCATCAGAACTGGCACTGCCATGACTGCAGCTTTAAGGACTGTAACTTTCAAGAACCTTTGCTTGAGCTTCCTTTCGCCTTCTCCCTCCTGTTCCTCTTTTCCTTGTGTGCCATGTATTTTTACATAGTGAGCCTGGGGACAAAGGCTACATCAGAAATTATTTTTGTAAGCCGCCCTGGGATGCTTTTAACTGAAAAGCAGGGTATAAATTGTGGAAGTAAATAACAAAATAGGGACAGGGAGGCTGCAATCACTTAAACGCTATGGGACTTACTGCGTGCGCACGCGCGCCCACACACACACACACACATACTGCACCATATATATAACTTGCAAATATTTATAAATAAACACACACAGACACACACACTCATTCTGCTGTGATTTGCCAGCAGCCAGTATCCAAAAATAGGAACTGTTCTCTGGTAAATAGGACCTGGTTTCTGGATTTCAGCTACCGTGGGGGGGGGGGGGAGAAGTGTCTGGCCCCCAAGGGGATTAATTCTGAACTTTTTTTTTTGCACAGGAATATAACTTGGGAGGTTTTTTGTGGTTTTTTTTTACAGTTTTAGCAGAGCTATTCTGGCTTGATCATCAAATATTAGAACTAGAAGAAACAAGCACTGATGCAAATAAAGAAATATTCTGCTGCTGATTTAAAGACTAGTGAATTGCTAAATATTTTTATTAGCTGCTTGCTGGAACTAATTTCACGCCCTGTAGATATAGTGCTTAAGTGGGAAGTAGCGTTAAATTATTCTCCTTTGCAAAGGCAGGGCGATCCCCGTCGCCACAAGACACCACTAGGTGGCAGGCCCAGGTCTGAAAGGCAGAGCCAGGAACTTTTTGCTTGTGAAGGGACGGACTCTGGTTCAGGGAGAGAGAATATGCTAGATAAGGGGTTGGCAAGGTTTACCTCGGCTGGGCTGGTTCACTCCAGCAGAAATCCCACTGTGGACTGGATCGCGCCCGCGATTTCCGGTGTCTGTGTCTGTGTAGACACGATTTCCGGCGCCACGGAAGCGTGTACTGGTTTAGTGCGGGGACTCGCTGAGCGAGTGGCTCAGTTTGGGGGCGGCTCGGGGGCCGGTTAAACGACCCCCGTGGGCCGCTTGTGGCCCATGGGCCGTAGGTTGCCGCCCCCTGTGCTAGATTCATTCCCCCTTCCTGCAAAGGAAGCTTTTAGTCTTGTGGGAATGTTCTGGGGTGCAGGAGAGGATATATTGACTAATTATATCCTTGTCCAACTTGTGCTAACAAGTTCCCAAAATATCAGCAGAGATTATAGACATTCCCCTTTAAGTTCGCAACGGTAACGTGTGCACAGGTTCGCTAGAACCTCTATAATAATTACTCTGGTAATTTCCCCTTTGTTCCCTCTTAAAATACAAGACACAACACAGTCTTTATAAAAGTATAAAAGAGTTTACTCACGATCTGTTCACAATATGATCCCAGACGGCAGACAGGCTTAAAAAGGTAAAATACACTTAGAATCTATCTTATAGGAAGATAGCCCTCTCCTCTCTTGGCTGAGAGCCAAGAGGGCATCCTGCTTCTTCGAAAGGTGATGGCAGAGAGAGAGAGATGGCTGCCTGCCCTGTGCTTTTGTCATTACCTGCACAGGTGAGGCCACACCCACCTCTGGTCACATGCAGAGGAAGTCTGTCCCAGCCCAGAAGGAAACAGGAAGTTTACCTGCTGGCAGGACAAACATCCCTCCCTCCCCATGTGTAAACATGTTCACTCTAGGAATGTTGTCATTGACTGCTCCTGTGTTTACATCCCACAAGTCTGACCTGGATCTGAATTAAAAAATGCTCAGGAAGGCTATGAAGAATGGCTGGTGTAGGGTGAAGCCCGGAGAAAGAAGATGTGACTGGGGAGGAATGTGCATTCTGGGGAGAGTCCTAAGGGCCAGATAAGGAGGTCCAGGGGGCCACTTTCGGCCACCAGGCTCCCCGTTCCTGCTCTAGAGAGCTCAGGATGGAACGCACCAGGTGTTCCTGGTCTACCTTCACAAGAACCCTTTGAGGTAGGACATGGGACTCACCCCATGTCAACTCAGTGACTTTCATGGGCTAGCAGAGATTTGAATCCAGTTCAAGTCATAGCTGTCAACTTTTCCCTTTTCTTGTGAGGAATCCTATTTGGAATAAGGGAATTTCCCTTTAAAAAAGGGAAATGTTGACAGCTATGGTTCAAGTGTCCCAAGGAAATGTTCATATCAACCTCCTCACACCCGCTATATATTTTGTAAAGTTCTTTGTCTGCTTCGTATACATTTGGACAGCTCTCGAGAGATCGAAACCAGCTTTTGCATGATGGCTCCTGAGGTGATGAAGCAGTTTTTTCACCATTGCTTGGATTCAGCTGGACGCCATTTTGAATCAAGATGGCGGATTGAAACTTTCAAAATGGCACTGATTTCCACCCCCTGCTTATCAATCCCAAGCAACGCTGAATGCTGCACTCTTAGTACGTAATAAATTTGTGGCGGACTAGCGCAAGTGTAGAGAACTTGTAGCTCCCCCCCCCCGGTCTTGCCATACTACAACGTAGCAAGGAAGGCTACATTTTAATAATAATAATAATAATATTTTTTAAATTTATACCCCTTCCTCCCCAGGCAAGAGCGGGTTCAGGGAGGCTAACACCGGATATAAAACAATTGATTGAAATACAATTTAAAAAACAACATTAAAATACAACATTAAAATGCAGCCTAATTTCAGTTTTGGTTCGCATACTGCTTCAGAAAGTGTGAATTAGCTGGATTTGCTTTTAAATGCAAACCTCTTCTTCTTCCCCACTTCCCATCTTGTGCTGTTCTGCTCACTCTTTTCTACAACGGGTTAAATCCCTTCGCTCCACGTTCCTTCCAGCCTAACTCTTAAAGGGGTCTTTACTTTCACACATGTCACCCAAATTTGGGGTCTGTATCGTCACTTGCCATTATTGGGCAGCTACTGGGTCTCCAGTAATATGGAGGCCTGATGCCTGCCCTTGTTGTTGTTGTTGTTTAGTCGTGTCCGACTCTTTGTGACCCCATGGACCAGAGCACGCCAGGCACTCCTGTCTTCCACTGCCTCCCGCAGTTTAGTCAGACTCATGCTGGTAGCTTCAAGAACACTGTCCAGCCATCTCATCCTCTGTCATCCCCTTCTCCCTGTGCCCTCAATCTTTCCCAACATCAGGGGTGGCTAAGTCCATCCACCATCTTAGTTTCCCACAAGGCCTTCAGTGTACTACCATTCTGGGGCATTCTCAGAAATTTAAATGGCGGTTAGACTCTGCCACAGGGTCCACGGAAGAGGGTACATTGCCTGGTGCCTCCTCAACCCTAAAGCACCAGTCCATTCTTGGGATTGCTATCTATTTTAAATTGTTTTTAAGCTGGTATTTTAAATTGTCATGGCCCACCCTGGGTGAAGGGCAGCTAATAAATCAAATTGTTTTTTATTATCACTGCTACTACTGCCCTGACTTTGTTCCACAGACAGCAAAGAACCAATGGCATAGACATCTATAATGTTCCTTGTGCGGTTTTACAAATAATGCTATCACCTATGACCATCTTACATGTGATACGAAACCAAATATAAAGCTGATTTTTCCATTATTCATTATGATGGACCAAGATCTCACTCTGTGTGTGTGTGTGTATTCATATTCTGCCATGGAAACAGTGAAGGCCAAGCTCTTCTTGCCAGTTTTCTTGAAATACAAGTTTGTTCTATAATCAGCCAAGGGATAACTTGGCCTTTTCTGGGAAGAACAACAAGAAAAAAGAAAGTTCAAATAATATAAGGGGTTGTAATGGCTCCTGTGGGGATAAAGTGTGTGTGGTGTGTTTTTTTTTAACCTCCTCACAGGAACCCATTTTGTATTATCTTTCTCTTGCTGATGGCGGAAATCAATTTTAATAGAACTGACAGGAAACGAGGATGTAAAACTTCAAATAGAACAAATCCTGCAAGGTTCAGAAATAATAAAATAAGTTATGAAGTCATTTTTAAAGTTTAGAAAAATCTGATATTTTTTTTCATGTGAGCAGCCTTTTCGAAAGATACAAACACCACAGCCCTGTCTGGCAAAAGTCTCTCAATGGCATAGCCAGAAATGTACAGTTAAAACAGTAAACAGTGTGAAGTATAAATCAAGTTGAATAATATAAATATAAATTGCAGGCATATTTATGTTCCACAGGCAATACCGTTGTGGGAAAATATATAAGAAGGAATATCACTCAATCCATTATTCTGCTTTTGAGCCATATTGTCAGTTATAACAAGAGAAATTTACAAGTTCATATTCTTCACATTAGGTTTGATGCTTGCCCCAAATTGCAACTTGGATTGAATATTGTGGTTCTGTCATTTCCAACCACTACTCCAAAAAATTAAAAATCTGGCAGATATTCCAAAATCTGTCATGTTTTTGATCAATCTTCTTACAATGAACTATGCTTAAGTGAATGCTTGTTATGCATTCCTCAGTGTTCACAGAGATGGTGGGGAAGGGGTACTGTATTTTTCGCTCCATAAAACGCACTCCCCCCCAAAAAAAAAATTAGGGGGAAATGTCTGTGCGTCTTATGGAGCGAATGCGTGGTCCCTGGAGCTGAATTGTCCAGGGGAGAAAAGCAGATTATGCTTTTTTTTAAAAAAAGAGGGAAGTGGGTGTTGAAACAAAGCGGCTGACTGTTTGCCAATCGGGGAGAGAGATAAGGGATGATAGAGATAAAGGAGGCTGCCTGGGAGCAAACTTGCAAAGGGTGGAAACATGAAGACTAAAGCAATAAGGAAAGAAATTAGAAGAAAAGGAGGAGCAAAAAACTGCTCCAGCTAAGGAAAAGACACTAAGGCAAACAAGAGGGAAGGGAGTGTTGAAAGGAAGCAGCTGACCGGCAAGCGATCGGGAGGGAGATAAGGGATGCGATAAAGGAGGCTGCCTGGGAGGGGGGAGGTAAAAGTCCAAATTCACCATCAGATCACATAGCATGTCCATGGCTACAGCCTGCACCAAAAAAATCACACATTCACTGTTGCCTGGGGCCGCAATGGAGCAAAAACATGGTTACAAAGCATGGACCCACATGGATTTTCAGGATTTCTGCATTGGGCTACCCCAAACTCACAGTCAAATCACATGTCTGTGGCCACAGCATGAACCACAAAAATCATACATCCACTGTTTTGTTCAGAATATTTTTTTTCTTGTTTTCCTCCTCTAAAAACTAGGTGAGTCTTATTGTCAGGTGCGTCTTATGGAGCAAAAAATACGGTAAAGGGAAGATTTTGTTTTTTAGCTGGGCCAGTTCAGTTCTAGCCAATGAAAAGAGTGGGACGGCTTTAGAACTACCTGAAAAGGGTTAGGATGCTCTCCACACCCCACCCCACTTTGAGCTGTGATCCTTTCCCCATCTCATGTCTGATGTGTTACCAGTTTGGATTCACTTCAAAAGCATATTCGGTTGGGCCACCTATGGTTTGAACATTACTAAGGGACCACCTTTTCCACTGGTGCAAGTTTCACAGTAGCGCAGGGGGAAGGAATTCAATTCAGTTTGTGTCGAAAGGGGAATCTATCTAATCTGCACTTTCTGAAACAAGATGTGGAGTGAAACACAACCATCTATTGAAATTTGCACTTCTCTGAATGTAATGTTGTATTGGGGGAAGGTGTGTATTAGGCAGAATTGCATATAGAATGTGTGTGTGCATGTGTATATATCCCACTGAAATGCTGATTAATTTTCATCATGATGCCTTTAATTTTTTTTTAAAAGGATATGAAAATCTGAGTAACAGAATCCTCAAAAAATAAGATACTGAAATAAACTGATTCTAGATTCAGGTAGATAGCTGTGTTGGTCTGACACAGTCGAAATAAATTAAAGGGTGGGGTGGGGTCCTACCATCCTTCTGAGAACCCCGCCTCCCACTATATATAAGGGCTGGTGACTTCTATTAATTTATTTTTTTTAATTAATATTTTATTAAGTTTTATCAATAAAGTAATTCAGAAAAAAGTACAAAAACAGAAAAATACAAAATCACAAAATACAAAAATGCAAACATTAAACACAAAAGGGAAAAGAAAAAAGAAAACACATAAAAATAAAACTCCCTCTTTTTTAAATTCTCATCTTTAGTTAACTTATTCTCCTGACTTCCTCACGCTTCCCTTTTTTGTATCCCTTTTATAAAGTTTGGTTCAGCAAATTCATATCCAATTTAACTTATCTATTATCAATCCCATCTTACATTTTACCTTGTTGCTAGAACCCCTTCAGTTCATTTCAACGTCATCAGCATTCAACAATTTTACAATATTTCTGTAAATAGATTTTAAATTTCCTCCAATCTTCTTCCACGAGCTCTTCTCCCTGGTCTCGGATTCTGCCAGTCATTTCCGCCATTTCCATGTACTTCTATTAATTTAATTTTTATTAGTTTCAAATTCATTATGCAACACCAAACATTAAAGCAACAAAAAAGACAAACAAAACACAAGAAAACAACAAAAAAGAAGAAAAACATTACATAACATAAAACACCAACAAGTTAAACTTACAATAACTAAATAACTAAATCACACAACAATAGTTGACTTCCCTTCAACTCAGTTTTGGAATATGTTACAAAAGGTTTCCTATCTGCAGTTTCGTTTTCTTAAAACTCTTTGCGTCGCAAGCGTTATATCGAGCCTACTGTGATTTTTAGATTTTTTACATCTGTTTCAATTTATGTCATAAATTTATTCCATTCATTATTAAACTTTGTACCTTTTTGGTTTCTTATTTTCTGTGTCATTTTTGCCAATTCTATATAGTCAAATAATTTTGATTGCCACCCATTTATAGTTGGGATTTTTGATGTCTTCCAGTTTTGTGCTATTAGTGTTCTAGCAGCCACTGTTGCATATTGGAAAAATGTTTGGTCTTCCTTTTTAATTTCTTCTGCAATTATCCCCAGAAGGAAGGCCTCGAGTTTTTTTGTGAAGGTATATTTAAATATTTTTTTTTAATTCATTGTAAATAGATTCCCAAAACTTTCTAATTACTTCACAAGACCACCACATGTGGTAAAAATTGCCTTCTTTAATCTTGCATTTCCAGCATAATTTGTCTCTGGTTTTATACATTTTTTCTAATTTTACCGGCGTGATGTACCACCTGTACATCATTTTATTCATGTTCTCTCTAAGTGTTGTACATGCTGAAAATTTCATACCTTTATTCCAAAGTTTCTTCCACTTATCAAACTCTATGTTGTATCCAAAGTCTATCGCCCATTTCACCATTACTTCTTTTATTTCTTCATCTTTAGTGTCCCATTCAAGCAACTGGCTGTACATTTTTGATAGGAGTTTTGATTTGTTTTCTAATATTTCTACCTGGAATCTGGATTTTTTTTCGTTCATTCCATTCTTTTTATCTTCAGTCCACATAGCATTGATTTGATGAAATTGGATCCAGCCTGTCAGTTTATTTTTTATCTCCTCATATGGCCTAATCTTCCATCCATTTTCTTTTTTTACTAGCAAATCTTCATAAGTCCATCTTTCTCCTTCAGTATTTATTTATTTTATTGTTAAGATGTCGATAGGTGATAACCACCAAGGGGTATTTCTTTCCAATAAGTTTTTGTTTCTCTCCCATACTTCCAGCAGTGGCCCTCTAATAATATGATTAGAGAATCCTTTGTGGACCTTTTCCTTATTGCGCCATAAATAAGGGTGCCAACCAAATCTTATGATGAAGCCTTCTAAATCTAATAGATCTGTGTTTTTGATAACAATCCAGTCTTTAACCCAGCAAAGGCACGAGGCTTCATAATACAACTTCAAATTTGGAACCGCAAATCCTCCCCTATCTCTTTGATCTGTGAGTAATTTGAATCTAATTCTTGGCCTTTTCCCTTGCCAAATAAATTTCGAAAGTACTTTCTGCCAATCTTTAAATACTGAGGTTCCCCTGATTATCGGTATATTTTGAAATAAGAACAGCAACTTCGGTAATAAACTCATCTTAATTGCCACCATTCTTCCCGACCAAGAGAGTTTTATTCTATTCCAGGTATCCAGGTCCTTCCTTATTTCTTTCCATGTGTTTGTGTAGTTGTCTTCCATTAAATTTATATTCTTCATCATTAGCCAAATTCCGAGGTATTTTACTTTTTTAGCTACTTTGATCCCGGTCTGTATTTCCAGATGGTTTTTTACCTCTTCTATCATATTTTTAGTCATCATTTTAGTTTTTGTTCTATTTAGTTTAAAGCCGGGTAACTTTCCGTATTCTTCTAGCAAATCTAACACTTTACCGACGCTTTTCTTTTGGGACTTCCAGCGACAACATAAGATCATCGGCATATGCTTTCAATTTATATTCTTTCACTCCAATTCTTATTCTGCGTATCTCTGAAGTTTTCCTTATCTTATTTGTAATTATTTCTAACACCATAATAAACAAAAGAGGTGACAGAGGGCACCCCTGTCTTGTGCCCTTCGAAATTTCAAAGGATTCTGTTAAGTTATTATTAATAATTAGTTTAGCACTTTGTTGTGAATAAATTGCTTTTATTCCTTCCAGGAATGTGCCCTCTATCCCTGCCATTTCCAAACATTTTATTAGAAAATGCCAGGATACGTTGTCAAAAGCCTTTTCGGCGTCAATGAATATTAATACCGCGGGGATCTCATTCTTGCATTCTAAGTATTCAATAAGATTTATTATATGTCTTATGTTGTCTTTTATTTGCCTGTTAGGTAAGAAACCGGCTTGATCATTATGAATCTTAACATTATTAAACTTAACATTAAGAACTATAGACCGATTTCATTATTAAATAATGATTATAAGATCTTTGCAGATGTAATGGCGAGTCGACTTAAAAAGTGCTTAGTCAAGTTTAGGTATTAGCGTAATGTATGCTTCTTTCCATGACGCTGGTATTGTTCCTCCTCTTAAAATCTCATTCATTACTTCACAAAGCACCGGTGTTAAGAGTTCTTCTAGGGCTTTGTAATACCTGGCTGATAAGCCATCTGGCCCCGGTGCTTTCCCCAGTTTCATCTTCTTTATCGCCTCTTGAATTTCCTCTACTTTTATGGGTTTATTTAATAGACTTCTTTCCTCCTCCGATAGTCTGTTAATTCTGTTTTCTTCTAGATATTTTCCTATTTCTGTTACATCCTCTTCTTCTCTTTTATATACATTTTCATAGAATTTAAGGAAGCTCTTTTTTATTTCATTTGGATCCTCCAAGACTTGTTCTTCTACTTTTACTTTATTGATCACATTTTGTTTTCTCCTTTTTCTTAATTGCCACGCCAGGAATTTTCCAGTTTTATTTGCAGACTCGAAAATTTTTTGTTTCATTAACTTAATTCCCCATTCCACCTCTTGATTTATTAATATTGAATATTGTGTTTGTAACATCTTATACAGTTGCTTGTTTCTTTCATCATTCGGTTTCTCTATCAGGTTCTTTTCACACTCTTTTAGTTGGGTAGTTAACTCTTCTTTTTTTTGTTCTCTCACCTTTTTTCTATAGCTATTTTGTTGTATCAAAAAACCTCTTAGCACTGCCTTGCTGGCATCCCAGACTACATCCATATTTGTTTCTTTATTAATGAAACAAATATGGATTCTTTATTAATGTTTAGATCAAAGTAGTCTTTCAAAGTGTTTTTAGCCTTTTCAATCACCTCCTCTTTTTCAAATAAATGATCATTCATTCTCCATCTGTAGGGCTGGTGACTTCTGTTTCCGTGTATCTGAAGAAGTGTGCATGCACACCGAAGTTTATACCCAGAACAAACTTAGTTTGTCTCTAAGGTGCTACTGGGGGGGGAAATGTTAATTTTTGAAATAAACTGAGAATGACATATTTGCCCATACCTGTTTTGCAAAACAACAACAACAACAACAACAACAAACCTATGGTAACATGAAACATACTCAATAAACACACAAGACGTAGCTGGCTGTACTTTTGAATAAATAAGGTATACTATTCATTGTATCAAATTGTAGATTTCAACGGAGGTCTCATAAAGTTCAACGAAAAAAGCAGAAGACCCAGTGGATCACTTCATTCTCTAGTCAGTTCATGCTTAAGGTCCATACATGTATAAGTATCTATTCCACCTGTCTGTTCTTAGAGTCCAATAATCCACATGCAGGGTTGTTACAGTTTCACAGAATCCTTTCACGGAGTCTAAGACAAGGATTTCCAGAATATTAGCCTTGTTTCACCATCCTAGGCTTCATCAGTAGAACGGGCTCTAGGTAATGCAAATAAATCAATATCATAATCTCACACATTTTTACAGCAAAATTAATATAAGAAACCATAAACAATTGTACATACCATATGTAATATTACAGGATGGTGGATCTTATAGCATAGTAGTGGTTGCAGTAAGCAGTTGCCCCAGCCACTCTGTGCGGCTTCCAACAAAGATTAAAAATACATTAAAATGTCACACATTAAAAACTTCCCTGAACATTAAAAACTTCCCTGAACAGGGCTGCCTTCAGATGTCTTCTAAATGTCAGGTAGTTGTTTATCTCTTTGACATCTGATGGGAGGGCGTTCCACAGGGCGGGCACCACTACTGAGACAGTCCTCTGCCTGGTTCCCTGTAGCTTTGCTTCTCGCAGTGAGGGAACCGCCAGAAGGCCCTCGGCACGGGACCTCAGTGTCCGGGCTGAACGATGGGGGTGGAGATGCTCCTTCAGGTATACAGGACCGAGGCCGTTTAGGGCTTTATAAGGTCAGCACCAACAGTTTGAATTGTGCTCGGAAACGTACTGGGAGCCAATGTAGGTCTTTCAAGACTGGTGTTATGTGGTCTCGGCGGCTGCCCCCAGTCATCAGCATTACCTTGTGAGATAGTGGATGCTGGTCCTACAGGTCTAATAGGTCACTGCCCCAGCAGTCTCAGTCTCCCCACAGTAAGCCCCCGCCTGCCTGCCTTCTTTAATTACAACCGGTCCAGGAGGTAGCACTGGCTGTCAGCTTCATCCTATGTAGTCTTGCCTTTGTAGGACCCGTCAGGGAAGAGTGTGAGGAATGGGACACACTGGCTCTGTCTGTCATTGGCTTTGCCTCCACTTCCTGTCAGAACGTGCGCCATGTTTTGAAGAGAACAATTTGCCCCATAGATTCCCTACCACGGCCAAAAGGAAAGCGAGGGAAGGCTGAAAGGCACAAATTGAATGTTAGTTACTGGGTGCAGATAACGACGGCGATACACAATCTGCAGACATTCTGCTCATTTGTAGCTTTGTCTCTCTGAGTCCGAGAAATCACTGCAGGCACTTAGCCAGAAATATGGTGGTAAGGGAGCATGATAACCCTAGAGGGGGCATTGAATCATTGCACGAGAGCCAGAACATGAATGCAGGAAGCCTAATAATGTTTTAAGTTATTTGATTGCGTTTCTTCTTAGTGAGCAATTTGGCAGAATGCTGCCTGTGCAATTTCTCAGGGGGCTTAGCTGCTCCTCTAACGCCCTACAGCCCTGGATCCGAAGCACTAGTTAGCATCAACAGAGGAAGATGATTTGCACAGCATCATCCTGGAGTCCATCTATTCCAGCTCAGCATTGCCTAGTAGCAGCCCTGCAGGGTCTCAGGCAGAGGGCTCCTCCCACATCACATGCTACCCGATCCTTTTGACTGGAGATGTCAGGGATTGAACCTGGGCCTGTGTGTGTGTGTGTGTGTGTGTGTGTGTGTAATGGTAGAGTCTAGAATTGTAGGAACTGCTTGGATATGGTAGAGTCTAAAATCTTTGGAGCTGCTTGGATATTGTGACCTTAGGGCAAGTCCTCAGACTGCCAACTTCTGAATACTAAGGGATAATTTCTAAATTACAAATTGTCCCTTAGTATTCAGAAGTTGGCAATTTGAGGACTTGCCCTAAGGTCACAATATCCAAGCAGTTCCAAAGATTTTAGCTTTCTCAAGCCCTTCCTCATTTCTCTAGTTTTTTGTGGACTCTGAATCATTACATGGTATATGGCCCCTAGGAGGTTGACTATGAGAGAATGTGGCCCTTAGGCTGAAAAAGCTTCCCCAGCTCTGTTCTAATCCATGGTCAGCAATGCTATCCATTGCACACATTGCACCCCTTCTTTTGCTCCCCACCCCTGTATTTCCGGACACACATGACATCCCAGGAGCAGAAATATATCAGGCCAGCTATGCCTCTGCAAAATGAGTAGCTTTTGTTTAGAATTAATGGCCCCTGTAGTTGCCTCTGTATTAGGCATTTCTCGGAACAGGGCTTCCACTTTCCAGCGTTGTGGTGTTGTTTTGAAAAAGCTTTAATGTCCATGCTTTTGCCTGGTAGAGCTAGTCAGCTTCAATTCAACACAGCTGGGTTGCACTGCTCTCTCTCTCTCTCTCTCTCTCTCTCTCTGTTCCATAGAATGTGATAAAGAAGATCTATATCCCAAGCCTCGGAGCAAATTCCATGCCCCGAACACATGGCAAATGTTGTCAGATGGCAGCATCCAGACTGAGTTCCAAGAGAAGCCATCCAGTCATTGATAATGAAACTGAAATGCTTAACTGTAAAGTGGGTAATCATCATTAGTTCCTTTGGTATTCCTCATAATGACATTAATCATGGCGTACTCATTAGATTTTAATAGGCCTGTAATATGTTAATCCATAGTAATTCTATTGCAGTTCAGCATTAGCTAATGCCCACTTCTTGGAAAGTGTTCTGTAAGTCCGTTTTATAATACAGCTTACGAATTCAATCTGGATAAAGAGAGAAAAACGAGGTTTCTCCAAAGCTCAGGACTGAGGCGATGGGTAAGCGATAGCCCAGTGTGATTGTCCAAGCAAAGGGGTTCATACGGTCATGTACCTGTACAAGGGGTGTTGAGTGGATATGGTCACAAAAATGCAATATAGCATCCTCATTTCAAGGCAATTTATATTCTTGTTATGACCCAGCAGCATAGACCAGTGATCTTCGACCAGTCCAGACCCAAGACCCACCTCTGACTCCCAAGCTGCAACATGGGACTCGTGTTCACTTGTGATTTATTCTTAATAGCGCTAACAATGTATGTTATTAATCCTAAAGTGGCAATTCCCCTAGTGATATGCATTGTGTTACCTCAGCATTGCCGCTAAAGGAAAACTAGTCCTGCTATAGGGCAGGAGAAAGTCACGAACATGCAGCTGGCCAGAAATATGTATCTTATTTTTTAAAAAAATGGCTCGCACCTTTCTTCTGCCACATTGCAACTCTTGTGGAAATGGATAAAATTAGCATCTCATCCCGGTCACACGCAGCGCTCCTTTGGTCTTATCAGCCCAAGCTGGAATCCAACATGGCAGCAACATCTTTGCTGTGGGTCCCAACCCACTGGTTGAAGACCTATGGCACTGACCACTGCTGGTACTGTCAAATAGGGTAGAGCATCAGTGTGCAAAATAATTTTTGGATAATAGGGGATGTAGTGGGGGGGGGGATGATGGCCTGCTTTAACCTTCTGGCTACCATTGCCCCAGTGTGCAAAAATTGTCCACCTACATTTTGCACATATTGACTGCTCCCCGGACAGTGGAGTTAGGAGCACTGTGTGGCCATGCTTATTCTGTACATGCATCCATGAGTACATGCTCACATGAGTACATGAGGCCTTCTTGGAGAAACTGTCGCCCCAGTCTGCTGATCACCTGGCTATTGGAACAACAGGAGAGTAATGACTCGGCCAAGACAGTTTTATGTCTCCATGTGGTATGGTATTTGAAATATACTCGGAGTCGAGTGTGGATTTCATTCTCTTTATTCAGCTCATAGTAGTTAGGAATGGAAGTTCCCCCAAAATGTCTGCTTTATATACACAATGGGCCCCACGTGATTGGCTAATTCTGGGATTCTCCTGTAGGCCAATCAGGTTGTGGATTCACGTCCACCTGGAGTTGGATTGGGTGGCTCCTGCGGACCAATCAGACTGCTTCATTCTGGATCCTATTGTTTTAGGACCAATCAGACTGCTGCATTCTGAATCCTGTTGTTCTAGGACCAATCAGACTGCTGCATTTTGGATCCTATTCAACTCAGTACATAACAGTATTGTACTAGGATCTGGGAGACTTGGCTTCAAATCCTTACTCAGCTGCACTGAAAACATGTGTAATTGCTGGTGTAATTGTATGATATGTGGTATGCATACAGCATCAGAGGCAGTGTTGAGTTGTCTGCAGCTACAACTCTCTCCTTCAAACAGGGACGCTCTTGCTTGGGAATGATTCGTCACTGGTGCCGTGTTGGTGTCTGACACACGGTGTCTGATGCAGATATCGAACCCCAGCAATCCTGTGCACAGAAAGTGGGGGTGGGAATGAGGAACAGACAGTCAAATGAATCCTTGCAGATAATCAAATGAATTCCTGCAGATCCTAAGTCACACCAGAGGCCACGCATTTTTAAAGCCAGAATTCAATCAATATAAACTCACATAGATATAATTCAAGCAGGGATAAAAAAAAAACCCCACACTAACCTAGTAACTAAAGCTACTAAAAATGCAAAGTTTATAGTCCATCTGTCTCTTTGCTTCAGGGAGCTTGTATTAAATTCATTGCTAAATAAAACAAATAAGCCCAGCAAAAGTCGGCACTGAAATCTGCATACTCATAAGAGAATTAACAGAACTCTCTTGTTATGATGGCTGATTCTCAATTTGCATCTTTAAAGAGTTGTGACCATGTCTAGCTTTCTGCCTTCCTAGTTATATTGGAGGCAGGATGGTCTTATGGCTTTGGGCTCCTGCTTGATTACTTTTTGAACAGGTGCTGGATGTGAGCAGGATTCTGCAAGGGGGCTCGAGGGGGCTGGTAGGAAAGCAAGAATCAATAGGGATAAAATATTGTCTCAGCCAAAATTGAATGTCATTTATCTTTGGGGAAACAATCAAAGGTGTATTGCTACACATTTAAATACAGGATGTACCAAACTATTGGCTTTTTGGTTCTTCAACCAGCACTTAAAATCTTACTTTTACTACCCCATTGTCCCCAAATTCTGGAGTTGGCAGCCACTGAAATTTTAACTACCTCCTTCTGGATAACTTCAGGATTCTTAAAAGCCTCTGGCCTGAAGATGGTCACTCTGTTCCATAGCCTTGTGCCTGATGCACCCATTGTGCCACTGAAATTGTGAAGTACTGAGTGAGGCCTTCGGTTCCTTAGGTTTAGCTGTAAGTTGTGGGTGAACATATCAGACAACACAGCGATTCTTCAGACAGCTCTTGTTTATTCACTGGCCAGAATAGAACTAAACAGAAGGGTTCAGCCAACCTGCTTATATAGAGCTCAACTACAAAGCAACAGTAACAACTTTCTGTAACTATCCAATCACTGAACGTCACTTTCAATTCCTTATTTGCATATGCGGACCTGAGTGAAAGCTATCTACAGTATCCCCCTGCTGGCCCAGGGTGAGAACTTCACTACATAACAATGATGGTCTGGGCTCTGTCCTGTAAGCCCTGGCGATATGGTTGTTTTGTGGGTTCCTGTCTGTCCGTGTGATGCTCAGAGTCCTGAATCCAATCCAGCTCCCTACCTGAAACATCTGCAGTCTGTGACTCTGAGGTCCCATCTGCACTATACATTTAAAGCACTATTATGCCACTTTGAATGCCACAGCTTCCCCAAAGAACCCTGGGAAATGTAGTTTAATGGTCCTGAGAGTTGGTAGGAGACACCATTCTCCTCACAAAGCCACAATTCTCTGAGTGATTTAACAGGCAATACCTCTTCCCAATGAACTCTGGGAATTGTTTATCTGTGAGGGGAATAAGGGTCTCCCATCAACTTGCCGCTACACCCTTAACAAACTACCCTCCCTGTTATGTACTCAAGTTCTCACCCTGGGCCAGCAGGGGGATACTGTAGATAGTTTTCATTCAGGCCCACATATGCAAATAAGGGATCGAAAGTGACGTTCAGTGATTGGATAGTTACAGAAAATGGTTACTGTTGCGTTCTAGTGGAGCTCTATATAAGCAGGCTGAACCCTTCAGTTCTGTTCTGTTCTGGCCTGTGAATAAACAAGAGCTGTTTGAAGAATCGCTGTGTCGTCTGATATGTTCACCCACAATTTAACACTCCCCAGAATTCTGTGGGGGAAGCCATGACTATTTAGTGCAGATAGGGCTTGACAGCTGCTGGACTCTGACGTCATGGCATAACCTACTTCACAGAAAATAAAGGATGGGGCAAGTCCATGTGCCACCCTGCGCTTCTGGGAAGGACAGGATAAAAGTGTAGTAAATAAAAGAATCCCAAGGTGATGTGTGATATTTCTGCATACAGGAACTTAGGGTCTTGTCACATGGCTATATCTGACAGGCTGAAGAAGTCCTCATCAATTGGTTTTCAGAGGAATTGTTTACCCTAAACTTCCCCAGTATTTTCAATGTCTTTTCTAAAATGCAGCCACTAGAGGTGGCCTTAGAATTATTTCCTATATAATTACTTTCTTATGACAAGATGCTGCTGTTTTACAGGGTTGTTATTAGGAATCATCTTTAAAGGCGTCTATCCACTTATTAATAGTCATGCTGATAAGCAGCAAACTCTGTTTGTTGCCAAGGGAAGAATTAAATATTTTGATTCTTTTTCTTCTCCCTGAGTGACAGATAGAACTAAAACTGTCTCGCGTTAATGGATACAGGCACGAATCGTGTTTTCTCCATCAATTTGGCTTTTGAGGGCGTCCTCCTTCAAAGAGAGAGTAACTTTATTTTCTGCTCCGGAGAAGCACATTGCTAATGAGGATTTAAAGCACTGCAATTTGGCTCCATAAACAACACAATTTCTTACGCAGGCGGGTGTGGGGGTGGAATGGTCAGGATACAGGCCTGAAAATGCTACGTGGATAATTAGGTATCTCTTGAGGCTACTTATGACCTCTCACGTAGTCACAATAGCAAATGGTGCTGAATTTGTTGAGGAGGTCTTACACATGATTCTGGTTCAAGGTTCTTGTATCAATTTACAAGGCCCCTAACAAATTGGGTCCAGGATATCTTAGGGACCACATGACTTACTATATCCCTGCCGGATCACAGTGGTCTTCAGGGGTGTCATGGGTAATGGTCCCCCATGACTTGGATACATGGCTCATATCCACCAGTCATCTTGCATTTTGGACTCACAGCTTTCCATGGAGGCACAGGCCAGTTCTGTGTCCAGGGCAGCTGTCTACCATCTGGTATGCAGGCTGAGACTCTACCTGCCTGCAGACTGTCTCGCCAGAAAGGTGGATGCTCTAGTGATCTCCCGCTTGGACTACTGCAATGCGCTTGATGTGGGGCTACCTTTGAAGGTGACCCGGAAACTACAACTAATCCAGAATGTGGCAGCTAAACTGGTGACTGGGAGTGGCTGCTGAGACTATATAACACCGGTCCTGAAAGGCCTACATTGGCTCCCAATAAGTTTCCTAGCACGATTCCAAGTGTTGGTGCTGACCTTTAAAGCCCTAAATGGCCTCGGCCCTGTATACATGAAGGAGCGTCTCCACCTCCATCGTCCAGCCAGGACACTGAGGTCCAGCTCCGAGAACCTTCTGCTTGTTCCCTCACTGCGAGAAGTGAAGCTACAGGGAACCAGGCAGAGGGCGTTCTCGGTAGTGGCACCTGCCCTATGGAATGCCCTCCCATAAGATGTCAAGAAAATAAACATCTATCTGACTTTTAGAAGACATCTGAGGATAGCCCTGTTTAGGGAAATTTTTAATGTTTGATGTTTGATTGCTTTTTTATTATTACTAATATTCTGCTGGGGAATGGAGTGGCTGGATAAACCCAGCCAGATGGGCAGGGTATAAATAAATTATTATTTATTAAATTATTTATAAATTATTTATTTGTAATTTATTTATTTATTACTATTGCATTCAGTAGTCTGGGCTCAATTTTATGGAACACATTTTCAGTTGAGGTCAGACAGGCCTCAACAAAGCACGACTGTGTACATTCTTCTCTTGAAATAGAGTGCTGATGGTTGTTGCAGTTGGGGAAATAAACCCCGTGGGATGGGGAACAGAATAAAATTTCCAGGAAAATGTCCTGCTCTTGACCAAGAGCACGCCACGAAGAAGGATTTTGTTGCTGGTCCCATCGCAGCCTCCATCACTTGACCCTCCAGTGCTCTGAGGACTAGAGAGTGATGATCTTAGAGCCGGTGCAAATTTATTTAAAATTACAGAACTGGGTCCAGTTTAGGATTAAAACTTTCCATCATTATTATGGCAGCCTTATGCTATCCTTTGGGCCAACAGCTTTCAGGCTCTTTATCTTAAAGAAGCCAATGTGGAGTTAAGAATAAGAACTGCATTAATTCTAAAGTTGTTTAGGACTAACCTGTCTGCTTTCAAGTAAACATGCAATACAGTAATACAGCGGTACTTCGGAAGTCGAATGGAATCTATTCTGGAAGTCTGTTCGACTTCCAAAACGTTCAGAAACCAAGGCATGACTTCGATTGGCTGCAGGAAGCTCCTACAGCCAATTGGAAGCCACGTCGGACGTTCAGGTTCCAAAGAATGTTCGCAAACTGGTACACTCACTTCTGAGTTTCCGGCATTCGGGAGCCAAGACATTCGACTCACAAGGCGTTTGGGATCCAAGATACGACTGTACCTTGGTTTTCAAACAGCTTAGTTGCCGAACAAATCGGCTCCCGAATGCCGCAAACCCGGAAGTAAGTGTTCCGGTTTGTGAACATTTTTTGGAAGCTGAACATCTGAGGTGGCTTCCTCTTGAGTGCAGGAAGCTCCTGCAGCCAATCAGAAGCCGTGACTTGGCTTTTGAACAGTTTCGGGAGTCGAACGGACTTCTAGAATGGATTAAGTTCGAGAACCAAGGTATTGTTGTTTGTTGTTTAGTCGTGTCCGACTCTTCATGACCCCATGGACCAGAGCACGCCAGGCACTCCTGTCTTCCACTGCCTCCTGCAGTTTGGTCAAACTCATGCTGGTAGCTTCGAGAATACTGTCCAATCATCTCATCCTCTGTCGCCCCCTTCTCCTTGTGCCCTCAGTCTTTCCCAACATCAGGGTCTTTTCCAGGGAGTCTTCTCTTCTCATGAGGTGGCCAAAGTATTGGAGCCTCAGCTTCAGGATCTGTCCTTCCAGTGAGCACTCAGGGCTGCATTTCCTTCAGAATTGAGAGGTTTGATCTTCTTGCAGTCCATGGGACTCTCAAGAGACTCATCCAGCACCATAATTCAAAAGCATCAATTCTTCAGCGAACCAAGGTATTACTGTACAACATTACTTGCTTTGTATTTTTTTTTAAAGTAGATTTAAAAAAACAAAAACCAGTCATCTGGTCTCCTTTCGACCACCAAATAAAAGGATTCCTTTGACTTCTACATAGTCCACTGAGTCCAAACATACACACCCCAGTGTGGTCCTGTAGGCTATAGTGGCCAAAATGCACTTATTTATAACGTGGTTGGCCTCCGTGACTAGGAATACCTATGCCCGGCTTCCGATGCTGTGCCAGCTGTGACCTTCCCCAGATAGGACTAGCCTGCCTTCAGACACCCATGCTCTGGTACCCTCCAATCTAGACTACTGCAATTCACCCTGTGTGAGACTGCCCTTGAAGACATTGCAATAATACAAGTGCAAAATGCAATGGCCCATGTTGACAGGAGATGTGGGCTGAGGAGATATAGCTCTGATTTAAAAATAACTACCCTGGTTGCCTGTTGTTTTCCAGGCCTAATCAAATGTGTGTTTCCCCCCCCTGTGGTGGGTTCACGACTGTGGAATGCAGTGCCCATTGTGGTGTGCTTACCTGCATTGTGAGTTAAGACACACCTCTTTTGTCAACCTTTGGGGTGAGGGAACTGCGACGGAATGAATTTATGAACCATTTTATGCTTCTGTTTTATTGTGAGATGCGCTGCAGTAATTGTTTTTAAGCGCTTGCTTTGTATGGCTGCTAAAAAGGTAAAGGTAAAGGTACCCCTGCCCGAACGGGCCAGTCTTGACAGACTGTGGGGTTTGTGCGCCCATCTCACATTTATTGGCCGGGGGCCAGCGCTGTCCGGGGACACTTCCGGGTCACGTGGCCAGCGTGACATCGCTGCTCTGGCGAGCCAGAGCCGCACACGGAACGCCGTTTACCTTCCTGCTGGTAAGCGGTACCTATTTATCTACTTGCACCCGGGGGTGCTTTCGAACTGCTAGGTGGGCAGGCGCTGGGACCGAACAGCGGGAGCGCACCCCGCCGCGGGGATTTGAACCGCCGACCTTTCAATCGGCAAGCCCTAGGCGTTGAGGCTTTTACCCACAGCGCCACCCGCGTATAGTATGGCTGCTATATGCTGCTTATTATGCTGTCAACCGCCCCGTTGTCTTCCGGTGAAGTGTGGCGTATCTTTTTCTTAAAGGATATATATTAAAATAAATAAATAAACTGTGTTATTCCTTTTTGAAGTGGGAAAGGCAACTTTTCCTCATCTGAAGAGCTACAGCAGGCATCTCCGTGATAAAATAAAAATAAAAATGGTGCTGATTTTTGAGCATACATTCTTCAATAATTTACTCTGCTTCAATCTTATGTATATTTAACAAGTTTCTCTCTTCGCATACACATAAACCTGTAAGCATTAATTTCCCCCTGCAACCTGACACAGTTCTTGTGGAGAAACTGCACACCAGCAATAATATAATCTTGTAAACAGAATTTAATTATTTATGTAAAAGTAGTGAAATGACTTTACAATCAAACTCAATGGATTTTTATGTAATTTGTTTTCTCCCCTAAGCCTGTTATGTAAAAGTGTAAATATTACAAATTATACACGCTGCTTCACTTGTAGAGTGTTTAATATTTTAACAAACTTAAGATGGTCTCTCCCCCCCCCCCAGTTCTTGTCACCGCAAAAGCTATTAAATGGTGCCTTTAGTGACAAATTCTTAGCACGTAGTAATTATACTTTTACTGGGATGTCTTTTAATAGTGTGAGATGGAAGCACATGAGTTTTTGAAGCTGGACTCCTGGGTGGTGATGGGTAGCAGGTGGGGGAGAATTATGATGCGGTTTATATTTAAAGTGGAACCGACCTAATTCATGATTTCCGGAAGAAAAATGTACAGACCAAACACTGTAATCATTCAAAGCGTGCACTTCTCAGAATTTTGCTGTGCTGTTCTCCAGTTAAGTGAAATGCATATACCAGGGTGAAAATAATGTGTGGAAATGCACTGTGTTAGGGGAAATGGCTTTGCAAAAATGTGGCCATTGGGGAAGATTGCATGCAGAAAACTATATTAGAAGAATATAGGGAAATATATATATAGAAGGGACCCTGAGGATCATCTAGTCCAGTGATGGTGAAACTTTTAGAGATCTAAAAGGTTCACCATCACTGCAACCCAAAAACTACTTCTTTATTGCAAAGTGCCAACACGGCAATTTAACCTGTATATCTCATTTTTCTTGTGTGTTTCATGTTTCTTCTTTATGACTGCTGTTGTAAAAAACAATCCTTCATAAAAGTTATTGCATTACATTCTTCATTAAATTATCTTTTTTATAATAAATTTTTATTGATTTTGCATACAATTATACATTTTTATCCAAAATACAACCAATTGTCTCTTTTTTGAACTTCCTTCAGCATCTCTGACAATCATCCGTATTTATAACTTTAGTTACACATTCCCTTCTTTCGTATTGCCATTATACTTCCCTTCTCCCACTATTTCATATTAACAATACTTCTCTATTTTTACAGTGCCTCTTGAAATCCCACTAGCGTTGTGTTCACTCCACATATGTTTTTCACATAATCTACAAACTTTCCCCAGTCTTCGATGAACTTTTGGTCTTTGGTGTATCTGATTTTCCCAGTTAATTTATCCAGTTCCGCATAGTCTGTCAATTTCAATCTCCATTCTTCTATCGACGGTATTTCCTCTTGCTTCCATTTCTGGGCCAACAAGATTCTGGCTGCCGTTACTGCATATTGGAAGAGTTTACAGTCTTTTCTTCTTATATCCTTTCCTACAATCCCTAAAAGAAAAGCCCCCGGTTTTTTTTACAAAAGTATATCTTAACATTTTTTTTCATTTCATTGTATATCATTTCCCAAAAACTTTTCACTTTCTTACATTCCCACCACACATGAAATTAAATAATCTCTCCATTGATATATAATTTTATGTTATAATTCCGTGCTTTTTTTCCTTTAAAAATGTTTAGAAATACTCTCATTTTGACTCAAGAAAATCACCGGGGGGTGTGGGGTGGGAGACGGGGAATTAATACATTTCAAATTGGGAAAAATAAATACAGTGGTACCTTAGTTTTCGAACAGCTTAGTTCTCAAACTACAGTGGTACCTTGGGTTACAGATGCTTCAGGTTACAGACGCTTCAGGTTATAGACTCCGCCAACCCAGAAATAGTACCTCCGGTTAAGAACTTTGCTTCAGGATGAGAATGCCCCTTCCGATCGTCAGGAGGAGGGGGGGGTTGCGGGATCACGACCCAACCCACTCTCACCCTCGCGAGGCTGGCGCCAGCCTCGCGAGGAGGTAGGGGATTCCCTCAATTTCCATACCCGGTTGCCCAGCCAATCGGCTGGCGGCAGGGGCGGGCCTTCATAAGGCCACTTAAGGTCGGGGCAGCCCTGGGCTCGCCCCTTTCATCCCTGGAAGCGACGCGGTTTCCCACCCACCCGCCCTTTAGGTTTTGCCACTGACATTGCTATGGGCTTCGGCTGGTCGCCGCAAGGGGCCTGGTAGGAGTTTTTTCCATTTGGCTAATTGGCTGATTTTATGAGCCACTTGGTTTTTTCGCCTACCTCGTAGCAACTCGTCACAACTTCCCGGTTTTGGCGGTAGGCATTGGCCGGGGTATTGTCATGCAGATGTGGTTGGGGGGGAGGAGCGCCATCACCTCCCCCAATGCTTGAAGGGTAGTTCGTTAAAGGACTCCGAGGGGCGTCGCCTCGTCCGAAACCTACGGAGGCTAGGGCCTAAAGCGCGCCCCCGAGTGGTAACCCCTCGGGGAGCGCCTAGGGATACGCATCTCGGGTGGCTCCCCCTGTTGGTGTTTAACCCTTCCCGGTCAGACCGGATAGTCGGTTAGGGGCCAATGCCTAAAGCCAATACCTTTCTTTCCTGTAATCAATAAAGTTGTGGCCATTTTCGCCCATTTAACCTAAACTCTGTGTCCGTTGTCTTTATTTATTCCACCCGTGGGGGGGGAGGGAATAGCCACGCAACAGAAATCGTGTGGTGGCAGTGGGAGGCCCCATTAGCTAAAGTGGTGCTTCAGGTTAAGAATAGTTTCAGGACTTCCAGAATGAATTTAGTTCTTAACCCGAGGTACCACTGTACTTGGAACCTGAACACTTCAAACCCAGAAATGAGTGTTCTGGTTTTGGAACATTTTTCGGAAGCCGAAAACGTCCGTTTTGAGTGCCACACTTCCATTTTCCCAGTGAGGGAAGGTGGGCCGGGTGGCAAGCAAGCGGGCACCTGCCGCCCTCCAGCACAGGGTCCCTCCGCTGCCACCAGAACAGCAACCATCCCCTCCTCCAGCTCTGGGGGCCCTGGCACTGAGCGAGGGAATGCTGGGCCGGAGTGGCAAGCTGAGCAGGCAAGGGATGTCGCCATCGCCCGCGGCCTGCTCCTGCTTGCAAGCAAGTAGGAGTAGGATCGGGTTGCTCGGCTAGGCAGCGTTGCCGCTTGCACGGTAACAGGAGCTGGATCGGGGCTGCTCTGCTGGGGAGCTGCAGGCTCCATCACACTTTCCATGGAGGGGTTCACAGCTGCACTCAAGGGAGAAGTTTAAAGGGGCCTCCACCTCCACATCAGATCCCCTCAACCCCGTGAAGGCAGCCAGGCTGAATAGTTGCTGGAGTTGGGGAAGGTGGAGGCAGCCCGGAAACTGTATCTGAGAGCCCCTGCGCCACCTGAAGACAGCCAGGCGCTCCTTAGCTGAGCTGCCCAATTCCGCTCCTACTTGTGTGCAAGCAAGAGTGGAGGTGGGGATAACTCAGAAGTGGAGTGGAGGCTTCTGGGCTGTGAACCTCTCAATGGAAAGTGTGATGGAGCCTGCACCTCCCAGCTGAGCAGCCCCCATCCAGCTCCTGTTTCCGTGCATGCAAGCAGCAACGCTGCCAAGCGGAGCAGCCTGATCCCACTCCTACTTGCCTGCAAGTTCAAGTTCAAGTTTTATTGCGGCCAAAGCCAGTGACACTAAACACCACAAGATCAAACAGCAAGAAATCAACAACAACCTCAGAAAAAAAAGGTTACACAAGGGGACTTCACAGTGTGCCATTCAACAGAAGAGATTTATGCTTCCTGATTACTAAAGTGCAAAATTTAGCCACCTCATATGATATTGAGCTTGAGGAATCTTCCAGGAGATATTTTCGAAGAACTTCGGGGGAGGATTCCAAATAATATTGAAGGGGTATAAATTTTGATAGAAGCGGTAAAATAAGTTGAGCTCGCCTACTTGCGTGCAAGCAGGAGTGGAGGCAAGGATCTCTCAGAAGTGGAGCAGGCTGGGGGGCGGGAGGGGGGCGGTGGCGGTGACAGCGCTGGGACCGCAGGGCTGCATTCAAAATAAAAACTGAAAGTTTCCAGGAAACCACACAGGCAACAAACTTGCAACTCGTGAAAAAGCAGCAACACAACAAATTGAGAAAAGCAAACCAACTGCAAATGAATCAATATCACAAGAAAAGAAAGCAACCCTGACCGTGACCCTAACCCTAACCCTAACCCAGCATTTCTCTCTTCCTCACTCTTCCCCTACGGAAGCTACGACACAAGGGCTGCAGGCTTTGGACGTGTGCGCATGCCCTCCTCCTCCCCCCCCAGCATGGAAGCTATGGCCCTGCTGGGGCGATGGTGTGCATGCCCACAGAGAGGGCTTTGAGTGCCCTCTCTGGCACATGTGCCATTGTTTTGCCACCACTGATCTAGTCCAACCTATAGCAATACAGGTATATGCAGCTGTCCCTTATGGGGATCGAACCTGGGACCTTGATGTTAACAGCACCACGCTCTAACCAACGGAGCTATTGAGCAGGTGAAATTCATGCTAAAATGCTGGTTAATTTTCTTGAGGGCATTTAAACCTAAAAATCATAGACTGGATGGATGCAGAAGAGTGGTGGGAAGCCCCAGTTGAGGAACCTCCAATGAGTGGTCAGAGAGAGAAGACTGGGAGGAGGTGGAAGCTGAAGAGGCCACAGGGTTTAGCGAGCAGGAAGAGGCTGTGGCAGAGAGCAGTCCAGACTCAGAGGCAGCGGAAGAAGCCAGTGGGTCTGTGACCAGCCCCCCTCCCCCTGATCTCCCAGAACTCACAAAGGTATGAAGAGGGCAGAGCAAAGGACAAGCAACACGAAGGAGCCTCAGATTGTTTGGGAAGGACCCAGGTGAGGAGGAGATTGTGAGGCCTCATAGGGGCAAGATCTACTGAGACAAGTTGCTGTGCTCACTAGGCCTGGCCTCCTGAGCAGCTCTTGTTTCCTTGAATAAAGAGATAACTACAATTACAACATGTGATTTTTTTCCCCTGACACCACAAACTGATATCGAAATATGGACAACTGAACTGAAGACCGGAAAAACGAAAGACTGGGAAAATATAGAATTGATTTCCCCCCAAATGATGCATTTTGTACCTTGTTTTTGCTAATATATGCACACTTCACCATTGGTAATGCATTTCTTTACATATTACTTGACTGGAGAAGAACACTGCAAAATTGGGAATTTTGAAGGATGGGCGTTCTTTGGTTCATGTGTTGTTTTGGAAAGTGAAAATTGGGGAGGTTCACCATTAAATGTGAACTCCCCACACCAAAGGTATTATTGCTCTGGAGCTATATTTTGATTTAATGTTTTGCTGGAGATAGGGAAGGGGATGTGATGGTCACTATTTTAAAAATGGTGGGGAATATTGGGAGGGGGGAATTCTGCAAAAGTAATTTTCTCCCTTCAAGGTAGGAAGAAAATATTCTCAGAAAAAGAAAAGGGATCAGTTCTAATCAAGACTGCAGCTGACCCCAATAAGCTGTGAAGGATTAAGGCTCCACATGCCTCATTAGTTCTGGAAAGAGATAAGAATATACCAAATCAACTCTTGTGATTTGCAGGCGGCAATGGGTGTGAAGGTTTTGGACACATGTGCATGTGCATATTAGAAAGATGCCTGCTTGAGAAAAGCTAGTTCAGGAAAGAATATTGCACGGGGAATTTCCATCCTAGGAATTCCATCCTGTGCTGTGTTTGCTGCAATCAGCACTGTTTCCATGCTGCTACAGTTCAGTTGCCTTTGAAGCCTACCTTGTTGTTCTTACATCAATTTCTGCTGTAGTTTGATTCTGTGATTGACTGATTCTGTGATCAATTTCAATGCATTTCAGCAGAAGGGAGAAAAAAATGCAGAAAATTATTTATATAACAATTGAGAGATAAAACAACATCAAACACTGCTTGTATTTGTTTACTTAATTTCCACTCCCGACCTCTGACAAGAATGCGAACTGTAGCAATTTCCAGTCCCCTTTCCATGTCTGATGGAAATTACCAGCATCCTTACCTGTCCTAAACCACCATCACAATAGGTCACTGATAGAGCACCTGCTTGGGCCACACAGGGTTCCAGGTTCAATCCTTAGGATCTCTAGGTAGGGCTGGGAAAGCTTTCCTGTATGAAACCCTGGAGAGCTGCTGCCAATCAGGGAAGATGATGGGTGGGGAATCTTTTTCACCTTGTGGGCTTCATTTGCTTCTGGGCAACCTCTCGAGGGCCTCATGCCAGCAATGAATATAAATTTTACCTTTGCGTTTCAACAAACATTTGCACAGCCCTTTCTATCCCCCATCTAGGCAAGCAGGAGTTATTATCAATGTTCAAGGACACAAGCAAAAGCACTCAAAGGGGATGTTGGCCAAGACTGATGAGGGGTGTGCCTTGGGGAAGAGAGTTCCAAGGGCCAGTTAAAGTGGCCTGGGGGGCCCAACGTTTCCAGTCCATACTAGTAGTGTTGGAATGTCATTCTTGGACCTGCATAAGAATTTGCATTTTTTTGTGGTAGTTTCCCTTCTCATTTCATTCCCCCTCCACCTAAGAAAATGATATGCAAACTCTTACTATGACTTGCATATCAAGATGGAGGTTTTCTGCTTTCCCCTACTTACTGATCCTATTCCAATTATGCCGTCGCCAAAAAGCTAGACTCCCCCCGCCCCCACTTTTCATTTTTTTAAAATATTTTTTTTATCTGGCACCAAATCCAACTGAAACAACTTAGCACTGAAGACAGTTTTATAGCTCCTTGTCTTGCCTTGCTCTTGTAGAATAATAATGAGTGTGTGAGGACTATCCTGTTCTCTGATTTACAAGACACTCCGAGGTCTCTACTGTATTCCAAGCCCAGAACAGTGAGAAATTATTATAAATCATTGTTTCCCTCCCACCCCACCCCCTGGAAAAAAAATTCTCTAAAGGCACCCTGACGGGGAGGGAGAGAAGGGAGTCACTCCAAGTTATTCTTCGAATGATGTTTGTCATACTGACACGCTGTACTGATAGCAATCTGGCTGTGTCTTGCGAAGACATCTCCTCCATCTGTCTCATTGGCTGAATAATATCCCTTTGATTTACAGTAGGAAGGCTTGGTGCAGTATCAAGGAGGCTGTGTCAAAGCTTAGTGATTGCAGTGTCAGGACTCAGTGACCTGTTTCTTCACAGCTCTCAGCAAAAGATGAAGCCTTGTTAGCTTGCAAGCATCTGCCTGCCTCCTTCCAACCACCCCTATGCAATATCCATGTGCGCAGGCCAGTTCTTATGTAACATCGCCCAGTGGATTATCTCACATACTCCAACTGTCCCTGTTTCCTAGAGAGAGTCCTTATTTTCCGAGTTCTTTTTCTGGTAAATCACAAGGGAATGCTCCAGACTACTTGGCCAGTCACCATTCTGTGGGATGGGTTTTAATGGGTAGGAAAAGCTGTATTGATTGCAATTTATCCCTCCAGGCACCCGTGTGTGTGGGTTAAACAGAGTTTCAACATCCTGTCCTTGGCAGCAAAATTTAAATTATAGGTAACCTTGTTTAGAGCAAGTCTAGCTATGAGGTAAGCTGGCTTCCCCCTTCTCCCCCCCCCCCAACAAAGAATCAGGCAACAACTTGTAAAGTAAGTTTAAATGTAAGATTTACTTACTTACTAATTATGTATTGGTTCACAGCAATGGCAGCAGTAAAAGCTATGTAGGCAATGACCACTCCCCACATCAAATGGGGGTGCCTTTTCCGTGGTCGCGCGCAGACCCCCCCCCCCCCGGATCCCAGTTTGGCTCTCGGTAGTATGGGCTGCCTTCGCCCTCCCCAGGCTGGATACTTGGAGGTCTCTTCCCTGCTCAGCCAATCGCCCAATCCCACCTGGGGAGGTGTTGCCAGAGTAGGGGGAGGGACTGCCCTGCCCACACAATGGAAGGTGAATCTTACCTGCGAAGTGTCAGTTGGCTCCAGAGCTTCTCCCACCCTGCCCTCCCTCAGTTAAGCTTTCTTTTGCAGGTTAACCTCTTCTCCACAGGTACGCGGGTGCTGCTACGTCATGGTCGCTGCTGAAGGGCTGGAAAGGAATTGGAAGGTTTTGCCTTCCCCATATTCCTGCATTGGAAGGTTTTGCCTTCCCCATAGCAAAACGTCACAACTTTGGCGGTTTCAGGCCTTGGGCGGAATCCTTTAGTCTATCTTCCTAAATGGGGCGGGGGGCATGAAGTGGTGACCCACGCCCCCCTTGTGGCGGTGATCCCAGAGTTCCCCGTTAAAGGGGTCTTCAGGGGGGGCATTGGCCATACGCCAAGAGGTTGTCATTGCTCTCCCCTGTGACAGCGGAGATATGGGGGGCGGGCCTTCTGCTTGAACATATGTTTTCCAGAGCCAGCCCAATCCCCACACTTTCTGGATAACCCTGATGTCTCCCAGATCCCCGGCTGGGGACTGGGAAGGATAAACGCCCAATGCCTGAGCCAAGGTCTCCCTACATCTGAAACTTAATAAAGATGTGGCCAATTTTAATCCCATAGCCCGTTGTCTTGAGTCATTATTCTGCTCGGGGGTCGCCTGGGGTTGGGGGGACTCCGCCGGTCCACGCAAAATACTTAAAATTAACAGTATAACCAACTTCAGGTGTGTACCTAAAGCTGGAGTAAGCAGAGGCATGTCTGAATCCAATGCTGGTCAAAGGAAGAGAGAGAGAAAGGAACAGGAAGTACTATGCACTCCTTCCTCTCCAGGAGGAGTGTGGAAATGAGCTCTGTCTACCAGTTGTATTTCTATGGTCTGAGTATCTGCCTAACAGCAATACAGCTCTGTGGACTTAACCTCTTCTCATGCTAACTAGCAAGACTATGCATTTGCTTTGCTACTTATCTCCAAAATATTCAACCTGATTTGTTTGTCTAAGCTTACAGTATTTTTCGCCCTATAGGATGCACTTTTCCCCCTCCAAAAATGAAGGGGAAATGTGTGTGCGTCCTATGGGGCGAATGCAGGCTTTCACTGAAGCCTGGAGAGCGAGTGGGGTTGGTGTGCACCGACCCCTCTCGCTCTCCAGGCTTCAGGAAGCGCAGCGGAGCGCACTCCGGGCTTCTGGCAGTTCTCCACAAGCCTTGGGAGCCCGGCGAAACTTCCTGCCGGGCTCCCAAGGCTTGCGGATAGCAGCCTGTTCTGGGGGCTGGGGTCAGGGGTCAGGGGAAGCTCGGGCTTCCCCCACCCCAGCCCCACGCCTGGGGGGGGGATAAAAATCTTTTTCTTTATTCCTCCCCCAAAAAACTAGGTGCGCCCTATGGGTCGGTGCGCCCTATAGGGCGAAAAATACAGTATATGGCTGTTATACTGTATCCAGTTTTTACTGGGCATACTGATTTGTTTGGTTTTACAACAATGAACATTTGTCTTGCTTTCATCTTGATTTCCTTGTACGGTGTTTACCCATCTTCCCGCCAGTCATTCATTCATCCCACCCTTTCCAATGGATTTCCCTGTAACTTTCCAAACAGCAAAATGTCCGATTCTTAAAAAGGTGAATTTGTTGCGCTGGGGTGATACAGTGCTTTAATCAACTTTAACGGCACAAAGTAAAAGTTTCAGTATGTGCTTGAACCCCACTCATAAAATAGTGACAGTCTGGAGGCACCCTAGTTGGTCTTGGTTTTTTTGGGAAGGAGCTTGGGTAAAATTACCTCCCCTATCCTGGAATGGGGCAATCTACTACTCTTCCTGTTTGTCCTCTCTGTCTGGGCCCATTGTGTACAACCGACCAGAGAGAGTGCGCAAGGAAAGCTTGGAAGATGTTGTTGCACGCCCTGATTCGTCCTGATTCGTATAACTGAGAGCAAGCGGAGGGCGGCAAGGAGAAGGAGCGGCAAGGGCCCAGAGGCTCCAGGAGCAAATTACCTGTGGATCTCCTTGATGAAGGGTAGTTTAGAAATTGCAGAACAAATGAAAATAAGGCATTCTTTAAGGTGGCAGCTTACACATCACTGAAAAAGATGACAAAAGAAGACACAGATCTGCATAAAAGGTGCATGTGCTGATTTAGATGGACAAATGCAAATTTAGAAACAATTGTGATAATTGGGGGGGGGGAATACAATACATCTCATTGCAGTGGTGAAGACTACAATCAGGTAATCTATGTGCCTGCACACTTAGCTGTCCAGATATTACCAGTGGAGGGGCGACTTAAAGGCTCTTCCTTCTTATGGCTCTTTATCTTTAAGACTGGGAGACATCCCTTCAAATAGAGGAGTCCTTCAAATGAAGGTGTGTATTCATTCATTTGAATGAAGGTCTGACGATACCAGACATTGAACCTGGAACCTTCTGCATGAAAGATGCTGTGCCACTGAGCTGCAGCCCTTCCCAAATTCGCCCAATTCACAGAGTATCAGAAGGTTATCCATTGAAATGCCTGACAGTGCAACTTTCATAGGGTAAAGTTACAGATCCAGGAGAAATCTACAGAGTTGGCTATCAATTGACGAATAAGAGGATGATGAAAAAGTAGAGCCCACACGTCAGCCAATTTTCTGATGTTGATGATGTAAAAAAACCTTGATTGCTTGGATGGGTCTTTTGTGTGCAAGGTGATGGACCATCCTTAGGTGTCATTTATTATTACTAATAATACCATGCCCATCTGGCGGGTTTCCCCAGCCACTCTGGGCGGCTTCCAACACATAAAAAAACCCTACATATTAGAACATCAAACATTAATAATAACAATCTGATCCAAAACAAAAAAGTCACGATAACTTTAAACAACTTGTATCAAATAAAACAACGTTCAATAATCCATTAGAATAGAATAAAGGTAAAGGTAAAGGAATCCCTGACCATTAGGTCCAGTCGTGACCAACTCTGGGTTTGCGGTGCTCATTTCGCTTTATTAGCCAAGGGAGCCGGCATACAGCTTCCGGGTCATGTGGCCAGTATGACTAAGCTGCTTCTGGAGAACCAGAGCAGCGCAAGGAAATGCCGTTTACCTTCCTGCCAGAGTGGTACCTATTTATTGACTTGTACTTTTGACGTGCTTTCGAACTGCTAGGTTGGCAGGAGCAGGGACCGAGCAATGGGAGCTCACCCTGTTGCGGGGATTTGAACCTCCGACCTTCTGATCGGCTAGTCCTGGGCTCTGAGGTTTAACCCACAGCACCACCCGCGTCCCTGTAGAATAGAATAGTAGACAGTAAAATTAAATATCAGAAAATAATAAACAGTTTACACTTATCGATTTCAATAAAGAATTACTAAACTATAATCAGTAAAAATAACAGCGAGTCACAATGCATAAAGTGCCACAAAAGCATGCAGAGGGATGAAATTGAGAAACAAGGACACACAACTTATAAAATTATCTTTTTTAAAAATATCCCAGAACTGCTCTTTTCTCTTCCTATCTGCTTCTGCTGCTCTCAAAGTCAGTGTCTGGGAAAGGTTCTTAGGCCTTGAGGGTGGGGCAAGGCAGGTGGAAAAAGCCCTTGCCTGATGACATGCTATTTGGAGGAACCTATAGCACCTGCATACCTTTTTGATATGAATATGACACACTCTCTTTTTCTGGGGAGGCTATTTCTAGCTTGGAATCTTTGATGATTATTAACAACTTTGGAAACAGAGGACCACAGGAAGCTAGATGGACCAAGAGTCCACCTGTATTGTCTGCCATTGACTGACAGCCGCTTTCTAGAGAGGAGTCTTTCCTCAGCCCTACCTGGAGATGGCAAGGAATGAACCTGGGACCTTCTGCACACCAACCAGTTGTTCTACTGCTCAGCTGCAACTTCTTCCCAGAAGGTAATGATGGAGCCACAGATAAAACTTGTGAACTAAAATCCAAATGGACCGCTATTAAGTTGTTGTGCCTTGCAGTTTCCCTCTTCTGTCTAAGCCCAAAGAGTCATTTATATTTCTTCTCTAATGTACTTCTGAATACAACAGGTATGATTCAGCCAAAGTGAAATGCTTTCAAGTCCCATTAATCTCAATTAACAGAGAGCATTTCAGCTCATCCTTAACCTTCCCACTGAAATCAGTGGGACTCAAATGCGCTTCCTATTGCCTGGGTTGTGGCCAGTATCTCTTTGCTCTGTGATACAGCATGGCTTGTCAACGTTGCAGCCATGAAGCACCCTGAGGGTCTTGCTCTGTGTAACCCCCCCTTTCTGAAATTGGGGTTGAAAGAAGCAAGGGTGAATCTTCTCTCCCCAGTTACAATCTATAGGGAAATTGCTGCTGCCACCGCCACTCCCCGACCAAATAAAGCTTCAAAAAAGCTTTTAAAATGCCAATTCCTGATGCATTTTAGGTGTGCATGTGTTTGCAGTGGTTATGTGTACCCTATTTTTCGCTCTGTAAGACGCACCAGACCATAAGACGCACCTAGTTTTTGGAGGAGGAAAACAAGAAAAAAAATATTCTGAATCTCAGAAGCTAGAACAACAAGAGGGATTGCTGCACAGCGATCCCTCTTGCTGTTCTGGTTTCTGGGATAGCTGTGCAGCCTGCATTCGCTCCATAAGATGCACACACATTTCCCCTTACTTGTTAGGAGGGAAAAAGTGAGTCTTATAGAGCAAAAAAATACAGTAATTGTGGTGAGTGTGATTGCTATGCATGCATGTGATTGTAGTGCATGGTACCCACAACAATTTCTCTGGTTTGCAAATGCACCCCGAAAGGTTTGGCAATTCCTGCAATGCAGAATTTGTGGGGGTACAGCACAACCCATGTGGCGAAACCGTATTATTGCTAAACTTGGTATCACTGCTGTACCGCCACCTCCACTGAATGTGGCTATGGCTAAAACCTAACTCTCACGTTGTGGTTTTGCGTAGTCAGTGTGCTCATCTCCATTATTTTGTCGATCATCATCTCAATGCTGCCGATATGGGAAGGGAGCTAAGGCAGAGATAGGGAGGCCCTATGACCTACTTTAAGGGACGCGGGTGGCGCTGTGGTCTAAACCACAGAGCCTGGGACTTGCCAATCAGAATGTCGGCGGTTCGAATCCCCACGACGGGGTGAGCTCCCGTTGCTCAGTTCCTGCTCCTGCCAACCTAGCACTTCAAAAGCATGTCCAAGTGCAAGTAGATAAATAGGTACAGCTCTGGTGGGAAGGTAAATGGCGTTTCTGTGCGCTGCTCTGGTTCGCCAGAAGTGGCTTAGTCATGCTGGTCATGCTGTATGCCGGCTCCCTTGGCCAATAAAGTGAGATGAGCTCCACTACCCCAGAGTCATCTGCGACTGGACCTTTACCTTTTCCTATGACCTACTTTGCAGGGGAAATAATATTTTCTGCACAATTTCAGTGATCTGGGAAATTTTGTTTGCTAAAAAAAAAGAGGAAGCCACAAACCTTGTTTAGCTCTGGATATCCATTTTCACCAACAGAACCTTTAAAGTATGGTATTAGACTTGGGTGGAAATTCTTGCCTCCCCCTAAAACAGTTCAATTTATTAATGACTTGCTCTTGTGAACCACCTCAAAGAGAAGTCTCCCTCTGTTTGATGGCTAGCATATTTCTACACCCGTTATATTTTTTATTTGACTGCCTCCAACTGAGGCACACTCTATTATTGTCAGTAATTCTCAAAACTAGCCTGATGCCCAGAGGCTCATCCTCCCAAGTTAAAAAGATTGGTCGATATCTTTATTGCAGTTGCCCAGAAAAATGTCATGACACTTTGGAGCAATCACTGACTGTGGGCTCCCATAAAGTTGATTTAGGGCTCAATCCTTCAAGCAACACCATCCTGAGACAGCAAAAAAAGGGAAAGCCCAGCTGAAGTTCAGGCTGCACTTCTTCATAAGTGCAGCTCGACAGTTACAAAAGTTCAGGCTGCTTTCTTGAATCCAATCCTCCTGTACATCTGTGGGGAAAGAGTATAAAGGATACCAGGCAACCATAGGATTCTCCCTCCTGAAAGCGTCTAACAGGCTAAACATCAGAATGAGCTTTCTGACAGCAAGAGATGTTCAGCAGTAGAGGTGGAAGACTCCTTCCTTGGAGGTTAACAACAACAACAACAATTTATTATTTATACTCTGCCCATCTGGCTGGGCTTCCCCAGCCACTCTGGGCAGCTTCCAACAGAATATTAAAATACAATAATCTATTAAACACCAAAAGCTTCCCTAAACAGGGCTGCCTTCAGATGTCTTCTAAAAGTCTGGTAGTTGTTTATCTCTTTGACATCTGATGGGAGGGCGTTCCACAGGGCAGGTGCCACCACCAAGAAGGCCCTCTGCCTGGTTCCCTGTGACCTTACTTCTCACAGCGAGGGAACCACCAGAAGACCCTCAGCACTGGACCTCAGTGTCCAGGCAGAACGATGGGGGTGGAGACGCTCCTTCAGGTATACAGGTATATTCTAAGCAAAGGTTGGATGGCCATCTGTCATGGATACTTTAGTTGAGATTACTGTGTTGCAGGGGGTTGGACTAGATGACCCCCAGGTCCCTTCCAACCCTTCCATTCTGCTCTACAATTCTTTGTGTACCACCTTGAGCTCCTTGGGGAGCAACAAGGTGGGATATAAAAGCAATAAATGGATTCTGTGACAATTGCCTATGAAGATCCAGACATTTGTGTATAAGAGGGGATGATTCACTGCACAGAGTGAGCAGATACTTGCCAAAGCTCAGTGACAGAGCAAATTTATACAGTGGTACCTCGGGTTAAGTACTTAATTCGTTCCGGAGGTCCGTTCTTAACCTGAAACTGTTCTTAACCTGAAGCACCACTTTAGCTAATGGGGCCTCCTGCTGCTGCTGCGCCGCCAGAGCACGATTTCTGTTCTCATCCTGAAGCAAAGTTCTTAACCTGAGGTACTACCTCTGGGTTAGCAGAGTCTGTAACCTGAAGCGTATATAACCCGAGGTACCACTGTATATGTATACAGTGGTACCTTGGTTCTCAAACCGTTCCGGAAGTCTGTTCCAAAACTAAAGGGTTCCAAAACCAAGGCTCACTTTCCCGTAGAAAGAAATGCAAAATGGATTGATCCGTTCCAGACTTTTAAAAACAACCCCTAAAACAGCAATTCAACATGAATTTTACTATTTAACGAGACCATTGCTCCATAAAATGAAAGCAATAAATAATGTACTGCAATCAATCCATCAGTAGCTGATCTGGGTTCCACACAGTCACAAGAAACAAAACAAAAAGCTGCAAAAACAAAAATGCAAAATAAATAGCAAAACCAGACAGACCTCAGTGTAAAACTCAAAACAGAAGCATAACACTCAAAACAAGAACACTTCCTTCTGGGTTTGCAGTATTTGGGTTCCAAGTTGTTTGAGTGCCAAGGCGTTTGAGAACCAAGGTAGCACTGTATACATTGGCAATGTACTGGGTTCAGTCCAGATTGGGCTGGAAGGGACCCCTGCCTGAAACCTCAGAGAGCTGCAGCCGGTCCTGATCTAGATGGACCAACCCCCCCTCCCACTGCCATTTTATGAGTACCCTCCAGAATAAATCTGTACTTGGTAGATGTGCTGGTTTTTACACAGCATGCAACCTGAAATGGGAGCCTCAGCATCGCTTGAGATGTCACAGATAGCCAAAAGAAGACCCACAAAGAAAGCTGTAGGTTTAGCGTGGGTATGTCTCCTACTTAGCACGATCCTCTTTTTGGAAAACTGTTTGGTGCAAGTCTGGCTTAAAGATAAGTACCATATTTTTCGCTCCATAAGACACACCTTTTCCCTTCTAAAAAGTAAGGGGAAATGTGTGTGTGTCTTATGGAGTGAATGCAGGGGGGAGGCAGGTGGGGAAATCCCCCAAGAGCCACACACAAGCTCCGCGCAGCTCTTACGGGCTTTTCCGCAGGAGGGAGAAGCGACTGACGTGGCCAGTCAGTCCCTTCTCCCTCCTCGTAGAAAAGCCCAAAGGAGCCGCACACTCTTTAAAGCAGCTCTGGGGTAGCCCTTGAATCCTCCGCAGGGCAGCAGGATGAAGGCTCCCCAGAGGCTTCGCGGGCCACCCCAGAAGCCAGAACAGCTAGAGAGAGCACTGTGCAGCGCTCCCTATAGCTGTTTTAGCTTCTGCCTTAGCTGCGCAAAGCCTCCGCAGGGCAGCGGGGAGCCTTCATCCCGCTGCCCTGCAGAGGCTTCGTGCAGCTATCCCTGGCTTCTGCGGGAGGCGGTGGAAGGGACAGGGTGAGCCTCTCTCACTTCCTCCACCTCCCGAAAAAGCCCCCAAGAGCCGTGCTCCCTTTAAAGAGCTGCGCGGAGTGTGTGTGTGGCTCTTGGGGTCTTTTCCCCATCAGTGATGGGCTGCCCTTCTCCCTCCTCGGGGAAAAGCCCCCAAGAGCCACACACACACACTCCACGTGGCTCGTGAAAGGGGAGCGCTGAGCAGAGCCTGGGATGCATACAGGCTCTGCTCAGCGCTCCCTTTAAATAATTTCCCCCCTTGAATTCCCCCTCTAAAAACTAGGTGCGCCTTATGGTCAGGTGCGCCTTATGGAGCGAAAAATATACTAACTGTAAGAAGTGAAAGAGGGACGCGGGTGGCGCTGTGGGCTAAAGCCTCCACGCCTAGGGCTTGCCGATCGAAAGGTCGGCGGTTCGAATCCCCGCGGCGGGGTGCGCTCCCGCTGCTCGGTCCCAGCGCCTGCCCACCTAGCAGTTCGAAAGCACCTCCGGGTGCAAGTAGATAAATAGGTACCGCTTACCAGTGGGAAGGTAAACGGCGTTCCGTGTGCGGCTCTGGCTCGCCAGAGCAGCGATGTCACGCTGGCCACGTGACCCGGAAGTGTCCCCGGACAGCGCTGGCCCCCGGCCAATAAATGTGAGATGGGCGCACAAACCCCACAGTCTGTCAAGACTGGCCCGTTCGGGCAGGGGTACCTTTACCTTTACCTTTAAGAAGTGAAAGCAAGAGGGACCTTGAAATAAGCTGGTCAGTAGTGGGCAGCTGGACAGCAGACCAAGGAGGCATGCAGATCACCTGGTCAAATGTACCTGATTTCTATTCAAATTATGTTATTCCTAAATTTGTACCTGTACATCAAATGAGCATATGCAAACTTTGGGGTGATGCTTTCCCTCTTTTCGCTTGTGTGGGTCATGTTGTAAGAGGCTACCTTTATTCATGATGCTGAAAAAAACCTGTCTGATCATTCTGCACAGAAACAGCCAGGGTGCAGGCAGAGGCTAATAACATTTGAGGGCAGTCGCTTGGCAAAGTGTGCCCTGGAAAATAAATAGCCAAAATAAAAACAATTTCTGGCACGCTTTCCCCACAAATGGCTGCTTGTCCTTCCTCCCACATGCCTACTGTTGCCTTTCTCTTCCTTCATCTTCTTTCAGTGTCACCTAATCAAAGGTGGGTCGTTTTGTTGTTGTTGTTGTTGTTTTGGGTCTTATAGTGGACCATATGATGGCTTCGCTAGTCCAACAGATTTATTCTTTTGAAGGAAGCCAGTGACCCAGCAAACCCCATCAACACAAATCATTATTAATTGCATCAAGAAAACTCACCTTTAGCTCCTTCTACACGCAAATATATTTTGCAGCTTCTCGTTGCAGGCAGGGAAAGGCTGTACTTTTGTCCTTTGGGTTTGTTCACCCTTGCCAGCTGGTTGAGGGTGATGGCAGTTGTGGTTCCACAACATCTCGAAGGCTCACAAGTTCCCACTTAACAGCAGCCCATCACATGACGCTTTCTCCACAAATTAGAAATGTTTCAGAAAAGGCTTGAGCATACTATAAAGAGATCATTTATTGGGCCTGGCGTTTTTAGCCAAGCAGGTTTGGTCAGAGATCACAATGTCCCATGATAAACTCTTCAGGGACCACCTGTCAATGGTGGGAATGGCCAAAAGGCTGGCGTGGCCACACTTTCAGACACACACAATTGAGGGAATCGCACGTCTACATGCACCCCCCCCCATGCTTACAGGCCCACACTAGACTCTCTTTCTCTCTCTCACACACACAGACCCCTCCCCCCACATACTAACTCAAGGAGCCAGTGTGGTGTAGTGGTTAAGAGCAGTGGACTCATAATCTGGTGAACTGGGTTCGATTCCCTGCTCCTCCACATGCAGCTGCTGAGTGACACTTCTTTGAAGTCTCTCAGCCTCACTCACCTCCCAGAGTGTTTGTTGTGGGGGAGGAAGGGAAAGGAGAATGTTAGCCGCTTTGAGACTCCTTCGGGTAGCGATAAAGTGGGATATCAAATCCAAACTCTTCTTCTTCTTCTTCCCATGTGCCATTTTCCTCATTCTCTCTCTCTCTCTCTCTTTCTGGCAAACATGCAGCAAGGTATAATCATAAACTGGCAAAGTATTTACTAGTCAAACTTTTGCAGAACGTTTAGGGTGCTCACCAATGTTAGCCATACTAAGAGTAGACCCATTGAAATCAATGGGCCTAGATAACGTCAGTCTATTGATTTCATTTGGTTTGTTCTGAGTAAGTTGGGAGATTACGGGTTAACTTTTAGAGGACCATGAATCCATCTTTGTGATAGTTGAGGTTTGTTGTCTCTTGTCACCCTTTTTTTACTTTACTTAAAAAAAAAAAAGACACCCCCCCCAAAAAAAACCCCCACTGCTGCTGAAGCAATAATATCTAATGAGGTGAGCGCTGTTATCTTCTTGCTGCCAACTGCCTCGCAGTGGTGGGAGGTATTTAGCTGACCCGAGAAGAAGTCAAGGGTGGCTAATGGTCCATTAAGAAGCATTTTCAAATTAGGATTATAATCCATCTCAACATTAAAAAAAGCAGCAGAAATGTTTCAAGTTATCTGGTTCCTTAATTGCATCTTTGAAAAAAGAAAGAAAGAAATTGGCAGGAAATTAACATGAGCAAATGGCTCCGAATTTGACCAATTGTGCTGCTCTCTGCTTTAAACCACAGAGCTAGAATAATGAGAGATCGAGTCCCTTCCCCTTCAAAATATGAAAACAGCCAATGTATTATTATTCTTTGCTAATGGATGCAGACTTGGAGCTATTTACATGGTGTAAGCCATTTTAAAACAAGCCCACAAAATGTAACTGTATGATCACTCCCCGCTTTCTAAGTTTGAAATTTTCTACATAATTCAGTACATAATTCTTACTTCATAATTTTATTCAAAGAGGGCCTAATCCACTCTTCTCCATCTGCTAGTTGCAAGGGCTCTTGCGCTAGCAGACAGGTGAGTTTGAGGCCTCACCTGCACTAAAATTTAAATTTAAAGCAGTACCAAACACTTTAAACAGCCATGGCTTCTTCAAAAGAATCCTGGGAGCTGTCATCTGTTAAGGGTGCTGAGAGTTGTTAGGTAAAGGTAAAGGGACCCCTGACCATTAGGTCCAGTCGTGGCCGACTCTGGGGTTGCGGCGCTCATCTCGCTTTATTGGCCGAGGGAGCTGGCGTACAGCTTCCGGGTCATGTGGCCAGCATGACTAAGCCGCTTCTGGCGAACCAGAGCAGCGCACGAAAACGGTGTTTACCTTCCCGCTGGAGCGGTACCTATTCATCTGCTTGCCCTTTGACGTGCTTTTGAATTGCTAGGTTGGCAGGAGCAGGGACCGAGCAACGGGAGCTCACCCCATCACGGGGATTTGAACCGCCGACCTTCCGATTGGCAAGCCCTAGGCTCAGTGGTTACGGTTCAAATCCCCACGACGGGGTGAGCTCCCGTTGCTTGGTCCCAGCTCCTGCCCACCTAGCAGTTCAAAAGCACCCCAAAAAGTGCAAGTAGATAAATAGGTACCGCTCCGGCGGGAAGGTAAACGGCGTTTCCATGCGCTGCTCTGCTTTCGCCAGAAGCGGCTTAGTCATGCTGGCCACATGACCCGGAAAAACTGTTTGCAGACAAACGCCGGCTCCCTCGGCCTGTAAAGTCAGATGAGCGCCATAACCCCCGAGTCGTTCGCAACTGGACTTAACTGTCAGGGTTCTGTTACCTTTTTATTCCCTCTCCCAAAGCAACACTTTTCAGAGTAGTTTAACAATCAATCCTTTTCCCCAGGAAACTCTGGGAAACACTGCAGCTCTGAGAGGATATAAGGTCTCTTCTACACAGAATGCCTGTTGTCCTCTGTATCTGGTCTTCCCCCTGCTAATCTCTTCTGCACAGAACCCATGCCCCTTTTTGCATCTGGTCCACCTATTGCTGCAACTCCAGATCATGATTTTTAAAAAAGTTGTTCCAGAGTAGAGTTGCCAAGTTTTTTGTTTTTGATTTAACTGGTCTTTTCTCCGTAGGCCAATAACAGCAGGCTGATGCGTCGACAGGAGCAGGTGCTTACATTTAGCTCTGTGTAATGAAAACCTTCATTCACTGATGTCTGCACCAGCCATGCCCCTTTCCAGAGTGCTCTATTCCAGTGTTTCCCAACCGGTGTTCCGCGGCACACTAGTGTGCCGTGAGACACCGGCTGGTGTGCCGTGGGAGGGAGGCGGGCGAGTCGGGCGGCGAGAGGCGGCGGCGGCGAGGATCCGCGTCGAGCCGGGGGCGGCTCCGCGGTGGTGGTGCCGAGCGGTGGGGCAGCGCGCGCAAAAGGGAGGAGCGCGAGACAGCGGAGGAGGAGGAGGCCGGCATGTCCGGGCAGCAGCAGCAACAGCAGCAGCAGCAACTCCCGGAGACGGCTCCTCCTCCGCCCGCTATCGCCGCCACCACCACAACAGCCGCCGCCGCCTCAGCTGCCGCCGTCCCTCAGTCCCTCGCTCTGCTGCCTCCTCCCACCCCGGCAAGGGGAAGGGAAAAAACGTTCACTTTTGTGCGTCCCTCCCGGCGTGACGCTGCGCGCTGACGTCACGGGGCGGGGCTTTAATGGTGGTGTGCCGCGAGATTTTTTTCCGGTAAACAGGTGTGCCGTTGCCCAAAAACGTTTGGGAAACACTGCTCTATTCCACCCTTTCGCATTTCCATCCTGCCTCCAGTGCTGCTTTCCCCCCTAAAGGGTGTTTGTTTTGTACTTTCACAAACTTTGGGGTTTCTGGATGGTTTGATTTTGGCTGCATAGGGAACAGAACTCCTAGGACTGAATCTGCTACTTGAACGCAACCATCACCATCAAAACGTCTGTTTTTCTATTGTGCAAAACCCATAGGGGCTTAACAAAATCAAAATACATAACTAAGTTTTAAAACTGCAACACTAGAGCCACAGAAATGGCATTGCAATGATAAATGCTGTATATAAAAGCAACTATAGTAAATGTACAGGCAATAGCAACTAGCTGGCAACTAAGGCTGCAATGCTACATACAATTACTTGTGAGTAGGACTTATTAAACACAGTGGGATTTGCATAGGGCTGTGTTGTAAGGTGCCCATTAAATGCAGAAGAAGGAGCCAGGTATCTTGGCAACGCTGTCCTAGTGGGGTTAATGCGACCTTCTTTTCGCTAATATCAAGACCAGGGGAAACTGAAATAATATTTTAGGAAGCAGTTAAATGTCCATCATGCTCATTGAGGAGCCCTGCTGCTCTAAGAGAGATGTTTGCTTTTCAGGAGAGCTGGTTGTTTTTGGAGAAGAGAGTCATGAAAGAGCTGAGATGACTTTGCAGAGTTTCCCTTGTGCCTATTGGCAGGGAGAGGGAATTTTAACAGCCAATTTGTCAGAGCATGTAGAGTGGAGGGGTGGGTGGGTGGGGGACAGGAATGTATCTTTAGAAAGCGTTTTAAGAACAGGATTTTTTAAAATGCATGGCAGACAGGATGAAGAAAAGAACTGGCACGAATCATGGCAGACCTATGTGCTGCTTTGTGCTGTGGTGTTCATGCGCATGGATTTTTCGGCACTAGGAACAAGATGCAGCCTCAGGTGCTACTCAGGGACTTATTGGGATTGTGGAAAGGGCAATGAATGACAAAACCCCCAGAAACTAGCACTAGCACTGTTTTAATAAGGTATATTCAAAAGGCAAAAATCTGGACATTCGTAAATGGAACTTGCAACAAACTGCTGCAGTACTTCACTCATTCTCAGGGTTTAAGGGTACCGACCATTCCTCTGGGATGCTATAATTAGGGGCTGAAGGATGCCAATTCACAGCCCCACTTCCCTCATCGGTTTCCCTTTAGTCACTCAATTCAACATCGCACTGATTTGGGAGGATTTATGTCCCTTTTTGGGTAGTTCTAGAATATTACTTTTTTTTAAAAAAAATCACACTTCTTCAAAATTTTGAGCACCCGGAACTGTGTTGATACCTTTTGTTTTTCTGTCCCATTTTGGTTCGATTGCCATTTGCAAGGAAGCATCATTAGAAGAAATGAGAGGGGCATTATTTTGCAGTGACAGCTGGAATGCAAAATAGTTTTATTTCCATAAGATGGGCTCTAGCTCAGTGGTTGAGTTTCCATGCAGGAGGTCCCAGTGTCAATCCCTGGCTTTTCCAGGTAGGGCTGGGAGAGAACCCTGTCTGAAATGCAAGAGAGCAGCTGCCAGTCAGTGTAGACAGCACTGAACTAGATGAACCCAATGGTCTGACTTGGCACAAGGCAGCTTCTGATGTCCCATGCAAGTCTGCCTAGGAATGCAGTAATTTAGTTATACAAAACTCTTGTTTTGTTTTGTTTTGTTTTGGTGGTGGTAAGAGCAACAATAACAATAATTTGCCACTAGCCCAAAGTTTTGCAACATGGTACTCCTGGTTCATAACGGTAAAGGGACCCCTGACCATTAGGTCCAGTCGTGGATGACTCTGGGGCTGCGGTGCTCATCGCGCTTTATTGGCTTCCGGGTCATGTGGCCAGCATGACTAAGCCACTTCTAGCGAACCAGAGCAGCGCACGGAAACACCGTTTACCTTCCCGCCGGAGTGGTACCTATTTATCTACTTGCATTTTGACATGCTTTCGAACTGCTAGGTTGGCAGGCGCAGGGACCGAGCAACGGGAGCTCACCCTGTCGCGGGGATTCGAACAGCCGACCTTCTGATCAGCAAGCCCTAGGCTCTGTAGTTTAACCCACAGCGCCACCCACATCCTACTCCTGGTTCATACCAGACAGTAATTTGCCACTAGCCCATAGTTTTGCAACATGGTACTCCTGGTTCATACCAGACAAGACACTGCGAGACAGGACACTGGTCATGCAGGAAACACAAGGAGTGTAATCTAACTGGAAGAAAGATACAGTTGCTTGTGTTTTCCCTGCAGCTCCGCAAGCATGGCTGAAATTAAATTAAATACAAAACTCTTGTTAAAAGGGTAGGAAGGAGAAAGACAAGCAATAAGAATGCCTAGGGATTCCTGGGTCCACATGATGAAGAAGGCTGTTGTACAGTGGTACCTTGGGTTACAGATGCTTCAGGTTACAGATGCTTCAGGTTACAGACTCCGCTAACCCAGAAATAGTACCTCGGGTTAAGAACTTTGCTTCAGGATGAGAAGAGAAATCATGTGGTGGCATTGGGAGGCCCCATTAGATAAAGTGGTATCTCAGGTTAAGAACCATTTCAGGTTAAGAATGGACCTCTGGAACGAATTAAGTTCTTAATCCGAGGTACCACTGTACTTCTTAGGAGGTTGCATAGAAGGCAACATTTCACCAGGTATATTTTTTCCCTATCACAGAACAACAGTGAGCATGAAAGTAGCACATGGTGGAATATTTTACATGCAGCTTTTCAGTGTGCAGAGGCAGTCTCACATTTGGCCGTGGGCTGTGCACACACTATACCTTTAAAGCACATTTCAGCACGTTCTTTCCCTCAGCGAATTCTGGGCACCACAGTTACCTTTCCCAGAAACCCTTAACAAACTGCAGTGCCCAGAATCCTCTGAGGAAAAGGAAGTGCTGTGAATGTGCACCAAAGGTGCAATGTGTGCACAGACATGTCCTCCCGGGTAAACATGTACTCTTTATGCTTTTGGTCTAAAGCAGTGGTGGGGGGGGGGCTGTGGCTCTCCACGTTCTGTTGGACTACAACTCCCATCATGGCTGACCATTGGCCTAGCTGGGCTGGATGATGTTGAAGTTCAACAAAATTTGGAGGGCCACAGGTTCCCCAGCCCTGATTTATCTGGAAGGGCAAAAGCCCCAAAGCACATTGTTTTTCTTCCTCCCCTACCTCCCAAAATATCCCAGCCTATTTCTGTTTCCAAAGAACTGTAATAATATCATGAAAGATTTGAACAGGGCTGTCACTGATTGAAGAATTTTAATTGATTGATCTTCCGCCTTCTGACAGATTAATTGTTAATTAAATTTAAATAAATTTGCATATTACCCAAAAACCTCAGTATTGTGGCCCTTTTAAACAGAGGCAGGGAAGGGAGTGCAAGATAATTGCCAATTTAACGAACAAAAGCTACCAACAAGTGGTTATGTTATTTTTCCCATTCCCTCTCGCAGCAACTGGAAGAAAGAGACAGTGGCGTAGCGTGGGGGGTGCAGGGGGGGTCGGCCGCACCGGGCGCAACATCTGGGGTTAGGGGGCGCAAATCCACGGGTTAGGGGGCGCAAATTACTTGCCTTGCCCCGGGTGCTGACAACCCACGCTACGCCACTGGAAAGAGAGCAGCCTTGGCACTCACTCTCCGGTAAAAATACAGGCGGGGTGGGGGCAACCAGCCAGCCTTAAAATCCAGTCTCTCCTAGTCCTGTGTGCCCTTTTCAGAAACCACAACAGGCAGGAATCCGCCGGAATCACGGCAGGCAGTGCTGTGCAGTTTAGAGCGCAGAAACCGATAAGTTGGCAACTCTGTAAGCCGCAACATTCCTCCAGAACTGGAGCAAGAAGAACTACCAAGGACTTCCTTCCGCACCTGCCGGATTGGGCCCCTTCCTTCCCTCAAAGTAGAGAGATAGAGACGCCCTGTTTTGGGACCCCCTGGGAGAGCATCTCTAGACGCCAGCAGGCAAAAAGCTCCGGGAAAAGATCTCCCTCTTAGCAGCGGAGGCGGCCGCTTGAAAGGCGAGCGAGTCCGCTAGGGGGAGACAAGCCGGCTGGGAGCGCGGGTGCGCGCTTCGCCTGTCGAGCACCAGCGCTCGGGGCCGGGCTGGGGGCGGTGCGCGGGCGGCAGGAGGAGGTGTGCCCGTCGAGGGCGGGGCCGGGCTGACGCGCGGCAGGGCCAGGCAGTGAGTATAGGCTGCGCTGTCAGGCCGGTGTCAGTCTGATGAAGATTGGCATGCAGGTAAGCTGTCATTCAGGGAGCCGAGTCGCGGCGCGTCGCAGACTCGCAGGGGCGGGCAAAGCGGGCTCTGCGCTCGCAGCAGCAGCAGCAGCTGCTCCCGCTGCTGTGCTTGCAGCTGGCTGGGCAGCAGGCACCGGCCACGAGCCAGGCTTGCGAGCAGGGGAGGGAAAGGGGGCACGCGGGGGCTTTCCGTGCAGCGCCGTCGGGGAGACGCCCCCCGGTTTCTCTTTTCCTCCCTCCTCCTTCTCCCGAGCCAGGGACTTTGGCTGAGCTCTGAGCCTTTTGACGGGCAGGACAACCGAGCAGCCGGCCGGGGGGGGGGTGATAACGGACGGAGGGAGGACGACTTGCGTGGGGGGACAAAGCGGGTTTGGAGGGGACGGCGCCGTCGAGGAGGGCAGAGGTGGAAAGGACTCCGTGAGGATGTGTTTGGAGACGGGCGGGCGGGCGTCTTTCTGGGTTCCTCTGCAGGTGCGAGGCTCCGTGGAGCGGCGGTGGGGTGTTTGGGGAGAGGCAGGCGCCCAGAGACCTCCCGAAGCTGTCGAAGGCGCAAGAACTGGGTTCGGAGGCGCAAAGGGGATCCTCCAAGGGGTGGGGTGGGGGAGAGACTGGCTTGGGGTTCTAGGGGGCGGAGATAGGAAGGGGTGAGGAGAGGCGCGAGATGCGGAAGGTTTGCGGGGCTGCCTTTTGGCTGGCGGAACCGCAAAGTTGAGAGGGGACGGGTCGGGAAAAGGAGAGAAGAGGGGTCGAGGAGATAGAGACCCGACTCCTGGAGGCTGTGCGGGGTTCGATGGCGGGAGACTAATTTGTGGGGGCTTTGAAGGTGATAGGCTTGGGGCGCGGGGAAAGAATGACACCCCCCTTTTCGTACTTTTGAGCCGCGAGCGGTGCAGGAGAAGGTTAGGGAAGCCTCGCCGGTAGCGCTTTGGACGGCTCCGAGTGCCGGCAGTGGCGGAGGCGGGCTGCTTCCGAGACGCGTCGTCGTCCAACTTTTGGGATGCACCTCGGCGGGGGCTGTTTCTTCTTCTTCGGAGGCAGAGTCGGGAAGAGCGCCCGGGAAGCTGCCGCTGGTTCGCTCGGGTAGCCGGGAGAGCGCAGTTCGAGGTGGCGGTGTTGGGGAGAGACCCTCGCTCAGGGCGCCACGAGACTTGGCGGCCGGCGGCCTATCTGGGGGGTTTTTTGGAGCGTATTTCGGCGGAGCGATTGGGGAGGAGGGGGCTTGTTGCCGGATTCTTCAGCTGGGCCGGAGATCTGCTGCTGGGGGGGGTCCCTGGGCCGAGTTGTGAGCACGGCCTGCTGAAGGGAGATCCAGCCGATTGCGCGACGGGGACGGCCGGGGCTCTCCGGCTAGGGCGCGCGGCTGGCTGGCTGGCTGGCGAGGGAGCAGGTGGGGAGGAGGCGGGGGACGGCGGCGGCGCTCTGCTGGAGGGGCGCCCGAGGCAGAGGCGGCGACCACCCCCGCCAACCTGGGCGGGGGCCCCGGTGACCGAGGCCGGGCTGGTGCGGCTCGTCCAGGCAGACTTTCTCCGGCTCTCCTTTCTTGCTGGCTCGCTCCGTCTGCCGAAGAGACAAAGGGGCGCGCGTCGCTGTCGCCGCGGGGGGAGAGAACAGGCTGCGCTCGCTCGCTGGCTCCCTCCCCGCCCGAGCCTTGCGCGACGGCAGGCGCCCGGGGACGCGAGTGGGGCCGGGGGAGCAGAGCCCGGCTTGGGCAGGGTCTCTCTCGCCTCCTCGGGCGGCGCCCGTCTCCCGGGGAAGAAACTCCGGCCAGGCGCTCGCCGGAGAGCAGGGAGAATCGCGCTCCCGGGCTGTTCCGCCTGAGCAACAAAAAGATCTCCCTGTCGGCTAGGGAGTTGGTTGGCGAGCGGATCTCTTGCGCGAGGCTGCGATCCGGTCCGCGCTGCCGGTGGGAACGAGGAGCCTCGTTGAACTGGGCAACCGGGGCGGGGGTGATGGGGGCGCGGACGCTTCGCCGGGGCGCTCGCCGACTTGGCAGAGTTTCGAGGCCGTTTTCTCAAACGAAGGAGAAATCCCTTCCTAGCATCCATCTGTTTCTTTAAACGTCGCGAAGCTGTTTTTAAGTCTCATTTTCCCCCTCCCCCTCCGAATAAAACCCAGGAAATTGGTGGCTCTCTATTTCCCGCACCCAGGGCAGCGCTTCTTAGCAATAAACACCTTTGAACTAGGTGGGACTTACTTCTGGGTAAACGTGGGTTGGATCGCGCTGCTGCTGCTGCGTTAGACATTATTTCGCTCCCACGTTTGGGCTCTAGGCGAGTTGGTTTCGCAGGAAGTTGTTAATAAAAATTTTAAATAAATAAAACTAGTAGCACTGTGATATTATTATTTTAAAAAAGCAATATAATTTATTATTGTTGTTGTTGTGATCATGCCGAGCCGATGATAAAAATGCAATTATATATGTAGTTATATACAGTGTATATATATATGTATATATAATATTTTTTGTGATCATCCCCATCTGGAGAGGGTCTTCGGAGAGAGCTCTGGTCCCAGTTTATCTTCTCCCTCCCTATGACTCGCTGGAGAGGGAACAGGAAGGCGGAGGCCGGCTTGGAAATCTGTGTTGTCGTTTTCTGAGTTGTGCGTCTCTCACCCTCGGCGTGTTTGCCTCGCTCGGCGTTTGTTATGTCTTCGATTCTCTCTCCTGTCTCTCTCTTCCACGCCGCCCCCCTCCCAAGACAATAGGTCATGCACACCGAGATCCCGGAGAAATAGCAATAAGTTATGAAATCTCATTGGTGCGTGGTGACCTAAAGAAATCACTTTGTTTGTTTGTTTGAGGCACGATTTAGTAAACTTCCAAGAGGCTCCAGCGTACTAACCTTTCCGGTTAACAGCTCCTCTTCCTTTCCTTAGAGAACATCTCTCCGTTTCTTGGGATCTGTGGTCCCGATGGGGGCTTGTTGGGCTGGCGCCGTTCATTCTTCCTTTCTCTGTCTGCCCCCCCTCTATTCCCAGCTTATTTCTCTGGCTGCCTGCGGGTGTTTTTGCCTGTATGTCATCCCCCACCAAAAGACCCCTGTCTGCCCCCACCTCCAAAAGGGTCCGAGAGCCGCCTATGATGAACTCCCAAACCCAGTTGCCTCCCGAGTTCAGGAGCAAAAAAGATTGGACAAAAACACTTGCAGCAAAGCTGGTGATGAAATAAAAGGAGTGTATTGCACCATGTTTATCCCCCAGTGGGGCAGAGCAGAAGACCTGCCAGATTGGCTTTCAATAATAACTTAAAAGAAAAAGGGGGGGAAACACCCAACACCAGAGCTCCCACTTTCTCTCTTTGGCTGGACTCCTCTTCCAGCCTTCACTCACCTGGTCTCTTCCAGTTGTAGCACAAAACAGCTGGAGGGCACCATGTTGGGGAAGACTGAGTTAGCTTAAAGGATTTGAAATTGACTTAAGGAGAAGGGGAGTATGGTGGGGAACGTCAAGGCTAAACCAATTGTGCATAAAGGTGATTTTAAACTAAGCTGAGTTTCCTGGTCTTCACCTTGGGATATAATCAGTGTTACACATGGGGTGCTTCTTTCCAGAGAAGCCCAAGTATAGTGACTGGAACATACTGATTAAAATCTCCCTTTCAGATCATTCTCCTCCTCCTCTCCTGTCTTTCCTTATCTAGGATAGTTCTTTTCCTGCCTTCCAAATAGCTGTAATTTCTTTAACCTTAGACTTACACATTGAGGTCCTCACCCCTTGAGCTTCACAGCAGCCCTGCAAAGCAGGTTAGGCCAGGGACAGTGACTGGCCCAAGGTCACACAGTTGATTTCTTACAGCTCGGCTGGGATCTGAATCTGGATCTTGCTGCTGCTTAGTCTGGCTCTTCAACCGCTACAGCACAGTGGCACACTCTTGCTGGCAGTTGTGCCTTGGTCTTCAAACAAGCCCTATGGAGGAAAACTCCTTGTATTTTGAAGGCTGGTTAGGTTGTGAGAGCCTGAAGATACAGCCCTGCCTGTTATCTGTATTTACCCAGCACTATCCATGCATACAGCAACCCCCAGAATTACCTGAGGGTGGGTGGGTAGACCTCAATTCCAGAAATGTGGTTAGGACCTGGATATTTCTCAACCTTGTTGGTTATTGCATTTATATGCTAACTTTCCTCCAAGGAACACAAGATGGCGTTCTTGTCTCCCTCTCTCCCTATATCGTCCTCACGAACAACCCTGTGAGGTATGTTGGGCTGAGAGTTGGCCCAAGGTCACACAGGGAGCTTCATGGTCAAGTGGGGATTTTATCCCTGGTCCTACACTCTAACTCAGATGTGGGGATTCTTTGGCCCTCCAGATGTTGGTGAACTGCATCTCTCATCTGCCCTAGCCATTTAACTTGCTTTACTATAGCTGATGAGCCACCAACATCTGGAGGTCCAAAGGTTCCCCCCTCCTGCTCTAAACAATGCGCCACATGTTCCCCATGGAAATGAACTGCTGACCATTCTCCCTAATTCCCTCAACTCATTTGGGGAACGAAAGACCAATGGAAACTAACATGGAGGGAAACATGTGGATGGGAAAGAGCTTTTGGGTAGCGGCCTTCTTAAGCTAGAATGACCTATACTTTAGTGGTAAAAATGGAATGCTTATTGTAGATGGATTGAAATGTTCTCCATTCCATTTCAATCCATCTACAGCAGGAATGACTTCCACACCAGCGAAACTGGTCAGTTTCATTGCAGACCAGAGTGGAGGGTAGATCAAGTGAAGGAAAGGGTTGGTGTGTGGATGATGCAGATGGAGCAGAGTTATAGGGTTAAGGGAGACACTGTGGACAAGAGAGAGTCTACAAAACAGATGTCAGAGGACTCAGATCTTGTTTGGATAGAATGCATCTTTGGAGGAGTGAAAACTGCAAGGAGGGTGAAAAGCAGCTGTAGCTACACCTTCCTTTGTTTGCTGTACATTTATATTAACCTCATTACAAGCACAGTATTTGTGTCTCTTACGCATGTACATCAACAGCAGGGGAGAGACTTGCAATCACTTCCTTGCAGCATGTTGAAATCTGTTTGTGTCATCCCTACTCCTAGCTCCGCCTCTCCCCCCCTCCACCACCCACAACTCAGCTCCTGCCAAAAATGTTAACTATGACAAACCAACCCCACTTCATAGTTGCAATCAGAATAAACTGTAATAGGAGTAGTTTGTGACTGACATAACTTAGCCTGATTGTAGAGTTATTTTGGAAGGTGGAAGGTGTGTGTGTGTGTGAGAGAGAGAGTAAAGTGAGTGAAACCAACCAACATAGAATTCAGTATCAGATTATAAAGTAGAGCTACAAAATAAGGTTGCACGGAGTCCTTGAGTGCTGGGCTTCGTAAGTCTGAAGTGTCTGGCTTCATCCATTTCAACTTTAAATTAGCCTTCATATTTTTAGAAGTTTTTAACAGGAAAAAGAAATAAATATCCCAAGTAGAAATCAGACCCTCTGGTGTATCCTTTCATCTGGGCCACTGCCAAAAACAGATCTACAGCCTTGAGCCAATGAGCTAGCACCAACACACTCTTGCTCCTTTATTGATCTCTGATACGAAGCTCGTGGCACTATCTTGTTCTGAGCGAAGAGTATTGGTCCACCCAGCCCAGCGTTTTGTGCAGCTGACTGGGAGCAGCTCTTCAAAGGTCTTGGGGAGATACCTTGATGCCACTGATCCTTTCCACTGAAGATGTGAAGAATTGAATCTGGGACCTCTTACATGGAAATGTAGACCACTGTTTGAGGGATGTATAAGGTTCAGCAACATAAGCTGAACTCTGCTCCCTCCCTGCCCCATTGCTGCCCCATGCCTTTTGCTGTCTGTAGCCACCTTAACAAGACTTAAGCCTGACGTAGGAAGAGCTCTGCTGCATGAGGCCAAAGGCCCAGTTAGTGCAATGTCCCTTTCCCACTGTGGGCAGCCAGATGCCACTAGGAAACTAGTGCAACCAGCGGGAGCTGAGTGCAAGAGTGCTCTCTCTGCATTTGTGATTCCTAGCAGCCAGTTTCCACAGGCCGTGGAGGTAGATCCCAGCCACAAGGCACCATGGCCTGCATCCCTGAACTTATGGGGCAGTGGAGAGGCTTCTTGTGGCTCACATAGCCCAACCCATGCAGATCCCATAGCGTTTCTGCCTGCTCCTGGCTTCCTTTTAATGAGCCTCTGGAATTTAATGGCCTGGAATGAAAATGAGCTCAGTTGCACCTTGGGGAGAAGTGGGTGCTATTCAAGGTCGAAGATGAAGGAAAGATGAATGTAGGAAAAGTCCTGCTGAATCTGATCTGAGACTTGTCCAGTCCAACAGCCTGTCCCCTGCAGTGACCATGCAGGTGTCTGTGGGTACAGTAGTCCACTCCTGATGCTGTACCTCAGACACTGGCATTCAGAAGCATGTCACCACTGGTGCTGGTGGCAATACGCAGCCATGATGTCTGGTAGCCATTGCTAGACGAAGTCATTAGATGCTAAAGCTAATCCCCCTTTTAAATCTTCCCAAATTGGTGGCCATCTCTCGGTGGATCTCGTGGGGCCAAATCCCACATTTCGATCTATGCTGTGTGAAGAAATGCTCCCTTTTGTCTGTCCTAAAATTTATCATTCAGATTCACTGGATTCACTTCTACCTGCTTTCTCTACACCGTGCATATTTCTAGATATATCATCCTTGTTGAATCTGCTTTCTCCTCAACTCAAAATCCCCCAATGTTCATCATCTTTCCTCATAGGTGAGTCTCTCCGGCCCCTCAATTAATTCTGCACACCTTTTTCTGTGCAGAACCTAGAGCTGTGTTTACAGACAGCTCAACAAAGCAGTTGTTCCTCTCTTAAGAACAGCTAGACTAGAGCCCAGGCTGGGAATTGGTGGCCTTATGGATGTTGTTAGACTACAACTCCCATGATCTTCAGGCAGCATGTCCAGAAGATTTATGAACTGTGGTCCAGCATCTTGATGCCCCCCCACATCTGGATAGGTCCTGTATCCTGGTTCGTGCTAAAGAGCCTACATCACACGTGTGAAGCTTTTACCTGTGTTGTATCTCGAAACGAAAAGCGCTGACCATGCATATGGAGCTGAAGGGCCATGAAATTCAAGGGTAGCATTCTACACAGACCTCACATGTAATCTAAGGGGATGTTCACATTAGTGGCTTAAAACACAGCCCCGCAATTACCCGTCTCCAGTGCTTTTGGAGATGCGTTTGCATGATGTTTACATTAGAGAGGGGGCAAGACTGTCTTCACCCAACGCACATGACCTTTTTGGCTTCCCCACCCCTGCAACCCCAACTGCCCCGCCTCTTCCTGAAGTTGCCAACTGCACATGCATGCAGATGTGGCACTGTGATTAGGGCGTGGGACTAGCTAGGACCTAGGAGATTAGGGGTCAAATTCCCCACTTGGCCAAGAAGCTCATTGGGTGACCCCGGGTCAACCACTGCCTCTCAGCCTGACCTACTTCAGAGGGTTGTTGTGAGGATAAAAGGAGGAGAACCATGGGTGCCATCTCAAGTTCCTTGGATGAAAAGGTAGAACACAAATGCAATAAATAAATGAGAGATGAATGAACAAGACGAATACATAAAATGCCGTGGCTCTTAGGGTATGCTCACATAACCGCTCCAGTTTTCTAGTCTGATGATGATGATGATGATGATGATATATTTATACCCCACCCATCTGGCTGGGTTTCCCCAGCCACTCTAGACGGCTTCCAACAGAATATTAAAATACAATAGTCTATTAAATACAATAGTCTGATTGAAGCCGTTTTGAGGAAAAATGCATCAAGCAGCAACATTTGTCAAGAAAATACAGGCACATGGAACCTTACAAAAGGACAGTATGAGTGGATTCTCCATGCCCTGACCACAGCAGAAAGACTGATACTGATGAACTGGAAAATAAAAACGTGGCTCCCTTCTCTGATTGGATTGAAGACTTATACAAACTTGCAACATATGAACAACTTGCATATAAACGCAGACTTGCCGTGGACAAATTCAATGATATTTGGAATCCATTCTTACAAACATTGTAAGAGGTTAAGATCTGGTGAAGTACCACAACAACTTTGTAAAGGATGAAAAAAGAAAAGAAAATGCAGTCTCTCTGTGGTTTGTTGCTGGTGGTGTGTGAATGTGCCTTCAAAAACTGGGTGCAGATTAAGTGGTACTGTGAACATACCTGGAGCAGAAACAGTGGTCCACTTATAACTGCAGCTGCCAGTATAATCTTCTTAGCTACTCTATAGGAAATAGCCACTAGAGGGGGATGAGAAGCATAGGTTTCATACTTGTTTGTTTTTAATTTTATCTATTTTTATTTTTTAAACCAGAAGCCTCACATTACTTATGCCAGGTTGAGATGTATGCATTTTCAAGTGTTTTCCCCACCTCTTTGTGTTCTGCAGCCTGCTCTCCTCTCTTCTCATTTATACCATAGCATCGTCCTCTGTGCCCCTCTTGCAACAGCACTCCTGTCTTCTCTGCATCACACACTCGTTCATGCCAACCAGGATGCCACTTTCCTGTGTGCCTGGCTGTCCCCGTGCAGGATACTGCTCCCGAGGCTTAATACAAATAGGTGCTGCAAAAAAATGTAGCAATGTGGAATGCTCCTCTTCAGCGTGCCAGCTAGCCAGCCATGCCCTTTCCAGGATATTCCATTCCTCCCCTCTCCAGTTTTCATTTCCCAGCTGCTGACAGTCTGTGCCCACCGAGGTTGCTCCATTTTCATTGGGCTATGCCCTGTCTTATATACACATGCGTTATTTGTTTTTCCCTGTTTGTACGTCTGCAAACTTTCCGTTGTGTCCAGTGCTTGCCCTGCTCAGAGTAGACTTACTAGAGCCAACTGAGGTTCATTAATTTCAGGGTTCCTCTTCTGTGCAGAGAGAGGAATGGGTTTGCAACGAGTATGTAAGAATGAATAGTGTTTGTTTGTTTTTTATTCACAAATAAAAGGTTTGCAGACTTCTGATTCTAGGCTCGATTCGTAAGGAACACAGTTGCATCAGTGCTGCAAAGAGACTTGGCACTTTGCTTCTTGATGCATCCAAAGTTTGTGTTCAAGAACAAGATGCCTGATATATTTAAGAGGAGGGGACACAAAAGTGAAACTGTGGAAGTTGTTGATCTGTTGGAACCTGAACTTAAAGGGTTTAGATTCCCAGGTGGATCCTACACTCAGAAGAAAGCTCTGCTGGCTTCATAGGTACAGTGGTACCTCGGGTTACATATGCTTCAGGTTACAGATTCCACTAACCCAGAAATAGTACCTCGGGTTAAGAACTTTGCTTCACGGTGAGAACAGAAATCGTACTCCGGCAGTGGGAGGCCCCATTAGCTAAAGTGGTGCTCCAGGTTAAGAACAGTTTCAGGTTAAGAAGGGACCTCCGGAACGAATTAAGTACTTAACCCGAGGTACCACTGTACATTGTTTACAGCCCAAAGCAAGACAGTAACAAGGAAACCTTTTTCTCCTGTTGGTTCAACTTCGGCAGTGTGAGTAAGCTGAAGTGGGAAACCTGTGGCCCTTGAGTTGCGTACCCTCCAACATTCCTCAGATGGAAATAGGGACATTTCTCACTACCTCCACACTAATCTCCCTCAACTCTCCATTTTTGCCCTCCCTAGCAGAGCATTTTTACCGCCACTACATCAATGAGCCGCAGCACACATGCCTTCCAATGTCCTGAGAAAACCCCTCAATCCTTTTTTTTTTATTATTCTTTGGCAGGTTTACAAAAAACACAAACACACGCCATTTAATAAATTTTAGAAAGGGGCAAAATTAGACATGGACACACAAAGCATTGTTTTAAAATAAATCAAGACTCCCTCTTTCTTTCTGACCATGGAGGGTCTGCCCCTGTCTACACCTCAGAGCTGACACAAAATGTGAGGCTAGGCTTCAGAGGCAGCAGTAGTCTCTCCTCCTTGCCTGTTCTCTGGCAGCCACAACAACAACAACAACAACAACAACAACAACAACAACAACAACATAATATATTATTTATATCCCGTCCATCTGGCTGGGTTTACCCAGCCACTCTGGGCAGCTTCCAACAAAATATTAAAATACAATAGTCTGTTAAACATTAAAAGCTTCCATAAACAGGGCTGCCTTCAGATACCTTCTAAAAGTCAGATACTTGTTTATTTCCTTGGTATCTGATGGGAGGGCATTCCACAGGGTGGGCACCACTACCGAGGAGGCCCTCTGCCTGGTTCCCTGTAACCTCATTTCTCGCAGGGAGGAAACTGCCAGAAGGCCCTCAGAGCTGGACCTCAGCGTCTGGGCAGAACGATGGGGGTGGAGATGCTCCTTCAGGTATACAGGACCAAGACCGTTTAGGGCTTTAAAGGTCAGCACCAACACTTTGAATTGTGCTCGGAAACGTACTGGGAGCCAATGTAGGTCTTTCAGGAGCGGTGTTATATGGTCTCGGCAGCCACTCCCAGTCACCAGTCTAGCTGCCGCATTCTGGATTGGTTGTAGTTTCTAAGTCACCTTCAAAGGTAGCTCCACATAGAGAACATTGCAGTAGTCCAAGCAGGAGGATAACTAGAACATGCACTACTCTAGTGAGACAGTCTGCGGGCAGGTAGGGTCTCAGCCTGGGTACCAGATGGAGTTGGTAAACAGCTGCCCTGGACACAGAACTGACCTGCGCCTCCATGGACAAGCTGCTCAAATGAGGAGGCCAGCGGCAGTGGCCATGGAGAAGCAATGGGAGGCCTCTGCCATTGCTGATACCAGCTCATCCTGCTCTCCAAGCTGGGCACTGGTGGCACTGGTGGTGGAAATAGGGATATTCCTGGATCAAATTGTAATTTTTCGTAATTCTGGGACTGTCCCTGGAAAATAGGGATACTTGGAGGGCATGCATGTTTCTGGACACCACAGCTCCCATCATCTCCAACCCTGGAATAAACAATGGAATAAACAATGGCTGCCTAGAGCAAGCTGTTTGCAGGAGAAGGTCTTTGAGCTGCAACATTGGATAAGTGACCTTTTCTCATTCTAAGGCTGTCTTAGGCCCATCGATGAAATCGCCCTTGATGACTTGGTGGTAAAAGTCTTTCCTGGAGGGGGCCCTGTGTAAGCAATTGCTGAGCCTCTCTCCTCTGCCCCCAATTTTCTCAGTGGTGCAGTAAAGTACAGTCATGCCTTGGAAGTCGAACAGAATCTATTCCGGAATTCCGTTTGACTTCCAAAATGTTCGAAAACCAAATCACGGCTTCCGATTGGCTGCAGGAAGCTCCTGCAGCCAATCAGAAGCTGTGGAAGCTCCGTAGGATGTTTGGGTTCTAAAAGAATGTTCACAAACCGGAACAATCACTCCCGGGTTTGCGGCGTCCGAGAGCCAAAACATCCGAGTTCCAGGGCGTTCGGGATCCAAGGTACGACTGTAAGTTTAGACTTTAGGGCTCAGTGGTCCCTTCTTTGGACTGTAATGTGTATCATTTCAAGTGTAGTAAGTCAGCCCAGCTTCATTCTTCTGAATGGGACCCTTGACCTCTGCCCTCAAGTCCTGCCCTGATGACACCACTGCATTCACTGAGGAATACAGGTACATGGAAGATTTCTGTAAAATTTATTTATTTTGTCCTGCACATGTTTCTGCTGTTCAGGAACAGCAGGATAAAGGAGAGACAAGAGCTCTTCTGCATAGCCCTTGGCTCTATATGGCAGGAGAGAATTGGATCCCAGTAGCAACACACAAGGAAGACTTAGAATCATAAAGTTGGGAGGGACCTTGAGGATTATCTAGTCCAACCCCCTTCAGTGTAGGAATATGCAGCTGTCCCATACAGGGATCGAACCTGCAACCTTGGCATTATCAGCACCACGCTCTAACCAAAAATACCTAATGATAGGATGAGATCTAGAGGTCCTCTCCTGCAGAGCGTGGTAATCGCTAGGTATATAAGAGGGTGAGAGTCTGTCTTTTCACGCTTTTAACCTAAAATAGGCATTTTGGGACTCTTTGAACTGAAAGTTGCATTGCAGAAATTCAGGAAAAGTGTGAAAACTGAAGGATAATTCCATTATGATCTGGCTGTGATCTGTCCAGGAAGTGTGATTTGGTTCAATTCACCTGAGAATGCAAACTGAACATCCTCCTATGTGCCTGCACAGGTGTGCAAATTTCATGTCACATCCCTGAAATGTATCCTAAACTCTTTTCTCCTAAGGGGTAAAATTTTCAGTCTCCTTGATAGCAGAATAGTAGCAGAAGCTAGAAAATATTGGCTTGACGCCTTAAAATGTATGAGTGAGGGGTTGTCTTCTTTTTAAAAAGAGAGAGAGAAAGAAATGTAATTATGCAGGTATCTCTCTCTCTCAAATCAGAAGTAAACTTTTTTTGAGGGTGGGAAGAATCAGGGAGCTGCTGCTGACACGTTTTGCAGGTTTCTACAATGAAGCACAATTTATAAATAGTTTTTGCAGAGGCATTAACATAATTACGGCTGTCGGGAATTCGGCTTCAGCAGAACTTGCTTGCAAAGGGTTGCCTTGTGGAGATGCCGATCTCTCTCTCTCTCTCTCTCTCTCTCTCTCTCTCTCTCTCTCTCTCTCTGTGTGTGTGTGTGTGTGTGTGTGTGTGTGTGTTGTTTGGACTGCAACAGAGCTGGCTTTCCTTGGTATCTGGTTACACGAAGCTTCCACGAAGGACCTTTACGCTAAGACCTATCTCACTAAAAACATATCCCTCCATGTAACAAGAAACCCAAAACCAAGCAGGATATTTTAAAACTGAAGCAATGAAGATTAGATTAACTCTCCTCCAAACTGGGCTCTTCTGTTATTATTTTTGGCTGGAATGTGGATGAAGGCAGCTGGCTCCAACGAGGGTCAGGAGAGTCAGTTTGGGTTTCAAATGTGGGGTGGGAAAGTGGGGCTTTCTCCCTTTGTTTCTTTTGGGGGAAGAAAGGGGGAAATGACAAGGATGGGTCTTTGTGTTCCTTGCATCAATAACTGGGCACAAAAGGTAAAAAAAAAAAAAGTTAAAGGATCCCTGGACGGTTAAGTCCAGGCAAAGGCGACTATGGGGTTGCAGCGCTCATCTCGCTTTCAGGCCGAGGGAGCCAGCGTTCGTCCACAGACAACTTTCTGGGTCATGTGGCCAGCAGGACTAAACCGGTTCTGGCGCAACGGGACACTGTGACGGAAACCAGAGGGCACGGAAATGCTGTTTACCTTCCTGCCGCAGTGGTACCTATTTATCTACTTGTAATGGCGTGCTTTCGAACTGCTAGGTTGACAGGAGCTGGGACAGAGCAACGGGAGCCCACTTCATCGTGGGGATTCGAACTGCCAACCTTCTGACCGGCAAGCCCAAGAGGCTCAGAAGTTTAGACCACAGCTCCACCTGCGTCCCTATAAACTGGGCACAACACACCTTCTGGCTGGGCCTCTTTAAGCTTTCCTGCCAGCAGCGCTCCAAGCGGGACTGGGATCTGCCCTTTTCTCACCGTGCCCTAGAGCAATGTCTATGCTCTGCCTCCACTGTCATAGGCTATATGTCCCTAAATATCAGTTGCTGGGAACCACAACTATTGTTGCACTTAGGTGCTATCATAGAATCAAAGAACTGGAGAATTGGAAGGGACTCCAAGTGTCATCTAGTTCAAATGCAGGAATCTCAACTAAAGCATCCATGACAGATGGATTAAATACCTCCAAAGGAGAGTCCACAACCTCTCGAGGAAGTCCATTCTACTATCTGACAGCTCTTACCAACAGAAAGTTCTTCATGATGTTTAGGCGGAATCTCCTGTCTTGTAACTTGAATCTTCCATAGCAGGAGTAAACAAGCTTGCTCCATCTTCCATGTGACAGCCCTTTAGATATTTGAAGGCGTCCATCATATCTCCTCTCAGTCTCCTAGAGTCACATAGAGGAGGGAGAAAGGTTGTTTTCTGCTGCTCCAGAGAAGCGGACACGGAGCAATGGATCCAAACTACAAGAAAGAAGATTCCACCTAAACATTAGGAAGAACTTCCTGACAGTAAGAGCTGTTCGACAGTGGAATTTGCTGCCAAGGAGTGTGGTGGAGTCTCCTTCTTTGGAGGTCTTTAAGCAGAGGCTTGACAACCATATGTCAGGAGTGCTCTGATGGTGTTTCCTGCTTGGCAGGGGGGTTGGACTCGATGGCCCTTGTGGTCTCTTCCAACTCTATGATTCTATGATTCCTCTTTTCCAGGCTTCCAACTTTCCATAGACATCTGGTTAGCTCCTGGGAGAACGGGATACTGGACTAGCTGGGCCATTGATGGTTCAAAAGTCTCTTCTTATATTCCTAACATGGTTTCATTGGAAAACATCTCGGAAATTTTGAAATGGAGGTTTACACAGCCAGCTGCCCCATATGGAAGACCTGAGACCAGCTTCAATGCTAGTGGGTCCTGTTGCTGGGATCCTGAGCCCCTGGTCGTGACCCTGGCATAGCTCCAGGCCTGATTGGCAGAAGAGAAAGTTCTGCATTACAATCTTGTGCAGTAATGCTTTAGCGGGAAAGAGTTCTGACATTGTTATGGCATTTGTACCCTACTTCCCCTCCAAACTGCTCCAGTTGAAGTGCGCACCCCCCTCCGCCATCCCATTCCATCTTCTCAACAACGCTGTGAGGTAGGTTAGGCTGAGAAATGGTGCCTGGCTCAAGTCAGCTAGTGAACTTAATGGCTGAGTTGGGATTTGAAACTTTATCTCCTAGGTCCTAGCCCAAAACACTAACAGCTCCATCACTCTCACTCACATCTTACTGATACCCAGTGCCTTTTTTTCTTGGAAAAAAGGTGTCAGTACTCACCAGGTTCATAGCAATCCACCTGCTACTGCCACTGCCCTTTTCACGGGGGGGGGTGTCATGGGAAACCCCCCCCAAATGTCTGCCACCCAATGGGCTGGCCAGGCAGCCAGCCAGCCACCCACCCATCCTGTCCTGTCCGCTCATAGCAGCTGGGCTGCACTGTGCCTGTGCCGCTGCCTGACCGCACATGCGCAGGCTTGCAGAGGCTTCATCTCCCTCCCCCTCCGTACCCCAGACTTATTGTTTTCCCCTCCTTCCATGGCCCACCCACCGCCACTGCCACTGGCCAAAGAGTGGAAAAGTGGTGTGCATGCGCGACAGCCAAGCGCCTACGCTGTGGGTGCCTCCTAAGCAGTGGCATAGCGTGGGGGGTGCCAGGGGTGCCGGCCGCACCGGGCGCAACATCTGGGGGGCGCGCTCACTGCCTCCGGAGTCGCCGAAGAGCCTCGGGCGCAGGCTGTAGCGGAGCCGCATGTCTCGCGGAACCGCCGAGCTGTGCGCGCGTCCGGGCTGAAGGCGCCCGGCAGGCAGCGGCTCTCAGCGCTCGCCGCGGAGGACGCGCCAGGCAGCCCCTCTTCACAGCCCCGCCTCCGCCGGTGCTGCTGCAGCTGCTGGGCCGTTGCATTTTCCTCGCCTCTCTGCCCCCCTCCACCTCCGGGCAAGCGGCGTCGTTTGGGTGGCAGCGCCAGCGGCAACTCGCGGGTTAGGGGGGGCGCAAATTACTTGCCTTGCCCCGGGTTAGGGGGCGCAAATTACTTGCGTTGCCCCGGGTGCTGAGAACTCACGCTACGCCGCTGCTCCTAAGCCTTGTCCTGTTGTGTGGCTGGGAAGCACAAGTGGATAAAATCATTGATGCTTGCCTTGCCTCCTAAACAACCTTTTCTTAGGAACTGGGAGCATGGAATGGGGGAGGCAATAGTTGAATCATAGAATTGGAAGAGACCACGAGGGTCGTCACAAGATTTGGGCAGGGGGCAGAAAGCTGATGGTACTGAGTACTGTTGAGTGCCGCCAGAAAAAGAAGAAGCTGATACCTAAAATTTGTTGTAGCATTGTAGAGTGAAGACGCTCCAAAGTGTTGAAAGCACCCTTGTATTCATTCTGATTCCTTTCTGGCCTTTTTAGTCGAGGTAGCCTCAAAAATAGTTTTATTGATGCACCCAAGGCAGGTTTTGTTTCCTTTGTGGTTGTCTTTAAAAGTTACAGCCAACTTTAAGAATCTCTTTATGGTATGCAGCTGATGGAAGATGTCCATCAAAGCTTATGCAGCAATAAATCTGTTGGTCTTTAAGACGACACACGACACCCTTGGCATGGCGATCTCTCTCTCTCTCTCTCTCTCTCTCTCTCTCTCTCTCTCTCTCTCTCTCTCTCAAAAGAAAATACCTGTGCTTGCTTTTGTGACTTGTGTTAAGGTTCTTCTTCCCTGAGGCTGATGGCATAGGCCTATAGAATTAACAGATTGCCTTTTTAAAAATTGGTTACGTGATAAATTCCTGCATCAATGACACCCCTTGTCAAGGGACACATTTTATTTCCAAAAAGCGAGATTGGCGTTTTTGTTTTGTTTTTAATCCAATAACAAACAAATGGCGCACTGCTTTTAGTGTTGCCACCTTATGGATATTCTGGGTCCCAGCTCTGCTCAACTCTCCTGTCTATACCATGGTAGGGCACAATTCAGGTGTGTGGGATCTGCCTTGTGTTTTGTTGGACCCCAAGATCCAGCAACAGGAGTGAGGTGCAAAAGGCAAACACTTGGCATGAATTGGTGCCTCTTCGCAGTTGCATCATCGGGGTTTGGGCACTTCAGTTTGTTCTGAAAAAGTAAGTACTATTAAAAGTTGAGCAATTCTGGAAGCACGCAAACCTCCCTGCTGTATGTCTTGGGAGGTAATAATGTGAAAGCTGGTCCAAAATGCTGTGACTGGACTCTGCCAGCGCATAACATTGGTGCTTAAAAGCTCACACTGGTTGCTCACATGTTACCAGGCCATGATCAAGGTTTTGGTGTTAATTTTACAAGGCCCTTAACAACTTGGGTCCACGGTATCTTAAGGGCTGCCTGATCCCTTGTACCTCTACCTGATCGCTAAGATCTTTGGGGGAGTCTCTGTTGATCGTCTCCCAGGGCACAGCTGCATGGCTGACCAGGAGACACATTTACAGTCTTGTGAGCCCAAGGCTGTGGAATTCCCTCCCAACTGAGATTAGACAAGCACCCTCCTTTCTGACCTACAGACTCATGACAAAGAGCTTCCTTATTCCAGCAGACATTTTAAGGCAGTTTTGCTGTTCTTACGGAGTATTTTTTAATTGTTCTTATTTCCTGTATGTGTTTTTTCTAAAACATTTTTTGTTTATGTACACTGCTTGGAAATTCTGACTTTGCAGTGATATATAAATATCTGAAATGAATAAATGAAATATTAAAGGTGGGTGTCAGGGCTGCTTCCAGATCCCAGCTCACAGAGGATCACGCTAGCCAGCGTTCACTTTATAAAAGTCTTTATTGAGTTACAGTTTCCAATTCCAAGCTGCAGCGTGCAGCCCTACGTCTTATAAGCTAGACTGGCGAAGCTCCGTCTAAGTCCCCGCCTCCTGTACACCAACTTAATACCCTAGCCTTACTCCACCTTTTCCGCCTGACCGTTCTTCTCTGGGTCCCTCTGCCCCCCGTGGTCTCTTCCTTCCGGGACTCTTCTGACGCTGACCCCCCGGACCCTTCTGTCTCCTTGCGGCGGGCTTTAGGACCTGGCTCCCTTTCCGGGCTGCTTACTGTGCCGCCTTCCTGTGCATTTGAACTTGGCACGCGCGCCCAACCTTCCACTTTCCGCTTGACCGTTTCTTCGCTCCCCGATGGAGGTGTGGCCACTCCTGACTCATGCCCTCCCCCCTGCGGCGAGCCGCCGGCTCCCGATGCCTGGCGCCCTTCCTCCCCACTGCGCTCTGTTGAGGACGTTGGCCCTGATTTCCAACTGCTGCTCTCTGAACCCCCTTTTGTCCCTTCTTCCTGGGGTGTCCCCCTAAGCTCCCCCCTTGCTCTGGTCACTGGCGCTCCTTTCTGTGAATCTTCCGATTCACTGGAAAGACTCGGAGATCTCGGGTCGTCGTCATTGCTCATCTTTCCTTCGGACTCCTCCCCCTCGCTCTCTGTTTCCTCCCTTGCCCTCGCCTCTGCTCCTGAACCCCTGACATCCGGGGAAGGAACGAAACCACTTCTAAAGCGATTTGTCCATTCATACAGCTACTTAAGGAGATGGCAGCTCCCAATACTATAGAGATCTGATTCTCTTCTTAGCAAAATTTGCAGCTATTTGTTACCTCTCGCTTAACACTGTTGTTCAGGAAAGAGCCTTGGGACAGTGTGTGTTTGAGGAGAGAGACTTTCAAAGCAGGGATACTATCTACTGGGAATGCCAATGCCCAGGAAAGATGTCGACGTGGCGGTTGGAAAACATTCATGTAGTTTTTATGCAAATAAAGGCAGTACCTAGTTTGCATAGTCTGAGAATTAGCTCAGGCTGCAGATTAAACCTGGTCCCGTACCAACTTCCTTTGGTGATGTGGGATGCAAGTGGCCCAGTTCTCTAAGGCAGTTCGTCTTAAATGGCTAATCTGTGATTCATTTCCACTCTAGAAGTTGGGAAGTTAGCAAGGCAAGAGAAAGTTAGGGCATGCTGGATTGCATCCAACCAACCTACTCAGAGTAGACCCATTGAAATGAATGGGGGTAAGTTAGCTCTGTCTATTAATTTGAGTGGGGTCTGCTGTAGCATATGACTCTCATTGGATACAGCCCATTGACTTCCTCCTTTGCTAGAAAGAGAGAATTAACCAGTAATGCGCAAACATCCCTTGGGTCAATATGAAGTGAATTCATTCTGCAGAGCCTAATCATTTGAAAAAGAAAGAAAGAAAGAACGAAAGAAAGAAAGAAAGAAAACCCTTGAGAATAACTTCACTTTCTCCCAGCCCAGTTTGGGCCCATTGAATTCCCAATGAAATCGCATGTGTAGCAGGGTCTGCGGTGTCCCCGGCACATGTATTTTTGTCACCTGCCTATTATTGCATTTATATCTCACCTCTTTCCCAAGGAGGTCAAGCAGCCATACATAGCTCCCCATGTTATCTGCACAACACTCCTGTGAGGTAGTTTCAGCCAAGACACAGTGTGGCTTGGACCCCTGTCAACCGATGAAAGTCATAGCATGGTGGAGAGTCTAAGTCTGAAGGCAAAGAAACCAATAGCAGGTGAAGCCAGGACCAGTGACTGTTTCGTCTCCATTCTATGATTCTACCACTTTCCTCTTTGCTGAGTTCTGCAAGAACAAAGGAGGGATAATAATAATAATAATAATAATAATAATAATAATAATAATAATAATAATAAATTTTATATATATCCCGCCCTCCCCAGCTGAAGCCGGGCTCAGGGCGGCTAACAACAATAAAAATCTGTCCATTTTGGTTTCTCTCGGTTTTTCATTTTTCCATTCTTTAGTTTGGTTCTCCTTATTACTACATCAGCTTGCCATTTTTTTAAATTAAAAAAACCTCCCCATGATACTTCGCCATCCTTTTAGTACTAATTTCTCCTAATACGCAACATTCGCCTGCACTTTTGCCTAATATATGTGTTTCTGCGAAGCAGTTTCCCCGGATGTGATGCAATTTTTTGTATGTTGTTTTGCTAATACGTGTATTTTCACAAACACTTTACCCAAGTTTAGGCTTGTCTGTGTGTAAATGTTGCTGGGCTGGAGAAGTGCATTGCAAAATTCAGAGAGCCACGAATTTTGAAGGTGGGCTGTGTTTTGGTTCTTGTATTGTTTCACAAAGTGCAACTTAGGTGCAATTTGCCTTAAGATGCAGACTGAATTGAATTTCTCCTCCATCCTTAACTGGGGCTGAGGAGCTGGAAGCTGGCAGGCAGTGCCACCTCTTTGATCAGCCGCAAGTAATAATAATTGTTATGTACTGAAGTTCTCACCCTGGGCCAGCAGGGGGATACTGTAGATAGTTTTCACTCAGGTCCACATATGCAAATAAGGGATTGAAAGTGACATTCAGTGATTGGATAGTTACAGAAAGTTGTTACAGTTGCGTTGTACTGGAGCTCTATATAAGCAGGCTGGCTGAACCCTTTAGTTCAGTTCTGTTCTGCCCTGTGAATAAACAAGAGCTGTTTGAAGAATTGCAGTGTCGTCTGATATGTTCACCCACAACTTAATAACAATAATAATAATAATAATATAATAATAATTTATTATTTATATCCCGTCCATCTGGCTGGGTTTCCCCAGCCACTCTGGGAAGCTTCCAACAGAATATTAAAATACAATAGTCTATTAAACATTAAAAGCTTCCCTAAACAGGGCTGCCTTCAGATGTCTTCTAAAAGTCGGGTAGTTGTTTTTCTCTTTGACATCTGGCGGGATGGCGTTCCACAGGGCGGGTGCCACTACCGAGAAGGCCCTCTGCGTGGTTCCCTGCAACTTGGCTTCTTGCAGCGAGGGAACTGCCAGAAGGCCCTCGGAGCTGGACCTCAGTATCTGGGCAGAATGATGGGGGTGGAGACGCTCCTTCAGGTATACTGGTAGGAAGGCAGGCAAAGGAAAGCTGTCTGAAAGCTGGTGGTGGGGGCAATGTGTCCCACCCCCAATGGGCCAATCTGCGCGGTCCAACACTCGCAAACATTCCACTGCCCTGACTAATTTTTGCCAGGGCACCTCAACATCCATGCTAAGAGCTCGGGTACCCTGGGAAAATTATATTTCCCTGCTCGCCAGACTTTGAAGGAAGAGAAAGGAGTTGCTTGATGAATGCAGAGGGGAAGGCAAGGGAGAGGCTTCTGCTTCCTGGCTGTCAAGCTCTGTGTCTCAGTACCTCCATTATTAATGATATGATAGCTGCCAGAAGCTACTTCTGCATGTAAGAAAGCAAACTTCCTCCTCAGCCAGTAAAAGCATCCTTTTTACCCTTCCGTAAGTGCTAAGACCATGACTTATGCAGCAAGCTGAATTTTTGACTATGGCAAGGTGGAAGAAATGGATTAACATTAAGATCCGGACATCTCGCCGGATTAAATATTTAATGTTAAAGTGTGATGGGCAGAGTTTCAAGGAGTGATGTGCTGGACCCTGCAAAGCGTATGGTTGTTATTTTTTTTCTCCATCTGCTGCTGCTGTGGAATTTCCCAATAGCTGCAGAATAATGGTCTGTTGCAGTGCAGATGTCAGGAGGCGACGCGGCTCAAATCAAAATGTGATCTATTGCAAGAAGCCTCGGCTCCAGGACTATCATGTGCAGGAGGAGACAGCAGCTGTCTTCTGTTATTACTCATACAACGGAAAGTTGGGCCCAGCTCTCAAAGCTGGTCATATTAAATGTCAGCGGGGAAAGGATACCGCTATGTGCTCGAAAAAATGTCATCTCTTTAATCTTCGTCTGCATCCAGCAAGCGATTGGGCCCCGTTCGCTTATTTTCCTTGCACTCTTGCCAATGCATGTAGCAGGTTGGAGGCTGCCTATCTGAGGAACGCTGCCAAGATTGTCTGCTGAAGTATAACTTGTGTGCGAACAGAGGGAATGGCTGGTTAGGAAGTACAGGAGAACGAAGATTCTTGTTCTGTTTGTCCATTTTGCTCATAGTTTTGGAAGTACAACAGCAGGGATCATTCGGCTGGTAAAATAAGGGGTGGAGAGGTTGCATAGCATGATCTTTGCAGAGGTAACTCGCGTTCTGATTGACTGTTTGAGGGGAGTTTTCCTCTGTATGTTTCTTTGGATGTCTCCTTGCTATGTGCAAAGCCAGACTTAGGAAAGCCATAATCACCTGTTGCTTTCTTATTATATGCTGGTTTTGTTCAGTTTTGCTCAATAAAGTGTTATCAGGATTTCTTTTCTCTCTGGGCTCCATCTGCGTTAATTAAATGACATTGTGAATGTTGTAGAGAGCACTGTGAAGATACTGTAGTTGGGCAGGCCCAGCAGGAGGAGTGGTCCACATTGTGTTCAGGATTTGCTTGGTTCTGTATACTTGCAGAATGCATGTTTTTCAAATCCTGTGTGATCTGTGAATTTGGGAGAAACCTTTGCCAGGTGTGTACCCAAATAGAAGAAGAAGAGTTTGGATTTGATATCCTGCTTTATCACTGCTCTAAGGAGTCTCAAAGCGGCTAACAATCACCTTTCTATTCCTCCCCCACAACAAAACACTCTGTGAGGTGAATGAGGCTGAGAGACTTCAGAGAAGTGTGACTGGCCCAAGGTCACCCAGCAGCTGCATGTGGAGGAGCGGACACGCGAACCCGGTTCACCAGATTACGAGTCTACCACTCTTAACCACTATACCACACTGGCTCTCATGATTAAAATAGTTCTTTTAATCATGCAGATGAAAGTGTTGTGTGAAACATCCCTTGTGAAAAGTGTGAGAGTCAGTGAATTGGGCCGGAAACATCCATAAGAAGTCATTGAGGCAAGTCCTATAATCATCTGAGTCAACAATGTAGAATCTGTGGTCCTCAAGATGTTGCTTCCATTAACCCTGACAGTTGGCCCTGCTGGCTGGGGCCAATGGCAGTTGGTGTCCAACAACTTCTGGAGGACCACAGATCGTGGTCCGAGCAAATGGATTAAGATGTAGTCCTAGGACAGCAAGAATGCAATTCCTTTCTGATGTTAGTGCTCTATGCCATACGCACGCAGAGCAGAACAACCAGTGCGGTTTAGTTCTTACAGTCTTGGGCTAGGATCTAGGAGATCAGGGTTTGCAATCTTACTCAGCCAAGAAGATCATTGAGTGACCTCGGGCCGGTCAACATCTCTCAGCTTCACCTCCCTCTCTGGGTTGTTGTGAAGATAATATGGAAAAGGAGAGAACCACGTGCGCAGCCTCCTTGGAGCAAAGCTTCATGAGGTGTTGGGGGCTGCGCAAAATGAGGTTGGGGGCCACATTCTGCTCCCTGGCTGCTGGTTGGCCACCTGTGTTTAGGTTGCTGGTATCTGAAAAATGAAAAACTGTTTTTGAAAGAGCGTTACCCGGAACTGGTTTTCTGTGTGAGTATATTTTAAAAGATAAAGAAGCAGATTTAGGCTCTTCGCCGCCTTATATAGAATTGCCCTCACACTGATCTTGCTTGGAAATAAAGACAATAGCGTGAAATATTATTGATTTAATTTCTTGTTTACCTTTCACCATAAGGTTCCAGGGTGGGTTACAGCAATTTAAAATTCAATATTAAAAACAATTTAACGGAAATTACTGTCACAGGACTAGGGTGGGTCCTGAAAATATATATCCTCTTGGCTGCCTAAGGCTGAGGGTCTGAGGCTGCTCATATGGAAATAATGCAGACCAAACTTCTTCGTTATTGTGTGTGTGTTTCAGCCAAACCCTCCAAGTTGGAGAGTGGTTCCTTAGATACAATGAACTGCATAAAGTGAAAGAGGTTCTGCAAAGTTGGGGTAACTTCCTGGGCCCCCTTTTGGAACTGGGAACCATAGGAAGTCCCGGAGACACTTTCCCCCTGTCCCCCTGGTCCCAGAACTCCATGGGAATCTGATTATGAAGGTGTATAGAAATAAGGGACCCCTCTTTTCCGAGGTTGAACACTGTTGTGCTGGAAGGAGAGGTAGTGGCGTTCGTTTATCCAGTAAATCCCAGGCTGGTTTGGGGAGGTGCCTGGAACAGAAAGTCATTGGGCTAGTTGGAAATGGCTCTAGGGATCCAGTAGATGGCAACCTTCACTCTGATTCAACAGGAGACCTGTCACATGCCAGCCACACAGAAGACGATCTAGAATAAATAACTGCCCTCTTTCCATACTTCCACCCCTTCTGGCTCCCCTGCTCTGTGCTGTTCAAGGTGTCGCCCTTCTAGGACATAACTGAACACAGTGGTACCTTGGTAGTCAAACGGCTTGGCTCCCGAACAAATCAGCTCCTGAACGCTGCAAACCTGGAAGTCAGTGTTCCAGTTTGTGAACATTTTTTGGAAGCCAAACATCCGGTGCGGCTTCCGATTGAGTGCAGGAAGCTCCTGCAGCCAATTGGAGGCTTCGCCTTGGTTTCTGAACAGTTTCGGGAGTCGAACGGACTCCCAGAATGAATTAAGTTTGAAAACCAAGGTACCACTGTACCAAGGCTGTCCATGGTCACTGCTAATGGCTTTCTGCCCCTTTCTTCAACCAGTGTTTAACTGTTTCCATTGCACTAACCATTTCCTTCCTGGGTCTTTTTTCTTTTTTTCCTCCTTTTTTAAAAAAATGATATTTATTAGAAGTTTAAGAATTACAGAAAAAAGAAGAAAAGAAAACAACAAAAAATTTGACAAGTCATACATTACAATACATAAAAGAAAAAGCATAAAAAACAACACAACAATACAGCAAAAAACAACAACAATAACATTAAAACACACATCCAATGTTCCATATCTTTATCTTTCATTTACTTGTTTCATCGACCTCCTCACACCTCCCTTTTTGTATTCTAATTTAATTAATTGTTTCAGCAAATTCTTTCCATCTTTCTCAATTTTTGTTATATAATTTATCTTAACGGTCTAACCTATTAATTAACTCAGCAAATCCTTTCCATCTTTCACTATATTCTGTCATTCAATTTACCTTAATTTATTTTAACCTTATCTTACCATAAAAAAACCTTAAAACTTAATACTTATTTGTACATGACTCCTTATATCATTTCTACTAAAGCCAAATAGTTTCATCCCAACATTTTTCCTAATACTCGTTAATTTTACACTAATTCTCAAAATAATTTTTTAAAAACTTTCTTCCAGTCTTCATCCAACGTCTCTTCTTCCTGGTCTCGGGTTTTGTCAGTCCTTCTTGTCCATTCCATCTAGTCCATCAACCTGGTGATCTTATGTCCGAGGCTCTTAAGTCTTTTCCATGTCCTTTCTGCAGATCTTCTTCTTGTTTATACCTGCTTTTCTTTTCCTTTTCCTTTTCGATAACAATTTATTGATTTTCCAAAAATAACAAAACAGACAACAACAACCGAAAAAAGGGAAAATATCATAAACAGATTAAACCATAATGTTTTTGGTTGACTTCCCTCCACTCCCCCTCTTGGTTCCATTATAATATACTTGTTTATGCACGTCCATAAAACCTTATATACATAACAATCCAATTTTAAAACCTTCATCTTATTACAAGTGACTTTTAGAAGTTATACTAATGTAAAAGTCTGTACACAAATCTTAAGAAATATGCATTGAGCAATTGTCCTTTTTTGTAATAGTATGTCCTGCATAGTTCAGTCATTTATTTTGCCAATCGTCTTCTTTATCTTCTTTGGTCGAGGCTTCTTCCTTCCATGAGGACTGGCTGGTCTTGGCCTGGCATCCAGTCTCGCATATCGGAACAGAGTCTTTCGTTCAAACAATCCATCAAGTCCTTTACATCTCAGTATCATAACTTCAATTTTTTAAAACAACAATCATTTCCCACATTTTCTTCAAATCTTTATATGTCTTTTCCCAGGCCTTTTTGACAATTTTACAATGCCACCACATAGGGCAGCGTCTTAAACCCTTTGCCCTCCCTTCTTGTTTCTTCTCTAACACAGTCAAAGCCTCCCAAATCATTTCCCATCTTTATCAGTCAGGTCCTCCCATATCATTTCACATGAAATTCCATTTTTGTCTTTGACTATTTTTACTTTCCCAGGTATTTTCCTCAGCCCTCATTTGTCTACCAGTCCCACCTTGGTGGTTTGTGCTTTCACCTCTTTAAATTGTCTCGCAGCCTCTGAAATTTCCTTTTCTTTTTCTGTGTCTGGTTTCCAGCGTGGAACCTGCCTAGCAGAAAGAATGTCCATTGCAGATCCAATGCTGCTTCTGTCTCTACTCCAGAAGCAGGTGTGTTCCATACATGGGAGAATCGCGTTCAGCTGCCAGTTTAAATATAGGCATATCTCTCTGTGTCTGCACGCGCACATCTATATAGGGATCGCTAATTTGCACTTCTGTTGGAAAAGGTGGCAGACATTCAAAATGACGTGATACATGTTTTGGTAGTGGGAGTGGTGGTGGATGTGGAGGGGTGCTGGAAATCAGCTGTGGTCCCAGCGAGCGGCTAGAGCAGTGATGGCTAAACTTGGCCCTCCAGCTGTTTTGGGACTACAATTCCCATCACCCCTGATCACTGGTCCTGTTAGCTAGGGATGATGGGAGTTGTAGTCCCAAAACAGCTGGAGGGCCAAGTTTGGCCATCTCAGGGCTAGAGGATCCAAGCTGAAAGTCATCTGCACTCATCCCAGGGTCTCATGCTTCTTGTTTACTTTTGTTTACTCTGCTTTCAGCAGAGATGAGAGACCTCTGCCCTGGCATCCTAATGTGCCCCTTCCCCACGCCTCTCTACATGGTCCTTGGAACTATTCCCTAGGTCACATTTCTTACCAGCTTTGGACGCTCCTTGAGTGTTTTCTTGGCATTGGAACAAGCCTCTGAACTCTTACAGCGCTGCTTGCCCGCTTGGATGGCAGATAGAGAAAGGTGTGTGCAGCAAAATGGCTGGCTGTACGATGCTAAAAATGATATCCGTTGCTCCTCTCATTCTTTCGTCTAACTCAGGGGTCAGCAAACGTTTTCAGCAGGGGGCCGGTCCACTGTCCCTCAGACCTTGGCGGGGGGACAGACTATATTCTGAAAAAAATATATGAATGAATTCCTATGCCCCATAAATAACCCAGAGATGCATTTTAAATAAAAGCACACATTCTACTCATGTAAAAACACACTGATTCCCGGACTGTCCACGGGCCAGATTGAGAAGGCGATTGGGCCGCATCCGGCCCCCAGGCCTTAGTTTGCCTACCCATGGTCTTGCCCCATCCGCCACTGGCCCATAGGAACTTGTGAAGAAGGAGATGCAGCCCTTTGGCTGGAAAAGGTTCCCTAGCCTTAGCTGTGCAGCTTTCTCTCTGAAAGGCTGCCTAAATTGGCACATGCAATTTTTATGCAGATTTGTGCCCTAGGCCTTTTGAGGATCCAGCAGCGATCTGGACAGGATGGAATGTGGCTAAAAGACTAACAGACTGAACCACTGGAAGCAATGGAATTAGACTCTTGTGTCTTCTGTACGCTTAGGTAATGCCTCTTGGGTGTGCTACTGAAAGTGAAGATCCCTGTTTTTTCTCTCCTTTGAAACCCTGCCCTGGTATATGCATTTTTCCTCCCCTTTCTGGCACAATAAAATGCATAGCATCAAATTGCAGGGAGTGTTAGAACTGAAATTGTATGCACAACTCTAAAAATGATATTTAGGAATGGTATCAAATTGGATTTGGGGGGTTTGGGCCACAGCATTCCATGTTGTCCATTTTCCCTCAGCCCGTTCCAAATGGGCTCCCTTTCCCTCAGGAAGTCATGTCCAACCAAAAGGCATTAGGTTTTACTGGGTTTCAGGTCTGGCTACTGCTGCTCAAAGTTTGTGATAGCATCCAGGCACATTGAGCAGCAAATTAATGTAGCTGCCATGTTTTACCATGACAGCACTGGGCTTGCCAAACGTAGATAAATGTTACAACTATATCATACGCTTAAAGCACATGGCTTTCCTTAAAGAATCCTGGGAATTGTAGATTAGCTTTCATAAAGCTCCAGTTCCCAGGACCCTTAACAAACTACAGTTCCCAGGGTTCTTTGGGGGAAGCCAAATGTATGGAATGGATGGTTGCATGCCTTTGGTGTAGTTGCCTTCATTGACAAATTACTGACATTGTGATGGAAACCTTGTGGTTTGCTGACTAGCACTTCTGATGGCCTACAAGCAAGGCATTTATTCCTTTAATAATGTGCTGGCCCAAACAAAAAAAACCCCATTTAATACCTATTTCCTCACTTAAATACTGGATAAAGTTCTTTTCTATGGAGTGGCATTTTCAACACCAGCAGTTCCAAGGTAACGTTCAAATCTCATGTAACCTACAACAGAAGGGCCATTTCTATGTTTTGTCCACTTAGAGATTTTTTAAAAATTTTCACTGTTGTTAAAGATAACGTTATTAAACAACAGAACAAACAAGAAAAACATTTCAGTGTTTTTCTCAATAGTGAACACGTTATGGACCAACATTTACTGTACCTAACTTTCCTTGAAATTTTTATTCGGAATCCACTGAACTTTATCCTTTAACTTGATTGTATTCGTTCCTCTTGTTGATTTAAAAAATTTCCCTGGGTTTTTCCGAATGTCTTAAACCCCTTCTTAGCTGACAGCAGCAGATGACTTTATTGCCTTGCTAAAACCCCTTTTTATATTCGAATTACTTTTTGCAGGAGAGAGTATGCTCGCTTCTAATGTGCAAGTCTGTTTGGCACCTTCTGATTTCTCCAGACTTTCCAGAGAGCTGAGAATGTTGTTCTTTCCCTTTTATTTACATTTTGGGGATGTTTCCTTTAAAGAGGAATTTGTTAATCTTAGGAATGTAGCTGCTCTCTCTCTCTCTCTCTCTCTCTCTCTCTCTCTCTCTCTCTCTCTTTGTCTGTCTGAAGCAGCAGAATTCTCTCTTGAAAATGTCAGCAAACATTTAAGTCAGCTTAGACGGATATCCCCATGGGTGAGCCTTATTTGTCAATTACAATTCCATGAGAGATGCCAGTTGCTGTTGCTGCCCCTATACTAAATGTACTTGAGAATATGGGGATAATTTTCTGATGTCTTTGTTTTTCAGCGCTGCTTGCCTCATGACAGAACTCACTGTCCTTACAGAAAAAGGAATACTGCAAAATCTGTACAGTGGTACCTCAGGTTACATACACTTCAGGTTACAGACTCCGCTAACCCAGAAATAGTACCTCAGGTTAAGAACTTTGCTTCAGGATGAGAACAGAAATTGCGCGGCAGCAGCCCCATTAGCTAAAGTGGTGCTTCAGGTTAAGAACAGTTTCAGGTTAAGAATGGACCTCCGGAATGAATTAACTACTTAACCCAAGGTACCACTGTATAGTTATTATGATGCTGTAGATACAGGGAAATATGAATCTTCATGTTTAAGAGGCTGTTTCTAGTCCATAGCGATTGTCTTTTGCAACATGAATTCCTCAGTGTTAGGCTTAAACACCAGAGGTGATTAGAAAGGGGGAGGGTAGGCATTACCAGATTTGAATACAGTGGTACCTCGGGTTAAGAACTTACTGTAATTCGTTCTGGAGGTCCGTTCTTATCGTGAAACTGTTCTTAACCTGAGGTACCACTTTAGCTAATGGGGCCTCCCGCTGCCGCTGCACTGCCGCCACACGATTCCTGTTTTCATCCTGAAGCAAAGTTCTTAACCTGAGATCATATTTCTGGGTTAGCGGAGTCTGTAACCTGAAGTGTGTGTAACCCGAGGTACCACTGCATTCCATATCAGAGATATTTGTTGGTCAAGAGTAGGGATGGGAAATTCTGTCAGTTTTGATTTCTCCAAGTTCCTCAGTTTTGTAGTTTTAAAGTTTACTTCTCCAGCATCCATTTGGGATTTTGTTTTGTTTCAAAAATGAAGTCCTCATGAAAACTGCATCAACATTTTAATCTGAATGTTTGCAAGCGATTTATCTGAATACAATGCAGTTCTGAATGCTATTTCCACTATCCTATGACATTTTATGCACAATATACCCTTAATATAGACATCTTTGCACACTTTACCTGGCTGGATTGCTGTGTTGCAAAATTCAGAGAAGAATTTGAAGGATGGTTTTGTTTTGGTTTGCATACTGTTGTGGGAAGTGAGAATTAGGTAGGTTCATCTTTAAATGAGACCGTAACCCAGTTTATCCCCCTTCCCCTGCCAGGAGAAGATTCATGTGTTTAGTACAGCTGCACTGGAGTGCTGAAGAAGCTGAGTTTGGGTTCTTTCTGCATGGCAGCTGTAAACCAATACAATAGTGTAATGGTCTACAACAGGGGTGGCTAACACCCTCCAGATTTTGTTGGACTGCAGTTTCCATCAGCTCTAAGAAGCATAGCCCATGTTCAAGAATGATGGGAGTTGTAGTCCCACAATATCTGGAGGGCCACAGATCTTACGCCCCTAGTCAATAAGATCTTCAATACTGCCAAGTTTCAAGAGCAGTGTAACCTGAATGTAAACATCAGCGCATGGTATGGAAAAAGTACAGGCAAAATTATTTTGCCTCCTTCTTCACTATTGGCAAACTTGATCTTAAGATTGGTTGGATGTTTCCATTCACAGCTGCCATCAAGATGTGTGTGTGTAATAGCTTTCTCCATGGTCAGCTCCCAACTCTGGAATGATATCTTTGGTACAGCTGCACTGGAGTGCAGAAGAAGCTTGGGAGCTTCTTGTGTGGCATAGTTCTACTATGGAATGGGCACCTGGTTAGCCACTGTGAGAATAGGATGCTGGACTAGACAGGACATTGGCCGGATCCAGTAGGCTCTTTTTATGTTTTTTTCTCCCCCTAGAGATATTTCTGTTGGCCTCCTTATTGGCCTTCAAACATCGAAGACGTTTTTGGTTATCTAGGTTTTTGTAGTTTGATAACAGGATGATGTTGACTTCTCAGCAGCAATGTTTGGAACAGTGTTTTAAGGAGCTGTTAAAATTCCCTTTTAATGTTGTGTTTTATATTATGGTTTGTGTTATGATGTTTATATGTATGTTATAAATATAACTATATTTATAGCTATCCTAAATGAAATAAGTAAAATAATACTCATACTTGGCAGCCCAAGAGAGAGAGAGAACTGTATTTTTCTCTCTATAAGACGCACCAGACCACAAGACGCACCTAATTTTTGGAGGAGGAAAACAAGAAAAAAATATATTCTCAATCTCAGAAGCCAGAACAGCAAGAGGGATCGCTGCGCAGCAGTGAAAGCAGCAATCCCTCTTGCTGTTCTGGCTTCTGTGATAGCTGCGCAGCCTGCATTCGCTCCATAAGACGCACACACATTTCCCCTTACTTTTTAGGAGGGAAAAAGTGAGTCTTATAGAGCAAAAAATACGGTACTTCTTTTTTGTCAACAGGGTTGTAACCAATGTTTGTCCTATTCAGAGTAGACCCATTAGCACTAATGCATCTAAGCTACTCATGCTTACGCATTCCTTTTTTTTTTTATAATATTTTTTATTAGTTTTACAAAAGTTTTTATAACAGACAAACACAAAAAAGAAAACAAACAAACAAACAAGTATAATTTCATAATGTCATTTCATAAACTTCTTTCCTCGGACTTCCCCATACCTCCCCTTTCTGCATCCTCATGTCCAAATTTTATAGCAACTTATAAATGTTTTTTCCAACTCTAATTCATCATAGTCCTTTCTTATTCTAATCTTATATTACTGCAGCCCTTTCTCTCTATAGAATCTCGACATTCTAAGCTTCATCAAGTTTATAGTAGTCCTTAAGATAAATCTTGAATTTCTTCCAATCTTCTTCCGCAGTCTCCTTTCCCTGGTCTCAAATTCTGCTCGTCATTTCCGCCAATGTCATATAGTCAATCACTTTCATCTGCCATTCTTCCACGGTGGGTAGATCTTGTGTTTTCCAATACTTTGCGATCAATATTCTTGCTGCTGTTGTTGCATACATAAAGAATGTTCTATCCTTTTTTTGCACCAATTGGCCGACAATGCCCAAGAGAAAGGCCTCTGGTTTCTTAAGAAAGGTATATTTAAATACCTTTTTCATTTCATTATATATCATCTCCCAGAAGACCTTAATCTTCGGGCATGTCCACCAAAGATGATAAAAAGTACCTTCAGTTTCCTTGCATTTCCAGCATTTATTGTCAGGCAAATGGTAAATTTTTGCTAGCTTAACTGGGGTCATGTACCACCTGTATACCATTTTCATCACATTTTCCTTTAAGGCACTACATGCCGTAAATTTAATTCCGGTGTTCCACAACCTTTCCCAGTCAGCAGACATAATATTATGACCAATGTCCTGTGCCCACTTAATCATAGTTGATTTAACTATTTCATCTTGTGTGTTCCATTTCAACAGCAAGTTATACATTCTTGACAAATTCTTAGTATTGGGTTCTAGCAGTTCTGTCTCGAGTTTTGATTTTTCCACCTGGAAGCCAATTTTCCTGTCTTGTTTAAAAACCTCCATTATTTGATAATAGTGGAGCCAATCTTGTACTTTGGGTTTTAGTTTTTCATGGCTCTTTAATTTCAGTTTCTCTCCATCCTGTTCTAAAATCTCACAATACTTTGGCCATCCGACCTCCATATTAACTTTCTTATGGGCCTTCGCCTCTAAGGGTGACAACCATCTAGGGGTTTTGTTTTCCAACAGGTCTTTATATCTCATCCAAACATTGAACAACGCTTTCCTTACAATGTGATTTTTAAAGGCACTATGCACTTTGATTTTGTCATACCATAAATATGCATGCCAACTGAATGCGTTATTGAAACCTTCTAAGTCCAAGATATCTGTATTCTCGAGGAGCATCCACTCTTTCAGCCAGCAGAATGCTGCTGCCTCATAGTACAATTTTAAGTCCGGCAGGGCAAATCCCCCTCTTTCTCTTGCATCTGTTAATATTTTATATTTTATTCTGGGCTTTTTGCCCTGCCAGACAAATTTCGCAATATCTTTCTGCCACCTCTTGAAACAGTCCATCTTGTCAATAATCTGCAAAGTTTGAAACAAAAATAACATTCTAGGCAATACATTCATCTTAATTACTGCAATTCGGCCTAACATTGATAATCTCAAATTTGACCATATTTCTAAGTCTTTTTTAATTTCTAACCAACATTTTTCATAATTGTCCTTATATAAATTCAAATTTTTAGATGTTAAATTAACCCCTAGGTATTTCACCTTCTTAACCACCATCAAACCCGTCTCTTCTTGAAACTTATTCTTCTCTATATCTGTCAGGTTTTTCCCTAAGACTTTAGTTTTTTGTTTATTCAATTTAAATCCAGCTACCTGGCCAAATTGTTGAATTATCTCCAACACCTTTTTCGTGCTAGTGTATGGCTCTTGTAAAGTCAGAACTAAGTCATCTGCGAAAGCCCTTAACTTGTAATGTTTTGCTCCGACCTGTACACCTTTGACTTGCTGGTCCTCTCTAATCATGTTCAGCAACACCTCCAGGACCGAAATAAAAAGCAATGGGGAAATTGGGCACCCCTGTCGTGTTCCTTTTTCTATCTTAAGTTCCTCAGTTATTACATTGTTTACAATCAACTTAGCTTTTTGTTCGGAATATATTGCACCTATACCATTCTCAAAACCTTGTCCTACCCCCATCCCATGAAGGTTCTTTTTCATAAAACTCCAAGAAATGTTGTCAAAGGCTTTCTCCGCATCCACAAATATCAAAACTGCTTTAGTATTTATATTCACCTCTAACTTTTCCAGAATGTCTATTATATTCCTAACATTGTCTGAGAGGTGTCTCTTTGGGAGAAAGCCTGCTTGGTCTCTATGAATCTTTTCCATCAATACTCTTTTAAATCTTTTTGCTAAAATGTCTGCAAAAATTTTGTAATCCACATTGAGTAACGAGATTGGGCGGTAGTTCTTCAATTGAGTCTTTTCAGTCTCTGTCTTTGGTATGAGTGAAATATATGCTTCTTTCCACGATTCAGGTGCCTTTTTTCCCTCTAAGATCTCATTACAGACATCCTTTAGCGGTTGTATCAACCATTCCTTTAACGATTTGTAATATCTGGAAGTCAGTCCATCTGGCCCTGGAGATTTGCCCAATTGCATGTCCTGAATGGCACCCTCTATCTCTTGTTCTGTTATTCTCTGGTTTAGATCCACCTTACTTTGAGGAGAGATTTTTTGTAATCCATGTTTATTAAGGAATTTATCTATGTCTTCTTCATTTTGTAATCCTTGGGAATAAAGTTTTTTGAAATAACTCACAAAACAGTTTCTTATCTCATTTGGTTTAGATATGGTCCTTCCATCCACTTCCAAACTTGAAACTGTATTTAATTTCTGTCTTTTTTTGAGTTGCCATGCCAAAAGTTTGCCACATTTATCTGCCGACTCAAATGTCTTTTGTCTCATTTGCTTTATTTTCCACTCTATCTCTTGGTTCATCAATTCCATATATTGTGTTTGATACAATTTAATCTCCCTCAAAATCTCCTGGGACTTTGGTTTTGACCTTAATTTTTTCTCTCCTTCTTTTATCTTTTCCAAAATTTTTTCTCTTTTCTCCTTCTGCTTTCTCTTCTTTATTGAGTTTTGTTGAATCAAAAACCCTCGCATCACAGCTTTACTTGCGTCCCAGATCACTCTTCTTTCCACATCGCCCCTTAGATTGATTTCAAAATAATCCTTTAAAGTTTTTTGGGCCTTCAAGTGGAACTCTCTATCTCGAAACAGGGTGTCATTCATTCTCCATCTAAACTGACCAGTTGTTGTAAGTTTCATTTCCATCTTCACGGCGTTATGGTCGGAGCAGGTTTTTGGGCAGATTTCTACCTTCTTAATCTTCGGAGCCATTCCACTAGTAATCCAGATTTGGTCGATTCTGGTCCAGGTCATCTTTGCTTGGGAGAAAAAGGTTCCCTCTCTTTCAAGAGGGTTCCTTGTTCTCCAAATGTCTATTAAGTCCATATTTTCAGTCATTTCAAAAAAAGTCTTCGGGAGTCTCCCTTCTTTAGTGAGTATCAGTCTTTGTGTCTTGTCCATGTTTGTAGAAACTACACCATTCATATCTCCCATAATTATCATGTTATATTCCAAATAGTCCATCAGGGTTTCATGAAGTTTTTTGAAGAATTCTGCTTTACCTTCATTTGGTGCATAAATCCCAATTATCAAAAATTTTTCTCCTTGTGCTTGAATCTCCACCGCTAAATATCTTCCTTCTTCATCTTTAAAAATCATTTTTGGGGCCCACTTCTCTTTTACATAAATCACAACTCCTCTTTTTTTCACTTTGTCTGACGAGATAAATTCTTGTCCCAATTTTTTATTCATAAGCAGTCTCCTGTGGGCTCTGGTTATATGAGTTTCCTGTAAACAAATCACGTCCAATTGTTCTCTGTACAAAATGTGGAATACTTGTCGTCTCTTCAAAGGCATGTTCATCCCATTACAATTCCAGCTAAGGAATTGCAGGGCCATCTTGTTATTTTTCTGGTATTCCTCCAACTGCTCCCAATTGTTGTTCCTCCTCTGTTGGTGGTGGGAGGTTCTGTCCAAATGAGAGGTTCAAGATATCTAATACACTCCTTTGCTCAGCAATTGGGTCTACAGTTCCTTTCTGTAGATCTTCTTGATTTTTATGCAGGAAGCTGTCTTTATCCTGTGTCGTCTTTATTTTCACCTTCTTCCCCTTATAGTCAAAGGACAGTCCCTGTGGAAATTCCCACCTAAAACGAATATTGTTCTTCTTGAGCAGGTAAACCAGGTCCTTATAAGAAGCTCTCAAGTCCAGAATATGTTTAGGGATATCTTTAAAGATCTGTATCGGTGAATTCCCAATTTGTAAGGCCTTTTCAAAATGCAATCTTAATATTTTGTCTCTTTCCTCCTTCGATCTCAAGGTGATCAAGCAGTCTCTCGGTACCTTTCTATTCTGTCTTCTGCCCAGTCTGAATGCCGTTGTGATTTTGATTTCGTCTTCCTCTAAGTCTTCCCAAGCATCAGCAAACTCATTCGTTAAAAAGTCCGTGAGGTTGTCTCCTTCGTCCTCTGGAATTGATCGTAATTTCAGATTCCTTTCTTTTCTTTGTAGTTCCCACAGTGCCAGAGTTGCATCGTGGTCATAGACCTTCCTGGCAATCGGTTCTAATTTTTCCTGAGTCTCTCCAGCAATAGTTCTGGCTTCCTCCGCAATTTGACGTGTGGCAGAATTCTCTTGCGTAAGCTTATTTATAGATTCTGTATTCAAATCGAGTCTTGCTGTCAAGTCTGTCAATTTCTGTGAGTTCTCTGTCAATTTCTTAGTGTTCTCTGCCGTTTGCTTTGTTAAATTCTCCAGGGATTGATTTATCTTAAGAAGGGCTTGCGATACTGCATCCATGGAGGCTGCTGTACCTCTTTCTTGTCCTGTTGTCACTGTAGAAGTTATTCCTGAGATCGAGCCTCTTTTCTTGTGTTGCTGCAGCTGTTGTTGATATTGCCTTGTCTTGGCTCTCGTGCTTATCTCGTCTGCTGGGCCACTCATATCCCAAGGTCGTTTCCCACAAGAGCCTTCTCCTAAGAAAATTCCACTGTCCCAAAGCGTAGCAACTTTTAGTTTACCCTCTAGAGGGAGCAAATCAGAATGTCCGCAAACCGAAATAAAGAGTGTTAAAAAGCAAATTTATCAGGAGGCTTCTATAAGTATAATGCAACACTTTCCTAGTAAATAGAGTCCCAGCCTTCCCTGATATAATGTATCCACAAAGTCCCAAAACTTTGTAACAAATAAACAGTAAAGCTTCCACTTTGTTGCTTTCACAGGAATCTGAAGTCAGTTCAGTGTTCCTTTTGTTTTATGAGCAGTTCGTACCAGGTTGGAGGCTGCAGAAAGTTTCCTTTTCCTTTAAATTAGTCATGCAGCTTGTAAAGTCACTTTTTCCTCCCCTCTGCCCTGCAAGCTGGAGGGGATAGTCAAAGTCCAAATGTCGGATTCAAGCATTTAAAAGCGATTTTCCCTTACGGATGCAGCTTAGTAACTTTCGTTGCTTTGATTATCATGCAGTCGGGGGAAGGCAGACTTCCTTAATTTTTGCCTTTCCCGTTTTCAGCCTAATTTCAGGTAGTTTTAATTCGAATAGAGGTTCAGTCTTACTCACGGGTCTTTTTTGTCCAGATTATTCAGGAAGGGAATCGGCGCTCTCCACTAATGGCGACGCGGCTTCACTCTGCGGGCTGGGTAGCGATTCTCAGCACCGCGCTCCCCCGTTGTCGTTCCGGAGCCTTTAAAAAGGCTCTTTCTGCGGTAAAGAGGGGGCGCTTCGGGTGCCCACCGAATCTCCTTGTTCACAGGATCCGTTCCTGTGATTTTAGGGGTCCCCCGCTTGCCGAAGCGGGTCAGACCCGAACTCGCAGAGCCGTCCTCTCTCCGGAGCTCGGAGAGAGAGCAGCCATTAGCGCTGGCGCCGAACCGGAAGCCCATGCTTACGCATTCCAATGGGTCTACTCTGAGTATATCTAACATTGGTACAACCCTTAATTTAATTTATGGAGCTCACTGCTACAATACTCAATACTCAATACTCAAACCAATCTGCCCCTTCCCAGTGCTGACAGTCAGCTGGACAGAGAGTTAATCCTTTCTATTGCACTTTGTACATATTCTCTAAAGTTTTCTGAAATCTGACGTGTATGGCAGAAATACCATACAATCCAGATTAGAGTCCATGTCCTCAGGAACTAGAAAATGCAAGAGGGTGCTTGAATGTTGCAAATCTGGGGCTAAAGGGTTATTGTGTGTGATTTCCAGGTAGGCATTAAAAAAAACAGCCTTCAGAATTTAAGTAGCAATTACACAATCGAGGCCTCTAATTCTATTCCCTTCTGCTTTCATTGTGTTTTGTCCACTTTAACCACAGATGTTATAAGTGAAGTGCGCTGCCTATTGCATTCCTGCTGCTGCATAATGTGCTCCTAATACAGCATTATGAATAGTTTGCTGATGACGGCAACTTTTCTGTACAAGAAAATCAGACCGCAGGATGAGAGCTCAGATTGAATTATTCTGCTCCAGGACATGAAAGACTGTGATTATGTAGTCAGGTTGGTCCTTTCCCCCCTGTAGAACGCTGACCCCCTGCTGATCCCTGACGTTTTCTATTTTTATACTCACTCGGGAGATCATCCTTTTCAACACTTGATGACTAGAGCTTGTTGTCATGGAGCGGGAGAATCCGTTTAATGCGTGGCTCTCTTGGGCTGAGCAGAATGCTTCCAAGAATCCCATTCAGCCATTTCATGTTTTCCACTCTTTTCATTTGTGTCTCTTATTTTTGACAGTAAATGTTAATTTAGGGTTCGGGAGCCTAATGACACTTCATTTGTTTCTGGACACATAACTCCTCTCAACTCATTGGCCATGCTGTCCAGGGAGCTGATGGGAGTTGGAGTCATATTGAGGGCCACGGGTCCCCCATCCCTGTGACAAACCACAATTTGCCAGACTGAGATTGTTAGGCCCTATCTGCAGTATACAGTCATACCTCGGGTTACGGACGCTTCAGGTTGTGCGTTTTTGGGTTGCGCACCACGCCAAACCCGGAAGTACCAAAATGGGTTACTTCCGGGTTTCGGTGCTTGTGCATGTGCAGAAGCACTAAATCACTCTTTGCACATGTGCAGAAGTGCCGAATTGCGATCTGCACATGCGCAGATGCGGCGCTGCGGGTTGCAAACATGCCTTCCGCACGGATCACGTTCGCGACCCGAGCATCCCCTGTACATGTAAAGCAGTATTATACCGCTTTAATCGACTATGGCATTTTGCAAAGTATTCTGGGAACAGTAGTTTCTTAAGGGTCCTTAGAGTTGTTAAGAGGCCCGCATTCTCCCCACAGAGCTACAATTCCTAGAGTTCTCTGGGAAGAGGGATAGAAAGTTATTCCACTCTGAGAACCATAGCTTTATAAAGGGAATAGAGATCTCCTAGCAATTCTCAGCACCTTTAACAAACTACAGTTCCTAGGATACTTTGGGGGAAACCATGACTGTTTGAAATAGTATGTTACATCCTTAAATGTAAGGGGCCTTAGTCTTAAACAGAGCCACACTTTCATGAATTAGGTTATGATGCAGAGTACCTCAACTAGTTAGACCGCATCTTTGGTTTGGTTATACCTGAAGGAGCATCTCCACCCCCATCGTTCAGCGCGGACACTGAGGTCCAGCTCTGAGGGTCTTCTGCTGGTTCCCTCCCTGTGAGAAGTGAGGTTACAGGGAAACAAGCAGAGGGCCTTCTCGGTAGTGGCGCCCACCCTGTGGAACGCCCTCCCATCAGATGTCAAGGATATAAACAACTATCTGACTTTTAGAAGACATCTGAAGGCAGCTCTGTTTAGGGAAGTTTTAAATGTTTGATGTTTTATCGCATTTTTAATATTCTGTTGGGATCTGCCCAGAGTGGCTGGGGAAACCCATCCAGATGGGCATGGAAGGAAGGAAGGAAGGAATGAATGAATAAATAAATAAATAAATAATAAATAAAATAATAATGATAATTATTATTATTATAGAAAGAGAGGACAGCAGTTTTCAGAGTGTAGGAAGAATGAATCATGAAATGAGGGTGTTTTTTTTTAGCTACGTCTGTTCTAATGGCTACATCCATACAGCAGAAATAAATCTGGCGTTTTGCTCCTGATTCTAAATTAAGGGTCATAATCGCCTTAGTCACACTCACAAAGTAGACTTATTGAAATGAACGTGCATGACTAACTTGGGTCTACTTCGATAAGAACTTGTTAAGAACCCGAAGTTTCTACCCTACTTTCTTCGGAATCAACACCCAGTCTGGTTCATGAAAACACATTTGTTGCAGTTGTACTGATCACTTATTCCGCATTGTCTGCACAGAGTTCTTTGTTTATTTGAAGGCGTTATAAACCACCAAATATCCAAATAATGCAATAGCAGTGTAGAATAATAAAAATAAAATCAGATTAAAAACAATGCTTGGGAAACATCTGGGGGGGGGGGAGACTGACGGAAGAGGAAAATTTTCAGCATCTGATGAAATGTATGCAGTTGTTGAAGCCTGTTTGACCTCACTGGTCCATACGTTCCACAGGGCAGGTGCCAATGTGCTAAAGTAACCGGTCCAAACTATATAAAAGAACGACTCTCCAGTCATTGGAGGCTAGTACCTATTGGGACTGGTAGGGTGGAAGTCTGGGAGAGCAGAAAATCGCATCTGCACAGACACAGACACCGGAAAGCATGTTTGCTCAGGCACAGGCGCTGGAAATTGCAGCTGCGCATGCTCACGCCCTGGCCCACAGAGGCATCTCTGCTGGAATGAACCAGTCCAGGTGAGGGAAACCTTGCTGACCCCTGGGTTAGGGGCTCTTTCATTGCTATTCCCACGTTTTACATCTGGTCCTGCCCATCATTGCTATGTGGGGCTCTGGAAGCCTGCTCAGGGGGAAGTGGTCCTTGAGCTGAAAAAGGTTTCCCACTCCAGTTTTTGGCCATGAGACCGCTTGTGTATATGACCTCTGTGAGTGAATACAAATGGCACCGTAATGTGCAAATAGAGCAAAAGCCCAAATTGAATCCCCAACCAGTCTGTGCTTTGCAGGCTTCTGGATTTGATTTTAGAGCGAACAGGCCAGCAGGGAAGCAATTCATATACCTAACACATTCCTGCATTATGTTTCTATGGATATTACTTGCAGCAATAATACCTTAATTGGACAATGTACTGTAAATTGGCTCTGAGTCTGTGGGATGTCTTGGGCTATTGTTTCTCGTAGATAATCTGTTTTAAAGCTTAAAAGATTTAAGCTAAATAGATTGATTCCAAATATGTATCTTTAGTTCAGGCTGCTATTAGGACTAGTTGAAGCATCGTAAACAACCCCCTTTGTGCTCAAGATTTGATGAAGGAAAGGCTTTGCTAGAGCAAAGTCGGCTTCTAATCATTTGATAGTTTATTTGGCCACGGGGGGAAATCTAGCCAACATGAAGCACACTAAAGTCCCGCAGATTTCAGCAGGAACGATTGTGTGTGCTTCTGTTTCCCCAGTGAAGTCAATGGGAAATTGAAGGTCTTAACTCTGAGTGGACTGTGGCCCTGCTTGTTTTAAGATGTGCAGACAGTGGTCTCTTAAAATGCTACAAGCCAGGAGATGTAGCTGGTTCACGGGGCCACTTTTATGGCCTGTAAAATGTCTGTGCCTTTTTGCAAGCTTGGGTGCCTGTGAGATGCTGCTAGCCCATGTTGTCTTTCCAGAGATTACACCAAACATGCATACAACTGTGCGGCTACTGAACCAACTAAGGAACGGCACAGCAGCTAAATGTGAATTGGCTAAAACAGAATGCAAACTGAAAAAATTAAAATGAGGGTCTTAAAAGGCAGTTGTTTTCCTCTCTCCTTTAATGCATGCTTCCTGCTTCTGTCTTATATTCTAGACAGAAATTCAGTAGGTTAAGCTTTTTCTCATACAGTGGTACCTTGGGTTAAGAACTTAATTCGTTCTGGAGGTCCGTTCTTAACCTGAAACTGTTCTTAATCTGAAGCACCACTTTAGCTAATGGGGCCTCCTGCTGCCACTGCGCCGCCGCCACACGATTTCTTTTCTCATCCTGAAGCAAAGTTCTTAACCCGAGGTACTATTTCTGGGTAAGCGGAGTCTGTAACCTAAAGTGTCTGTAACCTGAAGCATCTGTAACCCGAGGTACCACTGTATGCAAAAGCAGTTATGTCGCCATGATTGTCCTCTTGCTAACTGCGTGTTCTGCCATGCCCCTGCCTACAGACTCTCCAAGTATCCCTATTTTCCAGGGATGCCCCGATTTAGAGAAGCCGTCCCGGTTGCTAATTCGTTGCGTGGCAAGTCCCCTCCCCCCATGTGAAATGAAAACACCGGACACATTATTTAAGGTTAATGGGCGTAAAAGGCCACAACTTTATTGATTACAGGAATTAGAAGGTATTGGCCTTAGGCATTGGCTCCTATCGACTACCCGGCATGGAGACCGGGAAGGGTTATCCACCGGCTGTGGGAGTCCTGTTGAAGTACGCCAACTAGGATCCCACGGGTGTCACCGCTCGGGGGCATGCCAGAGGCCCTCACCTCCCTAGGTTTCGGACAAGGCAACGCCCCCCGGAGTCCTTTACTGGACTACCCTTTTTTCATTGGGGGAAGGTGATGGCGTTTCCTTCCCCCCTTCTTTTGCATAACAATTACCCCTGCCAATGCCTAACCGCCAATACCGAGGAAGTTGTGACGTTTGCTACGAGGTAGGTGAAAAAACCAAATGGCTGGAAATGCGCCAAGTTGGAAAAATTCCTACCAGGCCCCTCACGGCGACCAACCGGAGTCCATAGCAAGGTCAGACCTAGCTAAGCCTAAAGGGTGGGTGGGATGGGAAAACCGGCCAGCTGGAACGGGGCAAAGAGGGCGGTCCCCGGGCGTGCTTGGCCTTAAATGGGCTAGGCCACGCCTCCCCAGCCCGCCGACTGGGGGGCAGGGTCGCGGGCATGCCCGGGGATTCCCTCGTTCTCGCAGTGGCTAAAGGCCAGCCCCCTGGGAGTGGGAGGGGGTGGGCCCGCAACCCCACCTCCTCCCAAGCTCAGAAGTGGCTATCCCAAAATGTCCTGTTTTGCCTTAGGACACCCCTATTTTCTTTGGAGAAATGTTGGAGGGTATGGTAGGATGCCCCTATTTTTACTTGAGGGTATGGAGTTATCCGACCCGAGAGCCATCTGATGAAGGCAATACTGTATAGGGAAGTTGTTGTTTTTAATGTTTAATGTTTTATTATGTTGGAAGCTGCCCAGAGAGGCTAGTCCAGGCTTCCTCAACCTCGGCCCTCCAGATGTTTTTGGCCTACAACTCCCATGATCCCTAGCTAGCAGGATCAGTAGTCAGGGATGGTGGGAACTGTAGTCTCAAAACATCTGCAGGGCCGAGGGTAAGGAAGCCTGGGCTAGGGAAACCCGGTAAGATGTGTGGGGTATAAATAGCAAAATTATCATTATGAAACGGGATGCCCCTATTTTCATTGGATAAATGTTGGAAGGTATGCACCTGTGGCAGCCGTTTTGTGACTGACGCCCCCAGCACTCCCTCAAACAGCTAAATGTGCCTCTAGTTCATGAAGAAGAAGAAGAAGAAGAAGAAGAGGAGGAGGAGGAGGAGGAGTTTGGATTTGATATCCCGCCTTTCACTCCCTTTAAGGAGTCTCAAAGCGGCCAACATTCTCCTTTCCCTTCCTCCCCCACAACAAACACTCTGTGAGGTGAGTGGGGCTGAGAGACTTCAGAGAAGTGTGACTAGCCCAAGGTCACCCAGCAGCTGCATGTGGAGGAGCGGAGACGCGAACCCGGTTCCCCAGATTACGAGACTACCGCTCTTAACCACTACACCACACTGGCAACCCCTGTAGCTGCATGCATCATAGAACCTGTCATGATTTGGGGGCTGTCCTGGATGACCTCCACAGCCCCCACAACCCTGACATTCTGTGAGAGAGGAGGAGCTTTGAATCTTAGGCTCCTGCAGATACACCATGGCATCCGGTGTGAGATTTGAAGTCACTGTGACAGTGTTCCCTCTCTGTCTTTTGAACACAGTTTATTGTTCTGACAGCGATATCGCAATACGGTGGTACCTTTGTTCTCAAACTTAATCCGTTCCGGAAGTCCGTTCCAAAACCAAAGTGTTCCAAACCAAGGCACGCTTTCCCATAGAAAGTAATGCAAAACGGATTAATCTGTTCCAGACTTTTAAAAGCAACCCCTAAAACAGCAGTTTAACATGAATTTTACTATCTAATGAGACCATTGATTCATAAAATGAAAGCAATAAACAATGTACTGTACTATAAACTAAATAAAACAGTAATGTAGATGATAAAAATAAAAATTAATTAATTTTTTTACCTGAACTGATGATAGTCATTGTTTGGATGGAGGACTTTTATCCATTTCTGCAGTCACACAACAATCAATCAATCAATCAATCAATCAACCAATCAACCAATCAATCAGTAGCTGAACTGGGTTCCACGCAGTCGCAAAACAAATTAACTGAAAAGGCCTCAAAAACAAAAATGCAAAATAAACAGCAAAAACAAAAGCTTCCAGAACTTAATCTGTTCTGGATGTCCGTTTGACTTCCGAAATGTTCGAAAACCAAGGCACAGCTTTTGATTGGTGCAGGTGCCCCGGAAACAATAGCCGACCGCTGCATCAGATGTTCGGCTTCCAAAAAACGTTCGAAAACCAGAACACTTACTTCCAGGTTTTCGGCATTTGAGTACCAAGGCGTTTGAGAACCAAGGCACCACTGTAGAGTCTCTCGCTGGTAATATCGGCCTCTAAGAACCCCAAATGCCCATCTTATGGCCACCAGATTTATTAAAACATGGAGGGGGAGGTAGCTCTAAAGGGAAATCTCTCTCTCCTTCAAACCTCTCTTAACGACAGCTGGTCTGCTGAGAAGTTTATTTTATTGTAATTTACTGTCAGCAGTTGGCGAAAAGGTAGAGAAGCATGCATATGTGGTGGATGGATATTTTCTTGGAATGCAGAAATTGGGGAAATCCAATGTGCGGAAAGGCCATGGCAAATAATACTAGATTTTTTTAAATAAAAAACGTTTTTTGGTACAGGAGGCACTGTAATGAAATACAACTTCAGTGGATTAGGCAAGTGCCACCAGTAATTTTATACATGTAGCTTTCAACTTTAATAAGGTGTTGCAAAACCTATGAAAACACAAGTAAGTAAAAACACATTTCCCCCCTCAGCCAGCCAGCCTCTGTTCTCTCTGTTTCTCTCTGTTACAATGTGGTGCTTTGTACTGTAAAGAGAGAGGAGTGGGAGCAGGAGTTGTTAAATCCAATTTGAAAAACTGGTAATTGTCCACTCTCCCCCCTCCCCACCCCAAATAATATATTTATATCACCAATGTATAAAAAGTCCTGTATTGCTTTAGACCACTCTTGACAAATAAGCCGGTTTGTGTTTTGTTGTGGATGCAATCAGCTTCGAGAGAATCCGTCTCCAAAATAGATGGGGGGTGTTTTTTGGCCATTAAAATCACATCAAGCGAATTCAGGAAACTGGCCCATAATTATTTCCTGTTAAAGTATTAACATGGGAGGTGGCTGCAGAATTTAGAATTTGAGGATTGAGAAAATGATTTAGAGCTTAAGGCTTTCTAGATAATCTACCTGCTGTCAGGAAAATTGGTGAGTTGTTTGGGGAGAGGGATGGAATTAGGAATGTCTTTTTTTATTCTAGCATCACACTTGTGTGCAACAGCAGGTATGAAATGATATTTGATGCCGTCTCGTGTCATGGGCAGATCTCCCTTCCCCAGCCTTGCTTCTTGAGAATTCTTTTTAACTAGAGAAATTGTGAGAAGAAGGTTGCTGATGTTCTGCTTAGTCCCATAGTCATCTAGTTGGTCACTGCGAGAACAGATTGTTGGACGTGGTGGACCTTTGGTCTAACACAACAGGGGTCTTATGAGACATCAGGGGTTGACGCTCTGGCCATTTAAACACAAGGCACATGCTGACCCATGATTATTCTCCATATACATGGAGTATACCAGACCCTATTTTTCAGGGACAGTCCTGGATTTACAGAAGCCGTCCTGGTTTCTGATTTGATCCCAGAATGTCCCACTTTTCCTTACTGTGTCCCTTTTTTCATCAGAGGATTGTTGGTTATGCAAACCCTGAGCCAAGGATACAACCTTTAGAAGACACCGGAAGGCAACCGTGTGTAGGGAAGTCTTTTTTTTTTATTAAGTTCAATGTTTTTATATATGTTGAAAACTGCCCAGAATGGCTGGGGCAACCCAGTCAGATGGGCGGGCTATAAATAATAAAATTGTTATTGTTGTTGTTGAATAGGACATCCCTATTTTCATCAGAGAAATGGTACACACAAAGCAAGAAAAGCTATTTGTGAGGCCACCACATGTGACAATTTGCCTTCTGTTTCCTCAACAGTATTTAGAAGAGTATTTTATGGATAGTATAAGTTTTGGCGGGGACGCGGGTGCTGCTGTGGTCTAAACAACTGAACCTAGGGCTTGCCGATCAGAAGGTCAGCGGTTTGAATCCCTATGATGGGGTGAGCTCCCGTTGCTTGGTCCCAGCTCCAGCCCACCTAGCAGTTCAAAAGCACGTCAAAGTGCAAGTAGATAAATAGGTACCGCTCTGGTGGGAAGGTAAGCGGCATTCCCGTGAGCTGCTCTGGTTTGCCAGAAGTGGCTTAGTCATGCTGGCCACATGACCCAGAAGCTGTCTGTGGACAAACACCGGCTTCCTCGGCCTACAGAGCGACATGAGCACCGCAATCCCAGAGTCGTCCACGACTGGACCTTTACCCTTTACCTTTATAAGGTCTGGAACTGAAAAGAGCCTGTGTGGACACAATGCCGAGAAATGCTGGTTCCTGGAGTACTAGTCCCCTGTGGTGGAGCTGTGGTCTACATGAAACAAAAAGGGTGTAGTCTCACACCCATCACAGCTTGGACCAGGATACCTGAAAGACAATCTCACCCTTTATATACTCAACCCATCACTGTGCTCTGCAAGCGAGGGCCTCCTGCAGATACCATCTGATCAGGAAGTCCCTTTCCTCCCAAGGACAGGCATCAGGTCTATAATGCCCCTATCTTGTGGGATTCCCTCCCCTTGAACATTGTTGTTGTTGTTTAGTCGTTTAGCTGTGTCCGACTCTTCGTGACCCCCTGGACCAGAGCACGCCAGGCACTCCTGTTTTCCACTGCCTCCCACAGTTTGGTCAGACTCATGCTTGTAGCTTCGAGAACACTGTCAAACCATCTCGTCCTCTGTCGTCCCCTTCTCCTTGTGCCCTCCGTCTTTCCCAACATCAGGGTCTTTTCCAGGGATTCTTCTCTTCTCATGAGGTGGCCAAAGTATTGGAGCCTCAGCTTCAGGATCTGTCCTTCCAGTGAACACTCAGGGCTGATTTCCTTTAGAATGGAGAGGTTTGATCTTCATGCAGTCCATGGGATTCTCAAGAGTCTCCTCCAGCACCATAATTCAAAAGCATCCATTCTTCGGAGATCAGCCTTCTTTATGGTCCAGCTCTCACTTCCATACATCACTACTGGGAAAACCATAGCTTTAACTATTCCCTCCCCTTGAACATCATACTTGTGCTATCTCTGCTGTCTTTTTGTGTCACCCACTGAAGACCTTCCTTTTCCAACGATCTTTTTTCTTCAAGTCAAGGTCTTTCCTAGTCTCCATCTGTATTGGAATTGTTTTTCCGATGTATTTATTTTATTATCCTTTGTCGTTTGCCCACCCACCCTTCCTGGGCTCCTTTGGGAGGAAGGGTGGGATAGTAATGTAATAATAATGATAATCACATGTGACAATTTGCCTGCTGTTTCCTATGTGGAGGAGCTTTCTATTTGTTCCGTATAACGAGGCCCCTGCAAAGTGTGATGTGTGATACCTTGGCATGCTCCTAAATAGAAAGTGAGCTGGAATGTCCCGGTTCTGCAGGCCATGGTCTCCTTAAGCTTCTGAGAAACAGTATTAGGAACCACCCAGCAAGCCAGAAGTCATTCCTTCTCTCTCCTGCCAGAATTCATTTCTTCTCTCCTTATTTTGGAGATAATTTCCTTAATCCCTCTCAAAAATTATATTTCATTTCCACTGTGCCATTTATGAGAACCTTGCATTGTAATAATCAGTGGCGTGTGATCCCATGTCCGCAGTTTGTTGGGAGATTAGTTTCCTTTTCCCTTTCTTTTTAAAGATATATTACTTTTAGGTTTGTTGCAAGGCACTTTATAGCTTTATAAAGCCCTTAAAATGTTTTTAAACACTACTCCAAGCTTACAGGGCTAGTTTTAGAATTGCAATTACAAGCTTCCTTATCCCCAAGCAAATTCCCACTGTGATGGTGTATGTAAACTGTTTTAGACATTTTAATGCTCCTAAGCAATAAATCTGAAAAAAGGGGAAAGCAAGCACCTCGGTTTGTATAAATGAAAAACATCGTGTCCTAATTTATGCGGCATATAAAACTCTGTGAAGTCGCTTTGTATCTTTTTGTGGAGAAGTTTATATATATATATATTAATTGTTTCAAGCTGTTAATTTGTTTCCCCACTTGGATGTTGCTTTCTGGTTAACAGGGACTGTGCAGAAATTGTTGCTGGGAGGAGAGGATTATTGTTTATCATTTGCATAGTTCCAAGTTGGAAAGGAGGAGAATTTTGCTCAGTGTATGTTTCAGAGTGAACAGACCCCATCTGCAGTTCCCAGGCTTACATGCAGATCAGGACACGGTTACCCATCAGATTGCATCCTTCTCCAAATTTTGCAATGCAGACAGAAATGTGTGTTTTGTGGGAACATGAGTACAAAATGAATTTAAATGCAAATTTTTGTGCATTATTAGTATTATTAAAATGAAAGCACAATAAACAGGCCAAAATGGAAGCAGCGAGGGGCAGAAGGGGGGGGCAAAGATCAAAATGTGGCCCTATTTTCATCTGAGGAATGTTGGAGGGTGTGGCATCACTGCCTCCGACCATAGAGGCAGAACACGGCCATCACAGCTTGTAGGATCTCTCCGTGCTTCTGAGATTAAGGCCTCAGCTACACCATACCTTTAAAGCAGTATTGTGCCATTTTGAACGATTATGGCTTTCCCCCAAAGAATCCTGGGAAACTAGTTTTTTTAAAAGTTTTTAAAAATATTTTTTCATTATGACAATTTCCAACACCACATGCACATTGAAATCAACAATTCCCTCATTCATATCTTACTTTATAATAAAAACAATAATTAACGACTTCCCTTCTTTGCCGTCTCTGGTTCCTTTGATTTCCCCATCATTCCTGCATATTCTTATATATCCATATAAGTTCTCCTTTCCCTTTATTGTTCCTTTAGTTTATATTATACTGTTGAATTTACCTTAATCCTGCTAACGTTTTCACATTTTTACAATTATTTATCAAATAGTCCACAAAGTTTTTCCATTCATCTTTTTATATGATCCTCTTGTTGTTGTTTTTTAAAAAAATATCTCATTATATATCATTTCCCATTACTCTTTAACTCTTGTGCATGCTCACCACATATGGAAGAATGTTCCTTTTGCTTCTTCACATTTCCAAAATACATCAGATTCCAATTTGTACATCTTAGGGATATCTAGTTTGTTAAGGGTGCTGAAAGTTATTAGAAAGTCCCTAATCCCCTCACAAAGCTGCAATTTCCAGAGCGGCTTAACAAGCAATCCCTCTTCACAGGGAACTCCTTGACCTCCCCATCTATGCTTCTTATTTTTCCTATCCAGCCCTGCCTAGGTCCATTGCTCATCCATTTCACAAGAACTGTAAGTCTCTTGGGTAAGGCTTCCATACGTTTGGATTTCCTCTGACATTGCCAGGATTTCAAAGGCCGAATTGACATCCGGGGGAGGCAAAAGACAAGTCAATTGAAAAATTGTGGCTCAACAATTTTGGGGTCTCTTTTTTTCCAACCCTACTCTTGGGATCGTTTTCCATTCTGACCTGTGTTTGTCACACGCGGCGTTGTTTCTGTTCCACTGCAGTTCGTCTTCCGCCAGAAATGGCATTATCCATCTTGCTGTCTGCTGTGACAAAATGACGTAACTTACACATTTTGTTATATGAATTACATAAATTACACTGTCACTGCATTATTTCACCCTATTTGTTTCAGTGGAAAGGAAGCACAATGCTAATGGGATGGGGTGGAGGAGATAATGGTTTGCCAACTTAATGCAACAATAACGGAAATACCGCTTGCATTTGCTAGATTGATTTCCTGTTACAGACATAGGATGAATGCACGTATGTTGGTCATTTCCACTCCTGTTTCTGCTTTTCTCAGAATTCGTCAACATCCCTACTTGAGACACAGCCCTGTCCCCTCCAGTTTTACTGTGCCATTCATCTAGATCAGGGAACAGTTTCTGACACAAGGGCCATATTTCCTTGTAAGCAACCTTCTGAGGGCCATGTGCCAATGGTAGTTGTGGCAAAAGTGGGTCCCACACCCCATTTTCCATCCAGGCAAACTGAGGTGTTAGGACAGATCAAGGATCCATTCCAACCAGGTAAAAGCGTGATCACTGCAGATGGTGACAGCAGTCACGGAATTAAAAGATGCCTGCTTCTTGGGAGAAAAGCGATGACAAACCTAGACAGCATCTTAAAAAGCAGAGACATCACCTTGCTGACAAAGGTCTGTATAGTTAAAGCTATGGTTTTCCCAGTAGTGATGTATGGAAGTGAGAGCTGGACCATAAAGAAGGCTGATTGCCGAAGAATTGATGCTTTTGAATTATGGTGCTGGAGGAGACTCTTGAGAATCCCATGGACTGCAAGAAGATCAAACCTATCTATTCTGAAGGAAATCAGCCCTGAGTGCTCACTGGAAGGACTGATCCTGAAGCTGAGGCTCCAATACTTTGGCCACCTCATGAGAAGAGAAGAATCCCTGGAAAAGACCCTGATGTTGGGAAAGATGGAGGGCACAAGGAGAAGGGGACGACAGAGGACGAGATGGTTGGATAGTGTTCTCGAAGCTACCAGCATGAGTTTGACTAAACTGTGGGAGGCAGTGGAAGACAGGAGTGCCTGGCGTGCTCTGGTCCAGGGGATCACAAAGAGTCGGACACGACTAAACGACTAAACAACAACAAAAGCATGAGAAGATTGTGTGTAGCACAAAGCCAGTGAGAGATGTGGCCTAGAGAGGGGTGTGGCCCTCAAGGGCCTGATAGAAGAGGCCTAGAGGGCCACATTTGGCCCTTGGCCCTGATGTTCCCTACCACTGGCATATTACATTTAAAAAGTGGGTTGTATTTCATTAGCAACCCCCCATTTATTCTTCTGCAGACAACGAAAAAGCAGGGATGGGGAGGGGGAGCCTGATGGTACAACATATTAACAACTTCCATTTCACCGTCTTCTCTCCCCCCCCCCATTTGTTTTGTTACATCTTTTTGCCAGTGTGATTTCATTTGTGCAGAAAAGTGCCCCGGAAAGGTCTTTTAATGCATTTGTGGAGAAATTGGTTTCCTTATATCTTAGTGACAGATCCAGCATCTCTAACTGCGGCAATTAATTTAGCAGCATAAAAAATTAAGTGGCGTGTTTTGTCAGCTGAGCAGTTCCCCCCGTTTGTGAGCTTCGTTCGTGGGCTGGTCTTGAAAGGCATTTTGTTTGCTGGGGCATTTAGAAACGTTTTTAAAAATAGCATTTCAAATGCACTTTTGAAATGTGTTTGTGAGGCGAAAAGGGTACTTCTGGCAAATGTTTAGTGCAAAGTGAATGCAAAAGCTATTTGGAGCTAAGCGAAGGGGCGATAAATCCAAGCCGCTTGACAAGGGGGAGAGCAAGACTCAATAAAACTGTATTGTTGGGTTATTTTTCCATGTAAGAATCTGAGCTGTCGTTTAATGATGGGATGGGTAAGAGAATCGGGAACGGAAGAAAAACTGATGGGAGTAAATCTTAATTTAATTAACCTGACGTGTTTATTTTACTCTAGGAATCTCTCTGTGCTTCACTGTCTCCGGGTAACAAACGTGATTGGCATTTATTACATCTTTTTGCTCCTTAAGAGACACTCGGCTATCTTTTTGTGTTGCATGTGTACAGTTTAGTTGCGTCTTTCAGATGACAGATTGTGGAACAGGTAGGAGCCTTTGGAAGAATGCTGGTTGCTGACATCTTTAATTGTACAAGCAACCTAACAGCAACGTGGGAATTAGCCTCATACAGAGGCAGACCACTGGTCAGTCTAGCTCAGTTCTGCCTGTGACACGGACTGAACCTCAGACCATTCAGATGCAAAACACGCGTTCCGACTTTCCACCTGCATAAAGCATTCTGGAAGTCGTGGGACCACTTCCTCTCCTTTTAGGAAGTCAAAAAGAGAATTTTCAACACTGCCTGCTCTATATTTACGGGACCCTCCCTCTGTGGTGAATGCTGGGATGAAACAACTCACCATTTTTAGTTCTTTTATTCCAAGCTAATTCTTGCAGGCGAAAATTAAATAAAACTTTCTTCCCAAGTTTGGCTTGTGCTTGGCCTGCCTTCCAGGCAGAGAAGATTCCCAGTGTTGTTGTTTGTCTGCTTTCTGAATGAAGTTTTGAGAACTGCTCATTGCCCTTTTTCAAGAGAGGCTGGATGGAGAGGCCTGAGGGAGCGATCCGCCGGCTGGCGCCAAAAGCGTACTCTGCTTGACTGTGTCAAGTAATAGCATCAAGCGGGATTTGAACTCGGCGTGTCTTCCGTATCCCACACCCATTTCTGCCCACAAGGCCATTCATTGTATGAAAGTGTGGGTAACCTTTTGTTGGGAGAGGGCCTTCTCGGTAGTGGCACCCGCCCTGTGGAACGCCCTCCCACCAGATGTCAAAGAGAACAACAACTACCAGACTTTTAGAAGACATCTGAAGGCAGCCCTGTTTAGGGAAGCTTTTAGTGTTTGATGTATTGTAGTATTTTAATGTTTTTTGGGAAGTCGCCCAGAGTGGCTGGGGAAGCCCAGCCAGATGGGCGGGGTATAAATAATAAATTATTTATTATTATTATTATTATTATTATTATTATTATTATTATTATTATTATTTATTGGTCATGGCTGCTTGAAGAGGCGGAAGCATGAGGAGTGCTATAAAATTGGGATACCCAAAGTTGTGCCTTCCAGATGTGGCTGGACTACAGATCCCATCCTTCTTGACCACTGGCTGGGGGCGGGGCTGATGGAAATTGTAGTCAAATGACACCTGAAGGGCAACACCCCTGGCTAAAGGACCTGCCTTTTACAGTGTAGAATGGACTCCTGTGCCTGTGGCTGTCGTCCCTTGCTAAGAACTGTTCTTTGGAATCCAGTCCAATGCAGTAATAGTACTTTGCCCCACTCTTTTGTTTTTGTTTTTTAAATAGCTTTTATTTAGAATTTCCACATCACAAATTATCAAAAACATATCATCTTCATTCCCCCCATTTCCCCCCCTCCCCTAAACCCTCCCTCCCGCAGTCCCCGGCCCCCAGACTTCCCTCAGCTCCTCTCTCTGGTTTTTCAACACATATTATTCTCTGCATATTATAAAATTGTAAAAATCCTTAAATTATCTATCTATTATGTTAAGAATAATAAATTTGCGTATGTTTATTCAAAATCTGCAAAGGAGTCCAATTCATTTTGTGGGTTTTTTAAAGTAATTTGTAAAAAGTTCCCATTCTTTAAAGCCACAGTTGTCCTTGTCTCGCAGTTTTGTATGTCAGTTTTGCCAGTTCCGCATAGTCCATCAATTTCCCTTGCCGCTGTTCTTTTGTTGGGATTTCCTCACTCTTCCATCCTTGTGCTATCAAGACTCTTGCCACCGTTGCCGCATACATAAATAAGTTCTTTAATTTCCTTGGCAGGTCTTTTCCTACAATCCTGCCCACTGTCTTTTGAATACCATAGATGAGGTTCTTGCAGTTTCCTAGGTAGTAGTCTCTCTAGCTCTCTCTGTGAATTAAGGCTGCTACACTAAATACAATTTCTAGTAAAGGTAAAAAAAGGTAAAGGTCCCCTGGATGGTTAAGTCCAGTCAAAGGCAACTATGGGATGCAGTGCTCATCTCGCTTTCAGGCCAAGGGAGCCAGCGTTTGTCCACAGACAGCTTTCCAGGTCCTGTGGCCAGCATGACTAAACCTCTTCTGGCGCAACGGAACACCATAATGGAAACCAAAGTGCACGGAAATGCCATTTACCTCCTCGCCACAGCGGTACCTATTTAACCACTGGCATGCTTTTGAACTGCTTGGTTGGCAGGAGCTGGGACAGAGCAATGGGAGCTCAGTCCGTCGCAGGGATTCGAACCGCTGACCTTCCCCATTGAACACAGTCAGCCTGCTTATGAGTGGGAATGAACAGAACTGACAATTTCACTTCTCTCTGTTCCTCATTTCCGCAATCACATTTCTGCAGCAATTTACAATTTTTAATAAAAACAAATCCTCATTAAAAATTGTCAGCTTTTTAGTGTCATAAACACTAAATTGTATGCAATTTGCCTAATGCCTATATTTTTTTTTTTGGCAAAGCAATTTCCCCTAATATAATGCATTTTTGTATGTTATGGTTCATCAACATGCACACTTTTAGGTAGAGCTTACCCTAGTATATGCATTTTTGTGCACATTACTTAGCTGGAGATGTGGAAAATTTGAAGGATGGCTAGCTTTTGGATCGCATAGTGTTTCAGAAAGTGCAAATTTGTAGGTGCAAACTGAATTGAATTCCCCCCCCCATCCCTATTTATGCATGAATGTACACAGGATTGCAATGCCTTTCCGTGACCCTTTTTAGCCAGTTCTTAAGCAAACTTGGGGTGGGGTGGGGAACCCATCTAAAACATGCTGTTCAAAAATGAATTTGAATTCATATTCTTCCCTTTTAAAATGTGAATATTTTTACAGCATTCCCAAGATGAATGTTGTTGGATCTATAACTGGTAAAAATAAAGAAGCACAAACACTTGATTCCAATAAGTTAATACTTATTGTGATTGCATGAACTTGGTAAACAAGGCCTTTTCTTATTTCTTAAAAAAATGTCTCTTAAAATTTCACTTTAATGTAGAAATCTAAAATATTTGAAAAGCAGTGTTTCAGATTTCAATTTAAAATACACACTCAACTTTTTTAAAAAAAAACCCCAAACAAACCAGCTTTTGATTTGACTTTATGAAATCACTCATCCTCTTTTGTAACCCATTTTTCCTTTGTAGAATTTAGAATAGCTTTTATTATTCCACTCTTACCCTTGTAGCAACCTTGTGAGATAGGTTAGGCTGGTAAATCACGATTTGCCTAAGGCTCCCTGGTTATCTTCACAGAGAAGCCTATTTTTGACCCCAGATCCAAGTCCACTACTGTGGTATCTTTATCACACTGCCTTTCCTTGTCCTCCAGGTTGTAGGTTTGGGTATAATTGCTAAATAAAAAGGGGGTTGTTGCTGCTGGTTGCATCCATCTGTTTTGAGAGACAATGGAGTGTGCCTCTGGGGGTGAAGTCAAACCACTGCCTTAGCAGCACGTGAAGTGACCTCCCTGAGGCACAAATCTGGGCAGTGTGTGTGGAGGTCCTGGGCTGTCCAGATGACAAGACCCCCCCCCCCACTGTTCTGGTCCAAAGAATTATACAAGGCTTTAAAAAGCTTGATCTCCACCGGGTAAAGTCTGGCATCATAACTTCTTCAAGGACTTTCAGAGACTTCAGTTTGATAGTTCTGATGTTTTGCTTTATTCCACCAAGTTTTCTATACTGTAATTGTTTCTGGCCATCGTGTTGCTTTCGATATTGCTGAGTCACATTTTGCAACACAGGGGTTTGTTTGTTTACCCTACTAGTCCAAAGATGCAAGATGGTGCAAGACAACATCCTACTGTTTTAGGAACCCCTCTCTGGATTTGTGTAGGATTTACTCCTTAGCCCTTTCTTCTTCTGAAGATATTCCTCAAGGCAGAAGAGGTTTAAGACATGGGTAGGCAAACTAAGGCCCGGGGGCGGATCTGGCTCAATTGTCTTGTAAATCCAGCCCGTGGATGGTCCAGGAATCAGCATGTCTTTACATGAGTAGAATGTGTCCTTTTATTTAAAATGCATCTTTGGGTTATTTGTGGGGCATAGGAATTTGTTCATTCCCCCTCCCCATATAGTCCGGGCCCCCACAAGATCTGACCAACAGTGGACCAGCCCCCTGCTGAAAAAGTTTGCTGACCCATGGTTTAAGAGCAGAGTTTTCCTTCTCCTAGATGGGCCACCTTCCCAAGTTGACGAGCCCCATCGGCCCCCACTTCCCTCTACAGCACATGCAGAAACCACGTTCTTGACCATTGGACACACTATTGGTCTTGTCCACTCATTCTGCCAGAGCTTGTCTTTGCATGCAGGGGAAGTTCCAAACTCACTGAGAGTTTCAGACCCATCAGCTACCCTCACCTGGTTTAGCCGGCTAGTCACAGCTGTTTCCCAGGGTGTGGAGGCTCTCGTGTGCTGATAGCATTTAGGAGCCCAAGGTCAGAGCTGAGTGCAAAGTGGGGACTAAAGGTGGAAAACTACCCCAGAAGGAGCACAACATTCCCTCATCAGCTGCACTACCTCTCCCCTAACAACCCACACACCCCATATAAATGTAGACATGTGATTACGTAATGTCTGAGTGTTTCGCCATACAGCCTTTTAAAGATACTTTATTGTTCATTGTCGTTGGAATATTTGTCCGTTCCTTGAGCATCTTGTACTAGAAAGGCCTTTGATAAATGTGTGAGCAGAGCAAATAGATGTAACCCAACCCTGTGTGTTGATTCTGTGTTAAAATCAACAATGGAACAATCGATTCATGGGATTGTTTTTGAGGAAAGTCCATGGATGACCATTCCAAAGACAATAACATCCTGGCGTATAGTCTAGGAGTCCCGGGTATGATCCCCTGTATGTGAAATCTTATGCCAGAACCAGCCATTTCTGTGCGGCTAACGAGATCAGGAATCAGCTATGCAAATTGAGTATAGCAATAATTGGAATCAGTGGAATTGTGATGCTAGAATACTTGCATGGGTCCCCTCCCTCACTTGGGTCCAAGGAAAAGATGGGACTGCAAGACCTTAGAAGCTCACATGGCCCATTTTGTGGAAGGCACTGGAGCTGGCACCCAGCTGGATCATAAAACAATGGATGTCATCTATTGAAGCTTTTTATTATTGTGAAGTAACTCAGTAAGCGGACCTTGGCTTTCTATTTCTTTAGCAATAGGGTTCCCCCCATTTCCCTTGGGTGGAAATCCCACTATCTAATAATAGACCATTCAGAAAAGCTCCTTGCTACCAAGTACTGCATTTTGTGATGCAAACTCCATCCTCTTCTTTTCTGCCTCCCAGATGGTGCACACAGCTTTGTATCATGCTGAATAATTCCTCTCCATCCTCCAGTGTTGATAGCTTCAAATATCTCTTTCTAGACAGGGAAGCAGTCAAAGCACCGATTTACCTTTTCTCTCTTCACCCCTCCTCACATCCACCCCCCGCCCCGAAGCCAAACATCTCAAAACTGCTGGGATGGAGACTCCTATGGGAATATGTATGCTAAAAGCACCAAATAAACCTATTTCACTAGGGGGTAGTTAAGTGAACAATCTGGCTTAGTAGCATTGCTGGTAGAACACCTGGAAGGGAGCCAAGGTGATCTCAAGGTAGGTCATCTTATTGTTTTCCTGCAACAATTTATGTTTGGATTTTGTTATACAGAGACCGAATTTTCCAGGCTGATATTACTGGGGAAATCTGCTGTTATCTCTGTGTGAATTACAGAAGCCTTTTCACTCAGAATTAATTGTACCCTTAGAGGGGCTTAGTGCATAATCTCTGGTCTATGATCTTCACTTGTCAAGTTGAGGTCCCTGCGTGCCGCGAGTTTGGAAGGCTCAGCTCAAGTGGGAGTTCCCCATTCGCAGAGCCGGTCGTATTGTTGCAAAATTTGGCACGAGGCAGCCTCCGACTCTCTCTCTCTCTCTCTCTCTCTCTCTCTCTCTCTCTCTCTCTCCCCCTTCTCTCTTTGGAGGGCAGGCCTATTACCGCAAATAGAACAGAGATGAATACTGTACACATGCTGCCTCTTGCAGTTGGGGGGCCTTTTCATTTTAGGCTTAAGTCAATTGCTGAGATTCTGTTGGGAAGCTGTCTCGGTAGGGGAGGGGAGCTGTTCGGCACTTCGAGTTAGCGAGAAGAAAGACTGTCCCAGTTTGATCTTCTTGTGAGTTGCCAACCTCTTTATTTTTAGAAGTGAAAACAAAGTCAGCTCCTTATGTGAGTTGCTGAGACGTTGCGCCTGTAATGCAGGAGGCTATCTGCTCTTGTCTTTTGCTGAGCGATTTTATGTGGGATTTCCATCCCCCCTTACATTTTTTCTTCTTCATTGTTCCTGCATGCTTGAATCCAGCTACACCAGCAATCTCTCAGCGTGGTCACATTTTAAGTGTGGCAGAGGTGTTCCAAAAGCCCTAAAAAATCCCAGACACAATTCAAAAGGCTGGTTTTGACTTGTAACACCTTGCATGGCTCAGGACCTTGACACCGTTCCCTATATAAGCACTGGGACCAATATCTGAGGCCCTATACAGTGGTACCTGGGGTTATATATGCTTCAGGTTACAGACTCTGCTAACCCAGAAACAGTACCTTGGGTTAAGAACTTTGCTTCAGGATGAGAACAGAAATCGTGCAGTGGTGGTGGGAGGCCCCATTAGCTAAAGTGGTACTTCAGGTTAAGAAAGGACCTCCTGAACGAATTAAGTTCTTAACCCGAGGTACCACTGTACTGTGTTTTCCAATTCAATAGATGTTTGGAGGGTAGAAAGAAGAGAATGGGTCTTTTCTGAGTTAAAGGTAAAGGTACCTCTGACTGTTAGGTCCAGTCGTGGACGGCTCTGGGGTTGTGCGCTCATCTTGCTCTGTAGGCTGAGGGAGCCAGCGTTCGTCAGCAGACAGCTTCTGGGTCATGTGGCCAGCATGACTAAGCAGCTTCTGGCGAACTAGAGCAGCGCACAGAAACGCCATTTACCTTCCCACCGGAGCGGTACCTATTTATCTACTTGCACTTGACGTGCTTTTGAACTGCTAAGTGGGCAGGAGCTGGGACCGAACAACGGGAGCTCACCCCATCACGGGGATTCAAACTGCCGACCTTCTGATTGGCCAGCCCTAGGCTCTGTGGTTTTGACCACAGCGTCACCCAACACCCATTTCTTTTCTGAGTTAGCCCCTATTAAAAAATCATCTCCAAGGAGAGGCTCGCCTAGCCCCAATTTTGTCATCCTGGCCCCACACAAAGACATCTTCACTCACTTGGGCATTAGGGCAGCTTTTGAATGGCCTGGCTTTTGGGTGATATTTTTTCATGTGGGTGGGATGGTTATTTCGCGTTGGGTGAATATTTGTTGCTACCATAGGAGCCAACTCCTAGGGGCTGCGGGGGCTTCAGCACCCACAATAAAAGATTGGAGGTGGCTGGGTCTCCACAAAGTTGATGGGCATTCCCATTCAAATTGTGTGTGGGGGCTACATCATGTGATCGATTATGCGAGGCAGGGCTTACCTGGGCCCCCACAATATTTTATTCAAGTTGGCACCCCTGGTTGCCACAGCATTTCCGTATATTTGTTTGGTTTTAAGGGATATTTATTGTGTGTGTATGTTGCTGTTGCTGTAAATCACTTTGTGGATTCCTTCTGGCTGTATGAAGCAATGTACAGTATAAACTGAACAGAGTTGAACTGAATACATGGCAGGTGGTTTGGATAATCTTGGCCCTAACTTCTGTCCTTTAAATTTCAGTGGTCTACTTTGAGTAGAAGCTAGGTGGATACAATCCAATTGATTATATGCAACCAAATTCTACTCAGAGGAGACCTGCTGAAAAATAAAACATCTAAGTTATGTCCACTGATTTCAGTGGGTCTACTCTGAGTTGGACCCAGTGGCATAGCGTGGGTTGTCAGCACCCGGGGCAAGGCAAATAATTTGCGCCCCCTAACCCGTGGATTTTAGCACTCGAGTCTCTTCCGCGCCCCCCCGATGTTGCGCCCGGTGCGGCCGGCCCCCCCTGCACCCCCCACGCTACGCCACTGGCTGGACCAACATTGGGTGCAAATTTGTGTGTTTAGCATCCCATCTAGTTTGGCCCTTTCATAAGCAACCTTGTGAAAGGAAAAGGTTTGTACTTCACAAGTGTCAATGGCTGTGCCCCACCGCCATCAGAAGATACAGCTTTCGAAATCCTTTAGTGGGACTAGCTCACTCTGTGCTTACCACATGATGGGAAGCCGTTCTCTCCTGATATAAATGTACCCTTCCCTCGCTTTCCTTCTTCATACTGACAAACATACAAGGATATGCCTGCTGCTAACTGCAGGTACCTGCCACTTTGTCCATTTGTATCAAATCACAGCCTAAATTTGTGCTTTCTGACTTCTGCCTGGAGAACTGTGTGGCGGTAAGAGTCGGTTGCTGACACGCGCCGGGCTTGACAATGCAGTCATTGATTGTGTTTATGTCCTTGGGTGGGTCTAGGACTTTCCCCCTCCCTCAAACACTTTTTCTTAAGGTCTGCGTGCCGTCTGTTTCCCACCTGTAGTGGTGACAAGAGCAGAGGAGACCTTTTAGGTCATGAAAATATATAACTTATAAGGACTTCATTGTCTTCTGTGTGTATGTACCTAGACAAGGGATGGGCCAATCTTTCAGTTTTGGTTTCCCTCAGCACCTTGTTTTTTCCAGTCCTGTGTTCAGTTCTCCACACTTCCACATTGCTTCGTGATTCATTTATTGATTTATTTATAAACTCCCCATGAGCATTCATTAGCATTTTTAGCGAGCATTTCTCCTCATGTACACATTATTGTGATTATTAATTACGTGCCCTTCACCCGAAGAACCCAGGGCAGGTTGCAACAGTGAAAGACCATATTAAAAACAATTTAAAATGTCTTTCAAATTGTGTCCTCCCTAAAAGAGGGCACATGTTGCGGTGAGATCTGGAGACTGACCTCTGGGTTGTGGGTGGGTCCATTGGGTAGCCACAACATCTGATTGGTAGGTCCCTCAATGCTGGGTTTCAATCTGGCCAATGGGGTTGCAGTCTAAACGGATTGAGGGGCCTATATAAACCCATGCATGTGACCCAGAGCTTCCTCTTTCAGCTTGGGCATCGGAACACCCACCCACCTCTCCCTAATTTTAGGGCCTTTTGTGCTTGACCTTGCTATGCCGTCATGTGTTGTCTGTCATTGGGACAGGGGCATGGCAGGAATTTTCCCACTTGGCTGATTGGCTGTTGCCGTTTGGGTTTCGTCTGCCCAGTAGCAATTAATCACAGCTTGTAAGGTTGCAGATAGGCTCTGGTTCATGTGATAGGGATGGGAGAACGGTCTCGCCATCCCTGTGTGAAGGGTATTCCGTTAAAGGAATCCAGGGACTCAACTTGGTTTGGCCAACCCCTGAAAAGGGGTTGTGCCCATGCCTGAGTCCAGGGGAGCATCTGGGGAGTGAATAGAGTCTGCTCCCAGGCTTTTCACCTGCCTCAGGTGTTCACCCTGGCTGACCTATGATAGAGCTCTGGGTCAGCGATACCTGCAAGGGTGCAGGGAGCTAGTCGAACCAGAGCCTATGCAACCACTCACTTTTCTGCAATCAATAAAGTTGTGGCCTAAATTCTGCCAAAAACCAAAACTAAAAATTGAGTCAAATGTATCTTTATTTAGGAGGGAGGTCTTTGGGTCTGAACACGCAACTGTGAAAATAGGGTGGGTCCCACAAATAAGCCCTCCAAGTGTCAGAAGCCAGGGTAAAGAGGTACGTCTTCAGCAGTATAATAAAGGTGGCAACTCAGGATGTGCCACAGAGAAGGCCCTCTTCTGCCCCCGTCAAGCCTCTGAGGGCAGAAGAACTACCAAGAGGGCCCCTTCTGTTGATCTTAGCACCTGGCACAGTCTATAGGGAAGGAGACAGCCTTTTAGGTCTTGGGGCCAGAGTCATTCAGGGCTTTGAAGACTAACACGAGCACCTTGAATTGGGCCTGGAAATCCACTGAGAACCAGTGCAGCTGCCTTAACACAAGGCTTGTAAGAGCTAAACAGAACTCCAGCCAGTAATCTGAACGCTTCATTTTCTGTCAAATGCAGTTTCGGAGTCATCGTCAAGGGCAGCCTCATGTTAGGTACCTTTGTCTAATATAAAACTGATTTAGGCGCAACTAATATGTGCACGACCGCGCATGCGCACATGGCGCCAAACTCAGCAGTAACCCAGAAACGTCACAAAAAGGGGTGGACTGGGGCGGGAGGGGGAAACGGGGTGCTTGAAGGCTTTTTCAATGGGTGTTGCGATTATACACAATTTTACATCTGCATGCAGTGCCGCGGAAAGTAACCCCCGTGTACATGGGGAGTTTCCTGTACACATTTTTGCAAACCAATGAACCCTAAGGCAATGCATTTGTGTATCCCATTTTCACTGATAGATTCCTCTGTATCTACACTTTAGTGTTCAGTCTGCTGTCCAGATACTCGCTGCTGGTGCCTCTCTTGCTCTTCCTCAAGGCTCTTTATATTTAAGAAGGAGAGTTCCTCAAACAGAGGTCTGCGAAGTAGGACCCACAGATACTCCCTTTCTGACTTGCCTAGGTCAGTGAGTGTTTCCTAACCTGCGGGTTGCAACCCGCAAGTGGATCACAGCGCAGGTAGATCACAGCGCAGGTAGATCATGGGCTTTTATAAGTAAAACCAAAAGAATCCTGGTGCGATGGATGCCACTAACAACTTTTTGTTTTGTTGGCATATTATAAGGCTGCACTGACACTTGTGGCAATAATGCAATTTGACACCATGACAAATGAATGTGGACTTGTGTGTTGCCATACCAAAAAGTTTGTGAATTAGCAGCAGCAACAACAACATTTTGATTATTTATATCCTGTCCACCTTGCTGTGTTGCTGCAGCCACTTTGGGAAACTTCCAACACTAACAACAACAACAACAACAATAATTTTTTTTTTTTTGGTATCCCGCCCTCCCCAGCCAAGGCTGGGCTCAGAGTGGCTAACATAATAAAAAACATATAAAAACATAATACAACATCAAACATTTTTTTAAAAACTACTGTTTGATATTATAGTCATACCTTGGATCCCAAACGCCTTGGTACTCAGGCGTTTTGGCTCACGAACACCGCAAACCTGGAAGTGAGTATTCTGGTTTGCGAACGTTCTTTGGAACCCGAACATCCAACACAACGTCTGCGGCTTCCTGCAGCCAATCAGAAGCTGTGCCTTGGTATCCGAACGTTTTGGAAGTCAAACGGACTACCGGAACGGATTCCGTTTGACTTCCGAGGTACCACTGTATTTCAAAGAACCTTCTTAAGTTTTTATCAATTCTAAGAAAGCCTCCCCACCCTGCTTTACATCTCGCCTTTTTACAAATTACCATAGATGATGCAGAGATGGGCTGGTCCTAAATAAAATGGGATACTTGTCTCAATTTTTAACTCTTGATTTGGAGTGGCATGGTGAACAGTTGTGAATGCGAGTTATTTCAGTGTCGTCAAATTGGTTTTCAGGTTAGGCCCTCCTGGAGGCAAATTTGAGCCAACAGCCTGACTGTTTAATAAAGTGAGGTGCCGTTTTCAACGTGCTTAGCAGATGTGATGTGTCACTGAATAGATGGCAGATACCATTCTGATCCTGGATTAGCGCAGGGCACAGACTCCACATTCTTCCCTTTCGAGTTATTTTGCTTTTTGCCGTTTGCTTGTTTGCCTTCAAATGCTCTCTTAATATTTCTCTGCACTTGCTCTGCCAGTTCCCTACTGTGCTGGTATTTGGAGCTGGTTCTCAGGCTGCCTTCTCTTGCTGATTGCGTGTGTGCGCCTGGTTGGATATATTTATTTTTTAATTTGGGACTGGAGCTGAGGGGGTCTGTCTAACAGCCTTGTTGCTCCTGGTCCAAGAAGCTGGCAGGGTTCCAGCACCTGGCCATGACATACAGCACCCTTCATGAAACCAGACAGAATTAAACCCTTTGTTTCCTGTTTGCCTGGCTGGCTTAAAAAAAAAAAAGGAGCAGAAAAGCAGAGAGACGAGAGTGCCCAACAAGACAGTCTTTGTATTAATTTAATTAATCAGTTTAGTGGAGAGGGGGGGGGAAGGAGGATGGGCGCTCATGTAATAAATGCATGTTTTTCTTAGGGGTTTGAGATAGTTGTGTTACAAATGTGGGACCTGCAGGACTCATTAGATACTTGATGTCCTCTTGTGATCTGGCGCTAGGGGGATTGTCCTTTAATTAATATTTATTTTACTAAATTTAGACACTGTTTGGTTGTAACAACAAAGCAAAACAGCTCAAAACAGTTTACAATGGTATAAAATGAAACATTAGAAAGTATAGATTGAAAAAAGGTATTAAGGCATTTAAAAGATGAAAACACACGTAACACGGGTGGTGCTGTGATCTAAAACACTGAGCCTAGGACTTGCCGATCAGAAGGTTAGCGGTTCGAATCCCCACAATGGGGTGAGCTCCCGTTGCTCGGTCCCTGCTCCTGCCAAGCTAGCAGTTCAAAAGCACGTCAAAGTGCAGGTAGATAAATAGGTACCTCTCCGGCAGAAAGGTAAATGGCATTTCCGTGCACTGCTCTGGTTCACCAGAAGCGGCTTAGTCATGTTGGCCACATGACCTGGAAGCTGTATGCCGGCTCCCTCGGCCAATAAAGCGAGATGAGCGCCGCAACCCCAGAGTCGGTCACAACTGGACCTAATGGTCAGGGGTCCCTTTACCTTTACCTTTAACATCTGCATGTCTGAATGGACTTGCCCGAACAAAACAAAGTTTTAAGCAAGCACCGAAAATAGTAGAAGGAAGGCACTTGCCTGATGTCAATAGGCCGGGAGTTCCAATGTTTCAGTGCTGTCACACAGAAAGATCGGTTTCTTCAAATGCAGAACAGATATTATATGGCACCTGCAGAACAGTAGCAGTTCTGCAGATCACAGTGCTTGGTTGAGTGGGCATATATGGGGAAAGGTGATCTTGCAGGTAAACTGATCCCAAGTTGTTAAGAGTTTTATAGACTAAATAGTAACACCTTGAACTTGACTAGGTGGCAAATCAGCAACCAATGCAGATCTCAGAGCGCAGGTGTTACATGACATGACAAGGTCTCTCTCCTGTCAACAACCACAACTGCTCTACATCATTGTACAGCCTCTGGATCAAATGCAATGGAAGCCCCACATGGAGAGCATTGCAGTAATCCAGCCTTGAAGTCGCCAGTGCTGGAACTAGTCTGGCAAACCCCGTACCTCCTTGTGCTTCTTCCCTTTTTCCCCTTAGCTTATAGGGCATCTGTTTGCAGTGCTATGAGACCTCTGTCACTCAGCATCTTAATTTCCCGGAAGAAATTATAAATTAGCATATGCAAAATTGTGTGGTGGACCTGTTGCCCCCAAGTGTTTTGAAGTACCCACCAAAGACCCTGACCTATCCCAAAGTGTACAGTGGTACCTCTGGTTACAAATTTAATTCGTTCCGGAGGTCCATTTTTAACCTGAAACTGTTCTTAACCTGAGGTACCACTTTAGCTAATGGGGCCTCCAGCTGCTGCCCCACCACTGGCACATGATTTCTTTTCTCATCCTGAGGTAAAGTTCTTAACCTGAGGTACTACTTCTGGGTTAGCGGAGTCTGTAACCCAAAGTGTTTGTAACCCGAGGTGTTTGTAACCCGAGGTACCACTGTATTCCATAATCAACCATCTAATATTTGCCCCCTCCTCTCAGCCCTTCCAGCTTGAGCTTGCTGGAGTCCCCAGTCATGGTAGTGTTGTGTTTGTGCGTCTGTTTCACGACGCAATGACTCACACTTAAATCAAGGCATAGGTATGTGCTAAAAGTCTTGGTTCAAGTCAGGAATGACATTTAAGGCCGATGGGATAAAAACAAACAAACTGGTATATTTAACTTTCTGAAACCAGTCCCTTCTCTTACTTAACTTCTTAAATTTTAGGTATAAATTGCCTAAAATGTTCCAGCTTCTAAACAGCTGCTATGTATCTGAAGAAGGCAGGTGAGCCGACTCTAGAGGTCCTCTGCTGGGGTGTAAGCTTTGGCCCATGCCCAATAATGCGGACTCCTGACGCTAAACTTTCATGAGTCTATACTGATGTTGCCATGCTTCTCAGTCAATGGGTGAAATAGACCAGGGCTACTGAAAAGTCGTGGTTGGTTGTGCTACCTGGGTTTTGTGGGAATGTTCAGGGATGCAGGAGACGATATATTGTCTGATTATATCCTTATCCAACTTGTGTTAACAAGTTCCCCAATTTCAGCAGAGTAACACATTCCCCTTTATTTTAAGTTTGCAATGGCAGCGTGAGCTCAGGCTCACTAAAGCCTCTATAATAACTGTTCTGGTATTTTCCCCTTATTCCCTCATAAAATAGAAGAGACGACACAATCCTTTACAAAAGTATAAAAAGAGTTTACTCACATTCTGTTCACAATCAGATCCCAGAAGGCAGACTTAGCTTAATGAAGTAACATACACTTGGAATCTATCTCTTAAGAAGACAGTCCCTTTGTTCTCTCTTGGCTGGGAGCCAAGAGGGCATCTTTCATTCAGTAGATGTTGTTTCTTCGATGCATGTGGTGAAAGAGAGAGAGATGGCTGCCCTGCCCTGTGCTTTTGTCATTACCTGCACAGGTGAGGCCACACCCACCTCTAGTCACATGCAAAGGAAGTCTGTCCCAGCCCAGAAGGAAACAGGAAGTTTACCTGCTGGCTGGACAAACATCCCTCCCCATGTGTAAACATGTTCACTCTAGGAATGTTGTACTTGACTGCTCTTGTGTTTCACATCCCACAGGTTTCACAGATTTGGAAGGGAGGTGATTGCAATGAGCTGCTTGGCTCCATCACCAGTGATGACAGCTGATGGGTGGGTGGGTGTAGCTTGGGGAAAATGGCCTGGTGGGCTAAGATTGGCCCATGGACTAATTCCCCTCCCCTGCTTTAGGACAACTATTCCTTAAACGTGCAGGGCATTAGCAAGTTAACAGCAACAGAGGGCATGGCCCTCAGTAGAGGATTGTCTATTCTTGGCTGTGTTTGGGGCCTCTACTGAAGACCTTCAGTTTTTCCCAACAAGGTTTTTAAGTGGAGATATTTATCCCAGTCTGTTTGGGTGGTTATTATTATTCATTGAATGTTTTAAATACTCATTTTTAATCATTTTTATCGATAAATTGATTGCTTTGTTCTCATTTGTAAACCGCTTTGAGGTTTGATTACAATCAAGCAGCATATACAAGTTGTTCAGTTTTAAAAAAACTCACCCAAATAGATGGGATGAAATAAAATAAACTTGAACACAGATTCAGAGAATCAGAAGCCAAATTCTACTTGAGTGATGAAGCTTTCCTATCATGGATGGCTCTAGAACAGCTGTTTCTGAGGGGTGGGAAGACTTCAGAAAAAATGGTGGAACTCCTTCGTGTGCTTCCCGACACAAGTAGATGTACCTTCTGCACGTCCATGGGGCTCCCTGGATCCTGCCTGTAGAACCTGGATCACACAATGGCCATAAAATTCTGTTGAAAGATGTCCATTGTACCCATGAGCTCCTTGTTGCTGTAGAGTGATAGGGAAGGGTTGAGCATGTGGATTGTATTCAGAAGTTCCCAGGTTCTTAAAATAAAAATAAAAATTATGATTTTCAATTTTATACATTTCAGTAATTTTGCAATCATTTTAACATTTCAAAACTCAACTTCCTTCCCCCTCTTTCTGCAGTACCTTAATTTTATTTTTTATATTTTCCGCATATTCCAAATTAACTTAATCATTTATTTGTTGGCTTTCGATGTATACTCTTATAAAACTGCAGCTTATTACAATAATCTTCCTAATGTTCTTATCTGTTTACAGTTTGTAAATATTCAACAAACCATTTCCATTCTTTTATAAAAAGTTTATCTTGATTTCTCATTTTTCCTGTAAGTTTTGCCATTTCTGCATATTCCATAAGTTTTTGTATCCATTCTTCTTTTGTCAGGACAACTTCTTCTTTCCAGTTTTGGGCAAATTCTTGCTGCTGTAGCCACATATATGAATAAATTCCTTTACAGTTTGGGTAGTTCTGTCCCTATAATTCCACAAAAGGTCCCAGGTTCAGTCCTCACCATCTCCAGTTAGAAATGTTCAGGGAGCAAGCAATGAGGAAACGCTCTCTGCCCAAGACTGTAGAGAGTCAGCACTACTTAGAGTCAATAGATCTTCACTAGATAGACAAATAGGTTGACGGTATAGACAGCAGCTTGCATATGAATCTCTGGTTTACATCAAGGCAAGAGCACCTTGAGCTTAACTTTTAGCTGTGTGTTCTTATGATGATTTTTTGGAATTGTCTCCATTGGATTCAAACCCAATGGTACCCTTATTGGGGGTTCCAATTATTATTATTATTATTATTATTATTATTATTATTATTATTATTATTAAAGAGAGGTCTTATTCCATCTTTTCTTCCCAGGTGGCAAAGTTATTGATTGTTCTACATGTGCACACTCCTGATCTGGAAGATAAATTTGGAAGTGCAAGCTGCTCTATCTTCACCTGTCAAACAGTCCAAAATGGTATGTCAATCTCTCTCTATGAATTGCTGTGCTTTTCTCAATGGCCTCTTCTCCCCAAGTCTGTGGGCTGACAGCCCACATTCTACACTTAAAAGAATTGTATGCTCTTAATGAGGGTTGTGTCCAATGTTAGTTCTACGCAGAGTTGACCCACCTGGTTGTTTCCAATGTAGCACTAAATTAAGGTCACTTGTGTTTGTTTCACTGGCAAAATGTTTGGTGGCTGCTGGACATTATTGTGCAAGAGACTACATAAGCAGAATTCTTACACTAGTGGACAGAGAATGTTAGATTAACAGCCATGTGTAATTTACATCCATTAATTCTAATGGATCTACTCTGGGTAAAAGTTAGTTGGATACAAACTTCTGTTTCTGTTTATTCATTCCAATTAATGAAAACCTAGTGGCTGTGTACCAGTGGGTCTTCTTCTTAGGCGATCACTCGTAGCTGAGTAATATTGCATTCCATGATCACAGTTTTAACAGTGAGTCTGTAAGTGACTGTGGAGGCCAATTTTGGATCCACACATCCTTCCATAGTGGGGACATAGGTTTCCGGGCAGGAGTTGATCACGGTGAGGGTTTGCCAAGCGTGCCTTCCTCTTAGCACGTTTCTCCCTTTTGTCCTGAGTCTGAGCATCTTCAAAGCCCATTACACCTTTGGTAAAGGCTGTTCTCCAATTGTCTATGTTTATACTACATTTACTGCCCACGTCAAGCACGTTGATATTTCCCCGTGTGATCTTGGGGACTCAGGTAGCGAAGGAGGAATCCCAATGTCTGACATTTAAGGAGAACTGGCAAGCTGTCAGATGTGTAACAGGACTTGTCTTGTTGACCACCAGCCTCAATGAGCAACTGTATTCCTGCATTGCTTCCAGTTGTACCTGTAGCCAGAGCACTTACTTTTCTCTGTGTGGATGTACTGGTTGATGGTGTCTATTGAGCTCTGTGGTTCAGTACAAGGTTATCAACCATCTATACCTGATAGGGACATCACCCTTCTCTCAGTGGTGTTGTCAGGGCAGGATGTCCAGGGGGCTGCTCAGCAGAATGAGCAACAGGACCCCCCCAAATGCAGTATATTACCAGATTGAAGTAATAAACATTGCTAGCTAGAAAGGGGTGGAGAGGACACACACAAAACCATCAAGGCAAGAGTATAAGATTACTTGCCCGCACCCCTGCACTTCCTTTCTCGAGAACTGAATTTTGCAACTTTGCATTCGGAGTATGTTAGGAGGACTTTATGACAATAACTGATGGGAACATATAGATTTAAAGGACAGTGGTACTTGAGTTTTTAAATTCATTTGGCTGAGCAAGCACTGGAGCATGAACAGAGGCTAACAGCAGGCCTTTCTTCAAGGCAGGAAGTTTGCCACCTGCACACTGGATCAGCTGTTGTTGAACTACAACTCCCATCAGCCCCAGCCATTACTGTGGCCAATAGTCAGAGAGGATAAGGCTCACATTCCCTGCCAGCTGTTATTCAGAGGCCTATGATATTGGAGGTAGTTCACAGCTCTTGTGGCTTCTAGCTGTTGCTAGCTCCCTGCCCCATGAATTTGTCTAGCCCCCTTTTAAAGCCAGCCAAGTAGGTGACCACCATTGCATCATGTGATATGCATTGCATACTTCAGCTGTCCACTGTCGGAGGCAGTATGCCTCTGAATACTAGTTGTGGGGATTTGCAATTCAGAAGAGTCTGTTTCATTAATGTCTTGCTTCTGGATTAGATGGGCCTTTGACCTAATCTAGCAGAACTCTTCTCGTGTTCTTAGAAAGTACCATCTCTTGGTTTTCCTGAATCTCCCCATTGCAGTATCTTTACTAATCTGCTGGCTTTTGACCACATTACAAAGCCCTACATTCGCTTAGTATAAAAGTGATAACTACAGCGAAGGCTGAGGACGCGGGTGGCACTGTGGGTTAAACCACAGAGCCTAGGGCTTGCCGATCGGAAGGTCGGCAGTTCGAATCCCCACGACGGGGTGAGCTTCTGTTGCTCGGTCTCTGCTCCTGCCAACCTAGCAGTTCAAGAGCACGTCAAAGTGCGCAAGTAGATAAATAGGTAACGCTCTGGCGGGAAGGTAAATGGCGTTTCTGTGATCTGCTCTGGTTTGCCAGAAGCGGCTTAGTCATGCTGGCCACATGACCCGGAAGCTGTACGCTGGCTACCTCGGCCAATAAAGCAAGATGAGCGCCGCAACTCCAGAGTTGTCGCCAATTGGACCTAATGGTCAGGGGTCCCTTTACCTTTTACAGTGAAGGCTGGTCCATTAAGGCAAATGAGTCAACTTCCCCCACAACCTTAGCCTGCCTTCAGCCAGCTTCTCATCTGTCTCACTTCCTATTTACAACCAGCCCAGGGGGTGGCCCTGCCTGTCAGCTTCCTCCTTCTTAGTCTCAGCATTGCCCTTGTGGAACTCAACCAGGAGGAGGATACTGACAAGACTAGAATCAGTTGGCTCTACCTGTTATTTGATCTGGCGCCACCTACTGTTGGGCTCCCTGCCTTCCTACCTATCAGGGCTACAGGGTCCCAGCTGCTGCTGGATACACATTTCCTGTTGTGAGAGGAGAAGTGCCTAACATGAAAGTTTCCCCTCTGATTAAATCTGCCCCCCACCAAGCACAGCACGGCACAGCACCCTGCAGATCCCATTTACCCCCTGCCACTCCCTTTCTTCCTAAGCTTCAAGCATCCTAAGGAGGCAGCGCCGGCGCCAAGTTCACTACAAATCCTCCCAGGGATGGCATGGCATGTGCGCATATCTCAGACACCACTTTAAAACCACTTCCTTAGGGGGACTGGAGACTGCAGAAAACCAAGGCTCCAATTGACCTTTTCTGTTACCAATCCATTGAACAGGAGAAGAATTCCTCAGCCATCCTTGCCCACAGGGAATAAAACGTGATGTTTAGAAGCTTCCTTTAAAAGAAAGAAAGGAAAGGAAAAGGTCTAACTGCAAGGCCAGATTAGAATGCATAGCAGATCTGTGCTTGGGGATTCCACACACCTCCACCAGCATTTTCTGTATGCATTTTTCATTGGTTTTAAAACAAAAACGTTTAGGGATTTTTAATACCACCAATCCAATCCAGTACCTCAAGACTTAAGAGGCAGACCAATGTATCAATGTATAAAACCTAACCAGGAAGTATTGCAACGGAAATAGTAGCAGGTAGCAAGTTGTAATATTTGTGTGAGTGCTTTCAAATGTTCACCTAGAATCTCTTGTGTGTACAATCTTATAACAGCCCTGTAAGGTGAGTCAGTATTATTATTTTAATGCTCCTATTGCAGATGTAAGGGTAGTGTGTTGAATGCCCCCTTGTGAGATTTATTTGAGGCACAGCTGCTTGTACCTAGGGACATGCATATTTAAGTTTCTCTAAGTTTCTCATTTTCCCAACCTGCTCTTTGCATTTCCACACCAATGTGTTTTTTTAAGCCCTTATGAAAATTAATCTGAAGGTTCCTCCTAATATACACATTTTTGCAAATCACTTCCACCTAATATAATGCATTTAGCATGCTCTTCTCATGAATATAGGCGTTTGTATGCACACTCTAATCTATGGAGTTTTCTGCATATTGCTTGGCTGGGGAACTGCGCTGCGAAATTCAGAGAAGTGCAAATTCCAAAGGATGGCTGTGATTCAGTTCACGTATTGTTTCATAAACGTGTGAGCCTACATAACTGTTTGTGTATGTTCATTTCAATCTAAGAGAAATATCAAAACAATTCTTAGAAAGTCATTAATTACATATCCTTTGCAGACTTAGAAAAAACAACAGCAATGTGAATGCATACCAATAGTATTTGCTTGACTGATTTCCATTCTTGACCGCAGACGAGCAGGCAAACTGCAGCAATTTCTGCTTCCTTGTCCGTTAGCATCAGGATTATCAAACATTCCTTGAAACACTCCACCAGCTACAACTAAGTGGAGCTAAATGGTATAAAATATACCTTCACTTTATCGCTGAGAGAGCTGCCACGCAAAAGATGGTGCGGGTTGTTGCTGCAGAGAAAGAGGACTAGAAATGGCAGCGCAGAATATCCTGGCCAAACATGACAGAAAACTCCCTAATATTAAGAGATGTTGGATGGGGAGCAGACTGCCTTGGGAGGTGGTCCAGTATCCTTTGATGCAAGGTGTTTAAGCAGAGGCTGGACAACTGTCTATAAGGGCCGCTGTAGCAATGCATCCTGCATTGTAGAACTTAGTTGGATATCACCCTTTTGGTCTTAAATGTGCTGCAGAAATACAGCATAGGCTTGACTCTTTTATACATGGACTTTATGGGACCTGGCCAGGGCCGGATTTAGGTTTGATGAGGCCCTAAGCTACTGAAGGTAATGGGGCCCTTTATATGTCCAGCTGTCCTTTGTCAACAACAAATTGCCGCTGTTTTTTGTGTTGAATATATGATATATGGACCTAATAGGTATCTAGAGCCATTTGCACATGTTGCCATGCAGCCAGTTTATGCCGAATATAAAAAGGTAAAGGTAAGCCAGTGTGGTATAGTGGTTAAGAGCGGTAGTCTTGTAATCTGGGGAACCGGGTTCGCGTCTCCGCTCCTCCACATGCAGCTGCTGGGTGACCTTGGGCTAGTCACACTTCTCTGAAGTCTCTTAGCCCCTCAGTGTTTGTTGTGGGGGAGGAAGGGAAAGGAGAATGTTAGCTGCTTTGAGACTCCTTAAAGGGAGTGAAAGGCGGGATATCAAATCCAAACTCTTCTCTTCTTCTTCTAAAGGACCCCTGACAGTTGCGTCCAGTCGCAGACGACTCAGGGGTTGTGGCGCTCATCTTGCTTTACAGGCCGAGGGAGCCGGTGTTGGTCCGCAGACAGTTTTTCTGGGCCATGTGGCCAGCATGACTAAGTCGCTTCTGGCACAACCGAACACCAAAACCAAAGCAGCGCATGGAAACGCCATTTACCTTCCCGCCAGAGCAGTACCTATTTATCTACTTGCGGTTTTTTGGTGAGCTTTTGAACTGCTAGGTTGGCAGGAGCTGGGACCGAGCAACGGGAGCTCACCCTGTCGTGGGGATTCGAACCGCCGACCTTCTGATCAGCAAGCCCAAGAGGTTCAGTGGTTTAGACCACAGCGCCACCTGCGTCCCATGCCTAATGTAGGCACCCTGTATATAGAAATGAGCAAACCAGTGATATTTTAGGGAGCAGGATAGCAAGTGGGGCCCATTACTTACATCCTAGGAGCCTACACAACACAAAACACTGTTGCTGTATGTAGGTTTTATTTTCTTTATTTTTTATCTTATATTTTGGAAATGTACATCCAGGTTTTTCTTTCCTTTAAATTTTTTTGGGGGGGCCCAAGAGAGTGGTGCCCTAAGCTATAGCTTGTTTAGCTGATACGTAAATTTAGCACTGGAGCCGGCCACATATAACTCTGCATATTGCTAGTTGAACTTTTCAAAAATGACATTTAGCAAGCAGTAGGGACATAAGCGGACACTTAAATCGAATCATATATAATTGTAGAGTTTGATCCCAAGGGTCATCTAGTCCAACCCCCTGCAATGCAGGGATCTCAACGCACAGCCTCCCCCATCCAATTTGGAATCTACCAGACCCTGCTTAGCTTTAGCAAATGTGCTAACAGTTTTATTGCTGCATCACCAGGGAATTGCTACAAGCAGTGGTCTGATGCAAGAATAGCTCGATCGGGTCAGAACAGCCAAATTCCTGTTTGAAATAGATTCCTCCCCCATCCTTGCATCGCGTCATCTCGCCAACTATTTTCAGCTTCATTCCAGCAGGAGCGCTTCAAGGTCTCATGCAGAGATCCTTCCCAGCCCTCCTATCTCAGATCCCCTTTTAGCTGAAGATAACAGGGATTGAATCCTGGGGCATTTCTGCATCCCAGGCATGTGCTCAACCCCAGTACCATGGCCCCTTCCCTATAGCAACACAGTAAACAGAGAGCGGTAGCTGCTACCCATACACATTTGATGCTGCCAGTTTTTTTGGTGTATGGTGAGCATATGTTGTCTGTCTTTATTATTCCCTTTTAAAAAAGGAGAGAGGATGGATGGTCCAGGTTCTTAGTGTTTTTGGACCTGCCAACTCTGATTTAAAGAACAGGGGGGGGGGAGCGTGTTCTCCTTCATGGAGAGTACGTGTTGCGGTGGGGGCCGCCAGGACACTCCAAAGTTGGGGGGCGGGCTAATTGATCGTTGGCCACTGATACGATTGGGGCTTCCCTTGTTGTTGGGAAGAAGTTAATGTTGCCATTTTTTGATTGACAGCCAGAAATAGTAAAACTCCTTGCATGAGGCCAGGGCTTCCTCTTTTCGCCCATGCATCAGATTGCCCGTCCCTCCCTCCCTAGAATAGGGTTGTTCGCTTTGACCTTGCTATGCCTGTCATGGGGTTGTCTGCTTTGGAGCGGAGGCCTGGTAGGAATTTTGTCCATCTGGCTGATTGGCTGGGGCCATTTGGTTTTTGCCTACTGCGTAGCAAATCGTCACAACTTGTAAGGTTCGCAGTTAGGCATTGGTTTATGGTTTGGTTGGTTGAGGGGCATGGATTGGCTGTGCCTGCCCCTCTAATGCTGCTGCTGCTGCAAGGGATTCCGTTAAAGGAATTGGGGGCTAACTATTGCTTGTCCAATCTGTCAAGGGGGCTCGAGCCATAGCAATGAGCTCCTGGTTGCATTTGGGGTGAGGGCAGGTTCCCTGCTCCGCGTAACCCCCAAGTGTATTCCCCCATTCTGACTTTCGCATTGTGCAGAATGTCAGTCTGTCCCCCATGGGGGGGGGGGCAGATAGTCGCAACCAATGCCTACGCAACCACTCACAAATTTGTATTTTAATAAAGTTGTGGCCAAAATTATGCCAAAAATCTTAAACAAAAACTTCTGTGTGATGTGGGAGTTATTGGGGTGGACCTGGGGACCTCGATACGCAAATGTAAGCGTTTGCAGTTTTTTATGTTTTCCTTTATAATGTGAATTGTGAAAACCTCCAAAACTCTTACTGTAAAATCCCAGACATGTTTATTCAGATGCCAGTCCCACTAAGCTCAATGGGGCTTCCTCCCCAGAGTTTGTGTGCCTAGGAAGGACAGCTTTTTAATATCACTTAAGGCTGGTTTGCATCATACTTTCTCTTGCACAAGCCCTCTCAGCTGTTCTCCGAAAGTGGAAGGGACGCGGGTGGCACTGTGGTCTAAACCACTGAGCCTGTTGGGCTTGCTGATCAGAAGGTTGGGAGTTCAAATCCTTTACCTTTACCTTTATCGAAAGTGGAGGAGTTGTGAAAGGTGTGACCTGGGATTTTTGCAGTCCCAAATAGGTAAAAAGGCAAAGGACCTGTCAGGGAACTGCCATCAGAGGCACGGGAGAAGGAGAGGGTCTCTGATTCTGCAGGGGAAGGTCCAAGCGCTAGAGGGAGACTCAGCCGGGAAGAAGGGGAAGAGAATGAGTGTAACACCAGGGATCCAGGAGAGCAACGGGACAGGGAGGTGCAGGGGCTCCAGGACTCTTCGTTGGAAGTTAGCAAGGAGAGCCCAAGCACCCCGCTGCCCATGGCCACCCTGCGCGGGAGACTCCCGCGCAGTGAGAGGCGGAGACGATTGGGCGTCAAACAACTCTTATGTTGGCAACGCTTTAAGAAACGCCCACAGACAGATTCTACGAGTGACTAAGGGCAGCCACGCTGAGATGGGCTGTGCAGTCCGGAGGGTTTAACCAGGCAATCTAATGCTCAAACGGAGCAGGATTACGCACGAGTAACTCCCAACCCATTATAGGACCCCTGGACGATTAAGTCTAGTCAAAGGCGACTATGGGGTTGCTGCGCTCATCTCGCTTTCAGGCCAAGGGAGCCGGTGTTTGTTTGCAAACAGCTTTCCAGGTCGTGTGGCCAGCATGACTAAACCGCTACTGGCGCAATGGGACACGGTGATGGAAACCAGAGCGCATGGAAATGCCATTTACAAATGCAGCTTTGTAAGACACCAGCCTTACAGTTGCTAACCGTACTGGGTGGGTGTTGCAGTAGGCACTGAAAAAAATCATGTGAAGGTGGGTTTCTCTGAGAATTACACAGCGCTATCAACAGGCAGTGTTTTGAGGAACAATGCAAACAAGTTGGCAGTAAACACAAGTTTTGGATCAGAGTTATCAGAACTAACCATCTCTTAAACCCATTCTCACGCAATTCAGTCTATACTTCTCTCTCTGGACCAAATTCCTGCCACCACCCCAGATCATCAGTTAGGGGATGGGTGAAGGTGTTTCTCTCTGTTTTTCTTTTCCCCAATCTTAATTTCAGTTCTCCACATTTCCATATAATTCCCCCCTTTTTTTATAAAAAGAGCTCTCATGAAAATTCATCAGCAAATTTCTGCAAATATACACATCTGTAAGCAATTTTGCCTAAAAAAACACACTTTTGCAAAGCAATTTTCTGTAATATAAATAATATTTTAATGTTATTTTTACAAATACAGGCTTTTTTAGCCTGCTTTTCACCACGTCATGCATTTTTCTGCGCACATTACGTGGCTGGAAAACTGCACTGCAGTTTCAAGAAGCGTGGCTTTCGAAGGATGGCTGTGTTTTGCTCTGCACATCATTTTGGAAAGTCCAAATTAGCTAGGATCACCTTTAAAAACAAAGCAAATTGAATTTCTCTTTCATCCCGACCATCGTATTGTGCTCTCTGCAACTGCCTGCTCTGATGTACCTTAACGTTTCCCGTTCCAGGTGATCTCGTTCTTTCCCCTCCAAACGCAAACCTCTAACCAGATTCATTGCGTGAGTCCATGGTCAGTTTCAGGTTGATAACATAAACTGCCATTTCTGCATCAAATTACTTGAGTAATGTAGTATATTGTGGTCCAAAAATTTCAGCATTTAACAGTTTAATTGGTGGTATTTGTTGGCAAGCTTCTAACTCAGCATTTTTGCTGTGTTGCCAGAAGAGAGATGGACTTGCCTCCAGAGCCGCTTTGATTTTTGCACTCTAGACTTGTGGGAAGCAATTATACCTGCAACGGACATAAGAGGAAACTTACGGGGGTGGGGAGAGGTTTGAGTACAAACAGGCGTTCCGCAGTCAGTAGGAGTTTTGGCGGACAAATATATTTTGCTTGGTGATATTCAGATTTTACGCTTTGAATTTAACACCACAAAGGGTCTTTTAAAAGTCTAGGATATGCTGTATGCTGCTTGATTAATGATGGATTTCCGTTTTTGTGCTGTTGAAATAGCTACAGAAGGGAATTACATTCAAAAGTTTTAAGATTTATTAATAATGAACAAATTAGGGCAGCAAATTAGGACTCCAACTGAGGAGGAAGCAATCCAATGGTTTCATGGAAGACTAGAGGTCAGTCATCACATATTTCGATGTTGAGCCAGTGAACGGGGACAGCCAAATTACTGGAGCCAAATTATAACTCTGTTCAGATGTTCATCATGTAGGTAAATTAGGAGTGGGGAGTCTCAGGCCCAGTGGCCAAATCTGTCCCTATCAGACCCTCAGAGCTAAGGATGTCCTCTCAGACTCTCTTTCCCCCCATCTTAAATTCAATTCTCTACATTCTGCAGCAATCTACAATTAAAAAAAATCTTCATGAAGATTCATTCACATTTTAGTGTGAATTTCCCCCGAGAAACACATTTTCCATGCATTTTTGACTAATGTACACATTTTTGCAAGAAATTTCCTCTAAAATAGTGCACTTTTGTTTGTTATTTTTGCAAATACACTTTTATGCACATTCCCCTCTAATATATGCACTTCTATTCATGCTGGTGAACTGCGCACAAAATTCAGAGAAATGTGACTCAGGGAGCTGATTTTTCAAAGCTGTGATAGGACAGCAAACAGTTGTTGTTCTGGCAGCAGCTGCATCGCCAGACCCGACCCCTATCCTTTTAACGGTTTGTTTTAGGATATATATTGGGAGAAAGAATGTGGATAAAGTCAAACTGGAGACAGCATGATTGCAAAGTTGTAGATTTACTGCCAAGAAAGTGGGGAGTCGCTTGTGAGTTTTTCTGCCTTTGGTGCCAGAATAGCTGGCCTGGCCTTGACTCTGCACCTTGACTTTAGGAGAGGTGGCACCATTAGCATCAAAATGTCTTGGCAAGCCCTATCCATAATATAGGGGAATTTGCATCCCACTGCAAGGAAATTGCTTCTGTTCCCTTTTTAGAGACTGGGACCTCCTAGAGTCTGGATAGCCTGGACAGTAGTTCAGACATTTATTATTCTTGTGGGATAGGGTGGAGGTATTGGTTTGTGTTTTTTGGTTCTTGTTTCTATCGTGTACTTTGTGTTTTTATATCATATTTTTATGTTGTGAACCTCCCTGAGATCTAGGGATCATAGGCAGTATACAATTATTATTATTATTATTATTATTATTATTATTATTATTATTATTATTATTATTATTTTATTTCAGATGTAGCGTTGGTTCAGACTGACCCCTAGTAATTGGCTTTAGTTAGGAATCTGAGCCTTAGTTTGTAGAAAGCATTGTGGGTAGCTCTGCAGTAAGTAGTTCCACATAACTGGGCTCTTTGTTTACCGTTGCTCTTAAAGGTAAAGGTAAAGGGACCCCTGACCATTAGGTCCAGTCATGAATGACTCTGGGGTTGTGGCGCTCATCTCGCTTTATTGGCCGAGAGAGCTGGCATATAGCTTCCGAGTCATGTGGCCAGCATGACTAAGCCGCTTCTGGCGAACCAGAGCAGCACACGGAAACGCCGCTTACCTTCCCGCCAGAGTGGTACCTATTTATCTACTTGCACTTTGATGTGCTTTTGAACGGCTAGGTTGGCAGGAGCAGGGACTGAGCAATGGGAGCTCACCCTATTGCAGGGATTCGAACCGCTGACCTTCTGATCAGCAAGCCCTAGGCTCTGTGGCTTGGCTCCAGGAATCCTGACAAATTCTGGGCCATAGGCTAAAGAACAGTTCTGTCATCCCAGAAAAAGTTCACTTCGCAGAAGTGAACAAGCCTAGCAGCTCTAGGCTTGTTCACATGTTATACTGAACACCAGTACAACAAGCTATCTCTGCACAGGTACATGTTTTTGTGTGAAAGAGTGTATACACTTGCTGATCTGTACAGCTCAGCTATGGTATGTTATTCACATACAGCATGCTTGTCGAATGCTACATGTATGGCTGTACAGCTCAGCTATTTATTTATTTTTTGCACAGTTTGCATACGTGTCGATTGTGACACGCACAGCCCTTTTGAAAGTGAATTCTCTCCAGCTAGTTGGCTGTTTCCTTTCCTTTCTCTCCCCCAACATTTTGTGAGAGGATGTGACTTGCACACACATTTTCCACGAGAGAAGAAAATAGCCAGGCAAATCAATGAAAGCTGAAGTGAAGCTGATGGCGGGCTCAGAGGTGGCCTTGTTTACAGGGTGGTGCAATCTTGAGAGACATTCTTCTAATGCTCAGCCCTTTCTTCAAAGTTTTTCTTTTTAAAGCTGAAACATAAATGGATATGACTTTGCACTAATGTTCTTATGGGGTGTACAAGCTACCTTTCATTGGCCCAGAAAGGGCCTTGGGGTTTTTTATTTTCACACCTGTCCCAAGTGAAGACAAAACATCCACAGGCATTTTGAAGTGCCTACTTTCATCTCCACTGCTGCCTTCTTCCCATCCCCTTGCTCCCAAGGACTCCAAAGCTTTCCTTGGGCAGGAGATGAGAAAGATGGGGGGGGGGAGGCATCATGTTCCCACTGAGGAGGGCATGGAGAATATATGTCCCAGTAGAATGTGCCGCCAGTCATGTCCACTTTATTGATTGGGTGTCACTTTCGTTAATTTCTTTTATGAAGGTTTATAGAGAAAAATACAAAACCTAATATCTTTCCCCTTTGTAAAACCAAATCAAGACTTTTATATAGATACCACAAAAACATTGGGGGGGGGATAGAGTAGGAAAAAGAAAGAAAAAAGAAGAGTAGACAATAGGTTAAAAGGGAAAGATAGAAAAATAAATCCAGAAAGTAAAGAACTTCCAATTCTTCATGTGTCTGCTATATAAAAACAATATTCACTTCGTCCAATCAATACAACACACCACAAAGCCCCTTTCTATAAACAAACATTATCTTCAATCCTCAAATCCAGATGTCGTTATTTCATTTTCTTTTTCACGCAAAAAGTCTATGAGAGGTTTCAAATCTTTTAACAAACGTTAACAGTGACTTTTCTCTGATTAAACGTGTCGATTTCACCATATTGGCTATGTCCGTTCGTTTTACTAGGCATGTGCCCTTCCATCTTTGTTGCGTATACAGTAAAAGTCTCGCAGCCATAATCATATATCGTAACAAAGTTCCATAGTCCTTTTCTAACTGTATATCCATAGATCCCAGCAGGAAAAGTTCTGGTTTCAGCTGAAAATCAATCTTCAAAACTCTCTGTATCAAAGGTGGGGTGTCACTTTCGGCTGAGTGCATCAGAGCATGTAGTCCTTGTGGTCTGTCACTGGTGGAAATGTCACACATTGCTTTGGGGAAGGACCAAAGTTCAGTGGTTGAGCATCTGCTTTGAATGCAAAAGTATTCCAGGTTCAATCCCCAGTATCTCCAGAAATACCAGAGAGCCACTGCCAGTCAGTGTAGACAATACTGACCTAGATAGACCAAGTGTCTGACTCTGTATAAAGCAGGTTCCTATGTTCCCTCCTGCCTGAATTTTTATTGTTATTATTTTGGTGGGTGCAACATGCGGAGGCTCAAGGTGTGGGATGTAAAGGGCCCTGCTCAACGTGCAACTGCTTGCAAACTTTTATCAGCACCAATCTTTGATTACTCATTACTCCCCCTTAATAGGCAGGCCACTTACTCATCAGCATAAATGTCGGGAAATTTGCATACATTATAATGTGCTGGTTTGAGAGATGGTGCTTGCTGCTATGTCTGTGCTTGATTTCTGCTGATTCTCTGTCTTCTTTAGCAGCACAGGCCTGGCTTGATCATGAACCTGGCTTTGCTGTTGAGTTTTTGCCCGCCGAGCCGACTGTGTTGAGCTGTAGCTCGAAAATGTCGACTCCAGTGCAGAACATCTGCCCCTAGGGCACACAGAAATGAGCACAGGGAAGAATGGCCTGTTTTTAAGCTCTTCCTATTTTGTATATTCTACAATACAATAGTTGCTTTAACGCTGTTAATATCCCTTCCACAAAATAAACAGTTTTGTTTCACTACCACCACCCATTTGATATTCTACATTTATTATTTTCATTCCCCTTTCCAGTCACCTTTGCCTTAACCAGCCACCTCACTAGGGAATCCTTTCTTTGGTAGGGTCAGGATGCTGTCAGCAGCTCCCAGCTGCTTGTCCAGGAAAGTATAAAGACAAGGAAAGGTTCCTTACCCTCCTTTTTTATTCAATATTTACAGAGAGGGGCTATAGAACCCAGCCTTAAGGATAATGGCGTTGTCCCAAGTGAATCTCCACCCCCCCCGTCTCTCCCACTTCCTCATTCCTCATTCTCATCCTCTCCTCTATGGGTGCTGCTAGCTGTCCTCTGTCTTTGAGCTCTTTGCTCTCCTACTTTCAAGACTCACCGGGTTCTGGGGGTGGGGGCATGGAATGCTTTCTAATGATACCGTGTCCGTCAGCTGTCACTCCTTCTCCTCCTTCTCCTCCTCACTCATTTCCCCCCAACTTTCCACCTCATCTGCCTCTGAGCTGTGGCCTCCCGCAAACCACGGTTGCAAATCCTCTTCCTCCTCCCTGGAAGGGTCAGGATGGGGGAGGCAGTCTCCACCATTCCTCCTTCTCCTCTGCCCAGCCCCTGGCAGGTAGCAGGAGATAGATGTCTAAACAAACAGCATTATATTTTCTTCAACTTCGCCTTTTCGTCTTCAATATGATTACCTGAAGTACCAATGGCACACACTGTCCCCAGTCTCTGCCCCTGCTCCACCCCGTTTTGATAAGCAGACATCTAATTTCTTAACTGTTGTCTAAATACGGGTAAATAACCAGCGCCATGTGAATTGTCAGCCAGATTTAATGCTAATCTAACATAGTTGTTAGTTTACCATGCTGCACTGAAAAAATATTAATGGCGCACTTGGAAAAATCTAGCTACCTTCACATTTTATGTACAAATACAAAATATATAATAATAGTAATAAAATACTAAAAGTTAGCAAGCATTTAATTATTCTTCACCTTTAAAAAAATCTGCTTTCTAAAAAACAAAGTGTATTCAATTAATCAGTGAATATTTTCTGAAAAATATTTTTAACATTCAAAACATTTATAATTCAGCACGGAATTAAAGCAGAAAAGTGTGCATTGTTGTAAATGTAATAAATGCATGACATCATGACATTTTTCAGAAATAAGATATTATACCCTCTCTTTTCTGCTTTTGGCAATGCATCCTGCTGATTGCTGAAAATCCCATCAGGAGTGGAGAAAATCTGGAGTTGGTTTTTTTTTAAAAAAAGGTTGTCTGTCATTCCAATGCAGGGCGCAGAATGAACAAGCAGTTCCACTACACATTTAAGCACATCAGATTGTATAGGAACCACAACAACAATGACAGTGAGTCAAGCGATATGAATATTGTTTATTTGTGTAGCTGAAGCCATTGCAAAAAAACAATGAGCCAAGCAGAGTCATAAGCTTGGAGATCAAGAACAGTGATGAGAGGTTCAGGGTGAAAAGTCTATCCCGTGATCAGTATGGGCGACTGTTCATGAGCAGCTGAATGTGAGGTGGGATGTTTTTGGGGGCGCGAATTTTTCAATTCCATCAACGAGCTTTTCTGCTTGCTTTTGACAAACTGTGTCACCTTCTCTACCTGGTTCATATGTACAGATGCAAATTTAGAAAGAGTTGCTATGATTTAAATAGGAGTACAATGTGTTTCATTGTGGGGGAGACCGTGATCTGGCGATCTAGGTGCCTGCTATCCAAGGCTGAGGGTTGATGGCGGCAGCAGCTGGTGTGATGAGGCAGAGTTACTAAGCCACTCTCTTGACTGCCACTTTTGCTACACCTGGACAGGACTTTGAGGGAAGGTTGGAGCCATATTGATCAATCCAAATCTCATCACCCCCAGCCCATGGTCAGGGATGAAGGGAGCTGTAACATTTGAGGAGCACATGCTCTCTACCCTGACCTATATGAAAATCAGGAAGATCCAGATGAATGGTACCCAACTTCTGGTTGGGCAGTCCTGCCATGTGTGATTTCGTGCCACAAACCCCCCAGTTATAATAGAGTCATGAATTGGGTTGGTGATCAGCTCAAGAGCTTGTCAAATGCTTTTATTTAGAAGAATTCCATGCTGTCCTTCAACAATTGTCTCAGGGTGGTGTCCAATAATTAGAACAAAAAAATAAAATGCATTCTCACAAAAATAAGTAGACTACTCAAACTTGCAAACTATCTCCTCATTTTCAGTTTTGGGTATGTAGGTTTATCTAGGAGAAAAGCGTGACTGGTTCCGAATGAGGGTTAAAGAGATTTATGTCTCGTACACATCTTGAATAATTATTCCTTTAGAATTCCCTTCACTGTACTTTACATTTTATGTTGGAAATAACTTTTGAAGGCTAAAAAGACTTGACAAAAACAGTACTTCAGAAGTTCGGTTTGAAAACATTTCAGAAGAAATGCGCTGATGAGTTTCCCAGGATGAGGTTACAGGTCAGGGTTAGGGAGAGGGAGTTTGGTATTTTATCTTGGGAATAAGTTGTTTGGTAGAAGAGAGAGAGAGAATGTGATAAAGTCTTGAGTGCTGGGGATGCAAAATAATTAGATGTTTAGAAGTGGGATTTTGAAAACCCACGCTGAGGAGCCTGGATTCAGAGTTGATTGGTCTGCAATTCCTTGTTAACTGGTTAAATTGCTTGCTGAAAAGGCCCAGATTTCTGCCTTCAGAAACTAAAGTATTTGGGGATGTCTACCCATCTTGTATTTTTCTTTGAGAAGCCATGTGTCCTACTCTAGAGAGGATAGCTTTCCCACTTTCAAGGTGTTCTCTACTTGAAGGACTGTCCTATCCAACTCTGGCTTCAATATTTTTTAAAAACCATAAGAAAGAGGGGAGGGGTCAACAGCATTTCCCTTTCTGTCTGGGTGACCTTAGGCCAGTCATTCACTCTCAGCCTAACCTACCCTACAGAGTTGATGTGGGGATTGAATGAGAAGGGGGTCAACCATGTAACCCTCCTTGGAGAAATGGTCCAATATGAATTCATCCCCATGGGTCTCAGCCGCAGCGCGCAACTGGGCAAGTCACTTAACGAATAAATGGGATGGAAGTCAGCTGTGGTGGCTGGTCTGTTAGGGTGAGTGTGGCACTGCCACCTCCACCTGGCGGTCTTCCTGCTTGCAAGCAGCCCAGGGGGTGCCATTGCTTGCCAGCTTCCTCCTCCTTAGTCTCAGTGTTGCCCTTGTGGGACTCAGCCAGGAGCAGGATGGGGACAAAACTGGAACTAGTTGGCTCTGCCTGTTGTTGGCTCTGCCAACTATTGGTCTCTCTGCTTTCTGCCTTACCAGTCCCAATGGGACCAGCCACCACTGCATGCAAGTGGCAAGGTTAGGCCAGGCTGAGTTCCAGGGCCCAGAGACCCCCAGCAGCAGGCAGGAAGGGGTTTCCTGTATGGGGGCACCTGGCTTGCACCCTGTCAGGATGCTGTCAACGGCTCCCGGCTGGTTGCACGGGAAATTATAAAGACAAGGAAAAGTTTCCAGCCTCTTAGGTAATGTTGTTGTCCTGAGTGAATCTCCACCCCCCATCTCTCCCACTTCCTCATTCCTCATTCTCATCCTCTCCTCTCCGGGTGCTGCTACCTGCCCTCTGTCTTTGAGCTCTTTGCTCTCCTACTTTTAAGGCTCGCCAGGTTCTGGGAGATGGAGGGTCGGGAATGCTTTTAAATGACAACGTGTTAGCCAGGTGTTGATCTGGCTCTCCCATGATTTCCCAACTTTCCCCCTCATCTGCCTCTGAGCTGTGACCTCCCTCGACCCCCTGTTGTAAATCTATAATATCTTCCTCTTCCTGGAAGGCAGGATGGGGGAGGCGGTCTCCACCATTCCTTCTCTGCCCATTCCCTGACACACACCCTCAAAATCATGTGCCTGGGGCTATGGCCCCCCGGCCTTCCCCACACTTTGCCCCTGGGCATGGGGTACTGTCAGAATTGCTCCATCAGACGGTCTCAGTGACCGAGGTGGAGCATAAGGAATTTGGGGGTCCTTAAATTGCTTTGGCCCTCAGTTGTTCAGGGCTTTGTGAATTCACACAAGAATTTTGATTCTGGCCCGATAACTAATGGGCAACCAGCGCAGCTGTCTCAGCAGCAGAGTAGCATGTTGCTCCTCTGAACAACCTGCCTGGTGCAGCCCCACCTAAAGCTCATCACAGTGATCAACATGGGATGAGAAAGAGCTCTCAGATGACTTTGGCCTTATTAGCAAGTGTTTGCAGAGCACTTACAGTCAAATGCAGTATGAGAAACTCTGTTTTCCACTTCTTAAATATCCAGCCGAAATGACATACAGTGGTACCTCGGGTTACAGATGCTTCAGCTTACAGACGCTTCAGGTTACAGATTCCACTAACCCAGAAATAGTACCTCGGGTTAAGAACTTTGCTTCAGGATGAGAACAGAAATCGCGTGGCGGCAGCGGGAGGCCCCATTAGCTAAAGCAATACCCCAGGTTAAGAACAGTTTCAGGTTAAGAACGGACCTCCAGAATGAATTAAGTTCTTAACCCAAGGTACCACTGTATCTTTAATTATTTGGCTGCTGCTCTTGCCTCGTAATACTACATTTGTAGTGGAGGTTTTTTTTTTTAAGCCAAGGCATTTTTAAAAATTTGATACAGGGGAAGGGCTGGATTTAAGCGCAGTGCCGAATGATGTCATCTGAAACCTAAAGGGACAGATAGTGCAATGATATCCCAGCTGCCTATCCTAAAATAACTATTTTCGAGTGTCGCAATGAAATCTCTCTGAGAAAGCAAGCACCTGGTTAGGCCCTGTAAAATTAACTTCCATCTGCTTCCATTTACAGTAAGGCCTTCTTATCATTCTCTTGGCATTATCTGGTATATATTTGGCAGGAACTGCCTGTCTTGAGCTATTTACAAGTTGTTCTAGTGGCACGGTGAGTGGAAAGGGATCAAAGCAGCAGCTCTCCTGATTGGTTGTGCTCTAAGTCAGACATGGGGAGCCTATGCCCTTCCAGCTGTTGTTGGACTACAGCTCCCATCATTCCTGACCATTGCCCATGCTGGCTGTGGCTGATGGGAGCCAGAGCCCAACAGCAACTAGAGGACTAAAGGCTCCCTAATCCTGTGTCAGATGATGATGAAACATGCCTACACTCCCTAGGCTGCAATGTAATATATATTGTCAGCTGAACTGCAATCAAGGCCTGGCTGAAAGTCTACTTTAGAACAACATCTAACTCCTTCTTAACCTCTATACCACATTTCTTCTACTGTAGATGGTAGGGGTCAGCAAACTTTTTCAGCAGGGGGCCGGTCCACTGTCCCTCAGACCTTGTGGGGGGCCAGACTATATTTTGGGGGGAAAAATAATGAACAAATTCCTATGCCCCACAAATAACCCAGAGATTCATTTTAAATAAAAGCACACATTCTACTCATGTAAAAACACCAGGCAGGCCTCACAAATAACCCAGAGACGCATTTTAAATAAAAAGACATATTCTACTCATGTAAAAACACACTGATTCCTGGACCGTCCACAGGCCGGATTTAGAAGGCGATTGGGTCAGATCCGGCCCCTGGGCCTTAGTTTGCCTACCCATGGTATAGAGCAAGCATGTCCAACTCCCAAGAGACTGCGATCTACTCCCACTATAAAAGAAAACTGGCAGTGATCTACCCATTGTTGTTGTTGAGCTCAGGATCATCCAGTCGACCAGGGACACCCTGCAATCAACCAGTAGATCACGATTGACCTGTTGGACATGCCTGGTATACAGCAATTCAAGATAAAATTCATAGTTTAGGCATTGCTCCCAAGAGCCTTGAAGTATGTGATGAAAGTTACATATTCCAAATAATAAAGCAGTGGCTCTACAACCACGAAAGACAGCGCTTGTTCCCTCATACTCCAAGATCCTGTTCTCCGGAGGCTTTGGGTATTACAACACCCTACGGAACCTGTGCCAAATATCTAAAGGAACTACTACTCCCCTCCCACCGAAGAGCCTTTATGCTCATGAGATTAAATGCTTTCCCTTCTGCAGTGACAAAGGCAGATTCTCACATGCTCCGTATCAAGCCCGTTTGTGTGCCTGCAACCAAGGAGTACTTGATTCAATGGACCACATTCTCTTAGATTGCTCTTCACATAGCAGACCTCGCCAACTGATGCTGAGCAAAATGTTGGGCTTCTGGCCTATAAATCCGAGAAGCCAAATAAGGTTTCTCCTGGCAGATCGGGAAAAATATATTACTGCTTTGAAGGTGAAGGGACCCCTGACCATTAGGTCCAGTTGTGACCGATTCTGGGGTTGTGGCGCTCATCTCGTTTTATTGGCCGAGGGAGCCGGCATACAGCTTCCAGGTCATGTGGCCAGCATGACTAAGCCGCTTCTGGCGAACCAGAGCAGCGCACGGAAACGCCATTTACCTTCCCGCCAGAGCAGTACCTATTTATCTACTTGCACTTTGATGTGCTTTCGAACTGCTAGGTTGGCAGGAGCAGGGACCGAGCAACGGGAGCTCACCCCATCGCAGGGATTCGAACCGCCAACCTTCTGATTGGCAAGTCCTAGGCTCTGTGGTTTAACCCACAGCACCACCCGCGTCCCTATCACTGCTTTAGTAGCCTCCTTTTTAGCCACAATCTTACCTGAAAGGTTAATAATAATAATAATAATAATAATAATAATAATTTATTTATACCGCGCCCATCTGGCTGAGTTTCCTCAGCCACTCTGGGTGGCTTCCAATCAAGTGTTTAAAAAAGTACAGCATTAAATATTAAAAACTTCTCTAAACTTTCCCAACGATCCATCCTTTCGGGGAACAAGACAGGGTGAAGCAGAATATCTAAGTGCACGCGATCCCAGTGTGACCTTATGATCTTCGACAGCTTCACCCATGTCCTTTTAATTATCCCAGTGACTTGAAATGTTCTATACTGTGATGCCAATAAAGGGATTTGATTTGATTTGATTTGTCAGCTGGAGACAGCAGGTTGTAGAATCACAGAATCATAGCATTGTACAGTTGGTGGGGATCTTGCAGATCATCTAGTCCGGGGGTCGGCAACCTGCGGCTCCAGAGCCGCATGCGGCTCTTTAAAGCCTTTGCTGCGGCTCCGGGGCAGTGGCGAGGGGAGGAGGCGAGGGGCGGAGGCAAGGAGCGGAGGCATAGGCTCAGACTCCATGGGGCCTGAGGGGGCCCGAGCCCCCTCAAAAATTCATTTGGGGGGCTCTGCCCCCCAATAATCTCGGGCGCCCCTCCAGCATCAATCCCCACGCCTGCGCCGCCAGCCCCCGACGGGCGCCCCCTCCCCAGCTTGCCAGCTCCGCACGCGCTCCGCCTCGCCTGCCAGCTCGGCTCCCTCCTTCCCTCGCGCAGCTTGTTTTGAAATTCCCCTTCCAGCTCCGCCACGGCTCGCCCGCTCCCTCCGCCCTCGCCGCCGCCTCCTCCTCCTCCTCCTCCTCCTCCAGTCCCCTCCCCTCGGCTGTCCCCGGCACAGGCTGCCTCACGTACGCGGCTGCAGGCAGCCCCCGGAATGGAGTCCCCGCGCGCGGAAGGGAGTGGCGGGCGCGCAAAAGGAGAGAAAGCCGCCGGCGCGCGGAAGGGGCCGGTGGATGGATGGACCGGCGGGCGGCGGAGGCACCTGGCTGGAGGGAGGTGGCGTGCAGCGGAGCTTCCAGGAGCGGCGGCAAGTTACCAGCGCGTCGCCAAGGGCGCACCTGCCTGGCCGCCAGCTGGAGGCTGAGGGCCGCGCTATCTAGACTTTTGGCTTTTGGTCTGCAGAAAATGCACCCACACCCAACAGGGGGTGAGAAAGGCCTAAATAGCTTTTTATTATCACTATATGTATGGTTCACTGGGGCCCTGGTTAATTTTCTTTGGCATTTTGTGGCATTGATTATGCAGTCGCGGTCGCGTGGAATTCCACGTGGAGTTAGTTGCCTGAAGCCCCTTTTTAGTTGCTTGAAGCCCCTTTTTAAACTTAAGCAGGGGAAAGTTTGGTGAATTGCTGCCAAGGAGTGTGGTGGAGTCTCCTGCTTTGGAGGTCTTTAAGCAGAGGCTTGACAACCATATGTCAGGAGTGCTCTGATGGTGTTTCCTGCTTGGCAGGGGGTTGGACTCGATGGCCCTTGTGGTCTCTTCCACATATGTATGTGAGCAGGTCTTCTCCAACAAGAACTATATTAAAAACAAACACCGATCACGCCTCACAGATGACAGCTTGCAAGCCTGTGTGAAAATGAAGGTGACGTCTTACAGCCCTGATGTGCAGACACTGAGCACTGAGGTTCAGGAGCAAAAGTCCCATTAACCTGGTTACCTGGTTGTAAATTAAATATTTTAATTAGCTATTAATTTGTCCTTTTTTCTTGAGATTGACAGCTGACTGCACGATCCTGTATATATAGCATTAAGGCAAGAAACAATATATGCAGTGTTATATTTGTTTTAAATGTTGCAATGTTTTTGCGGCTCCCAGTTGTTGTTGTTTTTTCGGAAACGGGTCCAAGTGGCTCTTTTTGTCTTAAAGGTTGCAGACCCCTGATCTAGTCCATGCCCCTGTAATGGAGAAATATGCAGCTGTCCCATACTGGGATCGAACCTGCAACCTTGGCCTTATCAGCACCATGCTTTAACCCAGGCATAGGCAAACTCTGGCCCTCCAGATGTTTGGGACTACAATTCCCATCATTCCTAACCACTGGTCCTGTTAGCTAGGGATGATGGGAATTGTAGTCCCAAACATCTGGAGGCCTGGAGTTTGCCTATGGCTGTTCTAACCAACTGAGCTACCCAGACTTTGTATCCAGCATTAGTTCTATTCAGTTCTACTCAGAGAAGACCCACTGAAATTAATGCCCATTAACTTTGTTTTTTTATAATATTTTATTAGGTTTTGTCAATAAACAAGTTTAGAAAACACAAAAGACAAATGCAAAACAAGTACAAAATACAAAAGCACAAAAATACAAAATACAAAAATACAAACATTAAACACAAAAAGAAGAAAAAACACATATAAAAGAAAAACAAAATTTCTCTCTTTCTTAATCTCTCCACTTTAGGTTAACTTATTTTCCTGACTTCCTCACGTCAGCGCTCTCCGGCAACAGCTGCGCGGCTTTGCTCCGTAGAAGTAGCAATTGACTCTCAGTGCCGTGCCACCCCCGATCCGCTCCGGAACCCCTCATGGGGTCCCTTTACCAGTTGGGGGGCGCTTCTGGCACCCGCCGAGTCCCACGGCCACAGGCTTCCTCTGCCTGCAGTTTTTGAAAGGGTCTCCGCTGCGCCGTAGCGGACAGACCCGATTCCTGTGGAGCTTCCCCTTCCGAGCTCAGAAGGAGACCACCATTACCATTGGCGCTGCCTCCGGAAGTCTTAATGCCCATTAACTTTGGCACGTCTCCTCTGAGTAGGGCTGGCACTGGATACGACCCAATAGGTTAGTCATGCTCACCTTGTGCAATGCCATCCCATCAGATGTTGGAAGCCGCCCAGAGTGGCTGGGGCAACCTCGTCAGATGGGCAGTATACAAATAATGCATTATTATGATTATGATTCTATGATTTTATGAGTGTGCCCGCTACAGCCATCCTTGTCTCTCCAAAGCCAGCTTCAATTCTCCCCTCTGAAACATGTGGAGCGCCACTGAGATAGACAGTGTAAAATGATACACAGTGAGGCAGGAAACCCTAACATCACATGGACACTGATATGGTCTGAATTTTTCTAAATTAAAAAAACAACAACAACCAAAGGTGCAGGGAGTTGGGACGGATGTATCTGTCAAGTTTGGTGCTCTCATTTTCTCATTTTTCAAGTCTTTAAGTCAGTCCCCCACATTTCTGTAACAATTTGCAACAGGAAAAAAAAATGCTCATGAAAATTCCTCAGTGTTCGAGTGTGAATTTCTCCCAGTAAAACACATTTTTGCATGCAGTTTTGACTACTGTAATGCAGTTTTGTACATTATTTTCACTAATATATTCATCTTTATGCACCCCCCCCCAATATATGAATCTTTGTGACCGTTATTTGATTGGAGAACTGCATCGCAACATTTGCATAAGTGTGAAATTCAAAGGAGTTTCTCATGTTCCAGTTCTCAAGTTTCAGAAAGTGTGAACTAAGGAGTTGCACCTTTAAATGCAAATTGAATCTAATTTCTCCCCCCTCCCTAGTGGGAACACCTTGACTGTTGGATCTCTCTCTCTCTCCCTCTTTTCTGACCTCAGAAGCAACCCCTTCAACCTTTTCCCATGACAATAAAAGCTTTTGTTCCCTGAGCTGTTTGCTTGAACATGAATGACTAAGGGACTTTGATTGAAGCAGGAAGGAAGGGAAAACAAATTGTTCACTAATGTGCTCATCACTGATGCCATAAGTGTCAGCAGTGTATGAGGAATGTTGCAATTAATCATCGGTAGAAACGAATACCTACATTGGAACTAGGGATATCATTTTCTGAAAATCTCGTGTCAAGCATAACCCTCGCAGATTTTTTCTTTATTTCTAATTCCATTCGCACTCCTTGGTTTTGGAGAGAGGTGAGTTATTCCCCTCCCAGTTTTGCTAAAAATAAAATTGCCACACCATGTGCGTTAATGTATATATTTTTCACACATTGCTGTACATATAGCATTATATGTACATTATACTCATCGGCACTCCAGGAGTCCCAAAATAACCAGCACATAACCAGATACGTACAGCAAGGCTGTGTAACTGTATAAATATACTTAGGTAGTAATGCTTACAAAATTTTGCTGCAAAAATATAGTGCAATGTGGGGGCTTGACTTTCATATATATATATATATATATATATATATATATATATATATATATGTATTTTTTCCATGTCATTTTGTGTATAATTATTTCAGCTTTTATGCCCGTGGCTGAGGACAATTGTTTGAACCTTTCCAATGGGTATGGGGGGGTGGGGTGGGAAGGGAGGGGAAGGAAAAACTGTACGGGGAATTAAAAAATTGGAAGGAGATAGTATATGTAAAAATATAGAATAAAAATTTTATAATTATTTCAGCTTTTAAAAAACACACCAAGCAACAGCGCATGAGAAGTTTGGACATACAGTGAGAAGCCTGATGCGAAAGGTTGACTGATGCTGGAAAAGCTCAGTTGGGCGGGGACTGCCAAGTTCCCTGTATAAATCTGTTTAAAACTAATCCCTCCTCCATCTTGATTTTGGAGCGCATCTTTCCCTAATGTCTGGGGTCCTTTGATCCAGCATTCTAGGATGGCTGCATGCATCTTTTGCGAGTTGAATAATTCACTGCCATTGGGTTGACAGACGGAAACAATTTAGGTAATATCAGCTCTGAGTAGCCATTTGGGAAATGTGTCCCGATTCTTTTGAGTTGAGATGTGGGTTCTAAATGTGTCTCGGTTTTAGCAGGAGGAGAAATAATGCGATTGTTTCCAGTGTCTTGCATTTTAAGTGATCTGGCTCGCGTAATAAAAGCAATGAATGATTGTTACATGTCAACTGGGAAAGGTATCTTGTTTTTCTGGCTGCAGTGCCAACTGAAAATCTAGGGAGCAGCCATCTTGATGTGTCCCACATATATTATATATTTTGGAAATTTATTTGTTTGCTGTGCCTTCGGACGCTTTGCAAGATATCGTGACTAAATCTTGCATGTTGGCTCCTGAGTTCAAGGAGCAGGTTTCATCTATGTTTGGATACAATTGGATGCCATTTTGAATCAAGCAGGTGGACTGAACCTGGCAAAACTGCATGGTGTTTTTTTAGTTTCTTAGTGTTTCTGGAAGGGACGCGGGTGGCGCTGTGGGTTAAACCACAGAGCCTAGGACTTGCCGATCACAAGGTTGGCGGTTCGAATCCCCATACGGGGTGAGCTCCCATTGCTCGGTTCCTGCTCCTGCCAACCTAGCAGTTCGAAAGCACGTCAAAGTGCAAGTAGATAAATAGGTACCGCTCTGGCGGGAAGGTAAATGGCGTTTCCGTGCGCTGCTCTGGTTCGCCAGAAGTGGCTTAGTCATTCTGGCCACATGACCCAGAAGCTGTACGCCGGCTCCCTCGGCCAATAAAGCGAGATGAGCGCCGCAACTCCAGAGTCGGCCATGACTGGACCCTTTACCCTTTACCATTAGTGTTCCTGGGGGATGCCTGGTACAGTAAAAGTGTTCTAGTACACTTTAATTCAAGCTAATATTTTTTGTATTGTTCCTTTTTTATGGACAGGGAGAACTTTTTCTAAGTTCTGCTTAAACTCAGATCACCCTGCTGCTAGAGTGGCAGTTGTTAATATTTGTTGCTTGCTTTTCAGTTAAAATAATATCCAGAGGAGTTTGCAATGAAAAACAGCAAGTGTGTAATATAGTGAATGTGATCCCCCCTCCCCAGTTTTTATAACAACACCAATTTTATTAAAATAATATTCAAAGACCCTTGCAAGGAAAAGAACCAAAATGCAATATTAAACATTAAAATCGCAAATTCAGTATAACAGTACCAAGAACAACAAACAGCTTTCCCTCCTGCTGCCTTCAAGCAAAGCAGTTTTTGGGGCTCTGTCTCAGCATTTCTGAAGGATCACACCAAATGTTGCCTTTCCTTTGACAACTGTATGAAGGCTGCTCCCAAGATGCTGGATTAGGTGAGCATTCATTAAGGTACTAATGTTATTTAGGGTGGTGCACAAAGGGCTATCCTGCTGCAACCTTGCATCAGTCCTCTGAGATATTAGGTGGAGAGATGGTACAGTGGTACCTCAGGTTACATACGCTTCAGGTTACAGACTTCGCTGTCAGGGAACTGACATCGAAGGGAGAGGCGAAGGGGAGGCTCCCAGATGATGCTGGCGAAGGACCCAGCAGCAGGGGGAGAAACAGCTCAGTAGAGGGGGAAGCAAATCAGCGCAACACCAGGGATAAAGGGGGGCAGACGGGGGAATTGGAGAGAGGGCTCCAGGACTCTTCACTGGACATCAGTGAGGAGAGCCCAGGAGGAGGAGACTGGGTGTCAAACAACTTTTATGTTGGAAGAGGTTCAAGAAATGCCCACTGATGGATTATTCTGCCAGTGACTGAGGCAGCCACGATGAGAAGGGCTGTGCAGTCAAAAAGGTTTAATTGTTGGTTTCTGCTCTCTTCACTGTGCAGCGAAGTGCTTGTCACAAGACAATGTTTACATTCCACAGTCAGAGCACTGTTGGGTTTTCCCACGGGAATGGGAAGCTGGATGTGACGTACACTGGTTTCCTGTTCTTCTCTGCTCTCTCGGTGTTCGAGGAGAAGGACGGTTGCTTCTCTGCTCCCGCAGAGGCAAGATGCATGTTTGTAATTTCTCTACAATGAACTGAAAATAAAGCAACTTAAAGCATGTGGCACGTACTGTTCATCATTCCGTTGTGCAAAAAGGACTCTGCTATATCAACATTTTGGTTCCGGGCCCAGAAAGACGTAAATCAAACTGAGGAACAAAGACTCCAGCGATCGAGTCGGAATGCCGGCAGAGGTACAGAGGAACGGATCGCGTTATCTGCTCTGCGCGTCAAGTTTGATTGATGAAGGTATGTACTCATGCTCCGGGCAGCCTGCCAGTTCCTAGTTTATGGTTTTATGGCTGGACTTTGAAGTTTTAAAGCCGTTTTGCCGCGATACAGGCAAAGGCCCTAAAGGCACAAGCTCACAGGCTTGGATGGCTGGGAAAACGAAAGTACTTTTACAAGTGCTTTTGGCTGAAGCTGCAGGACTGTGACGCAGCAGAAATGGCTAATACAAAGCTGGTCGATGCTTTTGGGATTCCTAAGCTCAATAAGAATAACTACACGGAGTGGGTGCTTTATGCAGAGGCAGTTCTGCGGAAAGAAGGTCTGTTTAATGTTATTACAGACAACCCCCCAGCTCCAATTACAGCTGATTGGAATGCTAAGGATTCCAAAGCACGGGGAACGCTTACGTTGATAGTATCCCCAGAAGAGCTCTGTCTGTTGCGTGGAAAGACCACAGCCAAAGAAATTTGGGACACTTTAAGACAGGCTCACTTGAGGACAGAAGCTGGTTCCTCAATGTACTATTATGCCAAGCTGCATGATATGGCTCTTGCTGAAGGTGGAGATGTGCGTAAACACCTGATGGAGATGCAAAATCTGAGACATGAGTTGCAACAGAGAGGACTCAACTTTCCAGAGGCTGTGTATTCCTTCATGATACTACATTCTTTGGGTTCAAGTTGGGAGTCCGTTGCCACTCAAATTGCTGTTCAACCAACTGCTCAGCTCACAGTAGCCTATGTTACTGCTGTGATCCAGAATGAAGCAGATCGCCGGGGTGCTAGCTGCATGGGTAAGGGGGAGTCTTCACAGACGTCATCCCAGAGTGCAGTGGAACCACCAGAGGGCGCCAAAGCTTTGAAGGCAGAGAAATGCTACTCGTGTGGACGTCTAGGCCATATAAAGAGGGAATGCAGATATCCCAGGGCCAAGACAGAGCAGCGCAGCGGAAGTTCATCGCGTGGAAAAGGCCAAAGCAAAGGCAAAGGTCCGGTCTCCAGGACAACGCAGCACAAGGCAATGGTCTCACGCTTCACTCCAAAGGTCGCAAAGGTCCAGAAGACATCAAGATCTTTCTTCGTTGTTGATTCAGCAGCTACACACCACATGTGCAACGATAAGAGACTGTTCGTGTCTTTTACACCGCAGGAAGGTGCGATTCACCAGGCGGATGACCACACGATCCCCAGTCAAGGCTACGGAACTGTTGTTCTTCACAGTTTGGACTTAGAGATACATGATGTACTTTACGTTCCAGATGCCACACACAATCTACTCAGTGTGATGCAGCTGAATGAACGGAACATTGACGTTTCCTTCAAGAACAAGAAATGCACCATCACAAAGAAAGACGATTATGTATTGCATGCTGAATGTGTTGATCGTTTGTTTGTTTTGTATTATGATGATGTTGTGCAGAATGATACTTGTTGCATTGCAGGTTCTAACAAAAGTTTGCATGCAGGATGTATTCATGATTTTCACCGAAAATTTGGTCATTTGCATTTTGAGGCGGTTTCTAAAATGCCTACCTTGGTTGAAGGTATGACTATTAAACCCTGCAGGTACCACATGAAGTGCAAGGCATGCGCAGCAAACAAGGTGAAAATGGCTGCGAAAGGTAAGGTGTCTAGTAGGCAAGCTACAGAACCATACCAGGTTGTTCATGCTGATTTAGTTGGTCCACTATCGCCCTCTTTAGGTGGCAATAGGTTCTTCATGGTTCTCATTGATGCATTTTCCAGGTATATTTATGTGTACAATCTCAAGCAGAAATCAGAGGCTTTTCCAAGGTTCAAGGAATTCTGTGCTTGGTTGGAAAATGTGCATGGTAAGAAGATAAAAATTCTTTTCACAGATCGCGGGGGAGAATTCACTTCTCAGCAGTTTGAAGCTTTTCTGACTGAGAAAGGAATTCAGCACGATTTGTCCAGTCCTCGCTCGCCATGGCAGAATGGACTTTGCGAAAGGGCAAATCAAACATTGCTTCAAGGGTTAAAAACCTTGCTGCATGATGCAAATCTTCCAGAGAGTTATTGGGCCGAAGCTCTCTCGTGTTTTCTTTACAGTTACAATCGCAGGTTATCTTCAGCGATTGGTTGTACCCCCTATGAGAAGATGTTTGGCAAGAAACCATACATCAAACACATGAGAATTTTTGGTTCTGACATGTGGATTCACTCACCACAAAGCTCCAAATTAGGCAAGCGTGGATTGCATGGTATCTTTCTAGGTTATCAGAAAGGTTCTTACAGAATAATGATGACTGACTCTAAGACAATTAGGCTCACAAGAAGTGTTGAATACAATGCCAAGTGGGGGGAGAACGTGGGAATTTTCCAATGTTATCCTGATGACAGTGATGAGACTGAGGATAAGCAACAACAACCCACACCCACTGATGAAGGTTCTGATTCTGAGTCTGAAACTGAATCGGATACTTCAGAGGATTTCAAGAGTGCGAAAGCCTCTATGCGACCCTCTGAAAGCTCTGATCAGGAATTGGAAGAACCATTGTTCACAATAGGCCACTTTTCTCCTAAGAAGGAAGAGGAGAGTGTTGAAGACCAAAGGCTGATTCGCAGGTCACAAAGAGCCACAAAAGGCAGACCTCCAAAGAGATTTGCTGATGAATATGCTAAGACAGCAGTAGCAGCTGTTAAAAGCTCCAAGAAGGTATTTGAACCTTCAAGTTTCCAAGAAATCCAGGATTTGGATTCTAAGGAAGCTGAGCCATGGTTAAATGCAATGAAGGCTGAGCTTGATTCCTTAGAAAGGAACAAAACTTGGGAGCTAGTTCCAGTAGTTCCAGGAATGAAACTGCTTGGAAGCAAATGGGTCTTCAAAGCGAAGACTGATCAAAATGGCAAGATAGTCAGACACAAAGCCAGATTGGTAGCCAGAGGTTTTGCACAGGTACCAGGTGAAGACTATCACGAGACCTACTCACCCACGGTGAGGTATGAGAGCATAAGGCTTATGCTCAAGCTAGCTGCAGAGGAGAATCTACACATTAGTCACCACGATGTAAATACAGCGTTTTTGTACGGATCTCTAGGTGAATCACTTTATATGCTTCCACCTGATGGCGTACAGGTAAAACAGGGATTTGTTTGTGCTCTGAAGAAGTCCCTTTATGGTCTCAAACAAAGTGCACGGTGTTGGCACACAAAACTCACTGAAGCATTGTTTTCTCTAGGTTTTCAGCAAGGGAAAGCTGATCCATGTGTGTTTGTCAAAGAGGAGGGGCAAAGGAAGCTGTATTGTTTGTTTTATGTTGATGATATTTTATTCTTTTGGAAAGATGTAACATTGTACAATAATGCCCTAGCTCAACTGAAAGAGCACTTTGACATGAAAGATCTTGGTGAGGTAAACAATTACCTATCTCTGGAAATAGAGAGAGATCAGAGTGGTAATATTCTAGTACACCAGTCACGGAAAATTGCTGATGTATTAAGCAAACTGAACCTGATGGATGCTAACCCTGTAGACACACCGATGACAACAGGTTATCAGGTAGAAAACACTGAAGAAGCATTTTCTGACACTACACTGTACAGAAGTGTGCTAGGCAAGCTAAACTTCATTGCCAGATGTTCAAGACCTGACATTGCTGTTAGCTGTAATTTGCTAAGCAGACAAGTTAACAATCCTACTGTTAAGGATTGGAAAGCTCTGAAACGCATAGCACGCTATTTGAAAGGCACTATGCATTACAGACTGAGATTTAACAATCAGAAGTCTGGTGGTCTTGAGATCTTTGCAGATGCAAGTTTTGGAAGTGACACTACAGACAGGAAAAGTACGTCTGGAGTTTGCTACATGTACAATCAGGGTCTATTTGATTGGTCATGCAAGAAGCAAACAACAATTAGCTTAAGTACTTGTGAAGCTGAACTGAATGCACTGTCTTATTCACTTAAGGATTGTGAATGGTTGTTACAATTGTGCAAAGACATGAAAATTCCTGTCAAATGTCCAATCCAGGTTTACCAGGACAACAAAGCATGTTTGGCTTTGCTAAGTTCGGAAGGTTGTAAGCAAAGCACGAAGCACTTACAATTGAAGGTGCAACATGCTAGGGAACATATTCAGAAGGGACTCGTAACGGTGTCCTATATGCCAGGTAATGAAATTCCTGCTGATGTATTGTCCAAGATTGTATCAAGGGATCAACACTGTACCTATGTACAGAAGTTGGGTTTGTACTGATATTGTACGAACACGCTGCCCAGTGATGTTCACAGAAAGGGGGAGGATGTTGGTTTCTGCTCTCTTCACTGTGCAGCGAAGTGCTTGTCACAAGACAATGTTTACATTCCACAGTCAGAGCACTGTTGGGTTTTCCCACGGGAATGGGAAGCTGGATGTGACGTACACTGGTTTCCTGTTCTTCTCTGCTCTCTCGGTGTTCGAGGAGAAGGACGGTTGCTTCTCTGCTCCCGCAGAGGCAAGATGCATGTTTGTAATTTCTCTACAATGAACTGAAAATAAAGCAACTTAAAGCATGTGGCACGTACTGTTCATCATTCCGTTGTGCAAAAAGGACTCTGCTATATCAACATTAATAAGGCAAACTAACCAAGAAAGGCACCAGCTTACGCACGAGTAACTCATACCTATTACATTCGCTAACCCAGAAATTGTGCTTCAGGTTAAGAACTTTGCTTCAGGATGAGAACAGAAATTGTGCTCCGGTGCAAGATGAAAACTAAGGTTTTAGAGAAAAATCTAACTGTGATTGAGAGAGATAAGTTTCAGAAGGAGACAGGATTAACACTGGTTAAGAAAGTGAAATATTTAGGGGTTAACATGACTGCTAAGAACGTGAATTTATTTAAGGATAACTATGAAAAATGTTGGACTGAAGTGAAAAAGGACTTAGAAATATGGCCAAACTTGAAGTTATCACTGTTAGGCCGAATTGCTGTGATAAAAATGAACGTATTGCCAAGGATGTTGTTTCTGTTTCAAACATTGCAAATTTTGGACAAAATGGACTGTTTCAAGAAGCGGCAGAGAGACATCTCTAGATTTGTCTGGCAGGGCAAGAAGCCTCGAATAAAATTTAAGATATTAACTGATGCTAAAGAAAGAGGTGGATTTGCCCTGCCAGACCTTAAACTTTATTCTGAATCAGCCGCCTTTTGTTGGCTGAGAGAATGGATGCTTCTTGAAAACACTGATGTGTTGGATTTGGAAGGCTTCAACAATGTATATGGTTGGCATGCATATCTGTGGTATGATAAGGTTAAAGCACACAAAGCGTTTAGAAACCATATTGGCGGAAATGACTGGCAGAATCCGAGACCAGGGAGAAGAGTCGGTGGAAGAAGATTGGAAAAAATTCAAAGTATATTTACAGAAATATTGCAAAATTAATGAATGTTAGAAGGATGCTGGAATGACGCTATATGGCTTTAGCAGAAATGTTATAGAGAATTAAGTAAAAATAGATTGTTAATGGACCAAAGTGGAAAATTTAAGGTTAGATTGTGTTAAGATAATTGATAGAACAAAAATTGAGAAAGATGGAAAGGATTTGCTGAAATAGTTAATTGAACTAGAATACAAAAAAGGGAGGTGTGAGGAGGTTGATGAAACAAGTAAATGAAAGGTAAAGATACGGAAATATTGGGTGTGTTTTTTAAAAATGTTTTTGTTCTTTCTTGTTGTTTTCCTGTATGGCTTTTTGTTGTTGTTGTTGTTTTTTGTTTTTGATGTGTAGTAAGGTATTGTTCTGTTTTGTTTAACTTTTTACTGCTTTTTTCTTTTTTTCTGTAATTTCTAAACCTCCAATAAATATCATTTAAAAAGAAAAGAAAAGAAAGAAATTGTGCTCCGGTGGCACAGCAGCAAAGGGAGGCCCCATTAGCTAAAGTGGTGCTTCAGGTTAAGAACAGTTTCAGGTTAAGAACGGACTTCTGGAACGAATTAAGTACTTATCCCGAGGTACCACTGTATTCTACTCAGAGTCACCCTAGGTAGTTAGGGAGGAACACCCTCTCATCAGATGTCCAGGAGATAAGGAACTACACAGGAGAAGACATCTGAACGCAGCCCTGTATTGGGAAGTTTTTAATGTTTAAAGTTTTATTATGTTTTTATATGTGCTGGAAGCTGGCCAGAGTGGATGGGGAAACCCGGCCAGAAGGGCAGGGTATGAAAAAAGAACACAATAACAACAACAACATTTGAATCCGCAAGGACAGATTTCATAAAACCCACCTAAAGCCCATTTGAGCTTCCAACTAACTGCGCTGTGCAGGCGTGGAAGGCAGAAATGCAGTTTAAAATGTACTTGCACCAGATTTTTGAACCAACTCTTGATTGTATGGCAGGAATGGGGGGATCTACAGCTTTCCAGATGTTGCTGCAGCTGCCGTCAACCCTGATAACCACGGGGCTGCTGGGAGCTGGAATCCAAGAACATCTGGAAGGCTACAGGATGCTGACCATGTTTGGTGAACAGTCAATCTTTTATCTGCCAGTTTTGATGAAATTGCCCTTGATTGCTTGAATTATGGTAAGAAGGCAGGCAGGGGGAGAATGGCTGGTTGGTTGGGCATTACCCAATTTGCCCATATAAACTACTCTCTACTATTGGCCAGTCATTGAACCAGCTTCTGTGACACCCACTGCAAAGCAACAGATTGTAGGGAAGGGTTATTTATAACATTGTAATAACTGAGATTATCTGAGTTATCTAAGGGAGATTATTACAATCGCACCCATCTCCTTGCAAGACGTGGAGGTGCCTGCATGATGGAGTTGCCATTTGAATAGGAGCTTCGTTTGTGTGTGAGCAGAAATCCTTCTGCACTCGATAGACATCTGCTGTGGGTGCCACACTCAAGTCCACTTGTTTATAATACTATTTTGCAGATAACGTTTGTAATCTGAATCTATTCTACAATGTAATTATAGGCGATTGGGATCGTAGCCTCAGGCAGCCTGGTATCTGGTGAGCAAGGATGCCATTTCAGATTAGATGGTTATAAACAAGTTGTTTTTCTTCATAGTAATATCACTCCTTACAAATCACATCTCTTTTAACATTGAAATTCTGTATGCACTTATTTGGGAGTCAGTCTCATTGACTTGAATGAGACTTACCAGTGAGTAGACACACATAGTATTGCCCTGTAAGCATCTCAGTCACAACATAAAGGTGTAAGGGGGTATTCAGCTATGTCCTATTCAGAGTAGAGCCACTGAAATGAATGAACCTAAGTTAGTCGTGTCTCTTAACTTCAATGGGTCTACTCTGTGTAGGACTAGCATTGCATACCACCCTATGTATCGATGCAAACTTGCAGAAAAGTGTGTGGCACAGTCTACCTTGGACCTACCTGTACTACTTCAAATTGGAGTGTTTTATATATAAAAAAATAACGTGCAGATGAAAAGCTACAGCGTCGTGGAGAGGGCTGCACACCAGCCTTCTCTCTAAGATGCAAACTTTCCATTGAAATCAAAGTAATTGCCTTCCCCCTTGCTAGGTTTTGCTGCAACCTTCTCAGGAATGTTAATCATTATCACCATATAGGCTCGATAAAACCCTCTGCATAAATTAATGTTCCCTATCACTGAAGAGCCAGGTTAAGAAGGGTTTCTTATCAAGGAAGGGGGGGGGGAATCATTTGGCTGCCTATGTGTTAGATATGGTATCTTTTACTGAAGGCGGATCGTTTTTCTCCCCAGGCTTAGAGGCAGTTTGAAAGGCTGATTTCTCTCTGTGGTGTGTGTGCCCATCCTGCTTCCAGTTCCGAAGTTTGGGTGGTGTTTTGTTGTTGTCATCGTTTAAAAAATGTTTTTGACCAGATGCAATAGGGAAACCTATCATTTTAAAAAGTAGAGACATTTTAAAAAGTAGAGACATCACCTTGCCAACAAAGGTACGTATAGTAAAAGCTGTGGTTTTCCCAGTAGTGATATATGGAAGTGAAAGCTGGACCATAAAGAAGGCTGATCGCCGAAGAATTGATGCTTTTGAATTATGGTGCTGGAGGAGACTCTTGAGAGTCCCATGGACTGCAAGAAGAACAAACCTATCCATTCTTAAGGAAATCAGCCCTGAGTGCTCACTGGAAGGACAGATCCTGAAGCTGAGGCTCCAATACTTTGGCCACCTCATGAGAAGAGAAGACTCCCTGGAAAAGACCCTGATGTTGGGAAAGATTGAGGGCACAAGGAGAAGGGGACGACAGAGGACGGGATGGCTGGACAGTGTTCTTGAAGCCACCAGCATGAGTTTGACCAAACTGCAGGAGGCAGTGGAAGACAGGAGTGCCTGGCGTGCTCTGGTCCATGGGGTCACGAAGAGTCGAACACGACTAAACGACTAAACAACAACAACAACAACAACAATAGGGAAACCAAAGCAAGGTGCCTGTATATGCTACGTCTCAAACAATAGGAATAAAATAGACAACTGGGACCTGCAGTAGAATGTTGCAGCATGGAGTCCTTATTGTTCAGAACTCCACACTCTGCTCTGTTTCCCTTCCTAGTTTTCTGTTGCCTTCCCACAACAGCCAGTCAGCATTCTGGTTGCCACTGACCAACCTCAGTCCTTATAGGGCTATTTTTGAGATTCTTTCCCCTCTCCCACTGGGAACACCCCAGGGTGACCAGAGGTGGTAGATCTCAAGAGGTGTTCTAACTTCATTTTAAAAACACAGATGCCTAGAAATACCTACTATTGCGGAGTGGCAGGCGAAGATGATGGAATTTGCTGAGTTGGCCAAACTGACTTGCAGGATCCGAGATCAGGATGATCAGAAATTTCAGAAAAACTGGAGCAAATTTATGGTATATTTAAATGACAACTGTAAAAAATTTAAAGACACTAGCAGGATTGAAGTAATTCCTACAATGTAGATAGGATGTTAAGAAGTAAAGAGTTAGAATACGCGACTGGATTCGATAAGGGATACCAGCTGATGAGGGGGAGGGAAGTCGCAAGCTTGGCAAAGCAAAAAGGTTTATACGTTGATTAATGTACCGTTTAAATAAGTGTGTAAAGAAAATAATAAAAAAAAATGGGGGGAGTACAGATACAAATGCCTTTGCTGCCTTTAAAAACAAAACAAAAACAATAACATATTTTTATTAAAGATTTCTTGGTTTACAAAACCAACTCTTTTTTCAAGTTACATTTTCTACAGATCAGTTTCATTTGTTGAGACATTAGTGTTACATTAGGAAGGAAAGGAAGATGTATGGAAGTGAGAGCTGGACCATAAAGAAGCCTGATCGCTTCTTGAAGCCACCAGCATGAGTTTGACCAAACTGCGGGAGGCAGTGGAAGACAGGAGTGCCTGGCATGCTCTGGTCCATGGGGTCACGAAGAGTCGGTCATGACTAAACAACTAAACAACAACAACAACAGGAAGGAAAGGGGGAAAGAACTTCATTGGCTATGGGTAGTTGGAGATCGCCGTCTATTTTTTTGGTTACCTCTTGTTAACTTGCCTTCCTGCGCAATTTCCATAGGAGCAAGTGTGTTATAGCAAATGCACACAAAAGGAACGAGCGCTGCTCTTAAGGTGCCTGGTTGGCTAACAGATTAATTGCACACAAGAGGAGTGTCTGGATCAGGCAAGTGGCCCGTCATTTTCTCATTGTGGCCAGCCATTTGCCTATGGGAACCTCCAAGATGTTTGTGAGTGCAACGCCGTTTGTTCACCTGCAGTTCCCACCAATTGGTGTTCAGAGGTATCCTGTCTCTGCCTTGATAGCCTTGTCCTCCAAGACTCTGTCGAATCCTTTCAAAGCCACCCAAGTCAGTAGCCACCACTGCCTCTTGTGGAAGAGGGAAGAAGTACAAGCTTTTGTCGATCAAATGGAAACCCTGCGTTAAAGGCCAGATGTCCCTAAGGTCAGCAGCAGAGCCGTCTTTCCCATTGGGTTTACTGGTGTGTTGCGCCAGCCTCTCAGGAGCGCCCCAGCAAGTGGGGGAGCTGCGTGGCTTTGCCGGCGGCCTCCCCTTTCCCTCCTGCGTGCCTGCAAGCTGCACCCCGTCAACCATATGGCTGGCAGGTGTGCAGCCTGCCTCCCAAGCCTCCGCGGGACAACTCTGGGAAACGGGGGGTGGGGCGCCGGATATGCTTAAGACGGCCCTGGTCAGTAGTGTTGTTTTTGCCGATCCCCCCCCCAAATATAGCTCAAAATAGCTCACAAACTGTCAGGCTTTGGGGAATCAGATCCTTCTCCCGGTGGCAGCAAAGAAGCAGATTTTTTTAAAAAAAATCTTACCAATTAGTTTATTCAGTACTCACAGCAGGAGACAAAGGAATGCGGTTTCTCTCTAGAAATGGTGTTGCTCCAAGTGAAGTCCCACCCTGCCCATCATCTCCCCTATTCTACGCAAATCCTGCGTCTGTCAGCTGTCTCTCCCCTGGTGCTTCTTCTTCCTGCTGCTCCTCTCCCAATACTTCCCAGCTTCTCCCCACTGCAGCCTCTGAACTATGCCCTTCTGCAAACCACTGTTCTGAATCTATACTGTCCTCCTGTTCTCGGGAAGGTCCAGGAGAAGGGGGTGGCAGCCCCCACCATTCCTCCTCAGTCCACCCCCTGACACAAACGGCTCAGCAACTTTTGTGTTCGGATTTTCACTTTCTGAAATATGGCAACCCTAGGCACTCTGGCCCCAAATAGCACAGGGAATCGGAATTGAGCAGGAAATTGGATTTTCCTCTCCCCGCCGCTTGTTTGTGGACTTCCCAGAGGTGTTGGGTTGACGGCGGTTGGAAACAGTATGCTGGAGCAGATGGATTGTTTCTCAGACCCAGCAGGACTTTTGTGACGAGAGCCTAAGATGGCCAAGCACATGCGTTGCATGTGAAAGCTCCCAGGTTCAATCCCTGGCATAGCCATAATAATAATAATAATTTATTATTTGTACCCCGCCCATCTGGCTGGGTTCCCCCAGCCACTCTGGGCGGCTTCCACAAAGACCAAAAATACACTAAGATGTCACACATTGAAAACTTCCCTTAATATGTCTTCTGAATGTCAGGTAGTTGTTTATCTCTTTGTCATCTGGTGGGAGGGCATTCCACAGGGCGGGCGCCACTACCGAGAAGGCCCTCTGCCTGGTTCCCTGTAGCTTTGCTTCTCGCAATGAGGGAACCACCAGAAGGCCCTCGGAGCAGGACCTCAGTGTCCGGGCAGAACGATGGGGATGGAGACTCTCCTTCAGGTATACTGGGCCGAGGCCGTTTAGGGCTTTAAAGGTCAACACGAACACTTTGAATTGTGCTCGGAAACGTAGAAAAATGACCAGGGAGCAGGTGGCATGACATCTGGCTGACCGCCTCTCCTGGTATGTCCCACAGAGAAATTTACGGTCTGCAAATAAAAACACCCTAAAGATCCCAGGCCTCAGAGAGGTTAGGCTGGCCTCAACTAGAGCCAGGGCCTTCTCGGCTGCGGCTCCAATCTGGTGGAACGCTCTGTCACAAGAGACTAGGGCCCTGCAGGACCTGACATCCTTCCGCAGGGCCTGCAAGACAGAGCTGTTCCACCAGGCCTTTTGTCAGGGCGCAGCCTGACCCCCTCCTCTGGCAATCTGCACAAAATTTTGCTTGATGGTTGCCATTAATTTGATTTTAATTTGATTTAATTAATTTTAGAATGAATGTTTTAGAATGTTGAACTATTTTGATTGTTGTTAGCCGCCCTGAGCCCAGCTTCGGCTGGGGAGGGCGGGATATAAATAAAATTTATTATTATTATTATTATTATTATTATTATTATTATTATTATTATTATTATACCAAGCTGCTGTTGCCACTGCTAATTCTGCAGTATTATGGTTCAAAGGGCAATGTTCTAACAAGGTATAAATAAGGCAGCTTCCTGTGTTCTCTGAGGCGGTGCATATAGAAATATCTTGGGCATGTGGAGTCCTGTTGCACTCAGGTACCACTTTTGGGCTTCACACGGGGATCTGGTCAGCCACTGTGTGACCAGGATAGTGGACCAGATGAGCCACTGGCCTCATCCAGAAGACTATTTTTATGTTAACAAATGCATACCCCCACAAAGGAGTGGCTTGCAGATGAAAAGCAAACACATGAGTAATGCATGTGCTTCTATCGTTTGTCATTATTCTCAACAAACAGGCCAAATGGCCCATGAACTTCAGGTACAGTCTGTGACATGTCTCTGCAAAGCTTCTAACTATAGAAAGCAATCACAAATGACCATGATGGGTGGTGATCACACGATCTTTCTAAGCTTTGCCATGCTAATTTAATGCTAATTTGATGTGCATGTGACCATGTAGGAAGTGGAATGATTCCCTCTCCCCGCCATCACATTCACATTTGACTAGAAATCCGGAGAGGATGAATTGCTGCCAAGTTCTCTTACATCACCAAACATTGGAGCTAAAGTATTGCACCCAGCATAACGTGTTAGTTGGCTCACACTTTGGCCCAAGGTGTGCAATTCTCCTCCGGAATTCTCCCTCCTACGAATTTCACAATGCAGTTCTCCAGCAGCAACAAAATTTGCTCAAAAATGTGCCGTGTTAGGGGAGAGTGCACATAAAAATAACAAAATAATATAATGTGTTATTTATGGGAAACAGCTTGCAAAAATATGTATTTAAAGCAAAATTGCAAATATGTCGATTGGGGAAAATGTGCACCAAAATGCTAACAAATATTTGTGACGGTTTCTTGTTTTTTAAAAAAGAGATTAGCAAACTGGTGTAGAAGTGTGAAACATAAGTTTGGCAAAATGAGAAATCGAGAGAAAGTGAAATGGACAGATTCATCCATCACTAATGATGGAGAGAGATGCTTGCCTATCAGACTTGCCCATTGTGGAGTTGGGTTTCCAGGCGATATACTAATGGGTTGCTTTTTGCTAAAGGACTAGAGAGCACTGATGAAGACCTCATCCTCTATTCCTGGTGTGTTTTTTTCCTGTGTTGCCTCTGGGCTGGATCTTGTGGGTGTTGCTACAGCTGTGCATGTCGGTAATGAGCCTTACGCTAAATGTTTCCGGTCTGCTATGTTCCCGGGAGGATCTTGTGGGCTTCAGCCGAACGGGGTCTGCTTTATATGAGTGATTTAACGTGGTGTAAGCAATCTGCATGCTCGGGGTGCGCATATGTGTGAGGGAGAAGCTGCCATTGGTATCACATTATTTTATTAGAGTTTCAAAGCTGATATTAAGTGGACATGATTTCTTCCCATGGACCATTAATTTTGTTTTATTGCTGGCCTGATGGCTATTACCCCTTCTTGCCAATACATTCCTCCATTAGGCTTGTACAATTAACAAAATATGAGCTGTTTAAAGCGTTGCTATGAACAATGGGTCACTGAGAAGCAGGTCTGGGGAAAAGAGGGGTGGTTTTGTGAGTGCTTTGTGACCATGAGATGCTATGGGGCTGGCAGAGGAGAGTGTGTGCAGATGAGAGTGTGTGCAGATCGATTTGTGTCCCTTTGCAGATAGAAGGCTCCTTTCTACAAAACATTTTCTATTTGGTTTTTCAAATCCAAAATGCAATTTGAGTTATGAGTGGTGCATGTCTGTTCTGTTTTTCCCCTTTTAGAAATGTGCCAGAGCTGGGGCTCAATTCGTTTCCATTCTTTTGTGTACTTAAGGGCACAGGCAATTGCAGCACAAGATATACATACCCAAATGCAAAATAACAGGACTGTCACATGATTACATCTAGTCAATTAATCATCCGAGTGTTAGTTTATTAATCAGATATATCTGCATACATTTGCATGGGATTAAAATGAGTGGCTCAGATGTCAAAGCATGCATTCATTGCTTCTAGGATGCGGGGGGGGGGGGGAGAGAGAGAGAGAAATCTGTGACCCTTCAGAATTTGCTGGACTCCTTCAGGCCCAGCCAGCATGGCCAATGGACAGGGTTGCTAGGAGTCCAGAAGTATCTGGTGGCCCACAGGTCTGCACCCCTGTTTTTAAATAACTTGTGCATGCTTAGAAAGAGGCACGGATGCTTGAGCTGAGATTCCTGCATTGCAGGGAGTTGGAATAGATGGTCTTTGGGGTTCCTTCCAACTCTACAATTCTATGATTCTATGATGGAGAGAAGGGGGGTGCGCCTCTTTTAAGAATGATACTTACCATCTGGTTCCATCACCTCCTGGCAAATCGAAGGGGAAGAAATGGAGGCAGTGAGAGATTTTACTTTCTTGGGCTCCATGATCACTGCAGATGGTGACAGCAGTTATGAAATTAAAAGATGCCAGCTTCTTGGGAGAAAAGCAGTGACAAACCTAGACAGCATCTTAAAAAGCAGAGACATCACCTTGCCGACAAAGGCCCATATAGTTAAAGCTATGGTTTTCTCAGTAGTGATGTATGGAAGTGAGTGCTGGACCATAAAGATGGCTGAAGAGTTGATGCTTTTGAATTCTGGTGCTGGAGGAGACTCTTGAGAGTCCCATGGACTGCAAGAAGATCAAATCTAACCATTCTGAAGGAAATCAGCCCTAAGTGCTCACTGGAAGGACAGATCCTGAAGCTGAGGCTCCAATACTTTGGCTACCTCATGAGAAGAGAAGACTCCCTGGAAAAGACCCTGATGTTGGGAAAGATGGAGGGCACAAGGAGAAGGGGATGACAGAGGATGAGATGGCTGGACAGTGTTCTTGAAGCTACCAGCATGAGTCTGACTAAACTGCGGGAGGCAGTGGAAGACAGGAGTGCCTGGCGTGCTCTGGTCTATGGGGTCACGAAGAGTCGGGCACGACTAAATGACTAAACAACAACTTACCATTTGATGTTTTTGTTCTTGGGGACAAATTTATAGCTCTATAAAATAGCCCACATAATTTTGAATTAAAGCCTCGGTTAATGTTTTGCCTACAACTGGATGTGGGTGGCAGCAGGGGCAGCACAACCCTTGCATAGTAACAATGAATTTAACTTAGTAATGTCAGTTAGCACATTTCGTTAGCGTGTGGTGCTGATAACGCCAAGGTCGTGGGTTCCATTCCCATATGGGCAACCTGGAAATTCCTGCATTGCAGGGGGTTGGACTAGATGACCCTTGGTCCCCTCCCATTTCTATGATTCTACAGTTTGTTGTTTAGTCGTTTAGTCGTGTCCGACTCTTCGTGACCCCCTGGACCAGAGCACGCCAGGCACTTGTGTCTTCCACTGCCTCCCGCAGTTTGGTCAAACTCATGCTGGTAGCTTCGAGAACACTGTCCAGCCATCTCGTCCTCTGTCGTCCCCTTCTCCTTGTGCCCTCCATCTTTCCCAACATCAGGGTCTTTTCCAGGGAGTCTTCTCTTCTCATGAGGTGGCCAAAGTATTGGAGCCTCAGCTTCAGGATCTGTCCTTCCAGTGAGCCTTCAGGGCTGATTTCCTTCAGAATGGATAGGTTTGATCTTCTTGCAGTCCATGGGACTCTCAAGAGTCTCCTCCAACACCATAATTCAAAAGCATCAATTCTTTGGCGATCAGCCTTCTTTATGGACCAGCTCTCACTTCCATACATCACTACTGGGAAAACCATAGCTTTTACTATACGGACCTTTGTCGGCAAGGTGATGTCTCTGCTTTTTAAGATGCTGTCTAGGTTTGTCTTTGCTTTTCTCACAAGAAGCAGGCGCCTTTTAATTTCGTGACTGCTGTCACCATCTGCAGCGATCATGGAGCCCAAGAAAGTAAAATCTCTCACTGCCTCCATTTCTTCCCCTTCTATTTGCCAGGAGGTAATGGGACCAGTGGCCATTATCTTTGTTTTTTTGATGTTTAGCTTCACCCTCATTAAAACACCACCCACAGAAAATAAGAAAATCAAGCAGGATTAATAATCTCTATCCAGAACAAGTGGATTTAGGCTCAAAATACTATGGTCCCATTATTCCCCTATTTTCTGGGGACCTTCGTGCTTTTTTAAAATTTCTTTTAGAATAGCAATGGCACTGTCACTGGGATGACGTTGGAGAGATCTTTGTGTCCACTGTAGGCAGTGAAGCAAGTTGGCAGACCAATATGGTTCAGTTATTTGGTGATAGCAAATCTATGTATTAGTATTAAGTAGAAGGAAGAATAATGCCGCTCCTATCTTTAAGAAAAGGCAGTGCCTTTCCCCATTCCAGATCTCAAGGCAGGCTGGGAAATGAAGGCACAGTAATATTCTAGTTTCTATTGGCTCTGCCCAGAGCGGGGAAATCCTCCCTCTCTCCTTTGCAACTTAGTTTTGTTTAGTTCTTGCAAGTCCAGGAAGAGGGGTATGCTCACTCATTCTTACAGAACTTAATAAAAAGCTTCCTAACCATATTCATTCAGAGCCAAAACAACAGCCTACTGGGATGTGAGGAAATACCTCTACATGAGCCTTGTGAATGTCAATAAAATACATGTTTGTGAACTTTGTGGAGTTCTATCCAGATTGAGAGAAGTCTCAGGATGGAACAAGAATAGTGTAGTCACAGTTTTGAGTGTTGGTCTAGGCCTGAGGAGCTCTGGGTTTGAATCCTACCTCAGTCACAAAGATTACTTTGGATGGCCCAGTCCAAGGAACTGCCCCATTTGCCCCCCAGTTTCCTTATGATGGGATCATAGGGGTTGGATCAATGTCTTAGCTTGCCCACTATTCCCTTGAAACCTACTTTGCCTATGTATCGTATTGATCTGAGCATGGAAGATTTTGGTGGAACCCATATTCCAAGTTCAAGTTCTTCATCTAGGGCAGTTTGCCTTGCAATCCTAAGAAATTTGAGCTTTCTGGCTGAGGGAAAGGGTTTCGTTGGCCCCAGCCTTCACATTCTCTGTGCTGTACCATATTTCCTCTTCATTGAAAGGTGGAAACTCTAATGGTGTAAATGGTAGAAACTTTTCCACGCTAAACTCAAGTCATAAAGACCAAAGTCCACTGTAGCAAATGTGGCTATAAAACTACTTTTTTACTTTCAAAGCTATTGGGACAGGGACTGAAACATGAAATGTAAAGAATGAATGCACTTTGTTTTCATAATAACAGCACACATTTTCTTTTTTCTTTTTTTGATACCAGCTGCAGTTTCAAGCTGAAATTCTTCTACTTGTAAATGGAGAGAAAACTGGCCATGTATCTTACTTTATATTACTAGTGTCTGGGGTGAGATGAGGGCAGCAGCCTGGGGTGGAGCCAGGAGCCAGGAGCTATGGGATCAGGCCATAGTCAGGGCTGGGTTGGCCATTTGCACATTTCCAAAAAAGAGGGAATGCATCACCAAAAGAGGACAAAAGATACAACAGAATTTGTCTCGTGTCTGTTCAGATACCCTGGTCCCAGACCGCTTGTGGGCCATAGAGAAATAAATGGTTCTGTGGTGGTACTCGTCTGAATGGGAAGTCAATAGCAAGGTTATTGTACTGGGCTTCCTTAACTATGTATGTAAATCCATCCAAATGGCTCCTGTTCAGAACTTTTCAACCAAATTGAAGACCTATTTACACTGCAAGGCCAGTATTTTTTAGTGCTTAAAAATATGTTTTTTGCATTGATGTTTCATACTGGTTTTACACTGTATTTTAGATTTCCATATGTTTGTATTATTTTTGTATTATTGGTTCAGAGAGAGAGAGAGAGAGAGAGAGAGAGAGAGAGAAAGTTGCCCAGAGTTACTGGATGGAAATGCAATGAATATTTGGAAAAAATAATCAATTTTCATTGGGACTTGTAATTGAAAATTTAGCAAACTGACGCAGAAATGTACGATACCAAGCTGCAGACTGAAAACATGAGAAGCACAGAGAAACCAAAATGGATGAATTTGTCCATCCCTTAAACAATATACTTTATTCTATTAATAGGTACCTTCTGGAACTGGATCCTGAGCTATCTGCCTTTCTAGCTGATCTGTTCCAAACTTCGCTGAATGGTAAGTAACCCGATTGGCATTTTATCCTGCATTTGACAGAGGTTACAGGGCCCATAAGGAGGCACCCACAATGTTGTAGTTGGTGTTCTGGAAACTTGCTGAAATAATGCACCCCAATTCGAAGAAAAAGGGATAGAGTGTGATGCATTTTAACTAGTCTTCATTTAGTCTGTGTTACAGCCAACAATGTTTTCTGTGTGCAATTAGTTCTTCAGGGGTGACTAATCTCTTGCCCTCCAGATGTTGTCAGTCTCCAGCTCCCATCATTCCTGACCTGAAGGTGATGGAGCTGTGATTCAGGAACACCTGGAGAGCTATGGGTTAGCCACTCCTGATGTACAACAATGATCTGGAAAGGTTGCTGAACATATTGGAGTATAAGCACATATTGGTTGTTGGTGCACATATTGAAAGGTTGGTACACATATTGGAGTATAATGTTTGCAGTCACCCTGTCCCTTGTCCTCCTTTGTTTAAATGGAGAGATGGACTATGGCTTTTATGCCCATGGTTTTCCTGGACTCAGTGTTTCCTGAATAAGTGTGTATAGCAGAGCCTGGTGGGGAGCATCACCCACTTCTCTCTCTTTCTCCCTTTCTCCACACCCAGTAGGCTCTTGGGAGACGGAAATGGCTGTTGCCAAAGGTCTGGACAGATCACTTGCAGAGGGCTTTTGAAATTAGGCTGAGAGCCCTAGGGCCACGGACTGCCTGCTTGCGCTGCCTGTAATTGATTTTGGTGCTCATTATACTGTTAATGCCAGTTGTCGTCTGTTAGCTTATGGTGAAAGTTCTGTGCATTTGGCAGAGCTTACAGAAGCATTGAGACTTTGCCAGTTCTCTTGGTTGAGCAAAGCCAGTTCTGCCTCTATTCCCAGTCCCCTTGCTTCCTTTTCCCATCAGTGATTGATTTACACAGAAAACTAGCTTAGCCAGGAGAACCGTAGATTTGTCTAGCTGGAAAAGACATGAGAGGCAACCAAGCTGATCAGCTAAAGTATTAAACTGAAGTGAGGACCTGCCGTTGCTTGAGTAAACCAATCAATCTGTATAACAAAAGCATGTGCTCTGTGATTTATTTATTTTTTGTAGCATGGGGTGGATGGGGAGATCATTGGAGGGAAATGAAGAACATAAAACAAGTATTAGCTGCTTGAGAATAACAGTGGGAGAGGACTATTGCTCTCATCTGGTGCTTTCTGTCTTCCCATTGGCATCTGTTTGGCACCGGATACAGGATGCTAGACTAGATGGGTCTTTGGTCTGATCCAAGAGGATTCTTATATTGTTAAATTATGTGTCACAAGTCAACAAGTAAAGGGATTAAGGAAAACCTATGCCTGTACTGTGAACCCAGTCAGTGACAATAATCCTCCCTAGATTTTGTAGAGGCAAGGGAAGGTTGTCTGTTTGGTGGAGATTAAAACCACCCAAAGTTGATAAATGGAGCTGAAGGAATGGGATGGAGAAGAGAAATGAGGAATGAGTGAAGAAATAGTAGGCTGAGAGAATAATGGGTTGACTGCCAGGAGCTGCCAGGGCTAAAACCGAGAACTTTGGAGCCAATTGGAGCATCTTCCCAGGCAGTGAAGTACTGTCAGTGTCTGGGCTGGCCCTGTCCACCTAAGGTGGCCATTGGGCCTTCCTGGACAGGAAGAGCTATAAAGGACTTCCTGTTTGGACTAAGACCTTGCCTGAGCAACAGAAGCCTTCATGGCTCTAATGTGTTCCTTGCCTCTGACCCCTTGCTTAGATTCTTGGCTCTGACTCCTTCTGGTCAACAGATGGACTAAGCAGATGCCTGCTTCCCCACTTTGTACCTAAAAGAGCTCCTTTCCCATCTTGTACCCTACAATCGGCAGGTGAGACCTTGCCCAGTTGGCATTGTGCCCTTTTCCGTGGTGGTTCCCTGCTTGTACAGTGCCTTCCCTAGTGAGGTGCAACTGTCTCCCCTATTATAGACTTTCAGGAGAAACATTCCTGTTTACGCGGGTATTTGATGGCTGAAAAGGCCTTGTTCCCAGCAACCCAGAGATCCCTGGTGGAGGTAAGCTTTTTAAAAGAACGTTTTAACATTTTTGTAGATTCTTTTTAATGTTTTATCACTGCCACGTCTTCTGCCCTGGACTCCTTTGGGCAAAAGGGCAGGATATAAATTGCACAAATCAATAAATAGTACCTCCATTCCAGGAAAAGCATCGCCTCCATCAGGCTGCTGTTAAAAGCGGCAACTCTAGAGGTGGTGGGGAGGTAGTCAAGATGGCGGCAGAGGCAGATGCTTAAGAGGAGAGCTCTGTTGTGAATAATGGAGGCAGTGCCATTGTTGTCCCAAAGGTTGCCTACAGCCTTTGGGACAACAGAGAAGGCTTTATTTTTCCATCAGGAAACTGTTTGCTTTACCTCTACTGTAACTACAGGAACTCTAGAACTGAAGAGCGGTGGCTGGGCTTGCATTTTACATATTGAATGGAACCCACCAGCCAATTCTTTGACTGCAGGCTTCCGGCACCATTTTAGCAATGCTCTGGCTCCTAACTAATCTACATGTATATGTGATTAATTGTTATCAGCGGATATCAACACTCCCATGCAAAAATAGACTGTGATGACTATTTGAATAAATCATAAGAACAGCTAACCTGATACCACATAGCATCATGCAGTTGGCTGAGCAAGGCGCGTTCTCATCCTTGACCTCGTATGGCTTGCAGAGATCAGTGTTTGCTTATGGAAGCTGGTGATTTAAAGTTGTGGCTGTGCAGACCTTCTTCTCGCACAGGGAGCCTGTTTCACCACTCATTTCCATGCCCCATTCCCAGTGTACAATCCAAACTAAGACATATCTCTTCACTTCTCTGGATGCAGAGTGAGGTTACACAATGACCAATGTGAATCTTTTCCCATTATCTGTGACTGTTCACTTGTTTTATATGAATACTAGAGATCAAGATGAAGATTTACTTTGGCCACTAAATTCAGATTTGGAGCTGGCAGAGCATGGTGGGAGAAGGGTGCAGGAGAGTCAAGGGAGAGAGAAATCCAGGAATATTGGGGGGGTGGAGATTCTAGAAATTGGGGGTAGGGGTTCGGAAAAAGCAGTGGGAGCCCAGCAGACCCCACAACCTCCCCCACACTGTCTTGCTTGGAATGATGTTGTCTGTTGACCTATCATTGTTCCAGAGGCATTGCTGTGGGGTATGTGTGTGTTGATCACATTACATGTATGTTTGAACCAGACCTATGAATGGCAATTTCCCGTTGCTGACACAGAGTCCAGGGCAAAGGGATCTTCCTGTTGCACTAATGTTGTTACCTGAGTTTTATTTGCCTTTTTAAAATGGCGGTTTACGTTTCGACATGGTTAAGTAAAGTAAAGTTAAAGGGACCCCTGACCATTAGTCGTGGCCGACTCTGGGGTTGCGGCGCTCATCTCACTTTATTGGCCGAGGGAGCCGGTGTACAGCTTCCAGGTCATGTGGCCAGCATCACAAAGCCGCTTCTGGTGAACCAGAGCAGTGCACGGAAATGCCATTTACCTTCCCGCTGGAGCGGTACCTATTGATCTACTTGCACTTGACATGCTTTCGAACTGCTAGGTTGGCAGGAGCAGGGACCGAGCAATGGGAGCTCACCCCGTCGCGGGGATTCGAGCCGCCGACCTTCTGATCGGCAAGTCCTAGGCTCTGTGGTTTAACCCACAGCGCCACCCGTATCCCTCTCGACATGGTTAACACCCATGCTATTTCACGATATGGAGGTAACAGAAATACTATTATGAATGAATACATAGATAAATGAATCTGCTTGCTCAGCAGAGGACCCCAATAAGAAGCCGGATACTTCTTGAATGATAAACAAGTTGCCTGCATAACGTAGGATTCTGGCCATGATCATAGAAACATAGAGTTGGAAGGGACCCTTGAGAATCATCTAGTCCAATTCCCTCAGTTAAGGAATATGCAGCTGACCTGTATGGCGATCGAACCTGTGACCTTGGTGTTATCAGCACCATGCTCTAACCAACTGAACTATAAAGCAGTGGTCTTCAGCATCTGCAAGGCTGTGACGCTTTTCCAGAGCTTTCTGTTTTTATTCCGCAGGCAATAGATGTGTGTGATAGAAGAACCAATGTATCTAGAGAGAGAATCCTTTCTTCTTCTTCTTCTTCTTCTTCTTCTTCTTCTTCTTCTTCTTCTTCTTCTTCTTCTTCCTGAGAGGCATTGGTACCCTTTCTGTTTGTGTGTATCTTCTGCTTTTCTTTGTTCTTTGTTCTTGATCAGGGTAAACTGAGAGCACATTTCTCTGCGAGCTTTGAAAGCCAGGCCCCCTCATCCCACCCCTTTGCAATAACAGCTCCATAAGCTTGACCAGCTGTTTGCAAACTCCGCCTGTCACGTTCTGCAATTTTACGAACCCGTGAATCTGACCCTTTGATCATCTCCATGGAGCACAGATGCCAAAGGTCAGGACAGCCTTAAAGATGGACAAAAGGCTTTGAAGTTGGCCAAGGACTGTGTTAGGGGGTCAGAGTAATGAGAAGAACCTTGCCTTTCTGTTCTTTCTTGTAGTGTGTTTTGGAAATGATCCCTTTGCCTGCGCATCTCTTTGCATTACGAGTGTAGATGGTGAGAAATTTGATTCAGTTCACATTTAAAGGGAACTTGCCAAATTCACATTTTCTGAAACAATATGTGGACTGTCTTCAGAGTTTTGCACTTATTCAAGTTTTGCAATCCAGTTTTCCAGCCAAGCAAAGTGTACAAAATGCATAAATTATGGTGAAATGTCCATACATTAGTGAAAGTAACATATAAAAATGCATTATAATAGAGGGAATTGCTTTGCAAAAATTTGTATATTAGGCAGAATTGCATAGCAAAAGTGTGTATACCTGGATAAATTTGCACAAAAATGCTGACAAATTTTCATGTGGACTAAAAAAAAACCCTGCAAATTTATGTAAGAACTGAACTTCAGGGTGGAAAAATGAGAAACTGAAAGAAACCAAAATTGACAGATTCACAATTCCTAATTATGCAGAGAAGCCACTAAGCCCTCATGCCTCTTGCATGCAAACCCCATGAGCTTCAGGCACGTTAGACACACCCTAGGGTAACCAATCCCACTTGGAGACTCTTGAGTTCAATATGAAAATGGATGGTGCTTTGAAAATAAGAATGGATGAATCTCTGTAAGGAGCTGGAGTCAAGGACAGGTCAGCAAAAAAGCACCCAGTGTCAGTGAAGTTGACTATTCAAAGAAACAAAAAAGAGCTCAGTCCTAGTAGTCACAGCAACCCTTCCCAGTAGGTCTTGCTTCAGGGAGGCAGTTGCAAGGACTGAAGGTGCTCGCCTTCCCACAGTTGCCTCAGCCTTCTCCTCCCCTGGGTCCTTCCTAAGTAGCTAAGACTCTGTTGTCTTGTCTCTCTTTGCTCTGCCCTCTTCATTCCTCTCTGTGTTCTGGACTCCTTGGCTTCTTCAACAGCTTGCCTCCACTCTGTCTCTGTCTCTGCTTCTGCCTCTGCTTCTGCACTGCTCTCTGCCACAGCCTCTTCCTGCTCACTAAACCCTGTTAGCTCTTCAGTTTCCCACACCTCCACCTCCCAGTCCCCCCTCTTCTCCCTCTGACCACTCATTGTCGCCCCACCATCAATCCTCTGGCTCTGAGCCTTCTTCTCTTGGGGGTTCCCCAGCTGGTACCTTCCGCCACTCCTCTGCATCCAGCCAGTCCATGACATTTTGTCAATTTCAGTGTTTTTCATTTTTCCAGCTTATGTTCAGTTCTCCACAATTCTTCATCGGATTCATTGGCACTTTAGAGCAATCCACCCCCCCCCCCGATGTATAAACTTTTTAGGTAAGCTGTTTCTCTAATACAGTATAATGCTTTTTCCTGTGCTCTTTTCACTAGTTACACATTTTCATGTTCATCCCCCCCCCCCCGAAACAGTCATTTTCAGACACATTATTTGGTGGGAGAACTGTATGGCAACAAAAGTGAGAATTTTCAAAGGATAGCTGTGTTTTGGTTTGTGTATTGTTTCACGAACTGCAAATTAGGAGCCTGAGGATGAAAATGTGAATCGCACTGGATTATCTCTCGTATCCCTGATTGAAAGCCTCAGGCAAATCCTCAGTAAGAATGTGATCTTTTTTGTTATTCTGCAGATATGAATGGAAAGATATGGAAGAAAAGGCAACAGTAGAACAAGTGGCTTCACAAGACCTAGGCAGTGGCCCCATTCCCATCCCAGCACAAATTTCTGTAGCTGACAGCAGTTAGGGGACCATAGGAGTAGCGACAGAATGTCACATTGCAAAATCAAAAGGGCTACCTTGTGCATAATCTGACACTCTCTCCCACCCGTTCTCTCCGGTCCCCACACTGAAATTTAAAGCCACTAAGACAAAAGGCAGCCTGGCTGATGTAGGAAGGCTTGTGACCATGGAATCTGTGAACAGCAGGACAGCCTGAGGGCTGCGAAGTGTGGGGTTGTCTTGATTTCCACCCTGTTTTTGTTTCCTCACACGAGTCATCCTTCAGTTGCTACTGCAGAATTTCCCTTTTTGATCTCAAAAGGGCACACATCTGCCTGCAGCAATAAGCCTCCGCTGCCTCATTTTTCCCCGTGCCGCAACAGTGAGGAGGATCTGTCAATAGAACCCGTGTGAAAAGCAGATGATGAGTACCAAGCAGAAACGTTTGTGCTTACTTTGACTTTGGGAGAGAGGTGGTGGTGCTATTTATTTGCTATTTAAAGCATTTCTGCCCCACTCTTGAGCTCCCAACAGCGGCTTGCAAAGATCAGCATTGAGACAGTCCCTGCCCCCAAGCTTAAATTCTAAAGAGCATGGCACAAAAATGATAGGCATTAGGAAGGAGGAGGAGAACAAACTCGGGCCTTAGTTCTTTGCCACAAAGTTCTTATCAAAACCAGTTGGAATGGAAAACAGTTCAAGGAGAAGCAGGAGGCAAACATCTCTTCACTTGAATGATGGAGTGGCCCTGCTTCTCTTTGCTCTTGCTGTTATCACCTGGTGGAATGGCTCTTTCCTGATGCCTGATGGAGGATGGAGCCTAATCCTACTTTAGCTTATTTGGGAGGAAGAGTGAGACAAGAAGTTTAACAAACAAACAAACTAACTAACTATGGCACTGGCTTCTCAGTGGTGCTGCTCATGGCCCTGCACCGCTTTTCCTTTCTGCTTCCTTCTCTCTATTCCCAAAGCATGCATTCCCTATGCTCACTTTGTGACGAAGTATGTAGGTGGCGCTGTGGGTTAAACCACAGAGCCTAGGGCTTGCCAATCAGAAGGTCAGCGGTTCGAATCCCCGCGACAGGGTGAGCTCCCATTGTTTGGTCCCTGCTCCTGCCAACCTAGCAGTTCGAAAGCACAAAGTGCATGTAGATCAATAGGTACCACTCCGGTGGGAAGGTAAATGGCGTTTCCGTGTGCTGCTCTGGTTCGCCAGAAGTGGCTTAGTTATGCTGGCCACATGACCCGGAAGCTGTATGCCGGCTCCCTCGGCCAGTAAAGCGAGATGAGCGCCACAACCCCAGAGTCAGTCATGACTGGACCTAATGGTCAGGGGTCCCTTTACCTTTTAAAGGCTCATTTATTTATCTGAGTAGTCTTTTTGCCGCAATATCGATATCACCTTATCCCATAGGTGCCTGTGGCGTTTGTATAGAGCCCCCAGTCATTTCATGGACTATTGACCTGCACACCACTGCTTTATTCTTCCGCTGCCACCAACCAGGTTTCTTCTGGTGAAATCCTGAGTCTCAGTCAGGTTGTAAAGTCGACAACGAAGATTAAAGTTTATTGCAGAACAAACAAGTTTTAAATAGGTTCAGAACGGTTTCTCAAATGCGCGCCCTTAACTTGATGTGGCACTATCTCACACTGTCACACACTTCTCCCTCAGTTCTATCCCGGTCTCTCACTCTAACTGTCACAACCACTATGTTCGACTTTTACTGCCTCTGTCTGACTCTGACTCTTACTCCTCTATCTCCCCTGGGTAAACCCCTGGGCTGAGCCTCAAAACCAGGTAGGCTCCGCCTCTGAGCTTTCTCATTGGTCAATCTATATTAACCATTTGCATCCCCCTATACAAATATAATCACAAGGAATGGGCAAACGCCACATCGCCTATCTGACCACTTCAGTCTGTGGAACTAGCACTTTTAAAAATGCCATGTAATGTATGCTCTGCATTTGCAAGGAGTCAGTATCTTAGTGTGGGGAGCAGCCTGTGTATTGATATTAGGCCGTGCCCTCACTAGATTCCTGCAGAAACTTATTTTAATTCCAGCAAGCCTAGTTATGACTCAGTTATCTTTTTGGTTTTGTTTTTTTGTTTTAAAGGTTTCGCTGATATCTGTGTCTCATTGATGCATCAACTTTTTGAGCTACAAGGGGGGTTGGCCATGTTTTTTGCCCCAGGTGAAGCCTCTGGAGGGGTGCCATTGAGGCTTCTAGTCTGTGTGTGTGTGTGTGTGTGTGTGTGTGTGTGTACACAAATGCACATGTGTGTATGGGGGGTGCCAAACTGGTTCTTTGACCAGCCTAGTTTGCCCCTGCAAAGCTTGGAGATCCCTCTGACTAAGTGATCTATAACTTTTTTCTAAAGAAATAAGTAATTAATAATGAATTTGAAACAGAGGGCCTTGTTCCTCCTTATGGATAGGTAGCATTATTTTCTAAAAGTGATTCCTTCTCTTTTGAGAGAGTCCGTGCACATTACTTATTCAGATATGCATGCAAGTGTTGTTGGGTTTGTCATATCTCAATATCTAAAGTTGAACGAGCTGAACCCCATGTTTGAATCACAGGGATTATACAGGGATGCTCATTAGGGAGCCAAGACACGTTGCCATTTGGGGCTAAAGAATGGCTTGTTGACAAGTCACATGTGGAGCAGCCCATAGAAACATCAAGCACAGTCTAGAGCAGGAGTGAGAAACCCTTGGCCAGTGTGGTGTAGTGGTTAAGAGCAGTGGACTCGTAATCTGGTGAACCGGGTTTGATTCCCCACTCCTCCACATGCAGCTGCTGGGTGACCTTGGGCTAGTCACACTTCTCTGAAGTCTCTCAGCCCCACTCACCTCACAGAGTGGTTAATGTGGTGGAGGAAGGGAAAGGAGATTGTTGGCCGCTTTGAGACTCCTTAGGGTAGTGATAAAACGGGATATCAAATCCAAACTCTTCTTCTTCTTCTTCCAGATCTTTGTATAGATTAAAAAATAAATAATAAATAAGCAAACACAAACAAAATTGACCTGGAGTAGAAGTAGATTGATCTACCCCACTCCTTGTTGCAACGCCCATCGCTTGGAGTGGAATTTGCCAGTCTAGCAAGCTCCCCTGCTTACCCATTCACTTTGTCCACTTCAAAAAATTCATCTCCCCATCTGTATCCCCCCCTTGAGCTAGTCATACCTTTTTCTCTCCTCTTCTTCTGCCTGAGTTAATAATCTTTGCTGGGTTTTCTGAGTCAATAGGCCAGTCCAATAAACGACAGGAAACTTGAAAAATCTTTGACATTTAAGGCTTTCTTTCATTTAATGTTACCCTTATAGGTTTTTTCTCCTCCTCTTGGGGGCTCTTGTGTGATGATCTGCTTCCATTTGGATGCTGAAATTTTCAGTGGAATTGGTTTAAAACAAGAAATCTATTTTGATGCATTTTCATATGCTTCAGTGGTAAGCATCTGCTGGATTTAATATAAATTAAAATCCTTTGAAAAGAGGTCCCTGATCTGGTCATGGTTTATTTATTGTCTCTGGTTAAATTGCATTCCACCTATCTACTAAGAAAGGTATTGGGAACCCATGGCCTGCAAATGTCATTGAACTACAGCAGCCACCAACCCCTTTAGACATCTTTTTGAAGCACATAGTCTGTGTAGAGCTGACCATCTGAAGATGTACTGTATTGTCTCATTCTGCAGTCTTCAAGTAAGCCTTGATTTCCTCCCTCCATGTGCATAATCCATATTTCCATTTTTTCCCAACTGGCTCTTTGACTGGGTCACCTGTACCAAGGGTTGAAGGAAGCGTAGGTCTTTAAGGTGCTACTGGAAGAAATTTTTTTATTTTGACTATGGCAGACCAACACGGCTACCTATCTGTATCTACGAAAATAATACAGTACCTGCTACTCATCCAATACCCCTCACCTCGTTCTGCTTCCAAACACCCAACGTATCCATCTACACACAAACACCCCACCAACCCAATCACTCAAAAATCTCCCTCTTAATCACCTAACTGCTATCACCTGCCAAACACATGGTGCTGTGATGTCATCATGCAGGCTGTTTGATTCCTGATTAGCTGGATCCTGTAGCCAGCAATAAGTACCTTCTTTGAAGCAGAAGAAAATTGCACAGAGCGACTGCTGGGAAGAAGAAGAAGAGTTTGGATTTGATATCCCGCCTTTCACTCCCTTTAAGGAGTCTCAAAGCGGCTAACATTCTCCTTTCCCTTCCTCCCCCACAACAAACACTCTGTGAGGTGAGTGGGGCTGAGAGACTTCAGAGAAGTGTGAATGGCCCAAGGTCACCCAGCAGCTGCATGTGGAGGAGCGGAGACGTGAACCCGGTTCCCCAGATTGCAAGGCTACCGCTCTTAACCACTACACCACACTGGAGAGTTAAGAAAAAGGAGAGAAGCAAGGTGAAAGAGCTAAAGCCTGGAGGTTCTTTCAGCAAACATTTTGGGACCTCCAAAATGGCCCTTTCATCCCCGAGCTTGATTAAAATTTGGCACAGCCCTACATGGAACACTTTCCTCAAGTTAAATTCAACGAGGGTTATAAGAATTTCTCATTCAGCCTATTTTTCTCCCCAGGTGTGTACATAAGAAACCGGACAACCCTCCCACAAATCTTTAATGTCAATAGATACAGTATATGCCGTATGTTGATTCCCACACACATCTGGTTGGCCAATATGAGAAAAGAATACTGGACCAAATGAACCTTTGACCTAATCCGGCAGGACTCTTCCAATGTTTCTATGAAGTGAGACACAGCTTAAAAGAATAAAATTCTAATTTCGGATGTAATCTTCAAACCTGCATTCTGTCCAGTCTCATTTCTGTGTCGAGGTTATAAAATAAACACAGTTGTCTGTGGCAATTTAACATATACTTCAATCCTAAACGTAGACTGTTGATACAGACCATTAGTATCCTTGACTGATCTGCTGGCCTGAGGCTTTTTTCTCTCTCCTCAGTGCATTAAGTATTGTAGCTGACACCGATTAAACTTATACTGCTTTGTGAAGGGAGGCCATTCTGTTTCACTCTTTTTGCCCTGAGGCATTTGTGTAGCTTAGGGAAAAACGAATTAGTTGCCACCTTTTCCTTAACAAAATAATAATAATAATAAATAGCAGGTTACAGGGATTGAAAACAAAGAAACTGCAGAATGAATGAAGTATTTCTGACAGTAAGAGCTGTTTGACAATGGGACGGTCTCCCTCAGGAAGTTGTGGATTCTCCTACCTTGGAAGTTTTTAAAGCTGGGGTTGGATAGCCATCTGTCATGGATGCTTTAGCTGAGATTCCTGTGGGAATGTTCTGGGGTGCAGGAGAGGATATATTGACTAATTATATCCTTATCCAACTTGTGCTAACAAGTTCCCAAAATATCAGCAGAGTTTATAGACATTCCCCTTTTAGTTCGCAACGGTAACGTGTGCACAGGTTCGCTAGAACCTCTATAATAATTACTCTGGTAATTTCCCCTTTGTTCCCTCTTAAAATACAAGACACAACACAGTCTTTATAAAAGTATAAAAGAGTTTACTCACGATCTGTTCACAATATGATCCCAGAAGGCAGACAGGCTTAAAAAGGTTACATACACTTAGAATCTATCTTGTTGCAAGATAGACCTTATCTCCTCTCTTGGCTGAGAGCCAAGAGAGCATCTCCTCTCTTGGCTGAGAGCCAAGAGAGCATCTTCAGATGCTTCCTCATCGAGGGAAAATGGCAGAGAGAGAGATGGCTGCCTGCCCTGTGCTTTTGTCATTACCTGCACAGGTGAGGCCACACCCACCTCTGGTCACATGCAGAGGAAGTCCGTCCCCAGGAAGTTTACCTGCTTGCTGGACAGACATCCCTCCCCATGTTCTAACATGTACACTCTAGGAATGTTGTCATTGACTGCTCCTGTGTTTACATCCCACAATTCCTTCGTTGCAGGGGGGTTGAACTAGATGACACTCGGGGTCCCTTCCAACTCTACAGTTCTTTGATTCCATGAAATACTTGCTCAGACCAGTAGTTCTCGGTTGAGAATTAAGGCCTACTTACACCGTCAGTTACTCTGGAATAACAATCCTGAATGGTCTCTTGTGTGTTCAAGGATGAGTCAGAGGCAAAGGGGTTTTGAGAGATATGCAATCCATAACAAGATTAGGGGTTCTTGACTCAATTCTATTTTTTGTCACTAGGTTACACATCATGTAAACTAGCCAGGATGTCCAACCTTCATTCTCCAGATGTTGTTGGACTCCAACTCCTATCAAAGCCTAACCAATGGTGAGGGTTAATGGGAGATGTTGCCAAGCCACATCTGGAGAGTCACAGTTTAGCCACCCTGATGTAAACAATAGGCAGAATTGCTTGTGGTGCAAGGGAGATCATGTCCGAATACCAGTTCCTTTGCCTTTCAGGGGTTCCTCACCACCACCAGCAATGAGACATCCCTGACGCAGATTGGACTCCCTATGGAATCACATCCTTAAAATGTCTTTTGAACTTAAAGACGATAGTGTGATCTTAATGTGGTTTTATGGCACAGCGAAGGACAAAGAATGGAGCTGTATCTTGGCCATTTATGCATCTCCAGTCCAGCATGCTTAGATACAGTTCATAAACCAAAGAGAACAGTTCTCCCTCGAGTTTGGCAGGAAAGTTCCAGGAACTGTGTGAATTTGTGTGTGTGCAGGCATGTGTGCGTGCAATTGCTAGCTAGAGTTCCAACAGAGTCCTCTTTACAGGAGGTCTATGGGGGCTTAATTGGGATGGATTTTGTTTTAATTACTTGGTGTGTGAGTGTGTGTGTGTGAGAGAGAGAGAGAGAGGGAGAGAAGTTACATCTCAGGACATCACGTCTCACTTGAGTTCCTCTTCCAAGGAGGCCAGTCACTGTGGAAGATGAGAATTAATGTACTGAACTCTTTTAAAGTTCCAGAGTTTATTTGCTGGCAGTGCAGATCCCAGTCTCTCTCAAACACATGGACGTCAAACAGGAGTTGGCTTTTGTTTTAGTGGAGGACTTCCTAATGTGTGGAAGCATCTGGACAGAACTTGCCAGAGAGTGCCTTCCAGCATCTCACGGGTGGAAATAGGAACATGCTTGCACTGCCTGCTAAAGATCACACTCTAAGCCCCTCTCCCAGACACACACGCAGAGTGTGTTGCTAAAAATCTGCTATGTGCACATTACTTAAACCTGTACTAGTGGTACTAAGCCTTTGGACGCTGTGGGTTAAAGCCTCAGCGCCTAGGGCTTGCCGATCGAAAGGTCGGCAGTTCGAATCCCCGCTGTGGGTTAAAGCCTCAGCGCCTAGGGCTTGCCGATCGAAAGGTCGGCGGTTCGAATCCCCGCGGCGGGGTGCGCTCCCGCTGCTTGGTCCCAGCGCCTGCCAACCTAGCAGTTCGAAAGCACCCCCGGGTGCAAGTAGATAAATAGGGATCGCTTACCAGCGGGAAGGTAAACGGCGTTCCGTGTGCTGCGCTGGCTCGCCAGATGCAGCTTTGTCACGCTGGCCACGTGACCCGGAAGTGCCTCCGGACAGCGCTGGCCCCCGGCCTCTTGAGTGAGATGGGCGCACAAACCCCAGAGTCTGTCAAGACTGGCCCATTCGGGCAGGGGTACCTTTACCTTTACCTTTACCTTGTTGCGTGGCGAGTTCCCGCCTCCCCCCATAGAAATAAAGACACGGGACACAAGAATTCGAGTTAATGGGTCAAATTAGGCCACAACTTTATTGATTACAGGAATTGAGCGGTATTGGCTTAGGCATTGGTCCTAACAACTAACCAGCTTGAAGGCCGGTGAGGGTGAACCACCAGTGGGAGGAGTCCTGCTGAGGCACGTCAACTAGGATCTCCCCCCGGGGTCACTGCGTGGGGACGTGCTGTGGGCCCACACCTCCATAGGCTTAGGACAAGGCCTTTACCGGACTACTCTTTTGTTTGGGGGAAGGTAATGGCGCTCCTTCCCCCCTTCATCTGCGTAACAATAAACAGTACCCCCACCAATGCCTAACCGCCAATACCGTGGAGTTGTGATGGTTTGCTATGAGGTAGGCGAAAACCAAGTGGCTGGTGCCAATCTGCCAGTTGGAAAAATTCCTACCAGGCCCCTTGACGGCGACCAACCGAGGTTCATAGCAACGTCAGAGAACCTAGCCTAACGGATGGGAGGAGACGGAAAACCAGGTCAGCTGCGGCGTGGGAAAAAGAGAGAGGTCCTTGGCCGCGCCAGACCTAAGTAGGTGAGGCCACGGCCACGGCCCCCGCCCCAGCCGATTGGCTGGCACGGGGTATGACGTGGCCGAGGATTCCCTGCTATCGTGTGGGCTGGAGCCAGCCCCTGCGAGCGTGGGGAAGGGGCGTGAAGCCCGCAACCCCACCTCCTTGCTAGCTTGGAAGTGGCTTTGTTGTAAGCCACTCAGAGCCTGACCTGAAGCTTTCAATGTTGGGCTGCCATAAGCTATTCTCTCTAAGTCACCATTCATTCCAGACTGCAGTATGGGCAGACCTGGCTTTGAAATTTGCATTAGCAGGATTCTTACTATTTTTAATTCATGCTGAAGAATTGGAATGTGTGGAAGATCTTCTCTTCACAGCTATTTGTTTCAGTGAGGTTAGGGGAGGAAGGGCATGCTAGTACCCATTCTCAGCTATGTGGAATTTTAGGATTTCTTCTTTGGTGTCCTGTGGGCAGCTCCCACTACAGTCCCCGGGGATGTTTAAAAAAATAGTTTCTGAGTGTGAAACAGGGAATGACCTATCTCTAGGCAATGGTATGGTTTTCTCTACCCTCGTTATATCTACGTGTGTCTTCTCCATTCTCTCGCTCGTTTCAGTTGGAGGAGAAATCTTTAACTGTTGTTCTTTAACTCTCCCTCTTTCACTTTCTTTCCTCCTCCTTCTGTGCTCCTTGCTTTCTCTCTTAGCTAAAGAGACCTGCCAGCCTGCCTGCCAGATGTTTGGGAACCCCTTGGTCTGCTACAGCTGTGCACCCCACTTTACCAGCTACTTCCATTCCCCCTTCCCCCCTGGTTATTTTTCCCCAAACAATTCAGTCTTCCACACCCACTGAGCATGCTCAGTCCTCACCAGGTTACAATTTCTTCCATCCATTCCGCAAATCAGGGATACTTCCCTGAAGGTTTGCTTTTATGCTTCTGCAAACCATGCCTGCTGACACCTCTCTCTTAGGTGAGGATATGCAGTTTCAGCTTCATAAATATCAGCACTCAACCTTAAACTTAGCAGTGATTCAATTATATGCTATCATAATATGCTATAGCATTTTACAGAATGTCAAATGACAGACTGTACACTTCATGGTATTCTGGCACTGCAGCAGAGGTAGGCAAACTAGTGTCCTCCAGATGTTGTTGGACTCCATCTCTCATCAGCCCCAGCTGGTGTGGCTAATGGTCAGGGATTATGGGAGTTGTAGTTCAGCAACATATGGAAGGCACCAGGTTGGATGCTTCTTTCCTAGGATTCATTACTAAATTCACACGGTTGGCGCTGTGGTCTAAACCACTGAGTCTCTTGAGCTTGCTGATCAGAAGGTTGGCGGTTCAAATCCCTGCGACGGGGTGAGCTCCCATTGCTCTGTCTCAGCTCCTGCCAACCTAGCAGTTCGAAAGCACACCAATGCAAGTAGATATATAGGTACCGCTCCAGCGGTCCTTGACCTTTTTACCTTACTAGGATTCACCTAGCAAAAGAGGCACATATCATAGCAGAGGAGACCCAGCTTGTGTACATCAAATCCATGCACAGGAGAACTACAGTATAATTCAAAGGAAGTTGGATGTAGACCTTTGTTCCCTTAAAGTGTTAAGCTTAGAAGACAGAGCAATGTCTAGCTCTATTGGGAATTGGACATTCAGAATAAAATATCACTTTGTGCCTTTCACACTAAAGCCTAGAGGTTTCCCACAGTTAACTTTTTTTAACTTTGGTGACTCTTCAGTACGTAACGGTTAGAACAGTTCCACTGTGTTTCTTCTGCTTTTAAGACAGCTGTATAAGTAGTGTACTATAATATAAGAAATAATTATATGGCACTTTATATGATTTGCAGTCCTCAGGCCAGTCTTTGTTCCTGCTGGCTTAAAATTATCTATTTGCAGTTTTAATAATGCAGTGTGAGAGCTGCATTGTCCAGTAAATCTTTGCAGAACAGTATTTGCCTTGCATTCCTAGGAAAGCAAATTCAAATATTACGGATACAACATCAAGGTAGAATATTTAGGCATTCAAAAAACTGAGCAGGGACAATGTTCTCTTTTAGCGTGACTGTATGGCTCATGGGCGACAACCCCGACTGCAATTTTTTGTGTTATTCTTTGTTATTGATTACATCTGAAGGTCCCCAAGACAGCAGCTATAAATAGCAACCTGCATTTAAGAGGAATTGTTATTTTTCCTCCTCTTTATGAAATCCGCATTAATGCTACAGTTTAATAGGTGCTTAGAATCTGAGTAATTAATGTGAAATATCATAGCCTGCAGCATCTCACAGATGAAAAGAAGGATGCTCTTATGTACTTGTAATACCTCTGTTTTCACACCAAGAATTTGCTGCCGGAGAGCTGCTCCCTAGCCTCACAATTACACATTACTGAAGGCACTTTGCCTGCTATATCTTGTGCTCGTTTATTTTGCAATAGCCCTCCCTGTGCTGATTTTAAGAGCCGAGAGGGCTTTGTTCTTTCGGTTCAAAGATCTGCCAGGGAAGAAAAAGACTTGATTGACCTACAAAACAGCATCAGCAGTTCAGATTGAACCCTTACCTGCTGCCTGTGTCTAAAATGCCAAGCTGTGAATTGCATCTGCTGCCTTAGTATTCACATGCATGCATTTGCATTGTGGTTGTGGTTGTGGCGTTTAGTTGATTAATCAATCAATCAATTGAAAACATTAGAAAAGTTGTCCCTGATCAATTAGTTAATGACTTTTGATTCCCCCTCCCTTTTGTTTTTGGTAGGTTATTCTTAAGGTGGGTACTTACTAAAAGCTTCAGATGGCTTGCACCATCTTAGAAGAGACATTCCCTCTTGTGTTCAATAGTAAGCACATCAGTCAAAGAACAAAAGAAGTTTGATTTCTTCTTTTTCTTTAGAGCTATAGGATGAATCAGACTGTTTCCAGTACAGTCATACCTCATGTTACGTTTGCTTCAGGTTGAGCGTTTTCAGTTTGTGTCCCGCAGTGACCCGGAAGTCCCAGAAAGGGTTACTTCTGGGTTTCGCCACTCGCGCATGCGCAGATGCTCAAAATGGCGTCATGTGCATGCGCAGAAGCGGCAAATCATTACCCGTGCATGCGCAGACACGCAGACGCAGATTGTGTTCTGCTCATGTTGCGAATGGGCCTCCGGAACGGATCCCGTTCGCAACCAGAGGTACCACTGTATGTGCCACTTCCACATTTATTGATTCATAAATCTCCTGCATCCAGCTTGTGCATTAGTCTGTGTGGTTTTGTTTTTTTATAAAAAACTATCAAAAATAATATTTAAAAACATATTTAAACATGTGGTTTATTTCAGTGTACACATTTCTAAATGCATTTTATCCTAAAATACACATTTTCTATTGCATTTCTGTATGCTTTTTAAGCTGTGAAGTGTATTGCATACCTTGGAGAGGTGTGAAATCCAAGGATAATTACGTGGTGATTTGTGTATTAGTCTGGGAGGTGTGAATTAGGTTGGTTCACTTACAATGCAAACTGAAGGAAATTCTCTTAGATCTTTACATACAGTGCTGAATCCAAATTTGTGCATGCAAAAGGCCACTCACTGAATAGAATATTTCCACCCCATCTGCCTATGTAGTTCCCTGTACCCACTAAAAAGTAAGGCTCTGCAGTGGCGTAGCGTGGGGGGTGCAGGGGGGGGCCGGCCACACCGGGCGCAACATCTGGGGGTTAGGGTTAGGGATGCAAATCCACGGGTTAGGGGGCGCAAATCCACGGGTTAGGGGGCGCAAATTACTTGCCTTGCCCCGGGTGCTGACAACCCACGCTACGCCACTGAGGCTCTGCATTGGCTCCAGCCAAATGCTGGATCCTGAACTGAATTGGGCTCATTAAGTTCAACCCAGGATCTGGCCAGAGTGGGTTGAGGCAGCCCCAGATCACCTCAGGCTAGATCAGGTCTATCCAGGGCTGTCAAAAGAGGGTTAGCTGGGTGGCCAGGAGATGGTGGAGGACACCCATGCAGACTGTCTGCATTGGTCTCTGTTACGGAAAATCTGGGTGCGTATTTACCCTGCCACCCAGCCAATCGGACCAAGTCCGTGGATTCTAGCGGAAGAAAAGGAAGCTCAGCCAGACGCAGGAGCAAAATGCGAAGATCCAAGTTTATTGCGCAACAGGTTCAAGGCGAGATTGAACCCCGAGAATGGGGCGACATAAACTTTTAAAAGTTCCCTCCAAGTCCCATAACACAGTGCGCGGAACGTCATGAATACATTATGGGAAGGTTGGGTTTCATGGATTACATCATGAATATATTACACACGTCATGAATATCTCAGAGAAAGGTGGGGTTACACTAATTTACATTTGAGGGAAGGGAGGGGGGAATATGCAGAGCGAGGGTCATACACAAATACACATTTCATGAGTACCGGTGGCGGTGGGACAATGGGTTACTGATATGCACTGTCTGCCACCTGGTATTGCCCGGGGGACGGGCTGGGCAGAGCGATCTGACAGGATTAAGGAGTTCCTGTGTACGTGACTTGCCGTCTCGAGGATTATGGAGTCGGCCAACATCATGGAGTCCTGGGGAAACTGAGTCGAATGACACCAAGAGCAAGAAAATTGGAGCTGTGGTTGATTTTATATGAATTTTGAAAGGTTCCGATGACTTTCAGTCCGTTCCGTAGCCTAGATCAAAAGCGGAAGCAGAATGTATCCATTCTTGCAGAAATGGATACATTGTAACAAGGGTTTGACAGTTTTACGAGGTCGGGAGTTTCGGTTCTATTGTTCTCGCCGTGGGGGGCCGTCAGCAGCTCGTCAGGAGGTTAAATGAGGCGTGCAAGAGCTCCCTGAGCTAGCTCCTGCAGGACGAATGCATGGCTGTGATTGGCCAAAGCGCGGCCATAGGAATAAGCGGAGAAGGGAAACACTCGGTCTACTCATTCTAAGTATGGAGCGCAGATAGGCATAGGAAAGGATAGGGAATATATATATATATTCGAGCTTATTTCGCTCGGGAAAAGGTCTGGGAAACGTGTGGTGCTTGTGCAACGGTGAAGGGGGTTCGAGGGTGGGTGTGCGGTGGTACCCTTGAGGTCATCGCCTCGGACAGCCAAGAAGAAGGGAGAAATAGGTACCCCCCCCTCGGTCCGTATCAGTCCCCCATTCGGAGATAGATTTGCATTAAAGTTCTGTAAGAACTTGCAAATCCTTTCTCCGCACCATTTGAGCGCTAAATTTCGGTGATCTCGTATTCACATTCTCCTAAATGCCTCATCTGTACATAGTCTGGGAAAGTGGGAGCATGTCGGGAGCGGGCATAGGCTCGAAGAGGAAAGGAGCTAGGAGAAGCAGAATGTCGGAGGAGAGAGCAGCAAGGGGTAATACAATGCATAGTGCAACACAGGATAGAGACACAAAGGAAGACAGTTAAAATGATAAACAACACGACTTTCAATAGTTGTCTGAGCCATCCCAGCTTGGGCAACCATCCCCATAAGTCCACATCGGATAGCCCCTCATGCTGGATGTCGTGGAGCTTCCCTGCTAGTTCATGGATATTATTCAAATGTCCAGTTATATTTAAGGTCTGGTCAGTCACGTATGTGCAGCACTCTGTGCCTATTAATGCGCAGGTGCCTCCCTGACTGGGCAAGAGGAAGTCTGTCGCGATTCTCGTCTGTAGGCTCAATTGTCTTACCTCGGATAGTTCCGACATGAGAGAGTCTGTGATCTGGGTCGCCTCCTGCATGAACTTAAGGAGGATGTCGGTGAGTCGGAGAATATCCACGTGGTTTGAACCGGCACCGTAGGCGGGGAAGAGTGCTCGGCCTACGGTCTCTCCATTCGCAGCAACGTCTGACAGGTCTGACAGCTCCTTTTGCTCCCTTTTGTTCCGTTGTCTTCCAGGCGGTAGGTGTGGTAATATTCTAATTCCGGGAACGATGTAGCCGATGAAGCAGGATCCGGACATGTGTGGGCTCACCCATGTATAGGCGCGGTGCCCACACACCCAGAATAGGCCGCTGAGGTAAGATTCCATTCGGCCTGAAGCAAAGGTTTGTAGTAGCATGGTGTCTGCGGGTTGTGGCTTCCAGTCCAAGGGGTGTCCAACCGCAGCGGCCCAGGCAACAGTAAGGTTAGGAAAAGTTCGGGAGTCCCTTGTGTTAGAGACAGTGACCAGTCCAGTTGGTAGGATTTCCAGAGTGTTGGTGCATGTACTGGATCCGATGAAGGTTCCTTCCCCTGAGAAGCTGCGGCAAAGGGGTCCCTTCGTAGGGCCGGTGAGGTAGAGGTATTGATGTGTTAAGTTGAGTGCGGTCAGGTTCCAGGAGGTAACATTTCCGGAACGGAACTGTTCTAAGGTCACTGGTACAGGGACCAGTGGGAGGCTCTGTTGGAGATGGCTGGGTGCGTGAGCGCAAATCCAGCAGTCCGGGTAGGGTGACTCCTTCGCCACCTGGCTGAGAAGCTTAATATAGGAGTTTTGCTCCCAGGATGACAGGAGGTCTTCTCCCGGGAGTGCCGGGTCGGCGCCGAATTGTCGGGGTGCTGTGCCAACCGGATGGAGGGGGTCGGTGGTGTTCAGTAGTCGCCTATCCCTGGCGATACCGCCGCATCGCAGGGGTCCGACGTGGTCCCATGAGGGGGAGCGCGAGGGGTGTAAAGAATGGTGCCACCCTTCGAGATATTCAGCCCCTCTCCATTCATGAGTGACCCCTAAGTCCCATAGACAGCAGAACCGCCGTAGGCAGAGTCCTTGGAGTTGGGGCTTCCGGGTTTCTGGGGTGGAGCGGAGGCACTGGAAGCCGAAAATCAAGTTTCCAGAGGGGTGGTTTGATTCCGTATAAGCGTGAGTAGCCCCTCCTGTCTCGACTTCGGTCCAGTTTGGGGTTTGCGAGACCTCTCCACTCTCGTAAAGAAGGTAAGTCCCATTTCTGCAGGTCAGCCGGTAAGAGGAGTGGTCAAGAGTGAGAGCCGCAGAGCCGATACGATGTAAATCCTTGTTTCGAATGAAAAGTTCCCAATATTCGTTTTCGGCGAGTTGGGGAACTAGGGAATGGCGCAGCAAGGTCCGGGACTCGGGAAGGCAGAAATCAAAGTCCCCCATTCGATCAGGGTTAGACCTTCCCGTCTCGACCTCATGATAGTCCAAGAAGTGGTAGTTTGTTCGTAATCCTGTGCAGTGGTCTGATGAGGTAGACGTGACCCAGGATAAGGTGGCGAGGAGAAGGGCGGTGGTGACCAGGCGCATGGTTTGGGTGCGTGAACGAACGAAGGCGCCTGATAGGGTGAGGCTGTAAAGCGAAGCTATCAAATAGCGCTGTTGAACGGAGCTGTCAGATGAACTGTCAAAGGCGAAGCTGTCAACGAAGGAAGTAGTGAATGGAGCTGTCAAGCGAAGCAAGGTGTCAATGGAGCTGTCAAACGAAGCAAGCTGTCAATGGAGCTGTCAAACGAAGCAAGCTGTCAATGGAGCTGTCAAGCGTGGTTGTCGGCGCGTCTGAAACGTAGCTTGATGGTGTTGGTATCTGGGATGATTTCGGACGTCCAGTTGGGTGTCGCGGTGTCTGGTCCGGTCTGTTGGGCCCGACTTTGGCCCCGATCGGCTGGTCCGGTCTGTTGAGCCCGACCTTGGCCCCGATCAACTGGTCCGGTCTGTTGAGCCCGATCTTGGCCCCGATCAGCTGGTCCGGTCTGTTGAGCCCGACCTTGGCCCCGATCAGCTGGTCCGGTCTGTTGAGCCCGACCTTGGCCCCGATCCGCTGGTCCGGTCTGTTGGTCGTCGTCGTCAATATATGAGGTCGGTAAAGCCGGTGGAGTCGAAAAGGTGAAGTCCTCGCCGTTGCTTTCTTCCGTCTCCTGTGGAGGGGGTGAGGACTTGCACCTAGTGTGATGTAACCAGGAATTCTTCTCACCTACTTTCACGGCGGTTGGCGATGTCAAGAGTACTTGGTAGGGACCTTCCCACGCGGGTTGGAGTGGTTCTTTCTGGTAGACCTTGATGAGGATCCAGTTGCCCGGGTGGAAGGAGTGAGCGTGGACGTCGATGGGAAGATTCTGTCCCTCGATGGCCGCGTAGTGGTGGAGACGCTGTAGCTGTGTCTGGAGCTGAATAACATAATTAGTAAGTTCTGCCTCCCCGAGCTCCAGTTCCGATAGTGGGAATAGAGTGTTGTAGACGGGAGGAGGTCTCCCGAATAAGAGTTCGAATGGGGAGAGTTTCAAACGTCCGGTTGGGGCGCTGCGGATGTTATGAAGAACCAGTGGGAGTGCATTGACCCATTTTAGGCCAGTGAGCTCGCAAAGTTTGCCCAACTGTATCTTTATTTCCTGGTTCATACGTTCCACTTGGCCAGAAGATTGTGGGTGGTATGGGGTGTGGAGGTCCCATTTGATTTGGAGTGATTTGGCCACTAATTGCACCACTTCTGCAGTAAAGTGGGTCCCCCTATCGCTGTCTAGGCGACGGGGTATGCCATAGCGGGGAATAATGTCCTGTAGGAGGGCCCTGGCAACTACGGATGCGGTGGCCTTTCTGCAAGGGAATCCCTCCACCCACGAGGAAAATTGGTCAACTATAATCAAAGCATGCTTAAAGCCTTGGCATTGGGGCAGATCAATGAAATCAAGCTGCAAGTTCTCAAAGGGGACAAAGGCCCATGGTCTGGCTCCCGGCGGCCTCCTTGGTTCACGCTTAGGATTGAACCGCTGGCAGGTAATGCAATTCTTTGATGCTGCTGCTGCAGCAGCAGCTATCCCGGGTGCGTACCAAAATCTAATTACATGTTCCATTAATCTCCCTTTCCCCCAATGTGTCCGCTGGTGAAGAAACCTCACTACTTTTGGAGTCCAGGCCTTTGGAAGGACGGTTCTTCCATCGGGGAGGACCCAGATACCTTGTTGTTCGGTGGCACCTATCGATTCCCACGTAGCCTTCTCATCCCCTGGGGCAGATTTGTAAATTTCTGTGAGGTCTAGGTCTGCTGGCAGTTGGAGGGCTTGGAACTCGGATTCGTTGTTAGGGGTGCGTAAGGCTGCCATCTGTGCGGCTTTGTCGGCTCGTCTGTTTCCTTTAGAAACTGAGTCCCTGCCCTTGGTATGGGCCTTGCAGTGGACAACGGCTATGGCGGCAGGTAGGTGGATCGCTGTGAGAAGTCGCTCAACCAGGGCGGCGTGCGAGATTTGAGACCCGGCAGCGGTTAGAAAGCCTCTTTGGAGCCAAATTTGGCCAGTTGTGTGCACCAAGCCGAAACAGTATTTACTATCCGTATAAATGGTTATCCGCTTCCCTTCACCAATCTCGCAGGCACGCAGCAGCGCAATTAGCTCGGCGGCTTGGGCACTGTACTGAGAGTTAATTGGATTTGACTCTAGTATTTCGAAGTCGGAGACCACCGCGTACCCGGTCTTCCTAACCCCGTCGATCACTTTAGAGCTACCATCAGTATATAATATTAGGTCCGGGTTCTCCAGGGGAAGATGATCTAAGTCTTCACGGGGCTTTTCGGCTTGCCGGACTATAGTGGTGCAGTCATGATGCGGGGTGCCATCATCGGGAAGGGGTAGTAGGGTAGCGGGGTTTAGCGAGTTGACACGTTTAATGGTGACATTGGTTGGGGTTAGTAGGAGGGCTTCGTAGCGGTTGAGGCGGGAGTTTGAGAAATGGTGACATCCTTTTAGGGTTAGGAGGGTTGAGACTGAATGGGGAACGTGGAGGGTGATTTCGTGGCCTAGAACCGTCTCTTGGGCTTTCTCGAGGAGGACAGCGGCGGCCGCAATGGCTCTGAGGCAACTGACAGCCCCTTTGGCAGTATTGTCAAGTTGTAGACTATAATATGCTACTGGCCTCTCTTGGTCGCGGAATGGTTGGGTTAGGACCCCAGAGGCTACCCCCATTTGCTCGTGGATGAACAAGTTGAAAGGGATTCGGTAGTCGGGTAATCCTAGGGCAGGAGCAGATCTGAGTTCCCGTTTTAGTCGTTCAAAAGAGCTGTAAGCTTCATCTTCCCAGACTAAGGTGTCTGGGTGGTCCTGGCGCGTCATGGCAGTTAAGGGCTTCGTTATTTCACTGTAACCAGCGATCCATGCCCGGCAGAAGCCGGCCATGCCAAGGAAGCCGCGGAGCTGTCGCTTTGTTCTTGGGAGGGGAATTTTAGTGACTGCCTCAATCCTGTCAGTGGCTAGACTTCTGGTCCCTACTCCCAAGATGTGTCCGAGATACTTGACTTCTTGCTTACAATATTGGAGTTTCTTAGGAGACACTTTATGTCCCTTCTTTGCTAATTCTGATAGGAGGCATTTAGTATCTATCTTACACGCCTCCTCACTGGTAGAACATAATAAAATATCGTCCACGTAGAGAAGCAAGGTGGAACTGGCCGGTAAGTGGATGTCCTCTAAGTCCTGATGTAACACGGCCGAAAAAATGGCGGGTGACTCTACGTAGCCTTGGGGCAGTCTGGTCCACGTTAATTGGCTGGGCCCCCAGGTAAATGCAAAAAGGAATTGGCTGGCCGGATCTAGGGGTATGCTGAAGAAGGCAGAACACAGGTCCGCAGCGGAGTACCAAGTCGTCCCTGCTGGAATGGCGTTTAGGAGGGAGTTCGGGTTGCCAACTACCGGGTGTCGGGGGATCACGAATTGGTTCACTAATCTCAAGTCCTGCACAAAACGGTACCGTATAGGTGCCCCCTCCTTAGCGGGCTTCTTGACCGGGAGAACTGGGGTATTACAGGGCGAAGCGCATGGGACTAGAATCCCCTTTTCGAGGAAGTCCTCAATCATGGGTGTTAGGCCTTCTATGGCTTCTTTGGGCAGAGGGTATTGCTTGGTGCATGGGAAGGGTAGGTCGCTTCGGTAAGTGATCTTGACCGGAGTGGCGGAGAGTAAGAGTCCTACTGAGGTTGATTCAGTCCCCCATAGGGAGGGGGGCAAGTCGTTTTCGACTTCTAAAGGGAGTTCGGGAAACTGTCGGTCCGCTTTAGATTCCTGAACGATACCCTGGAAAATGGGAATGGAGTTCCCTGGCATATGTAGGTAAATGCCATCCGGGGAGCATTTTATGGTGGCATTAAGTTTGCAGAGGAGGTCTCTGCCGAGGAGGTTGACTGGGCTGCTTGTCAAAAGGAAAGTGTGTTCCGCTAGTAATGGTCCGAGGGTGACCTTGGCCGGTCGCGAGAGCGGGCAAGTGCGGGGTATCCCATCCAGTCCCATTACTTTCTTGGTTACTGTCCCTGGTTCCAGGTGACTGTCGGTTAGGGTGGAATAGGTGGCCCCTGTGTCCAGTAGACATTGGTAAGGGTGGCCGTCTATCTCGATAGTACAGACCGGGTCTTCGGGTGACAATGTAAGGACAGGGCAGATGGTTTGGGTCTGACTGGGATCCCCTTCTAATTGTCAATAAGTGTTCTGATCATCGGGAGGTGGTTGGTTTGGAGGGTGCAAGGGAGGAGCAGTAGCATTCGCCCAAGGGTGGGCAGGCTGGTCTATGGCTGGCAGTTGGGTGGCCGGCATTTGGGTCCGGGGTCCCGGTTGTGGTCGGGATTGAGGGATCGGGTTCGAGACCGCCGGTGGGGTATAAGCCGCTGGGTTGTGGTTGCTGTAGCCTGGAGTTACGTTGGCTTGCGGGGAGAAAGGGGGGTGGGTGATCCGTACAGGGAAAGGCTTAGGCTCCTGTCCCCCGTAGGGTGTCGCATTTAGGTAGGGGCAGAATCTTTTTATGTGTCCCTCTTCCTGGCAGTAATAGCATCCTCCAGTCCCCGGTCCCCATTGCCTATAGGGATTTGGGGTTCCTCCTCCACGGATTCCCTTTCCTCGAGGGAATCCCCTGCCTCGATTAGGACCATAGGCAGTTTCCATGCTTAAGGCTAGTATTTGTTCGACCTCGGGCTTCGTTTCCTTCTTCTTTCTTTCATCCCGAGAGTTGTAGACAGATTTTGCGATGGACAAGATTTCACTTACGCTCTTTCCATCGTATCCAATTTGGAGATTCAGAGCTTTCCTGATATCTGGGCAAGCCTGATCCTTGAAGAACCCTTTAATGATTACTTCATGCTGTGGGTTGTTGGGGTCTATTCCTCCCCATGTTTTAATGGCAGAGACCAATCTAGTGTAATAATCGGACGGGTGTTCATTTGGTCCCTGCATGACCGACTGGACTTTGGTCCAATTAACGGTGCGTTGTCCGGCGGCCTTTACACCGTCCAAAATGGCCTTTTTAAATAGGTTTAAGCACCAAATACCGTTAGTGGTATTATAGTCCCATTCTGGTTCTACTCTGAGACATTGTGCTGTGAGCGCTTGCAATCCCTGAGGCCGTCCCCTTTGGTAGTCAGGTAGTTCTATGGCTTCCCCAGCTTTAGTTAGAATGTCCGCTTTCTCCGCCTCGTTGAAGAGGGCATTCAGAAGGACGTGGACATCGGGCCAGGTGGGATTGTGTGTGGAGAAGATAGCGCTGACCTGGCGGTGGCATTTGTCCGGGTCATCCCTCAATGAGGGCATCTGGTTTGACCAAGTTACCAGGTCTGAGGTATAGAAGGGTTGATGCGTGTAAACCATCCGCGGGGGCCCATCAGGTTCGAGAGGAGGAATGGGCAGGGCCCTTAAGGGCATCTGGACCGCAGTAGAACTCACGGTGGAGCTTACTTGGTCAGAAGTCCCCGGAGTCTCTTTATCGCGGCCCCGGGTCCCTTTTTCGGAGCCTTGAGGTTCCGTGGGAGCGGGTTTATTCCCGACTTGGGTAGAGTCCTCAATGGTGTTGTGGTGAGTAGAGGAGGGGATTTTAGTTTTAGCTTGTCCGGGGTTTTTAACTTGTTTGGCCCCCCCCTTGTCCTTTTTCGCTTGTAGTCGTGTGACCCTCCTATTTTCGGTGTCTTGTGCCTCATCCTCCTCCCCCGTTTCCTCCCCACTACTGGAGTCGCTGTCGCTGGATGTCGGGGCTTGCGGCGGTGGTCCTTGATAGTAAAAGGGGACCAGGGTCTGTCGTACATCGTCATCTTCGTAAGGGGGGGGGGCATTGGCAGTCGCCCGGGATTTAATATAGGCAATTGGTAAGAGGTTGTTCCCTTTGGGGCTTGGAGCATTCTCCTTACGGCCTCAAAGGTGGCCAGGTATTCTAACTGGCGGGGGTTTTCTTCTATCAGGGCTTTCCTTAGGTGGTTCAAGCGTTCTTCATTAAACGAACCCCCCGGTGGCCACCGCAGTTCGGGTCTGGCGGAGGCAGTCCTGGCGGGCCAGGTTCCGGAGCAGAGGTCCTCTAGTTTTTCCTTAGATAACAATTTGTGGCCAGGAATCGACTTCCAACACGCGATGACAAATTGAAGAGGGGAGTCGGGATCCTTCTGGGAACGGGATGGCTTCCGGGAAGCCTTCCTCCCAGAATGAGTCCGCTCGTGTTTGGAAGCCTGGGTACCCATAGTATATCTCACGCGTGTCTAGATAGGAAAGAGGAAAGAGGAGGGGGGTCGATAAGGATTTGTGGGTCTAGGGTTATTCGACAAAGGACTAGTAAAATGAAAGGTCTTTAGTCGCTTGGCAACTTCCTAGGGAGGTTTTTAAGAGCTCTAGCTATCCGGTATTCCTTACTTCCTTTTTCCTTAACCATTCACCTGGGGTCCCTTTTCCACTCTGCCGATCCCGCCCAATTCCTCATGGGCTATTCCCTCCTGGCAACCTCCTACCTATCGTCACAACTCAGGAAAAGGGGCCCTACTGAACGCCCGCACCGTGCGGTGCCAGATCGGGTGGTCCCTGGACAGAGTTTTGGGTCGAAAATCCCCCTTGCTTTCGGAAGCGGGCTTACAGTACACGTGGTATTGTAGCCCGACCGGTGCGGCTGGGATTGGGATAGAAAGCAAGACCACTTCCTGCCCCCTAGAAAGGACGCTCGGGAAGATCGGAAAGAGAGCTCCAACCCCTTGCTTTCAACTGGGATGCCCGTTTGCGGAGAGTCGGCTATCTTTCAAGTCGGGTCTCTCCGTCTTACCCTTCGGGCTCCCAATTGGTGCGGCTGGCTGGAGGGTTTAGATAAAGAGATAGAGCTCAGAACCCCCCTTTCGGGTCGAGCAGCGGTCCACGGTCTCTCTCACTGACTGGACCAAGAGAAAGGCAAGAAGGTACGATAGAGAGGAGGGCAGAGAATTCAGTTGCCAGGAGACTTCCACCCCTTCCCACCAGTGCACTGGATTTTCCTATACTCATGCGTCTTCCCGTCGATCCGATCCCGGGATCGATGAATGAGCCGGCTGGATCCCTTTTGCTCCCCGGCTGAACTCCTGGGGCTTCCGATTACCGCCCGGGAGATGGCCGGAGGTCCAAAAGGGTCTTCTCGGGCAAATTGGCCCGCAGCCGGCTGAAGAATTCGGGGCCTCCGGTCAGCAACCCGGGAGAACCGCTCTGCCCCGCGTTGGGCGCCAAGCTGTTACGGAAAATCTGGGTGCGTATTTACCCTGCCACCCAGCCAATCGGACCAAGTCCGTGGATTCTAGCGGAAGAAAAGGAAGCTCAGCCAGACGCAGGAGCAAAATGCGAAGATCCAAGTTTATTGCGCAACAGGTTCAAGGCGAGATTGAACCCCGAGAATGGGGCGACATAAACTTTTAAAAGTTCCCTCCAAGTCCCATAACACAGTGCGCGGAACGTCATGAATACATTATGGGAAGGTTGGGTTTCATGGATTACATCATGAATATATTACACACGTCATGAATATCTCAGAGAAAGGTGGGGTTACACTAATTTACATTTGAGGGAAGGGAGGGGGGAATATGCAGAGCGAGGGTCATACACAAATACACATTTCATGAGTACCGGTGGCGGTGGGACAATGGGTTACTGATATGCACTGTCTGCCACCTGGTATTGCCCGGGGGACGGGCTGGGCAGAGCGATCTGACAGGATTAAGGAGTTCCTGTGTACGTGACTTGCCGTCTCGAGGATTATGGAGTCGGCCAACATCATGGAGTCCTGGGGAAACTGAGTCGAATGACACCAAGAGCAAGAAAATTGGAGCTGTGGTTGATTTTATATGAATTTTGAAAGGTTCCGATGACTTTCAGTCCGTTCCGTAGCCTAGATCAAAAGCGGAAGCAGAATGTATCCATTCTTGCAGAAATGGATACATTGTAACAAGGGTTTGACAGTTTTACGAGGTCGGGAGTTTCGGTTCTATTGTTCTCGCCGTGGGGGGCCGTCAGCAGCTCGTCAGGAGGTTAAATGAGGCGTGCAAGAGCTCCCTGAGCTAGCTCCTGCAGGACGAATGCATGGCTGTGATTGGCCAAAGCGCGGCCATAGGAATAAGCGGAGAAGGGAAACACTCGGTCTACTCATTCTAAGTATGGAGCGCAGATAGGCATAGGAAAGGATAGGGAATATATATATATTTGAGCTTATTTCGCTCGGGAAAAGGTCTGGGAAACGTGTGGTGCTTGTGCAACGGTGAAGGGGGTTCGAGGGTGGGTGTGCGGTGGTACCCTTGAGGTCATCGCCTCGGACAGCCAAGAAGAAGGGGGAAATAGGTACCCCCCCCCTCGGTCCGTATCAGTCTCCTTCTCAAACCCTTCCTAACAGCATGTTGAATCAAACACTGCACAAGTGTCAGGAGTGAGCCAGCAGTAAATCACACAGTTCATGTTGGAGTTAACTCTTTATTAGCAAAAACATGAAATGCACAATCTTGGTGGAGTGTCAGGTCTAATGAGCACATTAGAGCACATCTCTGGTAGGTCTTGCCCCCATGAAGCAGTTGTTGAGAACGAAGTCCTCTACAGCAGTGTTCCCCAACCTTGGGCCTCCAGCTGTTTTTGGACTACAACTCCCATCATCCCTCGCTAGCAAGACCGGTGGTCAAGGATGATGGGAATTGTAGTCCAAAAACAGCTGGAGGCCCAAGGTTGGGGAACACTGCTCTACAGGGTTTCTTCCCCCACCCCAAGCAGTCAGAGACTGTGTCTGTGTGCAGCCAATCTCTCCTCTGCCCTTTTCATGCCTCTTCTGGTTCTAGGAGACCAGAGAACAGGGAAGCTTGTTGCAGCAGGAGGGGAGGGGACACCCATGACTCTTCACCAGTCTGGCTCATCTCTACCTCTTGGCCTCCCTGCTTCAGCTTCAGCTTCTGCTTCTCCTTCTGGTCCTCTCTCTGCCACAGACTCTCCCTGCTCACTAAGTCCTGCTCCAACACCTCCTCTTTCCATTCTTCTGCCTCTTCTCCCTGTGTCCACTCATCATTGTCCCACCACCAATCCCTGGGCTCTGAGCACTCTTCCCTTAGTGGTTCCCCAGCTGGTTCCTCCCACCATTCCTCAGAGTCCAACCCATCCATGACAATAAGGCCCCTGATTTAGGGCCTGGATCTGGGATCAGATCAGAGGGGTCCTGCAAAGCCGTTCCAAAAAGCCCCTCTGGAGGGTTGAGTGACTCTGCTGCACATGGTTGGCAGTGACACATGCAAGTCAATGCTGTGGATGGAGTGGCCAAAATTGGGCAGAGCTGGATCCAATACACTGTTGTTGTTTTTAATCTCATTCAGTTGTATTCTGATTTGATCACATTTTATTTATTCGCCTTGTTTGATTTAATCAACTATAGAGCAGCTTCTTGTGTGGCTTCTGCGATTTTAAAGTTCTGCGTTTTTGTTTTCTGAATTTATTGTATTCAGAATGATCTGCCTGTTAAAGAAGGGCAGCTTATATACTGACTGACTGGATAAATAAAAGTTCATATGATTAATTAAGGAAGATTAATTGGTTGACAGTCCTAATTTACATGTGTGTCCACCGGGGAGAATAAGGCGTGATTCATCTGCCTCCTGTTTGACTTTCTAAAAAGATGTCAGTAGCGCATTCAGGGAATTTCAGACTCTGGCCTCCGCGGTGTTATGGGGGGTGCTATTCAGATGGGAATGTATTGAGCCAGTTCTGTTGCATTTGCAAGGTGTGCATGTGGTTTTCTTTTCCTCATTGTCTTGAGTGGGGTTCTGAACTTCTGTCTTGATGATGCCAATATGAAGCATTTCCTGAATCTCTCTAAAAGGCAAAATCTCTCTCTCTCTAAATCTCTCTAAAAGGCAAAACAGGAGAATGATATTCCTGGGACACATTCATAGGGAAACAAACGCAAGGTCCAGATTATTTGTCCATCTTGAATCCTGTTGTCTTCCCACCACTCCCAATTGTCCATTTTTGTTTTCATTTTTCCAGTTGAGCTCTCCTCATTTCTGCAGCTATTTGTGATTATTGGTTTTGTTTTGTTTTTTTTAATCTCGTGATAATTCATCAGCATTTTGGTGCAATTTTTTTTTCTTTGCAATTTTGCCTAATGGGCACATGTTCGCAGAACAGCTTTCCCTTATCTTTGCCTGCTGTTTTCACTAATACACGCATTTTAAAAGCACACTGTATTATTTATTTATTTATTTGTTCCATTTATAGATCACCCTTCATTTAAAAAACAAACAAAAACAAACAAACAAACACAGGGCAGCTTACATCATGGAATATAACAAATAATATAGGTCAATTCATAATATAACATCTATACAATATAAAAAACCACCACAACAGAACAGTTATATACATACAAATACAGTATAAAACACACATACTCTCCAACATTTCTCCAGTGAAAATAGGGACATCCTAGTTTTTAATAATATTTTTGCTATTTATACCTTGCCCATCTGACAGTTGCCCCAGTCACTCTGGGCAGCTACCATAATAGAACATTTAATAGAACATTAAACATTAAAAAACTTCCCTATACAGGGCTGCCTTCAGATGGCTTGGGGATTGGATAACTCAATACCCTGCAACATTTCACTGATGAAAATAGGAACATCCCAAGGAAAAGTGGGACATTCCAGGATCAAATCAGAAACTGGGATGGCTTTTGTAAATCCGGGACTGTCCGTGGAAAATAGGGACACTTGGAGGGTCTGAAACACAGCATCTCACAGCATGCTATTACATATGTATCCCAGGTGCTACTGTAAAGCATAATACATACCTAAGGGCAACAGCCTAAAAAATAAGGGAAGATAAAATCAGCAGCAGGGTCTCTAAAGTTCAAAAACAGTACACCAATACAGCAATCTTCTTTCTATTCAAAAGAACCTCTTAATCCCCACCACCACAGAAAATGCCAGAACCTCTCAGCTCACATCTGGGAGCTTTCCTTTCTTCTCCCACTGTCTTTCAGTCTCTCACTCTGGGAGATCTTAACATTCAGGGTCCTTCTGCCATCCATCTGCCATTTCCATGTGGTTGTGGACCTTGGCTGCCAGTGGCTTCGCAGAAGGGGAGACACCAAAGGCATAATCCCCGTGGTGTCTCCTCTCCCTCTCTTTCTCAAGGTGATGAAGCATGTCTGGCTTTTCCCTCCCCATCCTGAAATACACACTCAGGATGGGTAGAGTCCAGTTCGCCTGCTTCTATGAAGCAGCAGCAACAGCAGCCAAATAAAGCTGACCTGTGCACCAAATCACCAGAAAAATAGTGCTTTAAAAAATCAGCAAACCCTCTTAGAGAGTATATTCCTCGCCAGAGTCTCTAATACCAAAATAAACAATAATGCCGACAGGAGACATCCTTGTCTTGTCCCTTTTGTGATTTTACACTTTTCCGATATTTAATTGTTCACTATCAACATAGCCTACTGGTCTATCTAAATTGCATCAAATTCCCCTTTGAAATTATTCTCCAAAATTCAACACCTGCATAGTTTTTTTCCATAAAGGTCCATGACACATTATCAAAGGCCTTCTCTGCATCTACAAACACCAATACTGCTTGCTTTTCATTCCTGATTTCAAGATAGTCTAGTATATCAATTATATTCCTGTTCTTTCCTTGATAACCTAGCTGTTGGCACCTCTGTCATTGCTGCCAAAGGAGTTTTTTTGCCACTGCCCACAGTGTACTCAGCATCACCTGTCCCCTCAAGATGGGCACAGGTGCAGCCACCCCAAATCTGCACATCAGTAGCCAGCTCACACTGCCCGAAGCATCAAATTGCTGGCAAGTTGGTCCAAAGTGTTATGTTAGAACATTTTTGCTCTAGAAGAGCATTGCAAAGTTTGGAGAAGTCTCATTTTCTCAGGATGGGTATCTCTTGGTTCGTGAATTGCTTTGGAAAGTACAAAAAGGGGAGCACCGGTGGCGCGTAGGAAGATGGCCGACAATAACATCTCTCTGACCCATACGAGGTACTAAGGGGCTGCTATGGGAAGTATGCAGCCTTCCTAATCCCCCTCAGGATGTGGGGGGGCACTGTCCTGCCAGCGGTGTTCACAATGCACCCCCTGAAACGAGAGATGGGGGTGCCGAACACTTGGCACAGGCCCTCGGTGAAGTCAGATCTTCCTGACGCCGATTCCAATCAGCGCGTGCTGGTTGCTTCAGCCCGGAATTATAATTGGAAACATACGATTGGAATGAAGCTGAAGCACATACATCAAGTAAAGCTCGACTGATAAGACTGCTGATTAATGGATCTCGGCGACCAGGAGTGACAGACGGATAAGTAAATATTCTGATGAATTACCACAAGGAGACTGTATGTTTGGAATGAGGGGGGGGGGAAACTCTTTTTTTCTCTGTACGATGTGACATTAATAACCCTTCACCCCAGATAGAAACAAGATCGTCACGTTTTTATGAATCATAGGCAGGATTTTAAGAACTACGTGGGATGGATTATAACAGGAAAGAAGACTGGAGAACGGTGAGAAAAGAGGAAAAATTTTATGACGCAGTTAAAAAATGGCGTCTCGCTAAGACAGGCTTGCCGGAGGAAGAAGGACTGGAGGAAGAGAATCAGGATTGTTTGAATGAGAAGGAATGTTGGAATGCAAGTTTGACCTGACAGAGCCCCCAGACTCATTTGATTTATTTGGTAAGCCTGAGAAAAACAAAGGACAGATCGGAGATTAATTTTGTTTATGGAAGCGTTGTACAGAGGCTTTCCCTGACCGATATGATTTTTGGAAGAGTATAAAATCCACATAGAATGCCAGCTTTTAACCTGCTTGTGAAAATCATCAGAGATCGCAAAGAAAGGAATTTATGATAACAACAAGAAGAGAAAGGAAGTAATAAAGGACTATCCGGATCAAACTGGGCAGAACTGTCTAATTAATGCAGTAAGATAAGTGATGCTGTTTTGGACTCGAGCGGAGCTTGATGTATAGGTACCCCCAACAACATTTAAAATTTGGCTGTATAATTTGGAATTAATGTGATATGGATAATGTGATGTGATTGGCCTGTTAATAAAAAATTATTAAAAAAAAGGAAAGTACAAAAAGATCCCCTTTGAATGTGAACATAATTTCTCCCCTAACCCTAGACAGACCCACAGAAAAAACAGGCAGGAGCAATTTTAAAGGGATGCACATGATGTCTGGGTAATAAAGTGGAACTTCTTTTTGCTCCTCTTTCATAACAGTAATACAAACAGCAGCTTGCAATATGGAGCAGACACTCCTGTTCTTTGAAAGAAAGAAAGAAAGAAAGGCCGTAAACAGAAGCCATATTTGGACCTGCTGTTTGTGATTCCTTGGTTCAAAACCACCAGCTGATCTTCTGTTGTCTAACAGCGCCTTGTCGCTTTGAATGGACTGCATCTTCTCTTTCTCGCAGAGCAGCTCTCTGTAAACGGGCCCTTTCTTCTGTGAACTTCTGGTAATTTGAGCATATGGGATATCTTCTCTGACCATCCGGATAACAAGTTGCCTAATCTAGTTTTAGCACCTTCTGGATTCTAAGGGTGGAGCCAAGCTGAAATGAAACTCTTTCTGAGTTAAACTACCTTTGTGATTAAAGAACCCCTGGGAAATTTGTATGCTTGTGTGGACATAGCCAGAACTCCGTTCATTTAATCAGCTTCGCCTAATGGCACTCTCAGTTCACTTGTTTTATATACCCCCCCCCCCCGTTTCTAATCTGCCTGCTAAATCTAGGATTTTTGTGGAGTGGCTTTCTTTTTCTTTCTTTCTTTCTTTTTCTTTTAAATGGCTGTTCTACATCTCTTATCTCCTGTGATAGTAGATTGCAATTTACATTATGCAAATATGCATTATGCAATCAAGCCACTTTAACTGAAATCTGGCAAGGAGGACCTGCTGATGAGATGTAAAAATCTGAAGGCCTGATTTATTTTCTTCCCCCCCCCCCTCTCTCTTCCCCCCTGTTTCTGAAAGCTTGGAGAGAACCCTTTGCATTAAACTCAGAAAAAGAGTCGACTCAACTCAACCCTGAAGAGGTAAAATCGAGCCAGCACAGAGGATGAATGAAATCAGTGAGCTACTGAAGCCACTTTTTCAATTAATGGCTTTGTTTAATCATACCCCCTGTCCAGAGGAGGATTGTCTTACGGATAATTTCGTTTGCCTAACGAGATTTTGCTAATTAAATCTCCTTTTGGTTGGTGTGACTCTCCCTGCAGGGATAGGGGAAATGTTTGTGAATCCTTTCCCCACTGCTGGCTAAATAAACCTTTCCACTCTGCTACAGAAGTGGGGTGCGGGGAGCCAGGAATTCTTGTCTCCAAACACTGCTTTGGAAATTAATTAGCTATAGAAACCCCTGAAAAGATGCTTTGTTGTATGTGAGCGAGGGTGGCTGTCGAATAACATTGCCTGCCTTGCAGCAGGCTTTAAAGCCAGACAGCTTTTGGAGTGCCTTCCTGCTGTTCCTGCGTGTTTGCTGCTAAATCAGGTAGCAGCAGCTGTTTATCCCCCTGCAAATGTTTGCCGTCGCCCCCCCCCCCTTCTGTACGGCAGAGTGTCCCTGCAAATAGAGGCCTTGCTATAACCGCTCTCACACATAACACAGCTGCAAGCCAAAACCAGCACCAGTTGCCAAGTGATTTAGCCACCAGAATCACAGCACAAACTCGAAATGATGCTGGAAATTTGTCGGCACTCGGGATTGTTTGCGAGACACAGGGACCGCAATCGCCTGAATGTTTTGCTGTAGGTTTTGGCACCCCCCCTTGAATAATTAACTACTCTCAGATAAATGTTTCCTGTGTTCAACCAGGGCTAGCTGGAATGTAAACGCCAAAAGCTTTGCACGATGATGGATTGCCAGTTGGCTTTGACTCTGGGCTCTGGGCCAAAGATGTGGAGCGACGCTCCCATATATAGAGAGGCAGGGAAATAGAACCAACTCCAGGTTCTGTCATTCTTAGATCCTCACAGTTTGGGGCATTTTCTCTTGAAGATAAGGCTGTCGGTGGCTGCTATCCAAGAGAGATATATTCTACTTTCAGTTTCTGAAGCAGGAGGCTTCTGAAGAGCAGTTGCTGAGGAATCGCAAGTGGGAGAGTGCTGTTGTGCTCATGTCCTCCTTATGGACTTCGCAGAGGCAACTGGTGGGCCACTGTAAGAACAGGATTCTGGACGAGATATTGGCTTTTGGCCTGATCCAGCGGGCCTCTTGTTTGCGTTCTTCTGAGAGTTGATGCTGCGGAGCTGTTGCCAGTCTGTGGTATGGACAGGTGACATGGCCTTGCAGAAGGCAGATTCCCATGCTCCTATGACCCTTTTGGTGTATGGCACTTGTGGTTCAGGGACGCGGGTGGTGCTGTGGGTTAAACCACAGAGCCTAGGACTTGCCGATCAGAAGGTTGGTGGTTCGAATCCCCGCGACGGGGTGAGCTCCCCTTGCTCGGTCCCTGCTCCTGCCAACCTAGCAGTTTGAAAGCACGTCAAAGTGAAAGTAGATAAATAGGAACCGCTCCGGCGGGAAGGTAAACGGCATTTCCGTACGCTGCTCTGGTTTGCCAGAAGCGGCTTAGTCATGCTGGCCACATGACCCATAAGCTGTACGCCGGCTCCCTCAGCCAATAAAGTGAGATGAGCGCCGCAACCCCAGAGTCGGCCACGACTGGACCTAACGGTCAGGGGTCCCTTTACCTTTACCTTACTTGTGGTTTTGGATCAGAGAAGTTTACCTGCTTCCATAGATGCCCACATGTAAAGCTTTGTGTGCACTGGCTTTCTTAAGGCCATCTTTCATTGGACATCCTGTTTTCTCATCCGAAGGGAAATTGGTGGTGGTGGTGAACTGACGGGACCTATCCTATTCCGAGCTGGACTAGCATTGGCTATAACCTTTAATTTTTTTAATGTTGGCATCAGACCTGCCCAACCATGCTGGGTGCTGATGCTCAGTGCAATCAAAACCAACCTTTTTGACTTGGAACTGGAAATCTATGGGAGCGGGTGAAGTTGTTTCAGAGCTAGAGTAATACGCTCTGTGTGCTGCCCTGCTCAATAACTGGCAACTGCGTTCTGGATCAGACACAGATTCTGGGTTCTGTTCAAGGGCAGCACAGCATAGATACAACTGCAGTAATAAAGACTCTGTTTATTTATTTAAAGCAGTTGAGTCTTGGACATTGTTTTGTCATATATACATACCCTCCAACATTTATCTGATGAAAATAGGGACATCCTATTCAATGATGATGACGATAACAACAACAATTTTACAATTAATACCCCACCCATATGACTAGGTTGCCCCAGCCATTCTGGGCAGCTTCCAACATATATAAAAACATAAAAGCGTAATAGAACATTAAACATTTAAAAACTTCCCGATACAGGGCTGACTTCAGATGGTTGGATAATTCCATACCCTTCAACATATCTCTGATAAAATAGGGATATCTTAAGGAAAAGTGGGACATTCCAGGATCAGCTCAGAAACTAGGACAGCTTCTGTAAATCTGGGACCATCCCTGGAAAATAGGGACACTTGGAGTGTCTGTATATAAGTAAATTCCTTCCAGTAGCACCCTAGAGGTCAACTAAGTTTGTTATTGGTAAGAGCTTTCATGTGCATGCACACTTCTTCAGATACCAGAAGTGTGCATGCACACAAAAGCTCATACCAATAACAAACTTAGTCTAATGTGCTACTGGAAGTAATTTTTTATTCTGTTTCGACTATGGCAGACCAACACTGCTAAGCTATTCAAACAACATATATGCATTTCTGACCTGGATGGGTCTATTTACATGGCAATTTTTGCCTGCTGCATAATGTTATTTAATTTTTTAATTGCATACTGGCTGTGCAGACTTACGAATGGCTTAACTCGTGTTTGGATCTCAAGCTAACAACACCTGCTTGGGGAACCCGATTTCTGGTGCTTGCCAAGCCTGCATTCCCAACATATGTTGGAACTGTTCAGAAAGCCATAATGGCAGATGGATCTTTCCCCAAAGGTGATCGTAGAGGTTCTGGGGGCTAGGATAGGAATTACCGTATTGCGGGAGAGAAAAAATTGTGTGAATCTGACCTGTGTTATGTGTGAGCTGAGGAGGCAAAGAAAAAAAAAGAAAAAACCAAACCCATGCAGTGTGTTTACTCTGTGATGTCTCAATGAAGTTGGCTACTTCAGCAGTTAACAATATTTATGTTCAACCACAAGCTCCTGCTGCTGTGGGTGATGAATCCTTGATATGGGATGTAGTAATTTGTGGCGATGTAAATCATAGCTAACAGGTTAATGAACTGTAGCTTGACTCTATATAAGTTCTGCCACTCTCACCTGCTGCACTCCTTATGCCATCCTCCTTTTAAATCTGTTCAGCGATACTTCACTTGCAAGGTGAGTGACATGAGAGTTGGCTAAGTGTAAAAGAGATCTTTCATTAGTGCTGAAATGAGCCGTACATTCAACACCGCCTTAGAATCCTTCATGGGAAGAAAACCCCTAACATCTCATATGACACTTCCTCCCATGCAAGTTTGCATTCTCCATTATAAGAGCTGATGACATGGACCAATGGGGTGCTCTCCATACGCTGTTGACTACAACTCTCAACATCTCGGAGATGAGGTTCTTAATGCCAGCGCCATGGGTTTGAGCCCCACGCTGGGCGAAAGATTCCTGCATTGCAGTGGCTTGGTCTAGATCAGCCTTTCTCAACCTGTGGGTCCCCAGATGTTGTTGAATTACAACTCCCATCACCCCTAGCTAGCAAGGCCAGAGCTCAGGGATGATGAGAGTTGTAGTCCATCAACATCTGGGGACCCACAGGTTGAGAAAGGCTGATCTAGATGATCCTCATTGTCCCTTCCAACTCTACGATTCTGTGATTCTCTGGAGGAAACCATTTTGGACACCCCTGGCAGAACCATATGTAGGCAATCCTTCAGCCTAGTCTTTGCAGATGTCAACTCACTCCTCCAGCTGCCACATTTTGGATCATATGAGTGGATCATAACCAGTAGCAGTACTTAACTGGGCTGCTGGCATGCCAGCTTACTCACTCTGATACTGAAGCCCATTATCTCTGCCCATACGGGTGTATGCTAAAAATGGCACTTTTTGCATGACGCACTGGAGAAAACATACACAACACTACCTAATAATAACACTTAGCATTTGAATCGTGCTTTCAGGTGTTTGAAAGCACTTCGCACTTCACAATCTAGCTATAATCCTTCCAACGGTCCTTGCCAGGGAAGCCAGTCTTACTATTGCAAATGTAGGCCTACCTGAGACAAAGACACTGTGATTTGCTTAGGATCATCAAGAGAGTTCATGACGGAGGTGAAATTTGAATTGGAAACTTCATGGTTTGTACCTCAGTCTCCTAACAACTATGCTACGCCACCTTTGTGCTCTCTAAATATTTACTGAATCAGTCCAAATGTTCATCTGTCACAAGCAAGGAGAGTGCCAGTGTGCGTGGGTCATGCTTGCAGGCTTTCCAACAGCGCCTGGTGTTAGTCCTATTCAGAGCAGATCCTTTGAAATCAATGTACATGACTAACTTTGGCACCGTGATTTGCAACCCAATATAATTGGTTATTCTGTCCCCAGTTGCTGTCCTGCTGCAATGAGAAATCGTTCTCTTTTGCTGGATATCCAACGAATATTTCCTCCTGATGAATTATGATGGGTTTGTGTCTAAACGGTGACTGTTCCTTCTCCGTTGATTTTCCTTCTTTTTCTCAAGTCCGACATCCCTTTCCCCATCTTTTCTCTCTCTCTCTCTCTCTTGCAGATTTGCTGCAAGTGTAGAGACAATGAGCTGCCAAGGGAATTCCCCAAAGACACCCCAATTATCCAGGCCTTCCATCCTTGCTTCCTGTGGAGTCAGGGTCACGGATGCCATTGCTCTGGGCCAGCGCAGGAAGCGGGAGCTGCTACTCTCTGATTGGCTGCCTTGTTTGTTTGTTCTGTTCCACAAGTCCTGAACTGGTGCCGGAGCTCTGCCCTGGCCTCTCACCCCCCCACCATCCTGGGCAGCATTCTGGGCTTCCCGCCAGATGTTTCTCACTAACACAGATTCAATAAGGCCCGAAGTCTCCAAGTGTTGGGTTTCTGGCCACCTGTTGGGACAGCTTAAGATGTGTTTTTTGAAGGTATTTTGTAGAGCCTGGACATGGGCAGAGCTGCTTTTATTAGACAAGCAAAGAATTTAGCTACATTTTGTGCGGCTGGTTGTCTTCATTTAAAACAAGCAGGCTGCCGTCCCCGGAATGAGACCCCTGCTCTCACAGCAACAAAGCCAAGTATTCATGCTAGCTATTTATCTCAGCTGCAAGCATGCTTAAAAAGAAAAAGAAAAATCTGTGTTCTCCAAAGCGGGGAAAGGAATGGGGAGAACTATTGGGCATTGATCAGGGTAGTATGGGTTACAAGGTAAAGGACCCCTGGACAGTTAAGTCCAGTCAAAGGCGAATATGGGGTTGCGGCGCTCATCTCGCTTTCAGGCCAAAGGAGCCGGCATTTGTCCACAGACAGATTTCTGGGTCATGTGGCCAGCAGGACTAAACTGATTCTGGCACGACGAAACATCTACTTGCACTGGCCTGCTTTCGAACTGCTAGGTTGGCAGGAGCTGGCTCAGTGGGCCTCTTGGGCTTGCCGATCGGAAGGTCGGTGGTTTGAATCCCCAGGACGGAGTGAGTTCCTGTTGCTCTGTCCCAGCTCCTGCCAATGTAGCAGTTTGAAAGCACGTGAGTGCAAGTAGATAAATAGGTACCACTGTGGTGGGAAGGTAAATGGCATTTTCGTGTGCTCTGGTTTCCATCACAGTGTTCCATTGCTCCAGAAGCAGTTTAGTCCTGCTGGCCACATGACCCAGAAAGCTGTCTGTGGACAAACGCCAGCTCCCTCGGCCTGAAAGCGAGATGATCGCCGCAGCCCCATAGTTGCCTTTGACTTTGACTGGACTTAACCATCCAGAGGTCCTTTACCTTTGCCTATGGGTTACAGTTGTTAGCACTAACTCTTCAGGTTATATTCATCAATGCCAGCAATATAGCGGAGTGGTTCAACAGGCAAATATCTTTTGTGTGTGTTGTGGTATGTACATGAGATGACTGTCACACAGTCTGGGGAATCCATTTCAATCTGCATATGTTTGCGTGGGAGATAAATAGTGGGTTGTACCCATGGTGGAATTAAATTGAAGTTACATAGCGTTATACTTGTTCCCCCCAGTGAAATGTCTTGCTCTAGTGGGGCACTGTTACGCAAGAGAATTCGGCAGCAGTTTGCTGGTACCTTTGTTGCGCGGTAGATTGTGCAGTCTGTTTCACCCTAAGCTCCCCAACATTAGAACCCACCCATCCTCTAGTGCAAGAGCCCTTGCCCCAACCAACAGATAATGTTGAGTCTAGTAGTTCATGGGGGGTAGAGAGTGGAAATCATACAACTAGGGTTGTACTGAATTGATGACCAGATCACAACCTCAAAATCAGGTGTTCTGCTTCATCAGCGTTTATGGGGAGGTACCTCAGAGCCATTTTATTTCTAGAAAGCTCCCAGCAATTATATAGTTATAATCAATTGGACAGGTAATTTTTTAAGAAACGTTTTTTAAAATTCAAGTAGTTGCATGTCGAGGTCCCCAAGCCACCCCCCTAAATAAATCACAATTCACACAGAATTTTTGTTTAAGGTTTTTGGAATAATTTTGGCCACAACTTTATTAAAATACATAATGTGAGTGGTTGCTTAGGCATTGGTTACGACTATTTGTCCCTGCCCTGGGACAGAACTGACTTCCAGATTCCAGCGAAAGCCAGTAAGGGAAAATAATATTGGGGAGAGAATCGGGTTGGGCACCATACCGTCACCCCTCCCCAGGGGCTTGCACGACCCTAGCCCCTTGCCAGGGATACGGACAAAAGCATGGCAAACCTCTGGATTTCTTTAATGGAATTCCCTTGCAGCAGCAGCACTGGAGCGGCAGGCACAGCCAACCCTTACCCCTCCACCAACCAAATTTTAACCAATGCCTAACCGCAACCTTACAAGTTGTGACGATTTGCTACGCAGTAGGCAAAAACCAAATGGCACCAGCCAATCTGCCAAATGGACAAAATTCCCAACAGGCCCCTGCCCCAAAAGCAGACGACCCCATGACAGGCATGGCAAGGTCAAACGCAACAGCTCTAAATTAGGGAGGGTGGGCGGGTGATCTGATGCACGCAGCAAAAGAGACTGAAAAAACTGTGTGCCCAGTATACATAACCTTCAGGCCAACCCTCTAAATGGTAACATCAAAATCTCCCCAATAACCCAAATTAGCCCAATCACAGTCATGGACATCCAAACGGTCCTGCCCAGTAACCAAGAGGGGATGTCCTGTTAGACCCCATTGCAACATGTGCTCTCCATGAAGGAGAACACGCTTTATAAAGAGGTATATAGCAAGCACTGTCTTGGAAAATACCGTATTTTTTGCACCATAACACTCACTTTTTTACTCCTAAAAAGTAAGGGGAAATGTCTGTGAGTGTTATGGAGGGAATGCCTACGGGTGGCATGCCTACGGATTTTCCTCCTCTAAAAACTACGTGCGTATTATGGTCGGGTGTGTGTTATAGAGCGAAAAATACGGTATGCTTTCCTTACATGTGAAGGAGGGCATGCCTCTAAGGTCATATCCACAATAGGCATTTAAAGTGCATGGATTCTCCCAAAGAATTGTGGGACCTGTAGTTTAAGGGTACTGTGAATTGTACATCTCAGGGGTAAACTACAGTTCCCAAGATTCTTTGGGGACATCTGCGTGCTTTAAATGCTCTCTAAATGTATGGTGCAAATTATTACCTAAGATGTGACTTCTGATAGCAAAAAAGTATGCTTTTATTGCCCAAGTATTGCCTTTACTTGTGCGCAAATGTTCATTGACAAGCAACTCAATATTATACATGTTTAGTCAAAAGTAGGGGTGGGGGAGAAATTGGCTTAGTTTTCTTTTTAGTGCAAACCTAATTAATTCACTTTTCCTGAACCAAAAAACAGTAATCCTTCATAGTGTGCACATCTCTAAATTCTGTGATTTCAGCTGTCGAACCCCAAAGTGTGCATAAGAACACATATGTTATTTTAATTAACAGATAAAACTGCATCACATTAGAGGAAATAGCTTGCAAAGAGGTGTATATTAGGTATATTTGCATACATTAGGAAAGATATACTCAAAAATGCATATGAATTTTCATGTGGACTGTTTAAAGAAAGAAAATGCAAACTGGTATAGAAATGGGAGGCCCTGAACTTAAATTTGGAAAAATTAGGAACTGAAATTGACATTTCTGCTCTCAAGACATCCTCATTGTGTTCAGTGGCAATTACTCCATAGTAAGTGAGTTTGAATTTACAAGCTTAAACTCAAAAGTTTAACTGATTTAATATTAATTGGTCAACAGCCTTGGGTTTTATTTATTATTATAATTCGATAGTGCCAAGTCTGTTTTCATAATTAGAAAGCAGGGAAGGAGAAAGCAAAGTCCACTTTAGGAAAACACATGGAATAAATCTTGCTGCTCTGGGATTGTGAGCATGCAGGGCTCTCCCCACCAAGCCTTTTTTCTGGAATATATATAGAGAGATATATAGCATTTCAGATTTCTCTCCCTAAGCAACCTCACAAACAGCACGTTTTCCAGGAGCTAAACATAACTCCTCATCCCCTCTCATCAAGAGCCAAGGCTCTCCGCGTTCAAGGAGTTTTGGATAGGCTGGTTGCTTTGGTTGCCTGCTAATGCGCCTAACATTTGTCCAGAATCCGGCTGCAATAAGTAATTCTCCTAATCCTCTGAAAATGATTCTCTGCCTGCTGTCACTGAGATGCTAAGAGGCGTCCAGCTTCCGAAGCCCCACTCAGTGCAAGGATCTGCCATCGTGGCTGTGCAGTGATACAAGCTGGTGAGGACAGCATTTACTCCAGATGTTCGGTGCCTGGAAATGGCCTGAGATTTCTACTGCCTCTGGCAAGGGAAAGGGGAGAAGAAAGCACCTTCCATGCTTGTTCAAAGAAGCAATGGTTGTAAATTTTGGCTTTAGGGGTGGGTTGGAATTCCTGAGCCTTTTACGAGCTGTGTCCAACCTGCCCTTCTGCCCCACCGAAGTTCAGGCCTGGCAGTCCCCAAACAGTATCATTGGTGCAAGGATTTATGCCTCTGCAATGGAATGCACAAAACAACAACAAACCTCTGGTTACGTGAAACATATTCAATAAACACACAAGACGTAACTGGCTGTATGTTTGAAAAAATAATATACCGTATTTTTTGCTCTATAAGACTCACTTTTTCCCTCCTAAAAAGTAAGGGGATATGTGTGTGCGTCTTATGGAGTGAATGCAGTCTGTGCAGCTATCACAGAAGCCAGAACAGTAAGAGGGATTGCTGCTTTCACTGAGCAGCGATCCCTCTTGCTGTTCTGGCTTCTGAGATTCAGAATATTTTTTTTCTTGTTTTCCTCCTCCAAAAACAGTCTTGTGGTCTGGTGCGTCTTATAGAGCGAAAAATACGGTATACTATTCATTGTATTGAATTGTAGATTTCAACAGAAGTAGCTCATAAAATTCAACGAAAATAGTAGAAGACCCAGTGGATCAGTTCATTCTCTAATCAGTTTATATATGGACCTTTGGCTTAAACTGATTAGAGAATGAACTGATCCACTGGGTCTTCTCCTTTTTTCGTTGAACCTTATGAGCTACTTCTGTTGAAATCTACAATTCAATACAATGAATAGTACACATTGATTTTTCAAACATACAGCTGGTTACGTCTTGAGTGTTTATTAAATCTGCAATGGAATGTGCATGCAGACAACCCCTCCAACAATTAGGAGATTGTTGATATAACTCAACTTTATTGGTGCCATCTATGAGGCAACTTAAGATAGGATTCCCCAAGTACAGCTGAAGTTTACTTGAAGGGTGGCTTCCTCCGAAATGTATCTCAAGAAGAATAGGATATTTCCAAACCCAAGTCTTCCTGCCAAGCCATCTTCAGTCCCACAAAGTGCCCATAAAGGACATCTGGATAGCAAGCCATTTCTGTACTCACGTTTTAATATAAACCTACCTGATTCCAGTTTTCTGAATCAATAAGAAGCCTGGGGGTGGGAGTGGGGGAACTCTTCAAAATTTGCACTTGTCCAGTTCTCCAACCCAAAAGTGTGTACAAAATGCATATATCAGTGAGAATAACACATGAAGCTGCACCCTGCGAGGAGAAAATGTTTGAGAAAAATGTGTGTGTTGGGCAAAATTGCAGACAGAAGCGAATACCTTGCGAGAAATGCACATGAGCTTCCATGCACACCGTAAAGGAAAAAATGCAAATAGATGCAGAGATCAGGTGTGCTGAATTGAAAGGCTGGGAAAATGAGAAACTGAAATTGACAGATTTGCCCACCTCTAAATGGCTCACATTAATATCTGAGCCAGAGAAGAATTCAGGGGTCATATTTATCTCCTCCTATCCATGGGAAGAACTTGGATTTCCAAAGGCAGAAATATAAGTCAAAGCATCATCGCCACTGTGTATCTTCATCATTGCCCACAAGGAGGTTCATTTTTCTTTTTGTGCATGCATGCATACATATAAACTTGTATGTTCAGTGATGGACCTATCTGGAGGGCCACAGTGTGTCTGCATTATGAAACATGACTTCTGCACAAAGACACACAAGTTTCTCTTCAGTAGCTAGCGAAGTAGGGATTTTGTTCCTCTCCTTCAAGATGAGTGAAAGCTTCTATAGCCAGGCTATTGATACTTCTCAATAGTATCCCAGGAATATCCTGTCTTATTTTGACTCTGCACATCTCATCATGAGCCCCCAGGAAAATTCTCATTTGGAATAGTATTATATTTGAACCCATGTGTTGTACCAATGATAAACTGTTCAAGGATAAATAGGTGGAGTGGTCAAGGCCACTTGTCATGTTCAGAGAGAAATGCTCTTCAGTTACTAAGGCTCCCAGCCCCCACCCTTACCTGGGAGTAGTCCCATTGAATACAATAGGTTTAACCTTTGAGTAGACATGGTTTGGATTGTGCTGCAAATGGACAAATCACTTAAAGATGGCTCAGGAAATGGTCTCAACAGCTTTCCAGTGGAATTTGGCCAGCGAGCCTTGGAGCTGGCTTGGAGTGAAGGGCTACCTAAACAAGTAGCCAGAAGAGCAGCCTGAGGAAGTGTCTGCTGTGCAGATGCTAATTCTAGAGACCCCAGTGATGGAATAGAACCCTGAAGATGAACAATACTAGGCAAACTAGCAATGGAACTTTTAAAAAAGCTAATAAATAAATAAAAATAGGGAGAAAACAGAGGGATTCATGAGGGACACATAGCAGAATAATCCTATTACACACCACCCCAATCTCTGAGTGGTGTGAGATTCCAGGGGTTCCAGGGTTCGTGTTTCCTTTGGAAATGAGGCACAGTGGAGACTGTGGTCTCTTTATGATATATGGTTTATTTGCACACATATATAACCTGAGCCACAATGGAGGGGCTCACAGCAAGACGTTCTTGCTTCTTCCATGGCGTCAGTCTTGGATCCTAACAGAAATCAGCCATGGCCCTCTGTCCCTCTGTACAGCTTGCTGCAATTAACATATTACAATATCACTGCAATCTTAAACTCTAATCTGCTTTATCGCTGCTGATTCAATGCTCAGGGCAAATTTGCTCCACCCTGTGGGAACGTTCAGGGAGGCAGGAGAGGATATGTTGTTTAATGATATCCTTCCTAACTTGTGTTAGCAAGTTCTATATCTTAGCAGAGTTTAAACATTCCCCTTTAAACGTACAGCGGCTTGCTTGTTGCAGGCTCATCTGAGCCTCTCTCTATAAGATTCCTGGTAAGATCCCTTCTTGTCCCTCTTAAAAAGAATAGACACAGCAATCTTATTAAAGTCTATATAAAAGTAATTTACTCACATTCATTTAGTTCACAGTTGGATCCCTGAAGGCAGACTTAGGTTACAAAAGTATATATACATGTGGAACTATCCCATAAGGGAGTTAGTCCCAAGTGACTGCTGAAACGTAGAAAAACACATAGAAAAACAAAATATAGAAGAAGGAACAGAAGAAGGTGTGCTCCCCTACCCAGATTAGGCCACACCCACCTCTAGTCACATGCAGAGGAAGTTTGTCCCAGCTCAGGAGGAAACAGGACATTTTTTCCTGGATGGTACAAAGCATCCCCTAGCCTGTCCATTCTAGGAATGTTGTACTTGACTGCTAAGTGTTTCACATCCCACACACCCATCACACTGTCTTTGCTTGACTGATGTCTCATCTCCCTGTCTTTGTTCTCTGTTCATGGCCCATCTCTCAGGTGATCTCCTGAGCATGGAAAGCTGACACTATTGAGAGTCTGACTTCCAATTTAACTCTCCAAGCACTGATTAAATTCTAACCAAATCCAGGAATATAGGGAAATCTGGCACCCACAACTCAGAACGATAGGGGCAGTTGGGCTGTATTTTATTATTTTTATATTATAAACACACATGTGCACACCCCTGAGCTGCATCAGGGTGGTCCAACAAAACTTGCTTTTGGCAAACAGTCCATTGATCAAAAAGACAAGAACAGCTAAAATGTTAATTAAGTTCAATTTTGCTGCTTCTTTATGCAGTTTTCACTCCCCTTGTATTGAGGAGTAATTGGGGATAGCACTTAAGAGAACAAATCAATAGGAAACCCCCTGCTGCAATTTCTATCAAGAAGGGGAGAAGTGTGAGGTTCATGAGAGCTTTTAGAGAAATCTTTAGCTTGACACTGGGCCATGCATGAGTGTAAACAGTTTTTGTTTCATGGATCTAGATTTTCCCCATTGGGTACAAACACAGTTGTTGGAGGTTGGTCTTTTCATCGTTGTTGTCACCGTTGCTTTGGGCATCTAGCTGCTGTGCCTTTTGCAGAGAGAGGCAAAATCCCCTGTTCTGGCAAGAGAGGTGGATACATTCTCTAGTGCTTCCAGCCAGCAGGCACAGAGCGTGTCCATTTTCCAAGCCTTATTTTTAGTAGCTTTAGTTCTGGGCGTTTTGTGACTCCCAAAATTCACTTTCCGCTTTTTAATCCAGGTTCCAGTTGTGTGAGCCTTCTCTCATTGTGCATTCCTGAACATCAGCGCCCTGCAGCAACTTCTGTTGTGAGAGGTGGGACAGAACAACTGTGCACTCTGTTCCAGCTGTTCCCTGCCTCTGCTGCCCACAGGCTATCAATGCTATGGAAAGCCAGCCCTCCATGTGCTTCCACTGTGTTTTCTTTCCACTTCTCCAGTAGGTCCTAGTAGAGCGCTATTACTTGAGGGGAGAAAGCTAAGACAATGCCTATTGTCCTTGGGTTCCCCATAAAAGTTTTTTGTTTGGATTTTAAGTGTGGTGCTTTCAAAATAAAGCATTGTTTATCTTTTCCTTTCAGTTTCTAGCTGGGCTCAAGGCAGATTCAGACTTGTATGGGGAGAAATTCAACTCAGTCCATATTTAAAAGCAAACCTATGAAATTTGCCCTTCCTGAAACAACACGAGAACAGAAACACAGCCTTCAAAACCCACACTTTTCCATATTTTGCAATGCAGGTCTCTCTCCAGGATAGTAATGTCTACCAAAATGCATATGCTTTGGTAAAGTATGTGAAGAAATGTGTCTGTTCGTGAAAATAGCATAAAAACTGCATTGTATGGGGAACTGCTCTGCACAAATGAGTATATTAGGCAATATTACATACAGACATATGTATGCATGTTAGGGGAAATCACACTAAACCACTGATGAATTAAAACACACACGTACACACACAGAGAGAGAGAATGAGAGAGAACTGAATTTTAGACTGGAAAAATGAGAAACTGAAATTGACAGATTTGCCCGTCGTAAATTCAGAGTCAACCCAAGGCATTTTGCTGCCTGTGGCAGAGTAGCAATTGGCATCTCTGTTGCCCCCGGCCCCTAGTCAAAGTGCAGAGTACCCAAGTTATTTTGGCACTTGAGGTAGAAAGCCCCACAAACCTCTCTCCCACATTGCACCTTATAAAGGTAAAGGTAAAGGGACCCCTGACCATTAGGCCCAGTCGTGACCAACTCTGGGGTGGCTGCGCTTATCTCGCTTTATTGGCCAAGGGAGCTGGCGTACAGCTTCCGGGTCATGTGGCCAGCATGACTAAGCCACTTCTGGCGAACCAGAGCAGTGCACAGAAATGCCGTTTACCTTCCCGCTGGAGCCGTACCTATTTATCTACTTGCACTCTGATGTGCTTTCGAACTGCTAGGTTGGCAGGAGCAGGGACCGAGCAATGGGAGCTCACCCCGTCGTGGGGATTCAAACCGCCAACCTTCTGATCGGCAAGTCCTAGGCTCTGTGGTTTAACCCACAGTGCCACCCGCGTCCCACATTGCACCTTACCTGGCAGTAAAAACATTTAAGTAATGTTTATATGATGTGTCTTCTTTTTTAATTTGTAAGAAAAAATTGGTTGGACAGTGTTCTCGAAGCTACAAACATGAGTCTGACCAAACTGCGGGAGGCAGTGGAAGACAGGAGTGCCTGGCGTGCTCTGGTCCATGGGGTCACGAAGAGTCGGACACGACTAAACGACTAAACAACAAGGAAAAACGTGTGGCATTATTTGTTCCTAAAATGGGCCCGTGTGGCTTGCAATAAAATTGATATATAATAAAATCTGTTCCAACAGAATACAAAAAAAGAAACGAAGAGACAGCTGTGGGATAACACTGGACAGCTGTAACACACAAAGGCCTGGTCCACACATCACTTTAACTATGGCTTAACTGTGGTTAATTCATAGCACGTGATTGCCTGCTGCTGAAATTGTAGCCACTTCCTCCCTCCCTCCCTCCCTCCCTCCTGCTGCTGTCCTTATGGGAGCTGAGCCTTGGTTTGGCTTAGCATTGCACCTGAACAGGTGGGTCATAGAGCAACACTTCAGATGTTGAGCACAGTGGTTGAGCATGATTTATGAGAACTGGTCATGTTGTGCGGATGCCTGATGTTTGTCTTCCAAAGCAACTACTCTATTCCGAGCTTAAAAATGGAAAGCATAATGCTGGTGGTCAACAAAAGAGGTTTAAAGACTGTCTCAAGGCAAATCTTTAAGAATGTAGTATAAACACTGATAACTGGGAAACACTGGCCAGTGAGCGCTACAGTTGGAGAACAGCCTTTACCAAAGGTGTCTTGGGGTTTGAAGACACTCAAAATCAGGACACAAGGGAGAAATGTGCTAGGAGGAAGGCACGCTTGGCAAATCCACACCGTGATCAGCTCCCACCCGGAAACCAATGTCCCAACTGTGGTAGGATGTGTGGATCCAGAACTGGTCTCCACCATCACTTATGGACTCATTGTTAAAACCGTGTTTATGGAAGACAATCTTACTCGGCTATGAGTAATTGCCAAAGAAGATGTAAAGAGGTGGTTTTTTTCAGATATCTTGGTCCTGTACCATTTTGGCCTTTCTAGGCAAGTCCCAACACTTCAAACTATGCCCAGAAATGGAACTGGGGAGCCAGGGCAAATGAAACAGGATCTGACTAACGTCCTCTGAAAAGTGGGCTCCATAAAACCTGACAGGCCAGCTGTCGCCTCCAAGTAAGTCACTGAGAACCTTCCTTAGTCATTGCCTAGGCTGCCATAGAATGTTCCCAAACATACCCTCCATTCAAGGGTTAAACTTAGGAATGCCGAACAACAGTCAAGGTTATGCGCTGTTGGTGGGGAGGGGTGAAGAGGGCTTGATCTTTCCAAGGTGCTCTGTGCTCCCTCAGAGCTGTTTGTATTACTTCCTGGAGGTTGGCATCACTGGGGTGGGGGGGGAACTGAACAAATTTCCATTCATCGTGGAAGCTCGGTAGCTGTGTTTCGTAGGCAGGAGTGTGGAAAGACGAGAGGGGCCGGACTTTGGATTCTGTTTGTATAACTAGCAGCAAATACACAAACACACACGGCTTGTTCACCAAATGTAGACTTGCCAAGCTCTGGCATGCTGGATTCCGGTGTTGTACGAAAGGTTATGGCTGCAATCAGTGCTATTTTTCTAGAAAAACAGGGGCCAGAACTCACCATGAACACCTCCCTTGTTCTCTTATGATGGCAATGGCGCCCACCTGATAGGTGCCGGAACTGAGTTCCAGCAAGTTCTGGCTGGGGGTGGGGAGGCTTGGCGGCATGTATACATTTACCTGAGAGCTTACTTCTGAGTAGACAGACATAGGATTGCACACTTTGCAGCTTTTTAGAAAAATAACACTGGGAAGAAAACAACATTTTTTAAAAATCTAAATCCAGTGGAACCAAATAGTTGCATTGGAAAGACTCCTTGGCATGTGAAGTGATGGTACTCATGTTGCAACCTGTCTTCCAAGTTCCTGAAGTTTTATTCCCCTGCAAAATAGGCTTCCACTTTTCTGCCTCACTTACAGGGCACTCTAGAATTCCTTTTCGAGTTCATGGAATGTGGTGTTGAGGAGCTTAGCTTTCCATTGGTAAGTTGTGTGCCCAAGAGTTGTGTGTGTTTAGCACCATCCATCTCTCCCATGCCTGACAGCCTCCTTAACTGCCTGCACTTGCTGAACTGAAAAGTGGAAGGAGCCGCCTCATGACATCTCCCTTTGGGCTTTCAGTGAAGCACAGGAAAGAAGGGAGGCTGGTTACCGAGTGTTTAAGCTAGTTTTGTTTTTTTAAGGGAAGTTCTTCCTTTTACCTCTAAGAAAACACTTTTCTGCACCAATTTCTTTTAAAGTAAAAAAAAAAAAAGGCTTCACTTTTATTAAAATTCTAGCAATCGGCTGCCATGCACATGGTAGTCACTTCTCCACCTTCCCAAACTTACACGAAAGCTCAGCCAAAGATGTCATAGGGTTATTTTTATTTGGACATGTAGGCACCTGGGGAGGCTGCAGAATGCAGTGCAAGTGGAGTGGTGATTGACAGAACAAAAGGCACAATATTGAGAAATGCCACTTGAATCTAATTTCTCCTCTGCCCCGAAGTATAACTGCACAGTGGTAGAAAATATGGAGATTGTTCTTATCATTTTCTTATATCTCATCCTACTGCTCACAAAGGCCCAGGGTGGCTAACTACAACGGCACACCATTTAAAAGATATTGTCATCTTTGTCGTTCTGGCTTGTTTCCAACCAAGCTCTGCTCAAAGTAAACCCACTGAAATGAATGCACGAAAGTTAGTCACCATGATTTGCAATGGGATCTATGCTGAGTAGCATTGGCTACAACCCTGAGGGGCATCCAACATGTGGATCATTCCCGTCTGACTTCTTGTGCGGCGGAATTGCCTGTTCTGGTTTTGTCTGGAGAGTCCATAAAATAAAATAATTTGTCAGGCTAAGTTGGTTTTAGTGGGAAACTGTAGGTTTTACCTGCTGTGCCTGCCCTCGGTGAGTTTGCTGGCATTGTCGTTATACTTTTATTTTGTAATTATTTATATTGTTAGTACATTTTTTATGCTGTGACTTTAATTTATGTAAAGCGCTTTGTGCTCTACAGGTGTATTAGAAAGGTAGAGATTTATATATAAATAATAATAAATAATACACACTACAAAAATAACAAATTGTTCTTAAGTGTACCTCTGGAAATTCTCTAGTCTTTTGGACACTGTAAATGTTGCAGCTTGGTCAACTGGCAGCTATCAATTTTATCGATTTTTAAATTGCTGTTTTACCTACCTGTTCTTATGCTTTGTATTTTACAGTTTTGGGGCACCTTGAGCACCATTTTGTGAAAAGGTGGGGTGTAACTTTAGCCAAGTGACTGAAAAAAAAGAAGAATTAGACTCTTGTAGACATTCCTCAAATTTACTTTGATGTTTCACCTGAGGACCAATCCCCAAATTTACCTTTTCAATTTCACTGCAGGCAAAACCTCAGTGGTGGTCATAAATACAGTGGTACCTCGGGTTAAATACGCTTCAGGTTACAGACGCTTCAGGTTACAGACTCTGCTAACCCAGAAATAGTACCTCGGGTTAAGAACTTTGCTTCAGGATGAGAACAGAAATCGTGCTCCGGCGGCATGGCAGCAGCGGGAGGCCCCATTAGCTAAAGTGGTGCTTCAGGTTAAGAACAGTTTCAGGTTAAGAACGGACTTCCGGAACGAATTAAATTCTTAACCCGAGGTACCAGTGTACTGACTAATTCTGAAGGTGAACATAACGTATGACAAGCCTATTGGATCAGGCCCGTGGCCTGTCTAGTGCACCATCTTACAGAGGCTGACCAGATTCCTGTGGGAAACTTGCAAACTGGACATGAACGCCATAGCATTCTGTCCACATGTGATTCCTAGCAACTGGTGTTTAGAGGCTCAATGCCTCTGAGAGAGGAAGCAGAACATAGCCATCATAGCTAGTAGCTGTTGATAGCCTTTTCCTCCATAAAAAATTGTCTAATTCTCTTTTGAAGCTGTCCAAGTTTATGGCTATCACTGTGGGAGAGAGTTCCGCAGTTCAACCTTGTGTGGTGTGAATAAGTACTTTATTTTATCTGTCACAAATCTTCCAGAATTTAGCTTCACTGTTAGAACTGGTGCGGACCAGGGGAATCCGACTGTTTAATTAAAACAAAGCATCGCGAAGGCCCACGGCGGGTGTTGACGCGATGTGATTTCTGCCCAGTGCTCTGGTCCTGGAGGTTCTGCTAAACATGATCAGAAGGGACCGTTTGATCAAAGGTATACAGGTCGGAGCTAAACAGTACAAATTGAAAGCTTTTGCAGATGATTTAGTATTGACGTTACAGGAGCCAGAATCTAGTACTAAAAGAGTATTAGAATTGATTCAGGAATTTGGTCATGTGGCAGGATTTAAGTTGAACAAGTTAAAAACTAAGGTGCTTGAGAAAAATTTAACACCGATTGAGAAAGAGAGGTTTCAGAAGGAGACAGGTTTAACTCTGGTTAAGAAAGTAAAATACCTGGGGGTTAATATGACCGCTAAGAACTTAAACCTATTTAAAGACAATTATGAGAAATGTTGGTCAGAAGTGAAAAAGGACTTAGAGATATGGTCAAACTTGAAGCTTTCCTTGTTAGCTCGAATTGCTGTTATAAAGATGAATGTATTGCCAAGAATGTTATTTTTGTTTCAATCATTGCAAATCTTGGACAAAATGGACTGTTTCAAGAAGTGGCAGAGAGACATTTCTAGATTTGTCTGGCAGGGCAAGAAGCCCAGAATAAAATTTAAAATATTAACTGATGCAAAAGACAGAGGTGGATTTGCCCTGCCGGAACTTAAACTTTATTATGAATCAGCCACTGAAAGAATGGCTGCTTCCTGAGAACACAGACATTTTGGATTTAGAAGGTTTCAATAATGTTTTTGGGTGGCATGCATATTTGTGGTACGACAAGGTTAAAGCACATAAAGCATTTAAAAACCATATTGTTAGGAAAGCATTGTTAAATGTTTGGATAAGATATAAGGAGTTACTTGAAAAGAAAACCCCAAGGTGGTTGTCACCGATGGAAGCAAAGGCTCAGAAAAAGCTCAATATGGAGGCCAAATGGCCGAAATATTGGGAAATTCTGGAACAAGAAGGAGACAAATTGAAACTGCAGAGTTTTGAGAAATTAAAAGAAAGTGCGAGACTGGCTTCATTACTATCAGATAATGGAGGCATATAATTTGGACAAGAAAATTGGCTTCCAGGTGGAAAAATCAAAATTAGAAACAGAACTGTTAGAACCTAAAACTAAGATTTTGTCAAAGATGTATAACTTGCTGTTGAAATGGAATACTCAGGATGAAACAGTGAAATCTGCTATGATTAAATGGGCACAAGATGTTGGACATAACATTATGTTTGCTGACTGGGAACAGTTGTGGACCACAGGTATGAAATTTACGGCATGTAATGCCCTAAGAGAGAATATTATGAAAATGATATACAGGTGGTACATGACACCAGTCAAGCTTGCAAAAATCTATCACTTGCCCGATAATAAATGTTGGAAATGTAAAGAAACTGAAGGTACATTCTTTCACCTTTGGTGGACATGCCCAAGGATTAAGGCTTTCTGGGAGATGATATATAATGAAATGAAAAAAGTGCTTAAATGTACTTTCCCTAAGAAACCAGAGGCCTTTCTCTTGGGCATTGTCGGCCAATTGGTGCCAAAGAAGGATAGAACTTTCTTTATGTATGCCACAACAGCAGCAAGAATACTCATCGCAAAGTATTGGAAGACACAAGGTCTACCCACCTTGGAAGAATGGCAGATGAAGGTGATGGACTATATGGAACTGGCAGAAATGACTGGCAGAATCCGAGACCAGGGAGAAGAGTCGGTGGAAGAAGATTGGAAAAAGTTAGCATCTTACCTACCTAGTAGCATCTTACCTACCTAGCCATGCTTTGCGCCCTGAAGCCCATTGAATAGCTCAGTGTTTCCCAACCCGTGTTCCACGGCACACTAGTGTGCCGTGGAACGTTGCCTTGTGTTCCGTGGGAGGGAGGCGGGCAAGTCGGGCGGTGAGAGGCGGGGCAGCGGCGGCGAGCACACGCGGGGCGGCGAGCGAGCGAGCTCCCACATCCCATCGCCGCTCGCTACTGGGCCTGCACTTCCGGGCCTGCCCCAGGAGGTGGGGTTGCGGGCATCACGCCCTTCCCCACGTGAGCGGGGAATCCCATCCGCCCCCACGTGAGCGGGGAATCCCATCTCAGCCCCCGCGAGAGCTGGGGAATCCCATCCGGCCACGCCTCCTGGCCAGCCAATCGGCTGGCTGGAGGGGGCGTGGCTTGCCCTATTTAGGGCCGGAGCGGAGGGGGCTCGCCCTCTCTTCTCCGGCTAGCCCCATCGCCGCTCGCTACTGGGCCTGCGCATGCTCGGCGAGCACACGCGGGGCGGCGAGCGAGCGAATCCCATCCGCCCCCACATGAGCGGGGAATCCCATCTCAGCCCCCGCGAGAGCAGGGGAATCCCATCCGGCCACGCCTCCTGGCCAGCCAATCAGCTGGCTGGAGGGGGCGTGGCTTGCCCTATTTAGGGCCGGAGCGGGTGTGCCGCGAGATTTTTTTCATGAAACAAGTGTGCCTTTGCCCAAAAAAGGTTGGGAAACACTGGAATAGCTGAGGACTCTGAGGAGAGTGGCACCCATTTTGTCAAGAGGTGCTGAGTCTCTCAACCCCAGCTTATCAATACCAAAGTTAGCCTGTGTTGACACCTAACATAACTCTCTCTCTCTCTCCCCCCACCTTGTTCATATATATATATATATATATATATATATATATATATATATGCAGGTTTTGGTGTCTTCGGGTGTCTTCCCGTGTAAGAGTCGGGGTGTCTGTGCGACGTTTCGACGAGGTATCACTCGTCATCTTCGACCTCGTCGAAACGTCGCACAGACACCCCGACTCTTACACGGGAAGACACCCGAAGACACCAAAACCTGCATTCCTGTACCCGTGAAAATCTACGAAAGCATATATATATATATATATATATATATATATATATATATATATATGCCCAAAGGGCTAGACTAACTAGTTGGTAGGTGTGCAAGGAATGCACAGAACGAAGGTTTGTATAGTCAGGGGGAACCTTGGCATGTTGTTGTTGTTTAGTCGTTCAGTCGTGTCCGACTCTTCGTGACCCCAGAGACTGGATTTTGTCACAGTCATGTAACCTGACATAGTCCATTTATGTGTGTATGTTCAGTTCTTTGGGACGTATCTGAGATCCCAGACAGCCCTGATCCTAGGTTCCATTTATTGGTCATGTTGAAAACCAAAACAGCCATCTTTTGAAATTCACTCTTCTCAGAATTTAGCAATGTAGTTGCCTAGCCAAGTAACAAAAATGTATATGTCAGGGGAACAGGTGCGTAAAAATCCACATATTGATTAAAAAAACCACACCATACAATGCATATTAGTGAAAATATTAAAATGCATTACAGTTATACTTTGGGTTGAAGTAGCTTCAAGTTAAGTATTTTTGGATTGCGCTCTGCGGTGACCCGGAAGTAATGGAGCAAGTTACTTCCGGGTTTTGCCGCTCATACGTACGCAGATGCTCAAAATGACGTCACGCGCACACGCAGAAGTGGCGAAACGTGACACAGACACGCAGTCGCATCTTACGTTTACTTCAGGATGCGAACGGGGCTCTGGAACGGATCCCGTTCGTATCCAGAGGTACTACTGTATATTAAGGAAATCGCTTTGCAAAAACGCATATATTCAGCAAAACAACATACAAATACCTGTACAGTGGTACCTCCAGTTGCAGACAAGATCCGTTCTGTAGGTCTGGTTGGATCCTGAGGTTTCTGCAACCCGAGGACTGCTTCTGCGCATGTGTGCATGCCAAAACCCGGTAAAATACGTTCGGGTTTGCTTCATGCGCATCCTGAAGTTTACGTAACCAGAGGGTTATGTAAATGGAGGTACGACTGTATATTAAGAGTAATTTGCTGTTGAATTTTCATGAGGACTTTTACACACATACACACACAATCACACATTAAGGCAGAAATGTGGAGAACTAAACATATGATTGGGAAATTTGAATAAGAGAGAAACCCAAATTGTCAGGTGCCTATCCATGGACGGAACCCAGGGCCCAATTTTTTTTTACATATGCACACATGCAACACATTATTGAGCTAACTTCCTGCTTTATAATATATCCTTATTATGGTGTGGGTTTTAGGTCTAAACTTGAGGAGTTCCATATTGTTGGGTTTCGGGTTTGTTGGTCCTGTGTCGGCTTAAGTTGAGGGGACACGTTTTGCTTTCTCAGTTGGAAACGGGAAACTGTTTGGATGGGGATAAAGTCTTTGTGTTTGGTGTCCCCCCCCCCCCGAGATTTGGCGAATGCTGAATAATGGTGCATTTCTCGTTTTTCAAGCTGCAAATGCAGGCAGCTGCAAAGCTGATTTGTGACTGGGCTTTTTCAAGGGAGTTCTTTGTAATCATTTTTGGCATCTTGGAACTTTCCTGTGCAGACAGCGGCTCCCTCCTCCTCCTCCTCCTCCTCTTCCTTATGGCAGGCCGCTTCTCCAGAGGTCATCCTAATGCTGAGATCTGAAGATCAAGTAAATAATCGAGTTCATTTTACTTTCCCCCCTCTTCCCCCTCCTCTTTCCTGTACACGTTGAACACTTGCCACCCTGCTGTCTGTTTTTCCTTGCCAAGGTTCAGTTCTAATTATGTTGATTTTCTTCAGCCCACCCCCTCCTGGAAGCTTATTAGGGTGAATATTTTTATTTATTATCATTTCGCCCAACTCCTGCCAGCATTTCCAATTACTCTCGCCGCTTCCTTGTAATTGTCTTTCTGTAATGGCTCTGAAACAATTGCGCTAAATGAGGTGTCTCCAGCAAGATGAGAGTTTCACTTCATTAAAGGCTAATGTATTCTCAGCTCTGGCTCTGTGGGGCTAGCTTGGAAAGGAGACATTTAAACAGCTTCTTTTCTTCTCTCTCACAACGCGCTCCCCCCCCCCTTCTGTAGGGAGCAACTTTTAGTCGCAGGAGATGCTTTCTTTTGTGCATGTGTGAGTTTGCGCGCATGTATACATGCGTTTTTGCATAGCAAGCATGCCCTGGCTGGAATGTAAGGAAGGCGCAGGCGAGACTGCTTCAGGTCCTTGCTCAAGAATGTTAGGATTCCTTCTGTTTGGGGATGGCTTAGATACAGTAGAGCATATGTCTGCCCCCTTTCCGCACCCCCGGGTGAGGGTACGGTGCTTGGCATTAGCGTTTTTAATCGGTCTCTGGCTCGTTCAGTTCTCTTGGCAGCTGCCTGGTAGGATTATTTATACAGAATATGCCGGAGATAATGCGAACGGACCCCCCAGCACTAAGCATTTCATGTACACACCACCTCTGAGTTTGCACTGTGGCAGTGGATTAAATCCAAACTGGTTTTAAGGAACTTAAGATGTATGTATGGCTTTCTTTGTTTTGTTTTCGGTCATTTTTATCAACAGCTTTTCAGCTGTAGGTAACCTCTTAGAAGGAGCATACAGAGCTCTGAAGGAGGGATATTCAGAAGGAAGGGACAGGGAACAAATTCAGTTTTTGCATTTTAATGAGAAATGACCCAATTGGCACTTTGTGAACCGAAACGCAGACATGCCTTGAAATTCGCACTTCTCTGAATTTTGCGGTGGTTTCTGCAACTCAACAGAAATGTTAGGAGCAGTGTGCATATGAATGCGCGCACACAAACACACATATTCTAGTGAAACTAACATGCAAATATGCATTATCTTAGGGAAACGTGCTACGCATAAATGCATATAGCACTCAAAACTGCATGCAGAAATGTGTTTGTGATGAGAAATTTGCAGTGAAAATTTGGGCAATTTTTCATGAGGCCTTTGAAAAATAAAATAAAAACTGCAAACTGATGCAGAAATGTGTAGAAATGAATTTAAAACCAGAAGAAACAGAGAAACCAGAATTGACATATACAGTCCATCTGTAGCAGTAGCTAGACCAGGAACTACAGGTAGATCTCTAGGTGATTTGCAATAAGGATTTCTGACTCTCAATTGTTTTAAAAGAGCAACAGCAGTAACAAAATACCCAATAATTTCTACCTAAATTAGGCTGTAGAAATGACGAAAGCTAACCAGGAGTGGACTTCTGTGTGAAAGGACTGTGAGCTCAGTTCAATTGTTGTACTGAAAAACAACCCCCAAGCTCAGAATGTGGCCAGAGTCTTCTGTTACTTAATTCTAAGTTTATGTTGTTTGGACCTGGTCAGAGCTGGTGTTAGGAACCTCTGGCTCTCCAGATGTTGTTGAATTTCAATTCCCATCATCCTTGACCATTGTGGGAGTTGTAGTTCATCAACATCTGAAGGGCCAAAGGTTTTGCACATCTGGCTCAGAGCCTAGATGGGGACACCCTGGGGATCCCATGAATTGCCATATTAGAAGAACGATGAAATATAAATGTAAGGCTGTAAAATAAAATATTGGGGTTATAGCAAAAAGCAAAATAGATGTGACACAGCTGAAATCTGCCCTGCAGTTGCTTCTGTCCCTCATCCCTATGTGTGAATTGAAGACACCAAACACAGTTAGATTTATTGTGCCATCCCAAATTCTCTTTAACATTCTTACTCTTTGAAACAGAAATCCACAGAATGCCGAAATGCATGGGGTTGTTATTTTTTCAGGGATTGTTTTTTTATAAAATAGCGTCATAGCTGCTTAATCAGTTTGGTAACACATGTTACAAAAGCCAGTGCAGAACAAGGGTATGCAGAGTAAATCAGCACAGGCAGCAGTAGCAAGTTCAGGAAAGTGTGAAATTGTGAAGGACCGTGTGAAAATAGGGGTGAGCTTGGTGTGAAGACGGAGGCATCGCATGTACACAAGAGGTGCCCCCACCTAGTTTCATTGGAAAGATTATATTCCGTGAGCTGTTCCACTGCCCAAAACATGTCCAGGTATGGGACGCCATTACTGTTGCACTAGTATACTGGTCTTAAGGTACTGTGAGCCTACCCAGGTCACTACGCACAAGCGTTAACCATTAACCACCATAATGGTTGCATCCCTGCTGGAATTACGCTATTAACATTTCAGAGCATCACTTTTGGCGATGTCTGAAGAGCAAGTATTCCCGGTTCTGTTTCATGTGCAGCTTTGGCATGTGAAACTTGAATCACATTCACCCTAAGGTCATTGCTGGTGTAACTGGGATTCCACTGGAGGCCTAGGGGCAGAGTTTCTGCTCAAGAATGGCAAAAAAAAAAGAAGAAGGAAAGAAGCATGGGCTGTTTCTGCAACTGCAAAATGAAGGGGCAAGTTTTTGTTTTTTTAAAAAAACCATCAGACCAAATAGATTCTTCTTGATAGATCCCCATCTGCATCTAGTGCACTGATCAAAGGGGAAAGGGAGTACATAAAGAATTAGCAGCACAGCTGATCACAGAAGTTCAGCACATCCCTGCCCAGTGTGATTTCAATCTCAATAATGAAGAAAAGTCTACAGGTTCAGAAATATTTATTTGTTGAATTTGGGCTCTGTTATTAATCATTTTATGCACTGGATTTTTGCAACACTCTTGTTTGCCTCTGCCTAATGGGGAACTAAAACTGATCTGAACTGAAATTCTGCAAGTTTTAACGTAGCCAATAACATGGAAAGTGGCCTTAATGCAAACCAATGGCCCCTCTACCTCAATATTGTCTACTGTGACTGACGATAGCTTTCCTTAGTTTCAGTCAATGGTGTTTTCAAGCCCTGTCTGCTTGAACCTGGGACCTTGTGAATACTTTGGATGTGTTCTGCCAATGAGCTACAGTCTCTCTTGAAGCCTGCTTAGATTTTTCAAGCGGCTCCTTCCCCCAATGTCCCTCTCTGAAAATGGGTTTGCGTAATATCTTTGTGAACTGGGCCAGAGATAGTTTCAGGTACAGCACCTGCCAACCGTTTCTGTGAATGTGCTGTTCTCTGATCACACATGTGGGTGCTCGCAGCTACGTCAATTTGCAACATACGGTTCAATCAGCACAGTCTTTTGAATCTATAGTCCTCCAGATACTGTTGGACCATTTGCCATGCTGATTGGGGCAGATGTGAGTTTGGGGTGGCCATGTTACCTTCTTTACAGATGACAGCCCTCTCTGGTCCAGCTCCATTTAAAAAATAAATAATCATATGAAACTAGTTACAGATAGGTAGCCGTGTTGGTCTGCCATAGTCAAAATAAAAAAATTCCTTCCAGTAGCACCTTAAAGACCAACTAAGTTAGTTCTTGGTATGAGCTTTCGTGTGCATGCACACTTCTTCAGATACACTGAAACAGAAGTTGCCAGATCCTTCTATATAGTGAGAAGGTGGGGAGGGGTATTACTCAGAAGGGTGGTGGGAATGGGAGATTGGCAGATAGCTGAGATGAGCCTGTTGACGACTCTTAACGACTGCAATAGGTCTTACAGGAAAAGGCAAGGGGTGAGAAGGTGAAAAATGGCAGCCAAAAAACTGAGTAATACCCCTCCCCACCTTCTCACTATATAGAAGGATCTGGCAACTTCTGTTTCAGTGTATCTGAAGAAGTGTGCATGCACACGAAAGCTCATACCAAGAACTAACTTAGTTGGTCTTTAAGGTGCTACATATGAAACTAGTGGGAGTCTTGGAGGTTTCGTATCAACATTTAGTACAGTAGCACCTTGGGTTACGTTACCCTCAGGTAACATAAACTTCAGGTTGCAAAAGCGGCAAACCCGGAAGTGTTTTGACACGCGCGCATGCGCAGAAGTGGTTTACCACCGCGCATGCATATAAAAGTGATCCTTGGGTTGTGAAAACCTCAGGATCTGGCCGGATCTCTGGATCCCGTTCGCAACCGGCGGTGCCACTGTACCTGAATAATAGTCCTGAGTGTGCACCACAGGTTACTTGGTCGTAGTCTTCCTTGCTCTGATGAGACATATTTATTTTCACATTATATTTAAATTCTAAATGTGTTTCTGTACATAAGAAATAGCATATGCAAATATTATGCAAATAGGAGGTCTCTGCCCTTTTTGGTGGTGCATAAGCGGGCCATTCTAAGGTAAAAGGTAAAGGACCCCTTGATGGTTAAGTCCAGTCAAAGGCACTGGGGTGCAGCACTCATCTCACTTTCAGGCCAAGGGAGCTGGCGTTTGTCCACAGACAGCTTTGTGGGTCATGTGGCCAGCATGTCTAAGCCACTTCTGGTGCAACGGGGCACCGTGACGAGTGCCAGAGCACATGGAAACACTGTTTACCTTCCTGCCACAGTGGTACCTATTTATCTACTTGCACTGGTATTCTTTTGAACTGCTAGGTTGGCAAAAGCTGGGGCAGAGCAACGGGAGCTCACCCCGTCATGCAGATCTTCTTATGTTTTTGATTTGAGGAAGTCTTAACTACAGGATGCCCCATTGACCAATGTGTGCCTATGCTTTACAGTTTTCAAGTTCCACAGCATTCCACCTTTACAACATCTGTGCTACTGACTCTCAACTTTGGGATTGTTGAAATATATACAATAACAGAAATAATCAACTTGAGTTGTGCAACTCAGATTGGGTCTACGGGACCCAAAGTTTTAAAGCAATGTAGACTAAAGTCACTTTTGGAGTCCCTCTGGGATTAGGGACCCTGAAGCTTAAGCTTCATTAGTTTCATAGTAGAATCGCCCCTGGGTGGGACTAGTGACTCCTCGCATGCAGAGCTGATCCCCAGAATTGTCATCTGCGCTGGGCTAAACTAGAAGTACAGAGAGGGGAGATCAGCCATGAACTGGTCACAGTTTCCATTAAGGATGGGCTGCTCTTGGTTGGCCCTGGGTTAGGGATAGACAAATCTGCCAGTTTCAGTCTCGGTTTCTAATTTTTACCAACCTTAATTACAGATTGCCCAATTTCTGCATCAGTTGCCATTCTTTTTTTAAACAAACAAACAAACCCTGCATTTAAACTTGTGCATGTTTGTATGTTTGTGTTTCCATTAATATAATACATTTTTGTATATTGTTTTCACCAACATACGCATTTTTCTACTTCTTTTGGCTCCTGATGGATTGAAAAATTCATCAAAGTGCGGATTTTGGAGGATAGCTGTGTATTTGGTTTGCATGTTAGTTTTGGAAGTGCATATCAGGTATTTTTGCCATAAAATATGAACTGAATGGATTTCTCCCCTATCGCTAGTTTCTATTCTGCTTCCTTTTTTGTTAACTTGCTTTGAAGTTAATGGAGTTCATGTGGACCTGCTTTCTTTTGGCCAGCCCTCAACATGCCCGCCACCGTTTTTTAATGTTTAAGTTTGGTGGGTTTCTTTTTTGCATGATAAAACTGTGGACTGGTTTGATTCATGATGTGTCATGCAGCAGCAGCACAACTTTCCTGAACTCCTAAAAGGCTCCTGAAGAACTGGGGCTGGCACCCTTATGGAATATTACGCTATTTATGTTAGCATCAGGATTGGAGAGAGATGTATAATTGTGTATGTACAGGTTTATTTTAAACCCCTAATTGTGTCTTTTGGCTGCCTCTGCAGTTCCATTTCACCTTTTCTCTTTATTCCATTATCAGATTATGAGGTGTTCAGAGACATCCTTCAAAATGATCTGTAAAGCTATGTGTGGGATGAAGTGTTAACAGGTTAACATCACACACGGTGCCTGAAATTATACTAGGCATGGCTCATACTTTCTGTTACCTGTCTCTGCTAAGTCACTGCCCCTGTTTTCTCTATTCCAATTAAACCTCTTTTGGCCGCTAGAGTTGTCATCCTTTAGACACATCCTAGGTGCGAAAGAGAAAAAACTATCAAGTGGGTCACCTTCGCCAGGCTTGCACCAATCCATGCAGGTGTAATTTGAAAGCTGTTTTGAAAGCTCTACAGCTGTCAAGCCACTTTGCTTGCAAGGAAAATGCACAAAGAGCTATTTGGGGTTATGTTGCTTGAGAATCCAATAGAAATTGGCTAGTTGGTCATCAAGTCAGAGAAGTCATTAGCTTTTCTTCAGTGGGACTTGGGTTACCAATTTGCAGCCGACTTGCAGAGTAGACCAAGCGAGGTAGGAATCAGTCTTTATTTCAGGGTCCTTTTTGTTATTTGTGAGAACCCTGGGCTTAAGCATCATGGGGCATTGTGGGTGGTTGGACCATGTTCCTGTGTTGTGTATTGGTAATCATGCTTCTGAGTGTGGAAATGAAGGCTGTGCGCTGGATTTGGCTGAAGCCTGAAAGGATTCTGGCATATTTTAAAGGCTTTGGACTTCACCTGAGATGAGTGGAGAGGGTCCATGAATCAGTGGCAATCCCAGGCTCTCAGGGGGAAGGGATAAGGAGTTGGGCCGGAAAAAGGAGAGGAAAGGCAGGGAGATGGAGAAGCAGTGAAAGAAAAGGCTTAGGAAAGGCTTATTATTAATTATATTTGTATACTGCCCCAAGGGTTGCGGGTGGCGCTGTGGGTTAAACCACAGAGCCTAGGACTTGCCGATCAGAAGGTTGGCGGTTCAAATCCCTGCGACAGGGTGAGCTCCCGTTGCTCGGTCCCTGCTCCTGCCAAACTAGCAGTTCGAAAGCACGCAAAAGTGCAAGTAGATAAATAGGTACCGCTCCAGCAGGAAGGTAAACACCGTTTCCATGTGCTGCTCTGGTTTGCCAGAAGCGGCTTAGTCATGCTGGCCACATGATCCAGAAGCTGTATGCCGGCTCCCTTGGCCAATAAAGCGAGATGAGCGCCGCAACCCCAGAGTCAGTCACAACTGGACCTAATGGTCAGGGGTCCCTTTACCTTTACTGCCCCATACCCGCAGGTCCCAGGGTGGTTCACAATATAAAAACACAAAACACATAATAAAAATAAGAACAAGAACAACCCAATAACCCCTCTCCCCTCCTCAACATATTTAAAAGGACATTGGATGTCAATCAGCCAAGGGCCTGGTTAAAGAAGAGCATTTTTGCCTGGCGCCTAAAAGTATATAATGCCAGGGCCAGCTGAACTAGCTGGTGGTTCTCCAGGTTTTCATGCAGAGATCTTTGCCAGTCATGCCTGGAGATGCCAAGGATTAACTCTAGAATCTGTAGGTGAGTTATGGCTCTTCCCCTTGAAAGTGGCTTGAGAACAGTTCTCTTCTCATGGTGTAAACACATCTCGAAAAGCAAATGGCAGCTGGACCAACAAAGGAGGAGCTGAGCAGCAAGTAAGATTATACACAGTGGTACCTATGTTTGCATACGTTTTGGATTACAAACACATCAAACCCAGAAGTGTGTGTCCTGGTTTGCAACCTTTTTTCGGATTACAACCCTTTTTTTTTTTATTACAAACAAATTTTTTTGGGAGGCCCCATTGGCGAAAGCGCACCTTGGGTTACAACCTGTTTTGGTTTACAAACGGACCTCCGGAACGGATTATGGTTGTAAACCAAGGTACCACTGTATCTCAAAACAACTCTGCCAACTTCAGATGTTTGCTTTGAACATCCAGTGTGGTGTAAATAGAGGCTATTTTGCCGAGTGCCTTTCTGAACTACACAGAACTTAGCAAAAGCACCTGAAGCACGCTTGGGATGCGTGCAGGAAAGGCTTTCTGTCTAGGCTGCTTTACAGTCTCTGATTAGGCTTCTCTCTGTCCTCGCCCAGCTATGGCGCTTCCAATAGTCGTAATAAGCTTTTCTTGTAGCACAGAAGCAAAACAAATCCCAGAGTGTCAGAACATTTTGGAACAGAACAGAAGGCCACTTTTCCTTGAATGCAGCCAACAGCGCCTGGTTTTCGGAAGTGAACCGGGTTTAGAATGCCCACAACAATTCCAGATGTCTGCACAAGATAACTTAATGTCTCGAGATCTTGATTTGGAATGGAGACAGTGTTATTATGCCAATTGATTTACAAGCCCCACCAAGCTCTAGGTTCTCCTGGGGTCATGCAATTCTCTTGGATTTCCCCCTGTTTGCACAGAGGCTGGAACTGGGCATGGATAGTGAATGGGAGAAGAATCGCATTCCCTTCTCCCACGCCTGTTGCTCTTGGTCCACCAATTTATCAGAGTCTTGCATCCATCGGTTCCCTTCCTCTCTGAGTCATATTCTCAGCCCAGGAGAATGGCCTGTAAGTGCCAAATTCAGGGCACTTCTGAAGAGCGGATGCTGGAAAGCAAGCACCATTAAAATTATTATTATTTGATTTTTTTCCCAAAGAGCTCCTTTTTGAAAGTATTGAGTTAATTACTAGATTGAGTGCTTGTGGTTCAAGTTGTGTACTTTGTTAAGATGAGTGTTATTTTTGTGGCATGGTGTACTTATTGGCTCTAATTTCTTTTTTTATATATGCTGCATGACGTTTTGTGTTAATAATAAACAAATTTCTTAAATTAGCATTATTCTCCTGCTTCGTGCTCTGCCCTTTGTCCAGTGCAGGGTGGAGGAGAAATTTGATTTGGTTCTCATGTAAAGGCAAAGCTACCAATTTTGTGCTTTCCAAAACCTTATGAGAACTGAAAGACAACCAATCTTCGAAATTAACACTTAGCCGAATTTTGCAATTTAGTTTTTGTAATATGTACACAAAGGCTTCTGTGGTGGTGATGGGTGAGAGCCTGTTCTGGTATAGATCTGGGCCCCTCTCAGCAGGGGTGGGCCATGAGTCCATTGGTACTTCGGATATTAGGAGTGTGTCTTATTTGCCTGGCAGTGTCCCTTGGTCATTGGGTTGTAATATTGCTTGTGGTAGAGAATGGCTGTTGTGTTTGTGAAATGGATAGTGAGTGAGATTGGATGGTTGTATGTTGCACAGTTTGAAATTTTATAGTATACTGTCTTGCAGTGTTCTCTGATTTTATTTACTTTATATTATGCTGATGGATATTTTCATGCCTTTTGTTATGTGAATCATTTGACATGGTTTTATTGTATTTGTGTGTGCGTAAACTGCTTTGAGATCTTTTAGAGAGTAAGTGGCATATAAATGGAAAATAATAATAATAAAGTAGTCACATAAATAGGGACGCGGGTGGCGCTGTGGGTTAAACCACAGAAGGTCAGCAGTTCAAATCCCTGCGACGGGTGAGCTCCCGTTGCTTGGTCCCTGCTCCTGCCAACCTAGCAGTTCGAAAGCACGTCAAAGTGCAAGTAGATAAATAGGTACCACTCCGGCAGGAAGGTAAACGGCGTTTCCATGCCCTGCTCTGGTTCTCCAGAAGCGGCTTGGTCATGCTGGCCACATGACCCGGAAGCTGTACGCCGGCTCCCTTGGCCAATAAAGCAAGATGAGCGCCGCAACCCCAAAGTTGGTCACGACTGGACCTAATGGTCAGAGGTCCCTTTACCTTTACCTTTATTCACATAAATGTGTGTATGAGTGGAAAAACAACATAATCACAAAATGCATCAAATTAGGGGAAATAGCTTTGCAAAAGTATGTAAACATCAGGCAAAAGTGGCTATAAAAATGTGAACAGTGGGAGAAATTTGCACAAAAAATGCATATGGTTTTTTTATGGCAAATGGATGTAGAAATGTGGAGAACTGAATGTAAGATTGGAAAAATGAGAAACAGAGATAGGAGTAGGTTCAGCTTTAAATGTGAACTGAATCGTATTTCTTCCTCTCCCCTGGCCCCCAGTTGCCCCAGAGCCCCCAAGAGACATCCGTGGCTCCCTTTCAACCTGCAATGCTCTCTAGCTGCTCCAAGAGGCTAGGAAATCCTTTAAAAGGCAGACCATCTCAAACATGCAAGCGCTTAAAAAGAAATGAAATGAATCAAAACTGCATTTTAATTTAAACAATTAAAATGTTTAATCTTTATCTTTAAAATGTTTAAACCTCGCATGCAAGGGTGAGCAGGATAGAACAGCCTTTGTATTGGTCCTGTGCAAAGTTGGCACGGACTGGATTTAGACTGATCCATCCATCCCTGTCTCCAGAGCAGATAATTATTTCTCCACAGGCTGGCAAATATAGCTTTCTAGTATGCACCTATTTTTTCTTCATCAAAGTCTGGAAGAAAGGTGCAGAATTAAAAGCAAAGCAACTTTCTGCTGACTATTTTTTACCCTGTTATTGCCTGGCAGATACCTTTTCTTTGCGATAATAAGGATTCTGCCCCTGCTGTTGTGGAGATTAACAGCATCAGGAAAATAATGGGCATTATCATTATTTTTAAAACACTTTTGCCTATCACTCTCCTAACTTACTTTATTCAAAAAGCAGCTCTTTAAGAAAAGCTTTGCCAAGATCAGAGCCTGATTATCTCCTGCTAGTAAAACATAATCATTTTTGCGGCACTTCTACTTGTCCCATCAACGCCATACATTTAAAGCAAATTTCGAGCACTTTAACGGTCGTGTCTTCCCCTCCAAAGAATGCTAGACTGTAGTTTACTCTTTGCAGATCTACAGTTTCTAGCACACTTAACGAACTACATTTCCCAGGACTCTTTGAGGCAAGCCATGTGCTTCAAATGCATGGTGTAGGTGTTCGTCCTGATCACAACAACCAATGAGTAAGTTAGATCATTGTTCTTCGGCTGGTGCTTAGAAAACAAGCACAGCCCTTTAAAAAGCACATCTTTTGGGCTCTGAGATCTCTTGTGGGTTCCATGGCTCACACAGGAGCATGGGCGGGAAGATGCGCAGCCCAGTTTTAGGACTCAAGATGTTGGAGGGTACGCTGTATTTGATGCTGCTCCTTAATCAGGCCTCTTTGCAGCCATGCGGTTTGATCCAGAATCAGAATCAGAAGAATCTTTATTTGCGCCAGCCACTAGCCATAGCAATAAAATAAAATGTACTGAAGATAGAGCTAAAAACGTAACTATACAATATACATTTTGGAGGTTTACATCAATAATAAAATAATACAGTCATACCTCATGTTACGTTTGCTTCAGGTTGCACGTTTTCAGGTTGCGTCCTGCGGCGACCTGGAAGTACCGGAAAGGGTTACTTTCAGGTTTCACTGCTCGCACATGCGCAGACGTGCAAAATGACGTCAAGCGCATGTGCAGAAGTGGTGAATCACAACCCATGCATGCGCAGATGTGGGTTGCGTTCCTTTCAGGTTTCGAACAGGGCTCCAGAACGGATCCCATTCATAACCAGAGGTACCACTGTAGATCTTATTCTAATTTCCCCTGCTAAAAACCTTGCAGTTTGATCCACTGAAAGACAATCAGTTGTGTACTGCAGTCGCTGTTCAGGGTAATTCACATTTTTCATGAGCTGGGGTTCTGGCTCAGTGATAGAAGATATGCTTTACAAGCAGCTCAGTCCCTGGCAGTTCCAGCTAGAAGAATTGATCAGTCCGAAACTCTGGAGAGCCATTGCTGGTCAGAGTAGACCATATTTGGGCCCAAAGCCTTGATGTAGCTCAGTTTCCCGTGAAAGACCACTGTGAGTCTGTTTCATTGCACACAGCGGTGGAGGAAGCCGCCGGGCGCCTGGGGCAGCATGCCCGGGGCGAGGTGAGCCACCCATAGGGGTGGGGCGAGGGCAGGGCTCACCGTGGGGCTTCCAGAGTCTGCCTGCCTCCTCCCACTCAGCCACCCTACAGCTGGAGCAAGGCAGCGGGCAGACCATTCAGGCAGCATGGAGATTGTGTGCACCCAAGTTACCATGTCTCTCCCAGGAGTGACGCGTGGCTTGGGCACGCTGCCAGTCCCGTTGTGAGTTCCGCCCTGCATTTTGTCACCTCCCCTCAGTGGCGACACCCGGGGTGGCCCTCACCCACCACACACCCCTTTCTCCACCCCTGATTGCATGTGGCCTTAACCACAATGCTACAGCAGTTTTCAGTGCTCCTGTACTGGGTTGGTGGGTGCAATGGGTGAGATTCGATGTAGTATTAGTCCAAAGGTATTGGAGAGTTTTGCCACTGTTGTGTGAGGATTAGTGCCAGCAATAGCACACAAGCTTACCTGCAATGTCATAGAGTATAATATTGCTAGTGGTTGCTCAAGGGTTTGTCCCACAACTTTTGCAACTGCAAATCACCCAATGGACCCTGCTTTTGTGCTACACAAGAGTGAAGCAGCAGAATTGTACAAGTGATATATTGGTGTTGCTCTTCTCTTACTAAAACTTTTCCGCTGCCTCAATCTCTAAATCCTTGCTTCAGGTTTCCCAGCGCAAGGACTTACCTCTGAAATATGCGATGAGAAAACAGTCCTAACTGGCAGCACTTTAAAAAGTCTGTTTCTCGGAGCGAAGAATTCTTTTAAGCATTATGTATTGTAGACTAAACTTTGTGCAGAAAGTGTTAATGAAAACCAGGAAATGTTTTGGAACATTTTAGTGAATTCCCAAAACACAATTTCTCACCCACCCATGCAAAAAGCATCTTAATCTTTCCCTCTCATTCCTTCTTATGAGGGGTTGTGAAAAGGAGTGTTATCGAATTTAAAAGTTAAATAGCACATGTAGTTGCATTTTTAATTCTAAATAATTCTAAGTGAATGATCTGATATTCAAATCTACCTTTTTGGCTGTCTGCTGTTCCGATGCAAAGGCAGTTTTACAGTGAACAGGCATGAACTCAAGTTTCTGAATCCCTTTCCTGTTGATCCTCTTCCTTGGAAAATGGATGCTTCAGAACTGCAGAATAGAGTGTGACAAATGAAGCCATGTTCTTCCTCATTCCTTAAACCTGAAGATCCCTTTACCTGCTTAGAGGCACAGTTTGTGCTCCAGCATCCCTTGCTCTCTGAAATTGAAGGAATGCAGAACTGATGGAATATGCGGAAATGGTGAAACTCACGGGAAAAGTTAAAGACAAGGACAATAGAGACTTTAAAAAAGAATGGGAACCATTTATTATGTACATACAGAAATATTGTGAAGAAGTGGACTCACTAGCAGGGTTTGAGTAAACACTTACAATTAAGCAAACAAGCAAAAAAGTTAAGGTGCAACAATTGGGAGGACAACAAAATGTAAGATGTAACTTGAAAAGATGTGGTATAAAAACGATAATATAAGAATAGATATTTAAAAGATTACAAAATTAAGGTAGAATAAAATAAGCAGGAAAGCAAATATTTAGAGAACCAGAAGAGGAGGTTGAGGGAAGCCATGGGAGGCATGGGGTGGGGGGATATTGGGATTTACATATTCTTCTTTGTGACATTGCTGATTGTGTTAAATATAAAAATTGTAAAACTGAATAAAAAATTATTTTAAAAAGAATGAAATTGAAAGAATGAGACAACGGCATCAAATGTCATCTTGGTGGACTGAATATTGGTACAGCAGCTAGTGGAGCAGAGTAGCCTGGTACATGAGTTAAATCATGTGACATTGACACAGACTGGAAATAGAGTGGTACCTCGGGTTACATACGCTCCAGGTTACAGACACTTCAGGTTACAGACTCGGGTTAAGAACTTTGCTTCAGGATGAGAACAGAAAACGTGCGGCAGCAGTGCGGCAGCAGCAGGAGGCCCCATTAGCTAAAGTGGTGCTTCAGGTTAAGAACAGTTTCAGGTTAAGAACGCACCTCATGAACGAATTAAGTTCTTAACCCGAGGTACCACTGTAGACTGTTCTGTCCATCCCTAGCTTTTTAAAATAACTAATCCCCCACAGCATATCCCCCCAAAATAACTTGTTCCCATTCTGATTTAAATTCCAGAATTGGATGGAGTCTTTGGGCTGAAAATAGAATGATCAGTCTATCCCTAGCTCTTTAAAATAGCTAATTCCCCATGCGCAAGCACATTCCCCAAAACAGCATTTGTTTTCATTTTGATTTGAATCCCAGAATTAGATGGGTTCAAAAGGCAATCTATTTCAGCCTCTTGACAGCAGCCAGTAACTCCCTAAATGTGTGTGTGTGTGTGTGTGTGTGTGTGTGTGTGTGTGTGAGAGAGAGAGAGAGAGAGAGAGAGAGAGAGAGAGAGGGAAGGCTGCCTTAACTCACACAACAGACAAATAATAGGTGTTTTCCATAAAACATTAAACAGTTCCATCCTATTTCTGCAAGAAAGTTGGGTCAGGGGTCAGCAAACTTTTTCAGCAGGGGGCCGGTCCACTGTCCCTCAGACCTTGTGGGGGGCCGGACTATATTTTTTTTGGGGGGGGGAATGGATGAAATCCTATGCCCCACAAATAACTCAGAGATGCATTTTAAGTAAAAGGACACATTCTACTCATGTAAAAACATGCTGATTCCCAGACCGTCCTGGGCCGGATTGAGAAGGCGATTGGGATGGATCCGGCCCCCGGGCCTTAGTTTGCCTACCCATGTACCAGATGATTTTGGTTTGCTCTGCATTGCTATCCATTCGATCCCAGATCCTTGCAAGGATTGCAATGTAGATATTTGGATTAGTAAGAGCATAAGGAGAGTCTGTCTGGATCAGACCAGTGGCCCACCTAGTTCACCATGCTGTTCTCACAATGCCCAAGCAGGAGGTCTTTCTTTTCTGCATAATCTACAAAGTGGTGCACATTTGGGTATGGGAATGCAACTGGTGACACTTACAAGGTGGTCAGAAGACTGTCTTATCTTTAATTTTTTTCAGCTGCTCGGAGCAGCTAGCGGTAACTTCACCACGACCGAGAACAAAAACAATTTTAAAATGCTGTCAGGATGTGACCATATGTCATAACTTGCAATCCCTTTCTGGTACAGCTGTTCTCCCACACTTGGTACCCCAGGGAATATTGAGGGTAGAATTGAGAATTCATGGTTATAATGTTTGATTGGAATTATACAAACCCAAATATAGATTTTTAGGGTGAAAGTGTAAACTATAATTGCATGTTTAATTCATAGTGTGCCATTTTTATATTTGATTTTTAAAAAAAATTGCATACATTTGTGTATCTTAATTTATTAGTATAGATGCTAATTTTGAAACAATGACTCGGATTTACAAAGAAACGCAGCGGAGGGAAATCTTCTCTTCAGGTGCTAACTTGCTGATGGGCAACTTCAAGGCCTTTGCTCTTCCATTTTATGGTTCTTTGTCCTTAAGCTGGAAGTGGACAGCCCTTCAGATACAGGATTTTCACCTATAAAGTAGGACATAAGGACACCCTATAGGAAAGCCAAGTAAATATTATGAAGACATGGCACTCAGCATCCTGGATGAATCAGCTTGAAATACCCCTCAGAAGACAAGGGAGGGACCCTTATATTGCATTAGCCAAGTTGCAACTGGGGCCCTATAGGTCAGGTGGGGTGGGGGGAGGCCAGCCATAAGTGGGGCAGAGCCACCCACTGACGGGTTATAAGTCAGACGACAGGCAGGTGGGAGTTGGCTGAGTGCAGACTAAAGTTGGTGGGACAAACTGGGTCCTCCCTTAAAGAGGGCATGTATTGTGGTGAGACTTGGACAACTGACACCCTGTGTTGTGGGTGGGTATGTTTGGTCAGCCACGACACCCATTGGTGGGTCCCTCGAAGCTGGGTGCAATCTGGCCAATGGGACGCAGTCCAAACGGTTCGAGGGACCTATTTATGCCCATGCACAAGACCCAGAGCTTCCTCTTTCGGTGCCTGCATTCGGAACACCTGCCCACCTCTCCCTACTTTTAGGGCTTTGAGCTTGACCTTGCTATGCCATCGTGTGTCGTTGGGACAGGGGCACGGCAGGAATTTCCCCCACTTGGCTGATTGGCTGTTGCTATTTGGGTTTTGCCTGCTGTGTAGCAAATCGTCACAACTTGTAAGGTTGTGGATAGGCTTTGGTTCAGGTGATAGGGATGGGAGAATGCTCTCGCCATCCCTATGTGAAGGGTATTCTGTTAAAGGAATCTGGGACTTGATGGTTTGGTCAACCCCTGAGAGGGGGGTTGTGCCCGTGCCTGAGTCCAGGGGGACATTTGGGTGGCAGAGTGAGCCCGTTCCCGGCTTTCTGCTTATCCAGGTGTTCACCCTCGGCTGACCTATGCTAGAACCCTGGGTCAGCGCTATCTGCATGGCAGGAAGCTAGTCAAACCAGAGCCTATGCAACCAGTCACTTTCTGTAATCAATAAAGTTGTGGCCTAAATTCTGCCAAAAACCAAACCAAAAATTTGAGTCTTGTGTGAATTTATTTAAGGAGGGAGGTTTCTGGGTCCGAACACGCAGTTTGCCCCATTTGCCATAACAGACCAGCCTCCACAGCATCAACCACAGAACAAAACCTGACTCAGGTCTTTAATGGACTTCCCCCCATGGAGTCATGAAATAAAACGGCCTGTGTTCCTTACCCCCTTTCCCACTTGCTTCTGTCTCCTTCGAAGAGTTCGTCTGTGCATCTGGTTGTGTGTTTTTCAGTCAGCGAGGATAATTAAGTTGCATTTCTGTGCATTGTTTACTGTTGCTCTGAACCAATCGCTATTCCACAGAGGCTAATCTTGGAGTTTGCACGCCTGTTTGCAATAAATTCTGCATTATGCTTCAGTTACAATTTTAATTTTACTATTATTAAATCATAGACATTGTGCGGTGATGTGCCTTTGAGTTTAAATCCCTGCGTTGGGTACTGTTAGTATCTGGGCTTGCTTTTGCAAATGATTGATTGTTCTTCTTCACAAAAGAAGAGATATTAAGGCTGAATATTGACTTTGTGTGTGTGTCTCCCCCCACTCTCTGCATATGTGTCTAGGGCTCTAGTGTGCTTGGTTTTGGGATCAAACTGGCAGGGGGGGGCGGAATAGATATTTTTATGTGTGTTTAATTCTTTATTGCAAAAGCAAAAGAAATTTTTGAGTTTATTTTGATCACCCAAGTTGCACAACAAAGAGGAGAAAACTGTCAAAGAAGTCACTGTGAATACTGGATCGTAACAAAGCAAAAATTATGCCAGGCATGGCTTGTGTCTTGCACTCCAGACTTGTTCATTCCATATGTCATATTCTTCTAAATGCACTTCCTTCTTCGACTTTGTCTCTTGAAACTAATGCTACCCCAGGGGTTCCTTGCCTATGGACTGATTTGTCACTATGGAGCCACTGAAGTGGGAAGAGGAAATGTATTTTGCATATTACTCCAATGATCTTCCAATACCGGAAATCTAGTTTACCTGAAAGTTAAGAGCAGAGATTTATTTCAGTTCATCTTCATTCATGATGGTATGCAGGTCATTTGTGTTCTGTTAGCAGCAGTGACTTGGGTGAGACAGATCACAAAGTACAAAGTTTTTCCAATGGTGTGAAACGATAATCTCATATCATTATTTATGATTTCTAGTTATTCTTGTGTTTTTAATCTGCCCATCAGCTGAAATTCCCAGTGGGGTGCATAATTCAAAATTAAAACATAGAATAAAATGTTCATCATAAACTCTTTACAAATACAATTATCATAAAAACCAGCAGCGACTATAGGAACAACCGACCATGTTATGAACCACAAAGGGTCAGGCAGAGCAAATATGCTTTCAGTTAATAACCTAAAGGAAGCTAACAGTGTGGGTGAATGTATCTCCAAGGAGAGTGAATTCCACAATCAGGGTGCCATAACCAAAAAGGCCCTGCCATGAGCCAACCATGGCCCAAGCCCCACTTATAGATGGCACTATCAGCAGAGCCTCCCCGGTAGATCTCAGAGTGTGGGCTTGCACATATGAGGAGAGATGCTCCTTTAAGTGTCCAGGCTCCGAGTTGTGTGGGGCTGAGGCACATATAATATTAGGGCAGCCACTTACTGATCACTGAGAAAGAACTGCATCACCCAAAAAAGAAGGATAAAACTAGGACACAAATTTCCATAATATTTGCACATGCTTATATAGATAGATCAAGAAGACAGAGCAAGAAGATGAAACCTATCCATTCTTAAGGAAATCAGCCCTGAGTGCTCAATGGAAGGACAGATCCTGAAGCTGAGGCTCCAATACTTTGGCCACCTCATGAGAAGAGAAGACTCCCTGGAAAAGACCCTGATGTTGGGAAAGATGGAGGGCACAAGGAGAAGGGGATGACAGAGGAAGAGATGGCTGGACAGTGTTCTCGAAGCTACCAGCATGAGTTTGACCAAACTGCGGGAGGCAGTGGAAGATAGGAGTGCCTGACGTGCTCTGGTCCATGGGGTCACGAAGAGTCAGACACGACTAAACAACAACATATAGATATGCAAATTTAGAAATGACTGATATGATTTAAATAGAAATAAAACAAATCTCACCATAGTAAGGGTAAAGGTAAAGGACCCCTGGATGGTTAAGTCCAGTCAAAGGTGACTATAGGGTTGCAGCACTCATCTCGCTTTCAGGACAAGGGAGCCGACATTTGTCCAAAGACAGCTTTTCCGGGTCATGCAGCCAGCATGACTAAACCACTCCTAGCACAATAGGACACTGTGACGGAAACCACACAGAAACACCGCTTACCTTCCTGCCGCAGCGACAACTATTTCTCTACTTGCACTGGCGTGCTTTCAAACTGCTAGGTTGGCAAGAGCTGGGACAGAGCAACGGGAGCTCACCCAATGGTGGGGATTCGAACCGCCGACCTTCTGATTGGCAAGCCCAAGAGGCTCAGTGGATTAGACCACAGTGCCACCTACTGTGTGGAAGGATGTGAAGGTCTGGTCCACTTTCCAGGTGCTTACTGGTGATTCAAGGCCCCTGCATGCAGAAGGTCCCAGTTTCAATCCCTTTAATCTCCACTTAGGGCTGGAAGAGACATGCAGAAATCCCATAGAGATTCTGCTAGTCAGTGTAGGCAACACTAAACTAGATGGAGCAATGGTATAAGCTGGTTTCCCATGTTCTTGTGTTTTCTCGTCTTCTGGTTATTTATCTTTAAACTGGACTTGGACCAGCCAGCCCTTGAAATATTTTCAGAAAAGAAAACCACCGGGACCATACATTTCAAAGTTAAACTAGATAGGTCAACAGCATTCCTGTTATTCTGTATCAGCCTTTCCCCAACCTCTGGCTCTCCAGATGTGGTTGAAGGCCAACTCCCACCAGATCCAGCTAGCATGGCCAATGGTCAGGCATGATTGGAGTTGCAGTCTTAACATCTGACACATACCAGGTGTTGGAAGGCTGTTCAAAATGTTAATAAAATTAAAATGATGCGTCCAAACTGTTCATCATCTGAAATATAATATATACCTTGGAATTCTTTTTGTTTTGTTTGTTCATCCGCACATCCTCTCTCTTTCAGAGGCAAAACAGATGTGGCCTGAGAGAGCTTATTATTGAATCTTATGACTCTGAAAATAAAACAAAACTCTGTGCAGCCACAGAAAGACTCGATTTAGGGGAATGGAAATAAAAGTGAGGATTGCTGAAAGCTAGAACCATCAGCACTGGCCAAACAACTGCTCACCTGCAGTTTGGGATTGGCAAATCTGTCAATTTCAGTTGTTCTCAGTTTCTGATTTTTTTATTCTTAAATTCAGTTTTTCACATTTCTACACCAGTTTGTGATTGGTTTAAAAAGGTAATCCCAAAAATTCACCAGCATTTTCATGCACATTTTTCCTAATATGCATGATTTTGTGTGCAATTTTGCCAGATTTATGCATTTTTGCAAAGCAATTTCCAAATTTTGTATGCTACTTTCACCAATATATGCATTTCTGTGCACAGTTTGCCCCAGCATATGCATTTTTGTACATACTGCTTGACTGGATAATTGCATTGCATAATGCAGAGTAATGCAAAGTTTGAAGAATTGTTCTGCTTTGGAAAGTTTGAATTGTGTAAGTTCACCTTTAAATGCTAACTGATCTGAATTTCTGCCCTGTCCCTTTCTGAAGTTAAGCCACTGCATTTTGGAGAGAGACAGAAGCCCGATTTGGGCACTCACTTCCCTTAGGTGATGGCAACCACCTAAGGAAAAGTGGGGATCAACTAGCAAGCCACTCTTATCCAGCGTGCCATGTTCCCTGTTTTTATCACCCTCCGTTGGTGGAAAAAGATATATAAAAAGGAGAATTCCTGGCTGTCAAGATCCAATTTGGGGCAAGTACTCTGGTGAGAGGATGCAGGTGGCGATGTGGGTTAAACCACAGAGCCTAGGACTTGCTGAAAGTCGACGGTTCGAATCCCCGCGATGGGGTGAGCTCTCGTTGCTCGGTCCCTGCTCCTGCCAACCTAGCAGTTTGAAAGCATGTCAAAGTGCAAGTAGATAAATAGGTACTGCTCTGGCGGGAAGGTAAACGGCGTTTCCGTGCACTGCTCTGATTCGCCAGAAGTGGCTTAGTCATGCTGGCCACATGACCCGGAAGCTGTACGCTGGCTCCCTTGGCCAGTAAAGCGAGATGAGCGCTGCAACCCCAGAGTCGGCCACGACTGGACCTAATGGTCAGGAGTCCCTTTACCTTTACCTTTACTCTGGTGAGAGAACTCCAGCAGAGATTTAAAGTCACCAAATATGCAACAAAGCAGAGCATGGAAATATAGGCTGTTAGAGCTTTAAAACATTCGCCCCTCCAAATGAGTTTCAGAATGTCCCATTAAAAAGCGTCTTTCCAAAGTTTTCATATTCCCACAGCATAGGAAAAATACCATGTTTGTTAAGTAAAAAAAAATGTTTACTTACAAACTCTTCAAAGGTCAGCTTCATGTGCTTCAGAAAAGTTGCATAGGTGGTAAAACTCAGTTTAGTTGAAAGTGGTAAAAATTCCTAGATTATTGGTATAAGAACTCAAGGGAAGTTTGTGAGAGCCATGCAGCTGAGCTTCTCAGGTAAACTGAGGGAGAAGAAAGGCTTGATTACCTGTTTCCTTCCAAGGTAAGGTAAGTGACACACCTAAGCCCGACAGCACAACTTAATACCCCACCTCAAATTATTGGGGTAGCGGAAATATAAATTATCTGTAAAGATTATCATGTCCTTCCAGGAAATAATATATTGTAGTTGGCATACCCAGACAATATACCTAGGGTGGTTTCTCACACAATGTTTTGTATCCAGGTAGACAAAAAATCAGGAGGAGCTCCACTGTGTCAGACTGAAGTCCCATCTTAGTTCAGCAGCCTGTTATCACATTGGCCAGCCAGATACCCGTGAGGAGCTCAGATAGCTTCTCTCCTCCCTCATGTCCCCCAACAACTGGTATTCAGTGCCGTACCCCTGTGATACTGGAGGTAAAGGTAAAGGGACCCCTAACCATTAGGTCCAGTCGTGGATGACTCTGGGGTTGCGGTGCTCATCTCGCTTTACTGGCTGAGGGAGCCAGCGTACAGCTTCTGGGTCGTGTGACCAACATGACTAAGCCGCTTCTGGTGAACCAGAGCAGCGCATGGAAATGCCATTTACCTTCCTGCTGGAGTGGTACCTATTCATTTACTTGCACTTTGATGTGCTTTTGAACTGCTAGGTTCGCAGGAACAGGGACTGAGCAACAGGAGCTCACCCCGTCACGGGGATTCGAACAGCCGACCCTCTGATCGGCAAGCCCAAGAGGCTCAGTGGTTTAGATCGCAGCGCCACCAGCTGTAGTACACAGCAATGAAGACTACTTTTGAATCTAATCTCCCTTTAAAGCCATTCAAGTTTTTGGCCATCACTACAAAGTCCTTTGAATGTGATATCCAGGTTCTGTGCATAATATAATAATAATAATTTATTCATACTCTGCCCATCTGGCTGGGTTGCCCCAGCCACTCTGGGTGGCTTCCAACATGCATTAAAATAATAATAAAACATCAAACATTAATAGTAGCAATCTGATCTGCATGTTGCAGTTTATTTGCATGAAGTTTATTTCCATGCGCTTCACCCCTTTCCTGATTTCTGCTTTCCCTTTTAAAATATAGTGGTGCAGCAACCCAGGGGATGTGCACCATTTGTAGCAAATGCAAAAAGTAGCCAAGTAGTTGAATACAGAATTGTACCCTGCAAAGCTGACACAAAGAGCCAACAATCTAACTGCTAGCCAACTGTTATATCTAGGACCAAGCTGAACATTCACCTGTGGAAATTCAGGATCAGGGATACAGTGGTACCTCGGGTTACGTACTTGATTTGTTCCGGGGGTCCGTTCTTAATCTGAAACTGTTCTTTACCTGAAGCACCACTTTAGCTAATGGGGCCTCCTGCTGCTGCCGTGCCGATTTCTGTTCGCATCCTAAGCAAAGTTCTTAACCCGAGGTACTATTTCTGGGTTAGCAGAGTCTGTAAGCTGAAGCGTATGTAACCCGAGGTACCACTGTATTCATGAATCCTGCTGCTCCCCTGCCCCACTTTTACATTCTGTTCACAGCTGCTCCCCCCCCCAGTTTGCAGCTCCAACACCCTTTTTAAAATGGTCTTTGCCCTGAACAAATCTACAGCATGATGACGTCACTCTTTCATGCAGCCCGCTAGATATGAATTAGAGATGACATTATGAAGCCAAATCAGAGGAAAGGGAGGGAGCACTGTCATTCTGAAAAGGTTTCCTAATGAAAACCCCATGGCCAGTTTGATTTGGCTACGTGAACATGTCACAAAGCCAAATCAGCACAACTGCCTTCACTCTGAATGGGTGGACATTTTTGCCCAGGGTTGCAGGCACTACAGAAAAATAGCTGAAATCAGGGGAGGAGAGGCATTTAAAAAAAAACACACAGAGAGAGAGAGATTACCACCACTGACCCCCGATTTAGGCTTAGTTCTAGTGACATTCCACTTAATCTGACTAGTAGCTCTCCACATTTTTCTACATGTGAACAAGGGATGGATGAATCTGTCATCAGGTTTTCTTGCATTTCTCATTTTTTAACTTTGTTTGCCTTTATTTTGCTATTTTTTTAAAAAAAAGGCCTCATGAAGATTTACAGTGGTGCCCCGCAAGACGAATGCCTCGCAAGACGGAAAACTCGCTAGATGAAAGAGTTTTCCGTTTTGGAGGTGCTTCGCAAAACTAATTTCCTATGGGCTTGCTTCGCAAGACGACAATGTCTTGCGAGTTCCTGCTGGTTTTTTTTCCTCCCCCCTTTTTTCTAAGCCGCTAAGCCGCTTATCAGCTGATCCGATCAGCAGATAAGCCGCTAAAAGCCACTAAAAGCCGCTAATACGCTAATCTGTCAATGGGCTTGCTTCGCAAGATGAAAAAACCGCTAGACGAAGAGAATCACAGAACGGATTCTTTTCGTCTTGCGAGGCACCACTGTATCAGCATTTTCATGCACATCTCTCTCTGTCAGTGTTTTTAGATGACTTTGTATGTGTCAGAGCTGCCCTAGGTCCCAGCTCACAAAGGACCAACGCCACTTCGTTGTTATATACAAGAGTCTTTATTGAAGTTCAGTTTGTCTTTCACATCAGCAGCGTGCAGCTCTACGTCTTAGACTCTAGACCGCTGAAGCTCCGTCTCAGTCTCCTCCCCCGAGACACCAGTTTAAGACCCTAGCCTTGCTCCACCTCTTCCTCTGCTCTTTCCTCCTCTGGGTCCGCCTGTCAGCTGGGGTTTCGCCCTTCCTAGACTCTTCTGACACTGAATCCCCTGAGTCTTCCCCCTGCCTCCGGCGGGCTTTAGGACCTGGTTCCCGATCCGGGCTTTCTGCTGTCCCGCGCGCCTGTACATTTGAACTTGGCGCGCGCGCCCAGCCGGCAACCTTCCTCCTGACCATTTCACTGCTCCTGTCACTGCTTCCCCCTTCGGGGAGGCTAGCTGGACCTGACACCTGGGACTCTTCCCCCCCACTCTGCTCTGGTGGGGAAGCTGGTCCTGATCTCCAGCTGCTGCTTTGGGAGTCCCCGCTGGCCCCCTGTTTCTGGTGTGTCCCCCCTGGGACCCCCCTCGCCCTGACCATCGGCGCCTCCTTCTGGGAATCTTCTGATTCGCTGGAGAAGCTCATGGAATCTCTCGGGTCACTGTCATACTCCCCTATGCTGCCCTCAGATCCTTCCCCTTCGCTCTCCATCTCCTCTCTCCCCTGTGCCTCTGTCTCTGAGCCCCTGACAGTATGATTTTATGATTTTGCTGTTTTAACTTAAGCCAATAAAGGTTAGTAGAAACTAGTAGTAGATACACCGTATTTTTCCGTGTATAAGACTAGGTTTCCCCCCTAAAAAAATAATGTCAAAAATTAGGGGGCATCATAGTCTGGGCCATCTCTCTCCCCCCCCCCATTTTCTTAAACCTGAGTCCCCCAAAATAGGGGATGTCTTATACATGGGGGCATCTTATAGATAGAAGAATATGGTGTGTGGGTGTGGGTCATAGCTGTCAAGTGTCCCTTATTTGAAGGGACAGCCCCTTATTCCAGCACCATGTCCCGCTGCTGTCCCTTATTGATGGATGTCCCTTAAATGTCCCTTAAATGATGTCCCTTAAATTTCAAAGGAAACAGCTCCTCTCCCTGCTGGCCAGGGAGGAGGGAGGCTCCAACTGTGTTGCTTGGTTGTGTTGCTCACCCAATAAGAAGTCTAACAATGACTGGGGGAATGGAGCTTGCATGCCTTGTGTGTGGCTAGTTAATGCAAGCTGAGGGGTTTGTTGAATGCTAGACACCATTTTGTTGCACGTGCTACTGCAAACTTTGCAGTGCAAAGCCAGGCTGGGGAGCCATCTTAAGTTGAGGCTGCATAGGCCTTGTGGTGCATGTGATTCATATTCTAGTCAGTTGAAGCTCTGGTTACAAAGTTGGTTGGACAGTGTTCTCAGAGCTACCAGCATGAGTTTGACCAGACTGCAGGAGGACAGGAAGACTGGAGTGCCTGGAACAGGTGAGGCTGCAGGTCCGTCATTTTGGCTGCTGGTCCCTTATTTTCAAGGCTGCTGGTCCCTTATTTTCAAATCTGTAAGTTGACAGCTATGGTGTGGGTGTGTGGGTGTGTATGTGTGTATACACAGTGGTACCTCAGGTTACATACGCTTCAGGTTACATATGCTTCAGGTTACACACTCTGCTAACCCAGAAATAGTACCTCAGGTTAAGAACTTTGCTTCAGGATGAGAACAGAAATCGTGCTCCGGCAATGCGGTGGCAGCAGCAGGAGGCCCAATTAGCTAAAGTGGTGCTTCAGGTTAAGAACAGTTTCAGGTTCAGAACGGACCTCCGGAACGAATTAAGTACTTAACCCGAGGTACCACTGTATATATGTGTGTGTGTGTGTGTGTGTGTGTGTGTGTGTGTGTGTGTATAGAGAGTATGCAGTTTTCTGGGTTTTGTCCAAAGCAGTGATAGGCACAAGCATTTCCACTAGCACAATAGGATTCTGCCCCTTCTCTTTCCCCAGCATTCCCCCCAAATCTGTTCTAGGGGTTCCCCTCTACCCTCTGGAGCAGATTTAGGGAGGGCATAGGGTATGCAAGGGAGCAGATGGAGAACGTCCTGTTGTAGAAACAAAAAATCCTTGTGCTTATGACTTGTATTATATACTGCCCCATATTTTGCAAGCATTTCCCCCATAATGCTATACATTTTTGTTTGTTCACAAATACTTGTGTTTTTATGCACATATCTCCCAGCATATGCATCTTTCTACCCATTTTTGGTTGGAGAACTGCATTACGAAATTCAGGAAAGTATTGGTTTTGAAGGATATCTGTCTTTTGATTTGCGTGCTGTTTTCAGAAGTGTGAATTGGGTAAGATTCACATGAAACTGTGAGCCAAACAAAACTTCTCCCCATCCTTAGTGTGGACACATCCTTAGGCTTTTGTAATCATGCACACACATAGGCTGTACGCAAATGTTGAGTTTTGGGTATCTGCATGTATACACACTTTTACACACAATCTGCAACCTTCACCCCCCCCCCATTCCCATTATCTCTAACCCATATACTTCAGGAAGTTTAATTTGTTCTTGGTAGTAATCACCATTAAATAGAAATTGTTGTCTTCTGTGTAAACACGTCATTAGTGAAGCTGGTTTCTGCAGCGTCCAGATCTCATTTTTATTAAAATGAAACACTTTTTTTAGACTCCTCACTGTGTCCAAGGATGAACAGTATAATTTTAACCCATTGGGCTGGCCACAGATAATTGGGCTGGCATTTGATTGGACGATTAGAGAAATATCCCCCTTTTCCCCCTCATGTGGTATAATTTGCATTTTCTCTTACTTCTCTGGATTCCAGTTTCCACACAGGCAGCTTTAATGAGCATTATAAATCCTAATGAATATATTTTCATGTTCATTTTATTGGGTTGTTTTTATTGCCGAAGATCGGGAAAAACAGGTCCAGTTAAAACTCTGTGGGTGACATGATTGTACAGTTTAGACTGGTAAAAGGCACTATATTTTCTGTTCTCCTTCCTCCTTAATGAGGATCACTGTGAAGAGAGAAAACCTCCTGATTTATGCAATAGAGGAATAGTCTTTGTCAGCTGGGCACAGAGTTGGGAAGCTCTTTGATTTTTGCTGCAGCTCAGAGAGAAGAATACAGGGCATTCTCCCAGTAATGGGAAGGTGAAAACCTTTGTGGCAAAATAACAGATCTAGACAAGAAGATTCTTCTGTGTTATTCACTTCAGAGGGGAATGACTTTGGAGGCAAATGAGGATGGTGTTCTGTGGGACTGGTGGGGAAATCAAGAGCATTTTGCCTCCGTGATCCGCAGGGCCGGTTCAGTCATTGGGCAGAGTGAGGCAGTCACTTTGAGGAACAGAACATGGGAAGCGGGGAACAGAAGCAAACTTTGGTTGTGTGTGTACCGTGCACTGTACACCCTAAGATAGCCAGCTGCCCTCAGGTGTGGGGGGAGACACTGTCCTATTTTTCCAGTAGTGAAGTGGAATTCAGCCTCCAGCCTGGTCAAGCTTCTGTGCATGGAATGGGGAAGGCTGCCATCTTTGCCTCAGGAGGCAAAATGTCTGAGCTGGCCCTGACTATTGTGGTTGCTCTTGGTGCCCCTACCCTTGGGCCCACGGCCACCTGATGGTGAGCTGCTGCAGCTGCCAGCCTAATCTTACCTCTACTACCCTGTGAAAGATCCTAGATGTTTGCCCACCTTGCATTGGACTGTTTAACACAGAACAAAAGTCAACAAGCCGAGCCAGTGGGAAGCCATTTTGTAACCTGTTGTGAACTGTGCTCAATTCAGAAAACAGTGGTACCTCAAGTTACAAACACCTCAGGTTACAAATGCTTCAGGTTACAAACTCCGCTAACCTGGAAGCGTTACCTCGAGTTGAGAACTTTGCCCCAGGATAAGAACGGAAATCGTGTGCCGGCGGCACAGCAGCAGTAAGAGGCCCCATTAGCGAAAGCACACCTCTAGTTAAGAACAGTTTCAGGTTAAGAACGGACCTCCAGAATGATTTAAGTTCGTAACTAGAGGTAAAGGGACCCCTGACCATTAGGTCCAGTCGTGGACGACTCATCTTGCTATACTGGCTGAGGGAACCGGCATACAGCTTCCGTGTGGCCAGCGTGTGACTAAGCCACTTCTGGTGAACCAGAGCAGCGCACAGAAACGCCGTTTACCTTCCCACCAGAGCGGTACCTATTTATCTACTTGCACTTTGACGTGCTTTCAAACTGCTAGGTTGGCAGGAGCAGGGACCGAGCAACAGGAGCTCACCCCGTCGCGGGGATTTGAACTGCCGACCTTCTGATTGGCAAGTCCTAGGCTCTGTGGTTTAGACCACAGCACCATAAAATACTAAACTGTGGAGAAGGCCCTTTATTTTATTGCCAAAGCAATGCTCTGTTATTCATAGAGCCAGATTGCTTGAGGCTAATGGCCTTCATGAAACCTGGGGCACTTGCAGCTAGTAACATCATTGGCTTCCCGTTTTCTAAGTAAAGGCTATCAGGAGTTTTTGTTCTCTGAAATCTCAGTATTTTTTTGGTTTCCTTAGTGTGGCTGGGTAAGCCCACTTGCCTGCAAGTATTAAGGAATAAGGCAGTCACTAGCCTCTCTATGATGCTCACTTACGAGTGGACTGCCCTTGACATGGCTCTGGCAATGTTGACGTTGTATTGGCCCGAGAACTGAGCAGTTCCTTGCCCATTACATTGTGGGAGCTGCTACCACAGACGCTGTATAAACCCACAAAGAAGCAAACAAGTGCAAAATGGAGGGGAGACGGTAGGGGCATTGCCATTAGGGATGTGAGAGAAATTTGATTCAGTTTGCAATTACAGGGGCATCTACTTAATTCACACTTTTCAAACCAGTATTAGAACTAAAACACAGGCAGCCTTCACGGGCACCTCTGAATTTTGCAATGTAGATCTCCATCCAAGTAATGTGTACTCAAATGCATATACTGGGGTAAGGTGTGCATAAAAATGCTCATATCAATGCAAATATCATACAAATATGCACTGTGTTACAGAAAACGGCTTGCAAAAGTTGTGCTTATTTGGCAAGATTACATACAAAGATGTGTCCATTATGAAAAATTCGCACACAAATGTAAATTTGGTTTGCAGTACTTTTGCAGTGTGTTTCCCCCCTCATCACTTTTCTTATTAAAAAAAAAATCCAATCCGGGGTAGAGGAAGAGTGGGTTTGTTGTGCAAAAGCACCACATCGACTTTTATTTTGCAACCCAAAATTTGCTGGCATGTAGTTGAATTTGCTGGCGACAGTTTGGACGGGCCCCCATTTTATTTGTTGCTGGGGGAAAGGAAGACCTAGAGAGTAACAGTCAACTCACCACGCAGTAAAACTGGAAAGCTTTATATGCAGGAGTAAATGAATGGGTAGGACAAATGCAGCGGAATGAATGCTCTTCTGTACTCCTCACAGTTGCTGATTGATGACACTGATACGGTGATCTTGTGCAAAACCTGTCTCCTGTCTCCTTGCATTTAGTGTATTTATTTAAAATCCCAGCACAGATTAGCCTGACCAGAGCCCCACTGCTCTCCATTTATACACAGAGCCTCTTTGGCGCTGTATATCTAAGACCACTTGGGGAGAGCAAAGGATTATGGGATGACAGAAAATGGCTAGGTGAAACAAATTTTAATCATTTCCCCCCTCTCTAAAATGGCTCCACGGTGTCCAACATGGAACAATTTTCTACTTAAAACAGTCCCCCCTCCCTTTCTTCTGAAATCAGGATCATTAAATTTAATAAAGATCTGCCTGAAATAAAACCTAGAAGCAGGGTTTTCTCCCTCCTCCCCCCCCAACAATTTGCAACTCTTCAAGAGCATTAGGTGATGTCTTGTTGAGCTGTGGCTTTGCAGAAGGTACTGGAAGGGGGGGATCTTATTTAGATATTGTACTGCGGACAGCAAAAGCGATAGCATCTTTGCTGTGACCTACAAGGGGCGTCTGTCAAAAAGACGCACATCTCTAGCTAGGGATACAAAGGGTCTCTTGTTAACAGCTGCCGTGTTTGTGTGTGTGTGTGTTTTGAGAGTCCTTTCAGCTCCCGCTTTGATGATTCCTACCTATCAAGGCCATAAGAAGTGAATGGCTGCACTTATAACAAGGACCAACACCTTCTCCCTCCCACATTATCACGGGCTCTGCCATTCCCGGAGCACCCTGCCGTCAGCCATTTGTGTACGCGGTTGCTAAGCTCTTTGGTGCGCAATCGAGGGTGCCGTGCCTCATGCATGTCGCTTTGCACTTTTGACAACAAGCGCTGGCCCATAAACATTCATCCCTTCATCTCCATCAAAGGAGGTTCTCTTCAGCTCGGTAATACTGCATCGGCTGCTCCCTGGACCGGCAGCAGGAGGGTCTTCCTCTCACACAGTGTGCCTGACCGTACCCTGTAACAGCTGCAGTCCAGCTGCTGGCAACCCTGCTGAGGCAAGTGCTAAACCTCTCAAGGGTCAGAACTGTGGTATGTCGGTCTCCATAGCAACCAGGCAATGGGCTACTTTCTCAGAACAATTCCCCTCCTCAGGCCGAGTTGGAGAGTTAGCTCAGCTGATGGGTATGTGTCTTGGGGAGCGCTGGGTTAGCAAGGTCTAGGGGGCGTATATTTTGAATTTCCTCTTAACCCTTAAGGTAGGGGGAGTGAAGAAGAAGAAGAAGGTGGGAAGGCATATGCTTGCAGTTTTGCACTGGGCTGCCAGAGTGAATGAAGAGATTTTGGTTGAACGAGGAGACATAAATGTAAATGATTTTTTTTTAACCCCCAGAAGCTCAAAATTAACCTTGCGTCAGTTTTGACAGCAGCTTGAAGAACAGGTTGAAACTAGTGGCCAGGAGTCAAATGTCAGGAAGACCCCCAAATCACACTGTGGCACAGTGGTTAGAATTTAGAACGAGGGAGACTTGACTTGAAATCCCCACGCAGCTGTGAAGATCACTAGCTAACCTGGGGCCTGTCGCTATCTGTCAGACTAACTTACCTCACAGTGTTGTTATGAGAATAGCATGGTGGACGGAAGAACAATCCTTGCCATCCTATGTGTCTTCAGAGGAAAGGTGGTGGTGGGTGATGGGAAATAAAACAAACTCAAAAGTAGTGAAGTCATATGCAACTAATTTATGTTCACAGTAGACCCATTGAAATTAATGGAGCTAAATTAGCCAGGTCTACTATTTTCACTGGGTCTATTCTGAGTCAGTCTATATTGGATACGACCCTTCTTAAAACAAAACCTTTCTTTTAGATTGCAGCTGGATGGGCAGCCTGGGAGGCATGGGCTGGTCTAATTTCCCTCTCTTTTTCTACAAGCTGCTTCTTCTTCTTTGGCGATCCCTCATAGCCGAGTAAGATTGTCTTCCATGAACATGGTCTTAACAGTGAGTCCGTAAGTGACTGTGGAGGCCAATTCTGGATCCAAGCATCCTTCTTCAGTGGGGACATAGGTTTCCAGGCAGGAGTTGATCACAGGGTTTGCCAAATGTGCCTTCCTCTTAGCACGTTTCTCCCTTTCATCCTGAGTTTGAGCGTCTTCAAAGCACATGACACCTTTGGTAAATGGTGTTCTCTAACTGGAGCGCTCGCAGGCCAATGTTTCCCACTTGTTGGTGTTTATACTACATTTTTAAAGATTTGCCTTGAGAGAATCTTTAAACCTCTTTTGTTGACCTCTAGCATTACACTTTCCATTTTTAAGTTCGGAATAGAGTAGTTGCTTTGGAAGACGATAATCAGGCATTTGCACAACATGACCAGTCCAACGAAGCTGATGTTGAAGAACCATTGCTTTGGCACTGGTGATATTTGCTTCTTCCAGTACACTGGCATTAGTTTGCCTGTCTTCCCAAGTGATGTGTAAATTTTTTTGGAAACACTGTTGGTGGAATCCTTCGAGGAGTTGGAGATGGCGTTTATAAGTGGTCCATGTTTCACAAGCATACAGTAAGGTTGGTAGTACAATAGCTTTGTAAACAAGCATTTTGGTTTTGCAGTTGGGGTGATTATAGCACTGCCCTGTAAGAATTCTGTGTTCCGCCTCCTCTCCTCCCAAATCAGTATCCTTCCTTTTTCACTTACAAAGAGGAGACTCCAATCTCCAGTTTCTGTTCATCCCATCACCAGCCAATTCATTCTTTAGACCAAGGTTTCCCAAACTTGGGTCTCCAGCTGTTTTTGGACTACATTTCCCATCATCCCTGACCACTGGTCCTGCTAGCTAGGGATGATGGGAGTTGTAGTCCAAAACCAACTAGAGACCCAAGTTTGGGAAACACTGCTTTAGACAATTACAAAGCATCACTATGTTCAGGGTTCTACTCCTTGTCTCTAGCTGGGGAGAAAATTCCCATCCCAGTTGACCAGATGAACCTATCAATATACATCTAAAGCATTCACGTGCCTGCTGAACCTATTTTTCTACACAGCTGAAACCTAACAAGTGAAGTGTCCATCAGTCTCGCCACTCTTTGCTCAATTCTCTCCTGCAAGTTCCTCTCCAATAAATATTTGAGGGCTTTCTGCTGTTGGATGTGGGTGGGTGCGAAGACGTCTTATTTTCTTGGCAGTGAACAATCTTTATTTATGGTGTTCTCACAAAACTTATGGTGTTCTCACAACAAAACACACAGATATGTACTCCAGCCCAGAACATCCAGCTATTTGATTTTGTTTTTATTTTTGCTCAGGATTAGAACGAGCTAGTTCCCAGCCAACATTTCTGGCCAGGTTTCTCTAGTCTGCCCTTTCCAACATCCATGTAACCTCTGAATATAAACCATAAACACCACATTTTAGAATTCTTCAGCTTGTTTTAAACTTTAGCCCCTTTCAGGCTTCCAATGCATGTTGACATTTTCATGAAGGGGAGTGGGGCACATCGCCAAACCCCACACCCTTTGAACACATACCCCCTTCTTTTTTCAGCCCTCCATGTGTTGGCTACTAGCCACAATGTCTACGTTCTGTCTCCACTGTCAGAGGTGGTATATTTCAGGATAGCCTTTGATGGGCCTCACAAGTAGAGTGAGTGCTTGGCAAATGTGTGGCCCCAACTCCACATTTTCCAAGATCATGATAATGTAGGGACAGGGTCGAACATGTCAGAACATACCCAGTAGTCCTGTTGGGGTGGCACTTAACATCTCTCTCTTTTTAAATATTTTATTAAGCAATTTCAACATAACAAATTATCAGTCCATTTAATCAATTACATTATTTCCCCCCTTCCCCCATCCCTCCCTCTCCCTCCCACCAAAGACTTCCCTCAGCTCCCCTCTCTGATTTCTTTGCACATATCGCTCTCTGCATATTATAAAATTGTACATATCTTTATTTTGTCTATCATATGTTCGCGTAATAAATTTGTGGGTGCTTATTCAAAACCTGCCAAGGAGTCAGTCCAGTTCATTTTGTTGTCTTTTTAGGTAACTTGTAAGAAGCTCCCAATCTTCCTTAAAGTCACAGTTGTCCTTGTACCACAATTTGTATGTCAATTTAGCCAGCTCGGCATAGTTCATCATAGGCAGATGCTGGACACTGTAAAAACAGGATGTTGGGTGAGTTGGGCCTTGCAGCTGACGCAGGAAGGCTCCTTTTATGGAAGGCAAAGTTCTGAAGTGGAAAGCTTCCATAAGTACAGGGCGTTCCCTGCTTTAGAACTACACACTCTGTCTCATAGGTCATTGTCATCTGTCTTGGTGGACAATGGAGGAGTGTGCCTTTGGGGGTGAAGTGAAATCGCTAAAGAGTTACAGCGCCTGCTGTGGCTGTAGAGAAATGGCCTGAGAGACATGTTTTGTTGCAGCCGGGGCAGATGAAGGCATCCGATTGTGCTGAACCAAATGCGCCGTGGTGTTTCTTCTGTCTGTGCTCGTCCCAGCAGTCATTCCTACATGATTGTCTCTTACTGACAAGGGCAACCTGGGAGCTTTAAATGAAAGGAGATGCGGCCATGCTTCAGAGTGCAGGACTTGGCATCATGCACTCACTCTCCCACCTGCAATGGCCTTAATTCAAGAACAATGAAAGCCTGAATAGGGATAGTGGTACTTTCTAAAGCAATGGTAGGCAAACTAAGGCCCGGGGACCAATCGCCTTCTAAATCTGGCCCGCAGATGGTCTGGGAATCAACGTGTTTTTACATGAGAAGAATGTGACCTTTTATTTAAAATGCATCTCTGGGTTATTTGTGGGGCCTGCCTGGTGTTTTTACATGAGTAGAAAGTGTGCTCTCTGGGTTATTTGTGGGGCATAGGAATTCATTCATTTCCCCCTCCAAAATATAGCCCAGGCCCCCACAAGGTCTGAGGGACAGCGGACCAGCCCCCTGCTGAAAATATTTGCTGACCCCTGTTTTAAGTGACCTTGTTTTGAAATTACATGATTCTGTACTTTTGCCACCTATTGGCAAATAAAGAAACTGCTTATAGGAGGGATATGCAAATATGGCCACAATTATCTAAATGTGTTTTATTTCCTTATTTATTTAGGCAAGATGCATACCACTTAATTGCAATCACCTCTAAGTAGTGTACAAAGAAAAAACTCAATACAATTAAAATAAATATGAATTAAAACTATAAAATAAGAATTCGGCTAAAACGGCTGACAGAATTCTTCTTCTTCTTCTTCTTCTTATGTCATCAGCTTGTACAGTCTGTTTAAACCTCAGCTGGGAGTTCCATAAAATTGCATCCACAATGCTGCTGTTGTTTATTGGATTTCTTACCTTCCTTTCACCATAAAGTCCATGGGCAGCTGTATTAAAATAAGTTAAAAGAATTCACAACCAAAAGAATAGGGAGGGTCCTAATATATCTTCCTTACATACATCAAAATGTAAGGCTGTTGTTGCACAGCTCATGCTGGGTGATTTGTAGTGTAATATCAGAATCCTGGATTTGCATGAAGTCAGCTTAGGGACCAAAATAAAAGGCAGGTTGCACAGAAGCAGTAGTGGAACGCCCTCCCTTCAGATATCAAGGAGATAAAGAATTACGCAACTTTTGGAAGACATCTGAAGGCAGTCCTATATTAAAGGTAAAGGGACCCCTGACCATTAGGTCCAGTCGTGACCCACTCTGGGGTTGTGGTGCTCATCTCGCTTTATTGGCCAAGGGAGCTGGCGTACAGCTTTCGGATCATGTGGCCAGCATGACTAAGCCGCTTCTGGTGAACCAGAGCAGTGCATGGAAATGCCGTTTACCTTGCCACCGGAGCGGTACCTATTTATCTACTTGCACTTTGATGTGCTTTTGAATTGCTAGGTTGGCAGGAGCAGGGACCGAGCAATGGGAGCTCACCCCGTCGTGGGGATTCAAACCGCCGACCTTCTGATCGACAAGTCCTAGGCTCTGTGGTTTAACCCACAGCACCACCCGCGTCCCAGTTGGGAGGTTCTTAATGCTTGATGTTTTTATTATGTTTTTAGATATGCTGTAAGCCGCCCAGAGTGGCTGAGCAAACCCAGCCAGGTGGGCAGGGTAATAATAATAATAATAATAATAATAATAATAATAATAATAATACAATTGTGGTTTAAAACAATGACAGGAGTTTGAGTAAAGCAAGGCTGGAGAGAACTTAGAGGGAAATGGCAAAAGGTTTTGAGTAAGGTGCCTTAATCTCTTCCCATCTCTGCTATTTATCCTTGTTAAAACTAGTTTTGTTTGTTTAAAAAATCCGCAGTGTTTACTCAAATCTGAGCCATTGTTTAAAACCACATTTTTTGTCTCAGTGTTCCTCAGCCACTTCTTTACTCTTTACTTCTGCTGTTGTTTGAATACATCAAAAAGGTAGAGGCACTGAAAGGGGGGGGAATGGCTCTTTTAAACATCTCCCTTTCCATTCCTCAGCTGCCTGGAGGGCCACCGGTTCGCTATCCTTGTCTAGGGCCAGGTCATTTGAAGTACTGTCTGACCCCCGTATGTGCCTACCCCGGCTTTAAGGTTTATCCAGGAAACTCTTTTATTGCAGCTGTATTCTGTAACGTGTTTTTGGTGGCGGATTTATTCTGCTTTATTAGTTGTTATATGAAGCTTCTCCACTGCTACCCCATTATTACTGCCTAGAGAAGCTAGAGCACAACAAAACTAGGTCAAAAACACAACCCTAGAACATTTGTGGGATGAAAAGTTATGGGATTTCAGCAGTAAGTTACAGGAGATGCACTAATTGGAAATGAAACAGTATGATTGCCCCAAAACTTTTGCAGGCATAAATACTATTGAAAGAAGGATCACGAACGACTGCCCCAATAGCATCATTAGCACAAATCATCATGAATGTGCAATAAAAAGGGACCCTCTGGCTCACCAGTTGGTACAAATAGACTGCAGGATGCTAAGGACAGGCTATTTCAGTGATGGCCCCAGGTTTGTGAAATATACTCGGAGTTGAGAGTGGATTTCATTCTCTTTATTCAGCTCATAGTGGTGAGGAGGAATGGAATTTCCCCCAGAATGTCTGCTTTAAATACATTATTTACACAATGGGCCCCACGTGATTGGCTAATTCTGGAATTCTCCTGTAGGCCAATCAGGTTGCGGATTCACTTCCACCTAGAGCTAGATTGAGTGGCTCCTGTGGACCAATCAGAGTGCTGCATCCTGGATTGTATTGTTCTAGGACCAATCAGACTGCTGCATTCTGGATCCTATTGTTCTAGGAACAATCAGACTGCTGCATTCTGTATCCTATTGTTCTAGGACCAATCAGACTGCTGCATTTTGGATCCTATTCAACTCAGTACATAACACCTTGTATCGCTCTCTTCCCCGATAGTTCTGTCATGTCCCTGCTCCTTCCTGGAGAGCCAGTGTGGTGTAGTGGTTAAGAGTGGTAGTCTCGTAATCTGGTGAATCGGGTTCGCGTCTCTGCTCCTCCACATGCAGCTGCTGGGTGACCTTGGGCTAGTCACACTTCTTTGAAGTCTCTCAGCCTCACTCACCTCACAGAGTGTTTGTTGTGGGGGAGGAAGGGAAAGGAGAATGTTAGCCGCTTTGAGACATCTTAAAGGGAGTGAAAGGCGGGATATCAAATCCAAACTCTTCTTCTTCTTCTTCTTCCATTTTTTTCAAAGAGCACCAAATGTTTTTCTTTTTTTGCAATGCCCTTTTGGAATAATTCCTGTTGTGTTTTTTTTTTTTTTAAAAAAAAAAAGTTTGCTCAGTTCAAAAGTTTGATGATTTGATATTATTTCAATGGTGTTCATTGTTTTCTTTTTTGTTGTGAGGTGCCTTGGAAAGGTTTGTGCCCTGAAAGGAGGTGGGAAATAAATTACTATAATAAATAACAATACATAGATTTAATGTATAGAGTCTCTGAAAGAGACAGCTGAATCCTGAACGACAGCTCTAGAGACACACATGAGCAATGATTTAACAAGGCATTAATCCGAAAGTCAAAATGGGGCCAGCAATTTATCAGTGGCAGCGGACAGGTTTCAGGAACAGAAACTGTCCCTGAAAAATAAAGACAGTACACAGACAAAGGAAATAAAGGGTGCCTTGTCCATCCAGATATGATTATTCCTCCCACTCTTCATTTTTATTACGTTTTATAATCACGACAATCTTGCTGAAGTTGCTTGGCTGCTAAGAGCTTTCCCTACTTCAGAATTGCTGTGTGGGTGGCAAGGTAGTGATTGCACCCATTCATACCCAACTTCATTGTTTGTTTGTTCCCGTAAGACATGCAAATAGATCACTGGCAGCCCTTGTACCTGGTGTTTCTTGGGGACTCAAAGAAACCGAAAGATCAGTGCAGTTTTGAAATCAGTGATCCAAAGCAATGAAGTTTTGGAAGGCGAAGTCTAGCATCTTGATTCAAACCTGTGCCCAGTTGTATCCAAACTTGATCTCAGGAACCATCATGCAAAATTTGAATAAAATCAGTGTGGTTTTGAAAGATCCACTCCACCATCTTTATTCAAAACGACACCCACTTGCATCCAAACATAGAAAATCACCTACTCCTTGCTCTCGAAATTTGGTTGCCATATAACGAGAGGTGTTCAAATGCATGGCAAATAGACAAATAACTTCCCAAAATATATATCGTAGATTCTGGATCCTATTTTTGAATCCATGAGTTTGGTGTCAATAGGTCATGAAGGTCCTTAACCAGTGTTGCATGCAGCTGATTAAAAGTTTAAGTCAGGCTTTTGGGAACTGACTACTTTTAATGAAAGAACTGGTTCCATGCCATTTTTATTGTAATTATTTGTATGGTTTTAATAGATCTGTGTGGATGTGTTTAGCTGTTCTTATTTCTATCTGTAAGCCACCTTGAGACTCCTGTCAGGGAAGAAGGCAGATTATAAATAAATATATGTTGTTGGCATCCATCTGTCTGAGAGACAATGGAGTGTGCCTCCAGGGGTGAAGTCAAACTGGCAGAGTATCACAGCACCTGCTGTGGCTGCAGAGACCAGTAACTTGTAACTGCTGCCTCCCGTGTTGTCATTTTCTGAAGCAGAATTGTTATAACTGAGCCTCACCTAAAAGAAATAAAATGCTGCCTATTTGTTTGAATTGTATTATCAACATATGTGTGAGAAAGAGAGAAACGTCTACAGCAGGGGTCTGCAACCTTTAAGACAAAAAGAGCCACTTGGACCCGTTTCCGAAGGAAAAAAAAAACTGGGAGCCGCAAAACTCGTCATTATAAAAATAACTTTTTTGTCACTTTTTTATTATTTCTTTGTTTGACCCCTCAGAATTACTCCTCCTCATAGAAATAAACGTTAAATTAACAAGTTACCTTTTTTTGTGTGTGTATTCTTCACTCCCCTTCAAAACAGTGACCAGCGTACCTGCCCCCTTTCAGTGCAGTGACCAGTGTACATGCCCCTTACAATGTAGCGGGTGGGTGGGCAGGAAGGTGACGTCGGGACGGTGCGTGACTAACGCACGCACCGCCCCCATGTGACGTCACAGCCAGTACAGCGCCCGCCACAGTGGGGAGTGTCGGGGCGCACAATGCGCCTCCACCCCTCGCTAGTATCTGCCCCGGAGTCGCGGCAAAGGTGTAAAAGAGCCACATGCGGCTCCGGAGTCACGGGTTGCTGACCCCTGGTCTACAGAAATCTTAACTGTCAAAGCAGTTTATATATTCAGCTACTCTCATAGGAGTGAAACTATAATATGTGTCAGATGCTAAGAAACAGATATGTTGCCCTTATGTTACCATGCCAAGTTTAAAGTTCTTGTATAAATTAATGAGACCTTTAACAACTTGGGTCTAGGATACCTTATGGACCGGTCCATTCCTTATATCCCTGCCCTATCACTGAGATCCTTAGGGTGATCTGTTAGTGATCCACTATGGCTCAGATCCACAGTTTGTATTCCCCAGAAGTTGGTATTGTGGGTCCAGTTTTGTGAAACTTCCTCTTGCCAGAGGTCAGAGAGATGCCCTCTCTGTTGAACTTCAGGCACTTGGCGAAGACCTTTCTATTTCAGCAGGAACTGTAAATAAGCTTTCTGTTTTCCTGATTCATTTTAATTGATCATTATCCTCTGTGTGCTTTGTGTAATCTCTGCATACACCGGTAAGAAATGTTGGTTATTAAGCAGTGTATAAATAGTCTTGGTACTAAAGGCCCTATACAGCTCAAGACCAGGTTACACGAGAGACTGCTTACGGGCCCACTAGGTCACTATTGGGTCTGCAGGAGGACTTCTCCAGCAAGTTGCATAGTAACTCAGAGGAGGGCTTTCTTAGAATCATAGCTGGAAGGAGCCATGAGGGTCATCTAATCCAACCCTCTGCTACGCAGCCGTTTTTTGCCAAAAGTGGTTGACTGAACACACAACCCTGGAATTAAGAATCTCATGCTCTACCAACTTAGTGCAGCCCCTGTTCTCTGGAATAGCATTCCTGCCAATGTATGACTGGGGCCCGCAATCTGAACTTTCCATAAGCAACTGAAGACATTTTTGTTCCAAAAGGCCATGGGCAGGCAAACTAAGGCCCGGGGGCCGAATCCGGCCCAATTGCCTTCTAAATCTGGCCTGCGGACGGTCCTGGAATCAGAGTGTTTTTACATGAGTATAACATGTCCTTTTATTTTAAATGCATCTCTGGGTTATTTGTGGGGCATAGGAATTTGTTCATTTCCCCCCAAAAAATATAGTCCGGCCCCCCACAAGGTCTGCAGGACAATGGACTGGCCCCTGCTGAAAAAGTTTGCTGACCCCTGCAAAAGGCTTTCCCAGCTGAGTGAAGGGATCTCTGCCAAGGGTGTGTATTTTGTAGTGTCTCTGTGTGTTTGAAACAGATCTGATTTTTTTGTGTTCCTTTAACAGTTTTTAGCTGTTTTATTGTGCAGTTGAGATGCTTGTGTGGAAGGTGATTAATAAACGACTAGCAATTATAATAAATAAAAATAGCAGTAGCTTCCATGGGGATGTCAGGGGCTCAAATGGGTTCACCGCAATTTCACAGAATGAATTTTGTAGAACAATTGTGAGGTGTCCACCAGCTATCATCTGCCACCTTTCCGTGAAAATGATATCCAAATTATGTTGATTACATGCAGCTAAAATATGCAAATAAGATGGATTTCCTACAGCTCATGATGTGGCGTTCAGGATTTTAACAAATTCCTTACTCCTGCCTAGAAATAGCGTATGTGGGGAGAGAGAGAAAGAGAGAGAGAGAGAGAGATTGTGTGGGTGTGGGTGTGTGATAGAAATGGGATTCAGGATGAGAGCTGCTTAATCTTCTGATATTACCCCAATAAAAAACTGAAACCATTGCTGGCCAAGTTCGAAAGGGAAAGTCTCCCTAGGGAAAGCAATTGGAATTTATTTGCTAAACAAAGTCCAATGGAGCAACATGCATTTTGGTTCAGCATTCTCTCAAGGGTGAATATTTGGAAGGGGAGGAAAAATATAGGTCATATTTAGTCATGGTGATTATCTTCCACGAAAGGAAGAAGGGGCTGTTACGCGAGGCTCCTGTTGCGATGCTGCGACAAAAATTGCCAATTGCAATCAGCCACCACGTAAAGAGGTTAATATCTAGGAGCAGAAAGAAAGTTGTGTATAGCTAGACTATTGCTCCACTTTGCTGTGTAAGGAAGCTAAGAGTATTATTCCACCCCAACCCACTCCAAGTAAGTAGGTTATATGACAGACGACTACCAAAAATGTCATTACATAAAAAATGTCCTGTGTGTGGTAGCTCTAACCACATACAGAGCACAGCGGTGGTTTTCTGTAGCATCTGAAAACTGTAAACACAATCTGCATGAAGCTGCTGAGTGGGACCATCCACAGCTTTGGAGTGTGTTGTCGTCAGTATGCTGATGACACACAGCTCTGTTCTTCAAATGAAAAGGTGGATGTACGGAACTGGTGGGTGTGCCTGGTCGTAGGAATGGATTGGATGAGGGTCAATAAACCAAAGCTCAGCGTAGACAAGACAGATATGATATTAGTTTATCAGCTCCATCTGGTATGCAGGCTGAGACCCTACCTGCCTGGGGACTGTCTTGCCAGAGCAGTGCATGCTCTGGTTATCTCTTGCTTGGACTACTGCAATGCACTCTATGTGGGGCTACCTTTGAAGGTGACCCGGAAACTACGACTAATCCAGAATACGGCAGCTAGACTGGTGACTGGGAGTGGCCGCCGAGACCACATAACACTGGTCTTGAAAGACCTACACTGGCTCCCAGTACGTTCCCGAGCACAATTCAAAGTGTCGGTGCTGACTTTTAAAGCCCTAAATGGCCTCGGTCCAGTATACCTGAAGGAGCGTCTCCACCCCCATCGTTCTGACCGGACACTGAGGTCCAGTGCTGCGGGCCTTCTGGCTGTTCCCCCACTGTGAGAAATGAAGCTACAGGGAACCAGGCAGAGGGCCTTCTTGGTAGTGGCACCCGCCCTGTGGAACGCCCTCCCACCAGATGTCAAAGAGAAAAACATCTACCAGACTTTTAGAAGACATCTGAATGCAGTCCTGTTTAGGGAAACCTTTAATGTTTAATAGGTTATTGTATTTTAGTGTTCTGTTGGAAGCCGCCCAGAGTGGCTGGGGAGGCCCAGCCAGATGGGGTATAAATAAATTATTATTAATAATAATAATAATAATAATAATAATTCCCCAGCTGGTTGAGCAGGTCTCAGTCTGTTCTGCACACGATTGCTTTCCACCAGCTTTGCAGGCTGCCTAGAGATAACCTGGCTCTGGTGATCGGTGCTGTGGTAACTTCCAGGTTAGATTACTGCAATGTGCTATACATGGGGCTGCCTTTGAAGATAGTTCGAAGCCAGTGGCTCACCTAGTCCAGGATCCTGTTATCACTGTATTAAAAGGGCATGCAGGTGGTGCTGTGGTCTAAACCTCTGAGCCTCTTAGACTTGCCAATCAGAAGGTCGGCAGTTCGAATCCCCGTCATGGGGTACTCTCCTGTTGCTCTGTCCCAGCTCCTGCCAACCTAGCAGTTCGAAAGCACGCCAGTGCAAGTAGTTAAATAGGTACCACTATGGTGGGAAGGTAAATGGCATTTCTTTGCACTCCGGTTTCCGTCACTGTGTCCCGTTGCACCAGAAGCGGTTTAGCTATGCTGGCCACATGACCCGGAAAGCTGTCTGTGGACAAACGTCCTAGCTCCCTCGGCCTGATAGAAAGATGAGTGCCGCAACCCCATAATCGCCTTTGACTGGACTTAATCACCCAGGGGTCCTTTATCTTTACCTTTTTTAATCTATCACTTTGTTGTTTGGATGCTTAATTATTACTGGGTTTTGTTTTTTTTAAAAAAAAAATGCTTTTAATTTGGTTATAAGTCACCTTTGTATAAGACAACTAAAACTGTGTAAGTTATAATAGGCAACCAAATGTTACTATTTGGTAAGACAAGTTTCCCTCACTTCCTCTGATATTTGAGTGGCTGTGGCAATGGGGAAATACTTGGTTGACCCCTGTCAACCAAGTACCTGAAGTTTGTCTCAACATGCTAAGTTGGCCTGGTGTCCACATAGCTTAAAAAAGCTCAACAGCTTTCAGGGTGTCCTGGTTTTATTCTTTGAAATATGGCAACCCTACTATGATGTGACAACAGCAACAACACCACAGTAACTGAGTGTTACTTTTTGGTAAGCCAAGTTTTCCTCATTTTTCCCCATTTCTGTGTGGTTGTGGCAGTGGGGGTGACCTCTCGGCTTAGAGATTACTTTCTACATACAGAACTACCCACACTGTATAGAAATTTATTCATGTATGAGACTACAGGGGCAAGAATGTTACTTGCCCAACAATGGAAAGAAGAAGTAGTCCCAGCAAAGGAAGAATGGATACAAAAACGTATGGAATATGCAGAAATGGTGGAACTTACCAGAAGAATAAGAAATCAAGATAGCAAACTTTTTATGAAAGAATGGAAATGGTTTAGTGAATATTCACAGATAAATTGTAAACAGATAAAAACATTGACAGGATTATTGTAATAACCTACAGTTTCATAAGAGTGTATATTTACAGAAGATGAATAAATGAGCAAATTAAGTTAATTAGGATATGAAGAAGATATTAAAAATAAATTTAAGGAACGGCAGGAAGAGGGGGAAGGAAGTCAAGTTTTGAAATGTCAAAATGATTGTAAAATCAATGAATTGTATAAACCTGAAAAATATAAATACTTTAAAAAAGAGAGAGAAATTACTTTATACATGCAGTTAGTCACAACATGCTATATCAGCCTGTCCGTGATGTGGTTAGCTTTAATCGGTTTGCAAACAGGGATATATATATATCCCTAGCTGCTGATCTAGGTGATTTCCATCAGCGGAAAGGTGGAGGCCATTTGAAAACACAACTGTTTAAAGCTGAATCGAAGTTTCCTCTGTGTGCAAGGGATTTCTTTCACATGGGGGTGCTCAAAACGGTGTACCCCACAAACTTTCCTGCACTTTGAGGTGTTGCAGTCTGCTCTTCCACCTTTTTCTGCCTCACTTGTAGACCCAGCCTCCCTCCCTCTCTCGTCTTTCTAGCCAAGATAAAACGGAGGTTAAGGTTAGTAGAAATAAGAGTTTATTTCAGTTGTGGCCTGCTTTCTGCTTGCTACAAGACTGTTCTCATGCAGCTACCATAGCACTGCAATTGCTTCCCAGTTGGTGGAGCCAGAGGAATCTGTAGGCAGAGTGGCAGAGCTTTGCAGTACTAGGCAAGGTGTCACTTCCAAGGTGTTTGTTTCTATGTCTGTTCCTGCATTAATCTGCAGTTTTTCAAAATGAAGATCTCTGAATTTATATCGGTGCAGGCATTTCAAATGTAATTTACCCTAAAATATGCATATTGGGACATCCTGTGTTCTGAGAACTGCATTGCAAAATTCAGAGACGTGCAGAAACTGAAGGATTCAATACATTCTGATCTGCACATTAGTTTGGAAGGTGCAGGTCAGATCAGTTAACACTAGAATCCCCCAAATCCTTAAAATTTGCAAAATTCCCCCAAACTCTCCATCGTCTACTGAAAGATAATGCTGTATATTCAATCTTTCAAGTGTTCCTGTGCAGCAGGATATTTAGGTAGGTGATGGAAACCCTGGAAAATACTGATAATGAGAGCAGTACAAGGGTTTGGAATCTCAAGGCCATTCTGACTTGGTTTCCCTTTCAGTTTTTGAGCAAAAGGAAAGTGAGACCAGATCATTAAGCTTTGCCTGCTACCTAAGAAAATGTGGTTCTGAACACACACACACACACACACACACACACACACACACGAAGAACCAAATTCCCAGAGTAGTGGAAAACTATATTGGATTGTGGTGGCCTTTGGCTGTGAGCAATAAAGTTTGCCTGGGTATGCCGGAAAACCCTGTGTATTTATACATTCTCTGATTTTGTCCCCAGAGATCTGCAGTAGTTGAACCAAAAGTTATCGCCTTACCTCAATAATTACAGCTTGAGTTTTTTATGAGCTGTCTTATGCAAGAGGTCAGTTTGAGTAGTAATAATGGCCCCCTCTGTTAAACACACAGGTCTCCCCACACACACCTGTAAAATGTGGAGGGAGATCGACATTTTCTGCGCTGGGTCATTGCTTTTCCATCCAAAATGGCTCCGAAAACACAGAAGAGGGTATGGTTTGGCCTCATTGGCATGTTGTCAGCATTAAATGTGGCATCAAAAGCAGCAAAATTAAGTGTGTTTCTCCCCCCCCCCTCCATACCGGAATTTTTTTCCTCCTGACTGAATCGAACAATGCCGTTGCCATAGAAACAGCCTTTCTCAAAAAGGTCACTTGGAAGAAACTGTGTTTTAGGTGCAACTCAAGGAGATTATGGGGGATTAGCTAATTTATATATATATTTCTTTAAAGGAAATATTATGAGCGAATAATATCCAGCTGAACTGGAAGGCTCTCTCAGTAAATTAAAAACTCTGTGATAAAAGCTTTATTTCCCCTTTTCAAAATAGGAACGGTATGCAGTCGGGTGATATCTGAAATAGAGATTGTGTGTGTGTGTGTGTGTGTGTTTAACTTGGTTTTAATTAAACCTCAGTCAGGGCTGAGAAATGTGGTGAGAGCAGATAATTGCCATATTCCCAATGCAGATTTTAAACTATGGCTTTGATATGTGTAACTCCTGACTTACTTGTACCCCTCCATTGCTTCCAAGGTGAGATGATGCTCTTCCACCTTTCAAGGAGAGTAGGCCAAGGCCACATCCACACCAAACATTTAAAGCATTCTTGTACCACTTTATTACCCCTCACAGAATCCTGGGAACTGTAGTTTACTATGGGGGCTGAGTTGCCAGATCCCTGTACCCCTTACAGAGTTTCAATTCTCCGAGTTCCCTGGGAAGAGGGATGGTTAGATAAGAAATTTTGGAAACTGTAGCTCTGTGGGGGGAGTGGGGGGGTCTCTAAACAACTCTCAGAAGCCTTCGTAAATGATTGTTGTTACTATAATCATCATCATCATAATTTACTTAATTTCCATAACAATCTTCATCCGAAGATCACAGGGCAGTTTACAATAAAAAAACCTCAGAAAAATACATAACATAAAGGTAAAGGGACCCCTGACCGTTAAGTCCAGTTGTGGACGACTCTGGGCTTGTAGCGCTCACCTCGCTTTATTGACCAAGGGAGCCGGCGTACAGCTTCCGGGTCATGTGGGCAGCATGACTAAGCCACTTCTGGCAAACCAGAGCACCGCAAGGAAACGCTGTTTACCTTCCCGCTGGAGCAGTACCTATTTATCTACTTGCACTTTGATGTGCTTTTGAACTGCTAGGTTGGCAGGAGCACGGACCAAGCAATGGGAGCTCACCCCGTCACGGGGATTTGGACCGTGACCTTCTGATCGGCAAGCCCTAGGCTCTGTGGTTTAACCCACAGAGCCACCCGCGTCCCTTAATGCATAACCTAGTAACAAACAAAAACAACATCTCCCCAATGAAATCGTGGGAGACGTGGAATGGGTTTTTTGCCTGGCGCCTGAAGATAATCAACGAAGGCCCCAGGTGAGCCACCCCCGGAAGAGTATTCCACAAACTACAGTTCCAGTGATTCTGTGTCGGAAGCTCTGGCTACATGCAGTTCTATGAGAGTGCTTTAAATGTAGGGTATGGATGCAACCCAAATGCAGTGTGAGAGAAAAATATGGGAAGAGCAGCAGACCCTCCAAGTGTCCCTATTTTCCAGGGACAGTCCTGGATTTACAGAAGCTGTCCCAGTTTGATTTGACCCTGGAATGTCCCGCTTTTCCTAAGGACGTCCCAATTTCCATCAGAGAATGTTGGAGGCTATGGGTGCAGTGAGAATGAAACTTAAAGGCTGTAGTGAAGAAGCTATTGCCTGAGACATAATGATGTTGCCCATCTGCTGTGGACGGCTTCCAATAAAATATTGAAAAACAATAAAACCTCAAACATTAAAAACCTCCCTGTCTTCAGGTGCCTTCTAAAGCCAAATAGATGTTTATTTCCTTGACATCTGAGGGAGGGCGTTCCACAGGGCGGGCATCACTACCGAGAAGGCCCTCTGCTTGGTTCCCTGTAACCTCACTTCTCACAGGGAGGGAACTGCCAGAAGCATAGCTGTCAACTTTCCCATTTTCTTGCGAGGAATCCTATTCGGAATAAGGGAATTTCTCTTTAAAAAAGGGAAACGTTGACAGCCATGGCCAGAAGGACCTCAGTAACTGGGATGAATGATGGGGGTGGAGACGCTCCTCCAGGTATACTGGGCCGAGCCTGTTTAGGGCTTTAAAGGTCAGCACCAATACATTTATTATGTGAAAGGCCATAATTATCTTAATATAATAATGTCTTCGGGGGCTTCTTCTGAATCAGTAGTCTGAGTCAGTAGGGATAGCCAAGGCCTATGGGCACATTCAGATTTTTGAGGAAACCTTCCACCTCTGATCACTTCTCTCACCTGTTCCCCAGTTCAACTGCCCCCCAACAGAGAGTGAAAACTTCGCTTTCCCAGTGGCCTTGGGTAAAAGTTTGATCCAGTAGAATTAATCTGAGCCTTGAAAAGCACATAGAGCTGAAAGAAGAAGTGGAAGACAATATCTGTTTTCCAACTTCCTCCTACAGCGCTGTGTATTTCTTAAGAGAGAAAAGTAACCGACCTCACCACCACATGGCCAAGGAGCCGGCCCATACAGGGGGGTGAGCAACCAGGTACACTTGTCCAAGACTTTGGAAGGCTAAACTGGCTAACAAGAGCCCCGTCTTGGGACTCAGGTAAGCTCTACATGGGCCTGCCAAGGGGGCAGCTCATAGGCTCTGTGGGTATGTAGTGAGATAATACAACATTTCTATAAGAATCAGAAATAAAGCCTTCAAATGGTCAAATTTACATTCACTAATCATTGCCGTAGGAATATATTTGAACTATTATTTCCTCCACTATATTTATTTAGTCCTCCTCCTCCTCCTCCTCCTCCTTCTCCATTGTAAACCTTTAATTGCTATCTTGATGTTTTTCAGATCAGTTTGCCCACTGATGAAGCTTGGCTTGAGTTCTAATCATTGCCAATCCAACTGTCCTCCGTCCGAACCAGCATTGTCAAACTTTTCAAACTTCATGGGACTTCTCTCTACATTTTCATCACTGAACACGTTGAACAGCATCCGGACCACAGCAGAGTGCTGAGGGACCGCACATGCTACCTCTTGCCAGCTGGAGAAGAACCCATTAAAAAGTACTCTCTAGGTATGGATTTTCAATTGACTCAAGAAAGCATTTAATAGTTATTCTGTTCAGATGAACTTTCCCAAGCTTAGCATACCAAGCTATATGAATCAATTATATTTACTATATCAATTATACCACTCATTTTCCCAAAAGGAGTTGCGTTCATGAAATTTATGATTATTTTTCCGTATAATGCTAAAAGCAAGGGTTCCAGCTGTCTGTGTCCCCTGACTGCTCCCTGATCTCAGCTGAACTCACCGTGAATCTCCTGGAAGTGGGGCCGCTGGTGACACGGAGAGCATGAGTGATGTGCACAGCTCTCCTTCTCCTCCAAGCGTTTTCTGAATGCAAGTAGACATAAAACTTGAATAGGGATTGCGTGAGGTGAGATGGCAATGAAGCAAGTCGTAAAAAGTGTGTGTGGCGAGGGGATGCTCACTGTGTTCAGTGTTGAGGAGGAATAGTAGCAACCTTCTGTGGTTCAATTGATGAAGGATATGCTATGAGTACAATGAATGAATGAATGAATGAATGAATACCTGCTTGAAGAAGCAGTAAAGGTAAAGGTAAAGGGACCCCTGACCAGTTGTGGCCGACTCTGGGGTTGCAGCACTCATCTCGCTTTATTGGCCGAGGCAGCCGGCGTACCACTTCCCGATCATGTGGCCAGCATGACTAAGCCGCTTCTGGCGAACCAGAGCAGCGCACGGAAACGCCGTTTACCTTCCTGCTGGAGTGGTACCTATTTATCTACTTGCACTTTGACGTGCTTTCGAACTGCTAGGTTGGCAGGAGCTGGGACCGAGCAACGGGAGCTCACCCTATTGCGGGGATTCGAACCGCCAATCTTCTGATCAGCAAGTCCTAGGCTCTGTGGTTTAACCCACAGCGCCATCCACGTCCCTTCTGAAGAAGCAGTACCATCTGCTTAATATTCCTCTCCTTGAGGTAGGGTCTGGCTTAGGGAAAGGCGACCTAGCTATGATTTGTCATGGTATCTATAACACATAACATGTTGTTAGGCAAGAAAGCAGGACATAGGGTTATATCCAACTAAGTTCTACTCAAAGTAGAAAAGAATAAACCTAAGTTAGTCATGTCCGTTAACTTCACTGGCTTTACTCTGAGTAGGACTAGCATTGGCAACAACCAGGGACGCAGGTGCGCTGTGGTCTAAACCACTGAGCCTCTTGGGCTTGCCAATCAGAAGGTTGGCGGTTCAAATCCCCATGACGGGGTGAGCTCCCGTTGCTCAGTCCCAGCTCCTGCCAACCTAGCAGTTTGAAAGCACGCCAGTGCAAGTAGATAAATAGGTACCGCTGTGACGGGAAGGTAAATTGTGTTTCCATGCTCTCTGGTTTCTGTTGCGCCAGAAGTGGTTTAGTCATGCTGGCCACATGACCTGGAAAGCTGTCTGTGGACAAATGCCGTCTCCCTCGGCCTGAAAGCGAGATGCAAAACTCTGCAAATAGCCATTAAAATAATAACAATAAAAATTAAACAGCTGCAAAAAGCCTGCTGGCATCTAAAGTTCTGCCAAAAGACATGGGGAAGCCAAAAGCAAGGATGGCTGCTGTGTTTCTGCTGAAAGATTGGAACATGCAACACTCAAAGCCTGGCTTCTAGCTGTGGCCTCTCAGACTTCTGTACCACTAGGGACAATGGTGCTTCTACAGATGATTTCAGCGACTGAGCTGGGATATGATGGCTCAGGTGGTCCTTCAGGTACCATGGACCCAAATTCGCACAGGTTCATATTGTTGAACACCTTGACACCAACCTGATTTCTCCCCACCTCGCAATGCTTTTGTCTGAGCAAAACTCCCTGCTGCTTTCTGGTTAGGCAGTGACTTGTAAATATCTTGACTTTTTGTGCTACTTTAAATACTGTCTTGAGATTTTTTTGTTAATGTGCTGAGGAGTTAAATGTAATAGAACCATCATTAACCAATTTTATTGAACTAATAACTCAGAAAGACCCTGCTCTTACCATTTGTAGCTGGGCTAACAACTTAGCTGTTTTTAGCACCCCAGTTAAGAATACTCCTAATTAAGAACCAGGAGATATACATAAAGAGACTGATGTGAAGTCCTCTTTCAATTTTTCAAACTGTGAGAATACCTCTTCGAGTTTTATGGTCTTACAATCTCTGCTTGAACAATCTGCAGACAGGATGTAAAATTATGTGCTGAATTGTGTGTGTGTTTAATTACTGTTAGACTCAGGACAGACAGGAGCCTTTTTAAAATGCAAAAATTAAAACATGCTATAAATACAGTGGTGGGGGAAGAGGGATAGTATAGTATAACATCACCATACATCTTGATGGCTTAAGAAAGCATTCGTTTTATTGTAGAGTTTTAAAGAATTGATTGTTTTATTGCACTATATTATTCCTATGTCTGTTGTTCCGAATTGTCATGGTGAGGCACGTTGAACACCTTATGGTGGAGGGGAAGAATGCAGGTGCTTATTTAATAAGTAAATAACATGCATTCAGCTTCTTCCAGAAGGTACTTCTTACACCTGAACTAGCAGAAGCCAAAGCTAGCAGGGGAATATTATTATTATTATTATTATTATTATTATTATTATTATTATTATTATTATTACTGCTACTACTATTACTACAGTACTACTACTATTTTAAAAAAAATCACTGCCACTCCAGTGAACAGTAGAAGAGTTGATGTGAAAAAATTACTATTATTATTATTTCTTGAATTTATATACCCCCATATACCTGGAGGTCTTAGGGCGATTCACAGAACTGTGTATTTCTATTCTTGCTCCCATATGCTGGAGAAATGGTGCTGTGAGATACTTTCTCATATGCAAACGTATTTATTACAAGCTACAGAGAGAATCTAGGCTCTCTTTGGATCAAGGGCAAATGGATCTTGTGAAAAATAGGCAGGTGAAACAATTTTGATGCCTCCTCTAATCCAGCCCATTGACCCTAAGGCAGCTTCCATTATTGGTCAACCTGCATTGACTTCCACCACCTGTGACATTGTGGGCAGAATGTATGGGATCAAAGATATTTGCCATATACTGAGACAGAGACAGGCCTTCCACAAAGGTCTGAAAGCCTACAAGTGTGATGGTGCAGGGCTAGACGATCGGATCTCAGCTTGCTGGGGAACTCATAGATGACTGACTCAGCCTATGTCAGAGCAGCACTGTGGGGATCACACAGGGTCCCTGGATGTTTGATGGTCTATTGAACCCTGTGCCACCACTGTGATTGCCTCCTCACTGCCACCAACCCATTTCTCTCGGGTACACATGGAGTCCAGACAGTTGTTAACATTAACAAATAATCAAGTTTATTTTATAAGCATGAACAAGTTTATGGTTTCAGTTAATTTTTCTTGTCAGTTTCTTAATCTTAGTTTCTTTACTGACCTATACGTTCCTAACAACTTCAAACTGATTATCCCAACTATCTATCAGACTCCACCTAACAGTTCCTCTCACTCTCTCACAACACAACTCGACCAACCCACAGACTTATCCTCCCTCTTCCTTCTCTACCTCCCAACTCTCAACTGACTTTCGAACAGCACCAACTCTAACTCTAACTCCTTCCCTTGGGTTCCCACTGGCCAATCACTTCACACTCATTTAACCCTGTCCTTATGACCCACCTAGGAGGCAAACGCCACAAGCACGCATACTAGAAAAAAATACTGATGCAATGGTCTCAGATGGTCCTGTGACCCTGTACTAATAGGTGTGATTTTATGGACTTGGATTGATAGAAGGCTATCAATCAGTTAAAGATGGTTGAACTGATTAAATGTCTAGCATTTAACCAATCTGTCAGTTTGGATAACTGTCCAGAGGAATTACCAAGAGAGGCCCCCTTTGCTGATCTTAGCACCCTAGAAGGTTTGTAGGGAAGGAGGTAATATTTGAGATACATTTTTCCGCCTTCCCACATCAGTTTGTAATTATGATGATTATTTTTATTTCTTTTTTTTAAAAAAGTCATTGTGAAAATTCAGCAACATTTTAGTGGGAATTTTGCAAAGCAATTCCGTTTTATATCATACATTTTTGGCTGGAGTACTGCATCGCACGATGACGAGGATGGCTGTGTTGAAGTCCATATATTGTTTCAGAAAGTGTGAATTGGGTTAGGTTTGCCTGTAACTGTGAACTGAATCGAATTTCTCCCCATCCGTATTCAGAACACCACAAGAAACTTACCAAGGGATGAATGAGTCACTCTGTTTCCAGTCTGTGTCACCTTTACATGTCTTCTCTTAGATGTATCTTCTCTTAGATGTTCATTGATGTATCACAGTATTTTAATATTCTTTTGGAAGCCGCCCAGAGTGGCTGGGGAAATCCAGCCAGATGGGTGGGGTATAAATAATAAATTATTATTATTATTATTATTATTATTATTATTATTATTATTATCCCATTTCCTCATCAATCTCCAATTTAGAAAGCAATGAAAAAATGTGCATAAGTCTTTAAATATGCATTTTAAACATATTTTCTCCAAAAATGCACTTTTCTAGATGTATTTTTTCTCAAAATTTGTATTTATAAATGCATTTTGATGTGCTTCTTGAGTTGGTAAATTCTATATAACGTTCAGAGAAATGTGAAATCCCTGGAAGATATGGATCAGAGCCGATCGTATTCAGATTTGCAAAGACAGAATTCCTCAATCGCTGCTGATGGTGGATCCACAATCTGGGTTACATGATGGAAGAATCTGACAGTGGCTTTCCTACACACTTGCTGATTTGCTTTCCGTATTTAAAAAAAAAAATCTGCCCTGAAGATTTGTTGACCATTTCTTCCTAATTCTCACACACCCAAATTGAAGTGGGGTGTCTCTAAATTGTAACCAGTGAAAACAGCTGGAACCAAAAATAGCTGTCGATTGAGAGAGAACTTCTTGCTTGCACAGAGCAGCCTGGTATTCTGCCTGTTTACATTATTTTGGCTCTTAAAACCACTCTAGCGACGGGTCAGGCTGTGTTTCCATCTTGTAATCTCTGCTGTCAAGTAAACAGGACATGGAGGAAAGCTTCTTGTTAATGCAGAAGCAGAAAAAAACCAAAACTTTTAGAGGCTGTACGTCGTTCAAGCCTTTAACCCCACGTTGACCATCCAAATTGCATTTGTCTGACACAACTATGATGTTCTTGCAGGAGGGGGTGGCAGGGGGGTTGAAGTGATACCACACGGGCTGCTACTTCAGAAAATCCAGTTGCAAAGAAGTTCCTGTTTGTGCTTGAATTGGTTTCAAAGCTTGTTTTGGGAATGTAATTTACCTAGAAGAGCAGGAATGCAGCTTTGCCTCAGAGGGGGAAGAGAAGCTCTTAAACTGTGTGGAGTTAAATAAGTTTTCCTCTCCTCATCTCTGTTCCCATCCGCTTCAGGCACAGAGTGGTGACAGGTTGAAAAATGGACCGTTGCATAGCTGAGATAGCTAACTGGGGCCAGAGACGTCCCATTTGCCCTGTCCTGCTACAGAAGATTATGGATCGTGTACTGTGCAAACCAATTGAGAATTTCCTTTTTGTCTTGGCAACTTTTGGTATTCCCCAAGTCTTGAGTTGTGGGCCAGTTTTGCACAATGCACAGATGTCCATACATTTCTGAGCACAATTCAAAGTGTTGGTGCTGACCTTTAAAGCCCTAAATGGCCTTAGTCCAGTATACCTGAAGGAGCGTCTCCAACCCCATCGTTCTGCCCGGACACTGAGGTCCAGCTCCGAGGGCCTTCTGGTGGTTCCCTCGCTGTGAGAAGCCAAGTTACAGGGAACCAGGCAGAGGGCCTTCTCGGTAGTGGCACCCACCCTGTGGAACACCCTCCCACCAGAAAAAGAAAAACAACTACCAGACTTCAGAAGACATCTGAGGGCAACCCTGTTCAGGGAAGCTTTTAATGTTTAATAGACTATTGTACTTTAATATTTTGTTGGAAGCCACCCAGAGTGGCTGGGGAAACCCAGCCAGATGGGCGGGATATAAATAATAAGTTGTTGTTGTTGTTGTTGTTGTTGTTGTTGTTGTTGTTAGTGTGGAGAACCTTAGTGTGTGAACCAAGACCCCCTTAGGAAACAGCTGCTGCTTCACAGCAGTTGTTCCCATGACTGCCTGTAGTTGAAAAAACACAGCTGGAATTGTGGAAGCAGGAAGTTCTCCCTGTCTTTGGGAAGAGCTTGGTTCACAAGCTGTATTTCTCCCTGCAAGCGCATCCACCAGAACAGCCTGCATCTGAGACTTTTAATCCGAGTCATCAAGAGAAACAGCAGTCACTTCTTGTCTCCTGAACAAAAATATGTTTTTATTTTATGTTTGTGAAGAGTGCTATTCTCAAATGCATTGGGCATACCCAGTAGACAACTGCAAGTACTTTTTATAAATAATACCATTTTCCCAGTACTTTGTGAGTTTAATGTTTTGGCCGGGGGTGGGGGTGGGAAGTGATACTGTCCCCCTCTTTTGGGGTTGAATTGCAGTCTCCCCCCCCCCATGTATAGCTACAAAGGTAACTTTAATCCTGAAACCTGACATTTAATCAGAATATTTAGCATACTTGGAACAAATAGTTGTTGATGATGCAGGAAAAATCAGGGAGAGAGCAAAAATGCTTATCATTTCCAGTGACAACAGGAGACCTCATACAAAAAACACTTGAGCTAGCAGGAGTTCCATTGCATTTCATGGAAAGCAAAGAGAGGGAGGGGGATATCTTGCAAGTTCAGAAAATAACTCATCAAAATAAAACAGGAAGAGAGGCAGCAAACAGAAAAGAGAGAATCAAGAAGAATGAAACAGAGCTGTCACCAGATTAAAGAAACCTTAGGGTGAAACTGTAAGGTAAAGGTAAAGGGACCCGTGACCATTAGGTCCAGTGGTGACCGACTCTGGGGTTGTGGCGCTCATCTCACTTTACTGGCCAAGGGAGCCGGCGTACAGCTTCCAGGTCATGTGGCCAGCATGACTAAGCTGCTTCTGGCGAACCAGAGCAGTGCACGGAAACACCGTTTACCTTCCCGCCAGAGTGGTACCTATTTATCTACTTGTACTTTGACATGCTTTCAAACTGCTAGGTTGGCAGGAGCAGGGACCAAGCAACGGGAGCTCACCCCGTTGCAGGGATTCAAACTGCCGACCTTCTGATCGGCAAGTCCTGGGCTTTGTGGATTAACCCACAGCGCCACCCGTGTCCCAGGGTGAAACTGTACATTGCACTTAATCCACGCGGCTACATGTCTTTCTTTTCCTTAGATTAATAGCAACTGCAGCAAGGGGTGGTGGTATTAAGATCACAACATGTAGGGAGGGAAAGTCAATCCTTCCCTATCCCAGCCACATCCTCCCTTCCTCACATTGCTCCTGTAGCTTAGCAAAAAGGAGAAGAAAAAAATCCATTTGTGCGAAGTCGGCATCACTGCACACAATATATGGGGCATTACAAGTAAACTTAGTTGACTGGTGGTTTAAGTTTTAGTAGCTTAGTAAATCAAATGATAAAATTTTCATCAGTGGGATTATGTATAAAATAGTAGGTCTGAAGCTGAAGGCGTATTTCCCTTTTGGGGCATATGTGGGGTGTAGCAAGAGGTATCCCAAAAACACATCCCCCAAACCCAGTTTCTCAAACAGGAAAGACTGTCTTCTAAGAAGGAGTTGGGTATCTTCCACTGGAGGAGACATCATTAAGAGGCAATATAAATGTCAGGAGCTTGTCCTACACTCGGGTAGGACCCTGACAGAGACACATGCCCGACTGGCATGTTCTCTCCCTCCTGGTCAAACATTTGGGAGCTTCAAAAGCTTTCTTCTGCCTGAACATCACAGTGATCAATGCCAACAGACACCGGCACACTTAGGGATCCGCAGAGTCTTCGCAGCTTGTGTAACAGACCTCAGCAACTCAGCATTTTGGCTAATCTATGTTTAGCGGGTGGCACTGTGGGTTAAACCACAGAGCCTCGGGCTTGCCGATCAGAAAGTTGGCGGCTCGAATCCCCACGACGGGGTGAGCTCCCGTTGCTCGGCCCCTGCTCCTGCCAACCTAGCAGTTCGAAAGCACGTCAAAGTGCAAGTAGATAAATAGGTACCGCTCCGGCAGGAAGGTAAACAGTGTTTCCGTGCACTGCTCTGGTTCTCCAGAAGCGGCTTAGTCATGCTGCCCACATGACCCGAAAGCTGTACACCGGCTCCCTTGGCCAGTAAAGCGAGATGAGCACCGCAACCCCAGAGTCGGACATGACTGGACCTAATAGTCAGGGGTCCCTTTACCTTTACCTTTATACATACAAACACCCACGGAGCACTGCAACATGGCTCCCTCTCTCTCTAGCATCAGACAGCAAAGAGAAAGAACAAAGGACAATAGTCCTACTTCACGGAACACAGTAACACAAACACCCTGTTTCCGTCATTTCCCACTCTGTGGAGTCAAAACATACACCGTCATGTGATGGACAACAATCCCATGACTGCAATCACGGAGCAGGAATTCTAACGATAACAGATCGTTATCTGTTCAGATATTTGGAGGGCATAGATAGCACAGCAAATTTGCTTTCTGTTGCTCCAGAGAGCAGAGCCCAAGCCAATAGGTTAAATTATGAGACAGGAGACTTTGGTGAAACATCTGCATTGGCTGCATCAAGCCAGGTTTAAGACCCTTGTGATAATTTACAGAGTCCTGAACAGCTTTGGTCCAGGGTACCATAGGGATGGCCTGAACCCTTACACCCCTTTCTTGACCACATCAGCAAGTGTGTTGTTGGTTGTCACCCAGGTTGGCAAAATTCATAAACTGGCAATTAAGACCCTTCTGTGACTGATAGACTGATAGCATTTATACCCCCCCCCCAATTTCTCCAAGGAGCTCATCCAATGAGCTTCATAACTGACTGGGGATTTGAACCCTGTTCTCCCAGCCCCTAGTCTGATGCTCTAAACACTATACTACACTGTTAGTTGGTCTCTGATTTTTTATTTTTTATTTACTGTATGGTTTTATGTACAGTTGTACCTTGGCTCCCGGACGCCTTGGGAGTCAAACATTCCGGCTCCTGAATGAACAAAAACTGGAAGTTAGTGTTCTGGTTTTCAAACCTTCTTTTGGAAGCCGAACATCCGACGGGGCTTCCACGGCTTCTGATTGGCTGCAGCAGCTTCCTGCAGCCAATCAGAAGCCGCACTTTGGTTTCTGAACGTTTTGGAAATTGAACGGACTTCCGGAACGGATTCCGTTTGACTTCCGAGGTGCGACTGTATCATTGTTTTGAGCTGCTCTGGTTTTTTTATTTGAACGGTGGTATATAAATATCTTTGTTAATAAATAAATTCCCCAAAAGCTGCTTGGGTGGAGAGGGTTAATTACAATTGTTTGTTACACACCTTGCTTTGTCCTTTCTTTTTTGCATGAATTTCTTTCTTCTCTCTATCTCCCTGGCTTTTGTATTTTTTGTTTCTTTAGATCCTCTGAACTTGGAAGTATTCCTTTTCTCCCCCGCTTTCTTCCCCCCTCCCTCTTCATTTTGCCTGAACGTGCGTCTTTGTCTCTCTGCGATTCAGGGTATTAACATGAGAGTGATGGCATTAATATTGATGTGGACCTCCCTTAGTAGAAGCTTCATTTCTGAGAGTGCCAGCAGCATATAAATAGTATTACTGGGTAATTAGCGAGCATCAAGCTGTGCTCTGATTTATCAGGATTTTATGTTTCACTTTTCTTGCCTCATCTAGCTTGTATTGGGTTTCCATTCCCAGATTGTGCCTAGAGAAACGCTGAGCTGAACAGAGCAGAAATGGATGAGAACAATTCGGGAGCAATGACATGTTCTTGCTTGGCTCCTGTTTTCACCCCAATAGATCAGCTCCCATCAACTCTCAACAGCATGGCCAGTGGCCAGGGATGATGGGAGTTGTAGTTGTAGCAGCATCTGGACGGCCACAGCTTAGCCATTCTACAACAGAGATTATGCTTCTGTACAGAATGCAGCTGCTGGAACGCCAGCTGGGACTGGGTGTTGTGGAATCATAAAATCATGAGTTGGAAGGGTCCCGCAAGGATCATCTAGTCCAACCCCCTGCAATGCCTTATGGGTATTGAACCTGCAACCTTGGCATTATCAGTAGTTGTTGTTGTTTAGTCGTTTAGTCATGTCCAACTCTTCGTGACCCCATGGACCAGAGCACGCCAGGCACTTCTGTCTCCCACTGCCTCCTACAGTTTAGTCAAACTCATGCTGGTAGCTACACTATCCAACCATCTCGTCCTCTGTCGTCCCCTTCTCCTTGTGCCCTCAATCTTTCCCAACATCAGGGTCTTTTCCAGGGAGTCTTCTCTTCTCATGAGGTGGCCAAAGGACTGGAGTCTCAGCTTCACGATCTGTCCTTCCAGTGTGCACTCAGGGCCGATTTCCTTCAGAATGGAGAGGTTTGATCTTCTTGCAGTCCATGGGACTCTCCAGAGTCTCCTCCAGCACCATAATTCAAAAGCATCCATTCTTCAGCGACCAGCCTTCTTTATGGTCCAGCTCTCACTCATTATCAGTACCACACTCTAACCCACTGAGATACTGAGATACCCAGAAATACATTTAACTCTGCTGCAAGAGATGCACTGACCTCCAGTCCATTTCTGAGTAGGGATGGCAGAGAATTTCGATTCAGCTTGCATTTAAAGGCAGAGCTACTTAATTTGCACTTTCCAAAACAATGCACAATTTGAAAACCAGCCATTCATGGAAATTCATCCTTCTCTGAATTTTGCGGTGAAGTTTTCCAACCGAATTTTGTGTGCAAATATATATACCAGAGTAAAATGTGCATAGAATTGCATATGCTATGTATTTGTTTTTATTTCATGAAATTTATACACTGCTTAATTGTAAAAACTCATAAAGGGAATTTTCCAGAAAGCATAATATTAGTAAATGTAACTTACAAAAATCTATTATATTTGCGGAAAGTACATTGCAAAAATATTTGTATTTGGAGCAACACCTTCATTCTCTTAATTTTGGTGCTAAGCAAAGGCCTTTAATTTCCCCCAGGCCTTTTATGACTTTTCAAAATTGAGCTTTTCTGCTGCTTTCGGGAGCTTTTTCCATTGAATTGTTGGATTCCTCTCTCTCCCGCCCTAAAATGCCCTGGAATCTTTGAAGGGTGGGATATAAATCTGTTATATACAATATTATTAGAAAGGAAAACTTCTGGATCTATCAATCTATTTAAATATTTATCAACTGCACTTTAATATAAAACATCACAAGGCAGTATACAACCTAAAAAGCACAGCAAAGCACCTCAGGTTTGAAAGTCCTGTCTGAAAAATACAGTTTTTAGAAGATGTTTGAAAAAGAGCAGAGAGGACCCCTGCTAATTTTGGCCTAGAGATCCAAGACCTAAAAGCACAGGGATTTAATGTAGAAGACAAAACTCTTAAAAACAAAACAAAACAAAACCTAGCTTCTGATTTTTAAGAAAAGAGCTCTCTTTTTGCACATGCCATGTTCCTTAGAATCATTCCATCCTGGGTGCTCATAAAACTAGAGGGGGTTTCACACATGTTGAATGAACCTGGGGGGGGGGAGTTCTGGGGTCCATGCAGTCACCCACCACTGTCATCTGGGCTGTTGCCATAACCGCACTCCTTTGACATTTGCACACCCTTTGGATACTGAAAGCCCTTCTACTTCTATATGTTATGTCAAAAGTTCATTTCTTCACTGCTTTTTAGCCAAAAAGGCCCCCAAGGCACCTCACAAGGAATAATACAAAGGATAATTCAAGCAAAATAATTTTTAAAAAATAGTGTAGGAAAAATTAAAACAAAATCTAAAATGCATTCACATTTCTGCCAAAAGGGAGTACCCAGCAAAATATCAGAGATTGCAGGAGCAGTTCCTCTCATAGCTGTCAACGTTTCCCTTTTTTAAAGGGAAATTCCCTTATTCCAAATCGGATTCCTTGCAAGAAAAGGGAAAAGCTGACAGCTATGGTTTCTCCTTATAAGAATCTCAGGTAGGGGTGATGAGGTGGTGGGGCAGAAAGTAGCCTCTTGATAGACCCAGCACAATTTCTCCCTGTAGCAACCTGCAGTATGTGCTCAGAGCTCCTACACAAGAGTAAGCACCTTACTAGAGAGGATCCAGCCTTGTACGGAGAAGCCATACCATTATGTCTGTGCAGACATCAGGGAAATATAGAAGCAGCAGTGGGTGGCACTAGGCAACATTGCTACACATTTCAGTGTGTAAAGGGACCCACCACTGTTGTGAACCCACCACTGTCGTGTCCCATGGCTTTCATTTGAAACCCTGGCTGTTTTACTGAAGAGGGCAGAAGCTGAAATGTTTTAACTAATCAAATCTGTATATTTTTTATACAGAACAATGGGTGTCATGAAGTTGGATGTCAGAATGCTGTGTTGTTATGATGGTGCTGTATATTATGATTTTGTTGCATGCCACCCTAATTTCCAAGGAGTGCGAGATTCCAGGGGTTGATTACCCAGGGTTCATGTTTCCTTTTGGAATGAGGCACAGCAGAGACTGTGGTGTCTTTATGAAATATGGTTTATTTACACACATATATACCTGAGCCTATGATGGAGGGGTCCAAGGCATTAACACCCCCAAAAGGGTCTTGTTCCTCCTGTAGCTACAGCCTTGGATTCAAACAGACATCAAACATTGCTCTGACTTTTTCTCCAGCTTGCTCTGCTCTCAACTTTGTCTTTTTCTTTCTAACTGTCACGAGTTGGCCATTTGCCGTCTCACACAGAGCCCCTTTCCTTTGTTCCCCTTAATGGCCCATCACTCCGGCGATCACTTCATCAGACTTATATTTTAACACGTGCTGGATCCAGGGGCTAGAAGTGTCTTGGCCATGGGTAGGCAAACTAAGGCCCGGGGGAGCCGAATCTGGCCCAATTGCCTTCTAAATCCGGCCCGTGGATGGTCCTGGAATCAGCATGTTTTACAGAGTAGAATGTGTCCTTTTATTTAAAATGCATCTCTGGGTTATTTGTGGGGCATAGGAATTCATTCATCCCCCCCCAAAAAAAATATAGTCCGCCCCCCCACAAGGTCTGAGGGACAGTGGACCGGCCCCCTGCTGAAAAAGTTTGCTGACCCCTGGTCTTGGCATACAGCCTACATCCCCCCTTAAGCTCACAACACTATGATAAGTGCAACATTTTAACATTCTTCATTTTATCTTGCGTTTTATGTGATGCATTTTTTGATTGATATTGTATACCATGCTTCTGTCTGCTGGACAGAAGATGAGGTCATGTTTATATGTGTGTATGTACACACACAAAGAGAGAACTTCTAGTGACCGTTGTACCTAATCTGATGGCTTTAGTCATTCTCACTGCTGCCCTTAAACAGACTCCCCTCCATTGCTAATTTCAAAGACGCATCGCATTGAACATCACAAGGTATAGGATTTCATGTAGCACTAAACATACCTATCCAAAAGTTTCCAACCACTTGTTTTTGTCCTATTAATATTCCTTGGTGCTAATGCATCCCTTCACTAACAAACCCCAGGGTGGAGCGTAAGGCTCTCCCTAGAGCTGCTGTCAAGCTTCCAAACAGTTCAGACTTCCCAGTCGCTTACTAACTTGAGCCGCTGGTAGGAAGCTGAAACCAAAGATGTACAGATCAGATAACACCAGCCTGAGATTTGGTCTAATCCTGCAGGGCTCTTAACATTTTTGCTCCACCAAGTATTATTTTGCTCCCTTAGCTCCTGTGTCTAGGCAATCACAAGTTCCATCTGAGGCTGTTTACCCGTGGCAGGCAGCACAAACAGATTGTGCTGCTTCAGTGCTTTTCAAAGAAGGAGAGAGTTTGATATGTGGAGGGCTGTTGGAAGTGTGAGTCCAGCTCCTGACCTGTACCCACAACTCACAGATTATGTATGGTTAGCTCCGCCTCTTTCTCTGTGAGAGATCTTGAGAATCCAGGTTGGTATTCCCTTGGTATTCCATGAAATTGTATTAGTGCTTTTCTAACAGGGGACGCGGGTGGCGCTGTGGGTTAAACCACAGAGCCTAGGACTTGCTGATCAGAAGGTCGGCGGTTCGAATCCCCGCGACGGGGTGAGCTCCCATTGCTCGGTCCCTGCTCCTGCCAACCTAGCAGTTCAAAAGCATGTCAAAGTGCAAGTAGAGAAATAGGTACCGCTCCAGCAGGAAGGTAAACAGCGTTTCTGTGTGCTGCTCTGGTTCGCCAGAAGCGACTTAGTCATGCTGGCCACATGACTGTCTGCGGACAAACGCCGGCTCCCTCGGCCAATAAAACGAGATGAGCACCGCAACCCCAGAGTCGTCCGCAACTGGACCTAATGGTCAGGGGTCCCTTTACCTTTAACAGTGGCCAGCCAGATGCCTGTGGGAAACCTGCAAGCAGGACCTGAGCACAAAGGCACCATCCCCTCCTATGGCTTCCAGTGTCAGGAGCTTGTCCTGCTCTTGAGTAGGACCCTGGCAGAGACACATGCCCAACTGGCATGTTCCCTCCCTCCTGGTCGATTGTTCGGAAGCTTCAAAAGCTTTCTTTTGCCCGCACATCACAGCGACCGATCCACAGAGTCTTCGCAGCTTGCGTAACAGACCTCAGCAACTCAGCATTTTGGCTAATCTACATTTATTTACATATAAACACACATAGAGCACTGTAACACAGCTCCCTCTCTCTCTAGCATCAGGCAGCAAAGAGAAAGAGCAAAGGACAATAGTCCAGCTTCACGGAACACAGTAACACAAACATCCTGTTTCCGTCACTTCCCACTCTGTGGAATGAAAACATACACCATCATGTGATAGACAACAATCCCATGACTGCAATCACGGAGCAGGAATTCAAACATCCAGGACCTGCTATTCAGAAGCATTACAGCCTCTGGCCATGAATGTAGAGCCTAGCCATCATGGCTAGTGGCTATTGACAACCTTATTCTCCACGAATTCATCTACTCTTTAAAACCTTCTCTGTTGGCAGCCATCACTGCCTCCTTTGGGAGTGAGTTCTGTAGTTTAACTATGTGCTTTATGGAGAAGCACTTCTTTTGTCTGTACAGTCAAGTCTTAGCTTACACAGGGGTTATGTTCTGGGGACAGTTCATAAAGCCAAAATCCCCATATAGTCAAAACACACTTTCCCAGGGCCACTGCACACTCTTCTTGTGCACCTCCAAATACTCTTCCCAGGTGAGTGCAGTGGGGGGTGGGATTGCCAACTAACCCCCTCCCCTGGGATGACTGACCCTTTTTCATTTTAACTTCTTTTCAGCCAGGTGTGTAAAGCTGAATTCACTAGAGTTAAATGCACTTACGCTGCACTGAATTTTCAAACATTCAGCTTCACTGGTTATCCACAATTTCTACTGCTGTTTCTTACTTAAAATTTATGACAAAGCAAAATACAAACACATACTCTTTGAATACACATGAGGAAAATATAAGATCAGAATGAACAATAGCCAAAATCAAATTAAGTTTATAATTATATAAAAATGCACAGACATTACTAATTTCTCCGAATAATTTTGTATTTGGAAGGTATAAGAAAGCAGAAAGGTTGATTATTCATATGCAACATAAAATTCCACCACTCTGCTAAATAGTGCTCCTTGCCCTCTTTAACATGCACAAATAGTAAGTTTCTCAGAAGTTGCTATAAATAAAGCTTGTGTATGCCAGTTTATCTAAAGTAATTGATGGAACAGTTTTCCATCCCTGTGAAATATCTAGGCGTGCTGCTACCATCAAATAAATAATTATGGGCCTGCAAAGAGTACCAGCATTTTTTCCTATCAAATACAGAGAATAAGCATAACCTAGGATCTAGAGCTACTCTGTCTTCTGCGATGACATTAATCTCTATGACCACTTGTTCCCAAAAGGCTTTTACTGTTGGACGGGTCCATCAGAGGAGGCAGTAAGTGGCTTTCCCAAGTGGCGTGTTCACCAGCACAAAGCATTACCATGTGTTGGTGGCAAAGTTCATCAGCTATTGTAGAAGATGCAGGTTGATGGACTACGCAGGGCTAGTTTGGTAGCAATGCTTGGGATGTGAGTTCAGTGGCCTTTGGTTCATGTAGTTTTCTCTGTTTGCCCTTTCTCCATAGTCACTTAATGCAATCAAATGCAAAATGATTTTCCTTTCAAATAAAAAGAGGGGAAAAGGCGAAATGGAGGTGATGGTTCTTTAATACAAGCTTCTCTATTTCTCATAATTTTGCAGTGGTAGCAGATTCATATTTAAATGTCATGTGAATAATTTAGAAATATTTTACATCTTTTATACATCTGGAATTCAATGTAAAACAGCTCTTGTGTAAGAAGAGCCAGTAAAATCAGGAATGAAAGCTTCTGAAATGCTGAAATTGGACAGGATTTTATAGGCCAAATTTTGAAATGTGAGGTAAGGCAAAGGGGTACAAAACTACAAAGGAATTATTTATTGTGAAGACACAGGGGAGAACCAGGAATTAGAGTTGGAGTGCGGCTTAGAGAAATCACACAGCAGGCTATAGCCAGTACTAGTTTTGCTCAGAGAGTAGACCTACTAAAATAAATAGGCATGGCTAACTTAGGTCCATTAATTCCTATGGTTGTGCTGTGAGTAGAAGTTAGTTGGATGCAGCGCAGAGACAGCTGGTGACGTGATAACTCACCATCCCTGGGGCCATATCTTCTAGCACCTATCATGTCAACATTTCTACACTATCACAACCAGTTGGTTGATGCTGTCCTGGAAAATGCTGTGCGTCAGGTACCATAAGATGAACGTAGCAGGGCTAATTCACTGCACGGAGGCCGTTCCCTTCGGATCTCCGTATTATGTTTTTGACATGTGCTCTGGCTGTTAGACAATAGGCTTAATCTTGGTAGGCAAAAACCTTTTAAAGTTTAGACCTTGCTAATATAAATATTTTAACACATCATTAATGGTCAAGCGTGGGACTTTATAGGCCAGACGTCTTGTAAAGTACAAGAGGAGTTCCTAAAGTACACAGATTGCTGCTTTTTGTTCTACATGCCAGCAGAGGTTGGCTTATTACATCGAAAACTTCACTTAGCAAGTGACACAACACATGCAGTCTGAAAGGAGGAATTTGCAAATCTGCCAATTCTGATTTCGTCCCAAGTTTTGATTATTTTCCAATCTTAAGTTCAGTCCACCTTATTTTCACATCAGTTTGCATTAAAAAAAAAAAAGTATTTATGAAAATTCTACCAACATTTTAGTGTGAATTTTTGCCAATATACACATTCCTGTTTGTTATTTTGACTAATTTATCGTTTATACCTACACTCCACCCTAGTATTTGTTTAGATGGCTGGAGAACTGCTTTGCAAAATTCAGAGGACTGTAAGTTTCAAAGGATGGCTGCATTTCTGTTTATTGACTGAACAGAAATGTAGTTTTAATTCATCACATTTTGTCAGCCGTCTATGTATTGCTTTCATAGGATGTGTTTTGTGCAGCCAGCCTGTGTTCATGTTCTTCATTGGATGCAGTTCAGCTAACCTAAATGCATCATGTTCATTCACCATACCGGATCAACTGACTGCTTGCAATGGTTTCATTGGGAGGAGTTCACCGTGGGAGGAAAGCTATGCTGCCTTCAGAAGTGGATTATGGCTGGGTGGAGCAGAGGCTGTATCCTAGTTTCACAGCACGTGGGTCACTGTTGCTTACCCAGAGAGGGAAGCGACAAGGAGGTCAGTACTGTGCAAAAACACAAGAAGCTTCATGCCTCCATCTCTGTCACTGCGTGAAAAGCTAATTGCAAGCTCTTTGGGGCACGGAGTTGTCTTGTACTCTATAAGGCACAATATATGGTTGGCACTATAGAATCAATAGAAATTAAACCTTTTATATCACTTTCAGTATTCCATTATGCTTTATCATCTCACCGGCTGAGTAGGCTGCTAGCATTTCCATTGAATTTAAGAGCGACATGTGTCCCTTATTTATGTTTATGGCTCAACCGGCTCTCACCAAAGGCTGCTTGGCTACTGTTGAATCATGACAGGTCCTTTTCAGTGGTGGTTTCCTATTTGTGGAAAACCCTCCATGGCGAGGTGTGCCTGTCTCTGTTGTTACTGATTTTTTAAAGGAAGAATTTAAAAACATTCCTGTTTATTCGGGCGTTTGACGGTTGAACAATACTGTTCCTGTCAACCCTGGGATCACTGGATGAGATAATGTTTTCAACTACTTTTAGGATGCTTTGACTGTTTTCAGAATGCTTGTTTTGTTGCTGCTGTGTTTGCCAAGCTGGGCTTCTTCAAGAGGAATGGTGGGATATGCATTGAATTGTTGCTGTTATTGCTGAGGCTTACAACGGCCCTGTGAGGTAGATTAGGAGATAACCAAAGACACCTATCAAACTGCAGAGGCGATCCCTCTACTCCGTACACCAAGCCAGTTTCCCCAGCACGGCCTCTGGTTGAGTCACAAACACTTTGAGACAGAAAGTTTGCTTAGGAACTTGCATTCTTTGAGTGGTATGTTTCCTAAGAATGAACAAAGTAGGAATCAATCGCTGGCTCTTTTCAGACAGAACAACTTTTCAGTGTTCTTGCTCATCTAAAATAAGTTGTCTTCTGCCAGACTGCGTGAGCGAGCAAATAAGTATATTGGTTGAAAGACTGAGCGTATGAGAAGAAACTGAAAGTGAATGCACTGCATTCAAGAATTTCATTACAAGAAACAAGAAGGGTGCAAGTGTTGCTTTAATTAAATCTGAAGTTAAATGCCTTCTCCCTCTCTTTCAACAATGGTACCATCTTTGCCAAGGGTGAAGAGTCTCAGTTTCCACAACACCTCCCCACTACAACTTTATTTTTCTTGCACCACCTCCACTCCTTTAATATCTATTCCTGCAAGAAACGCTGTGGTACATATGTCCAAAAGTAACGGGTTGTCTGGGATATTGCTCATCTCTTCCTCTTGTGAAGTACAGCTCCCACACTGGCCTTACCATTGCCTCAGCCGGCCATACAATTTGGAAGATTAAATTTAGATTGCAGATGTATGCTCTTGTGATACTGGAGATGCTTGTCAAGCCTTCTGAGAAGTGTGTGTGTGTCTAATGACCTTCAGAGCAGGATCTCTCATCAGTTTTCTATAGCATCTTCTTGGGAAATAAATCTTTTCGTGGCAAGCAATAACCATGTGTACATTTAAGGAAACCCCAAGGATTTTCCCTATTGGCCATAATGAGGCTTCCAGTAAATCCTTCAAGTCGAACATTCCCAAGTGTTCCCCTCCCCCACTTTCCAGATGTTTTAGCAGCTTATCTTCCTCACTGCTTGCTCTAAAGCTGATCTTCCTAGCTCCTTGTCTTGTGCCCTCTCTGCAAGAATATATATCTACAGGCATCCAAGTCCCTGCTGTTTGAAAATATCAGTGACCCTAAAGGAGGCAATCATGTCTTCAGTACAAACCATCAGCCCCCACTGTGTTCTTGTTTCTCATTTTACCTTTTTCTTCTTTCTTGTGACATTTATGGAAATCAGGCTGCAATCCTACATATGTGAACTTACCAGGGAGTAAGTCCTAGTGAACTCAGTGGGACTTACTTCTAAGTAGACATGAATGAAATTGCTCTGTGAGACTCCTAGGTCGCAGGGAAGTCGACCAGATTTCTTCCTTTTTATTTTAATTTTTTATATTTACATTTATATGTACATATGTGCACAAAATTTCTTCTTCATAATGAAACACCCACCTTTTCCTGCTTATGACAAAGACATAGACACTCAAACCGATGTATGTGTACGTATGCCTCTTCCGTCTTGTTTGTATTATTTTACATTATATTTTGAGGTTAAATTTAAGCTGTAATAACTTAAATATATCCTTATCAATCATAAGTGTTAATAATTGGTTGTTTTGCATACATATTTAAAAGGGATTTATTTATTTATTTGAGTATGCATGAATGACCACTAGCATAGATGATTTTGAAAGAAAAAGAAACAAACTTATAGGGAGGGACAGGCCTCGGATAGCCCTTCCGTTAGACATAGTGTGACAGCTGCCTTAGTTGGCAGGTGCTGGATCTGTAGAACAGAACTCTGTGTGGCAGCAACCTTCACTACCTCTCTCAAGCTAGTGTCCTGCTCCTAGGTGTGCTGGAGGAGTTGCCCCACTGCCAACACTGAAGGTATACATACATTTGAAACCCACTGTCAGACTTCGGGGAATCAGATCCCTCCCCCGGTGGCAGTGATTAAGAAGATCAAACAAAAAGAGTGTTCTTACCAGAGTTTCTTTAATAATCACAGCGAGGGACAAAGGAATGCATATCCCTCTAAAAATGGTGTTGCTCCCTGTTAAGGGTCACCCCCTCTGTTCCCCTTGATCTACGTCACTCCTACGTCAGGTAACCTGAGCTTGTTGCCTATGTGCTTTCTGTTCTATCACTCTCAGAGCCCGTCTAGTCCTAGGCGGGGGGGGGGTCAGGAATGCTGTCCACAGACACTGAATCTGCCAGCTGTCTCTCTCCTGGTGTGCCCTCTTCTAGCTGTTCCTCGCCCAGTATTTCCCAGCTTCTCCCCTCTGGACTATGCCCCTCTGCAAACCACTGTTCTAAATCAATACTGTCCTCCTGCCCTTGGGAAGGTTCAGGAGAAGGGGGCGGTGGCTCCCACCATTCCTCCTAAGTCCAGCCCCAGACGCCCATGTATACCACTTTAACAGCCAGGCATCTTCCAAAGAATCCTGGGAACTGTAGGTTATTGAGGGTGCCGAGCATTGTTAGGAGACCCCTCACAGAGTGACAATTCACAGTACTCTTACCAAACTACAGTTCCCAGGATTTATTGGGGGAAGCTGTGACTGTGGCATGAAAAGTGCTGTAGGCATATGTGGTGGATGTGACCAAAGTATGATTCAGCTGCTGGCCCAATTGGCTTCCATATGCAGAGTGGAGGAGGGCGTCATCTTGTACTTCCCTCCAGACAGCGAAATGTCTTGTGCCAGCCCCAAAGAGCCTGTACCCAATGACTGTTAACCATGACCTCTCCATGGAGACCTCAGATTCATGCTCTGTGTACCTCTGCTTGGGGGAGCAGAGAGCGCGTGAGGGTTGTTAGCTTTCATGTCCTGTTTGTGAGCCAATATCAGAAACAGAAGATACACAGAAGACTGCACAAAGAAGGTGGGTCTTGTGTTCTTATAGATACACTTTGAATTCCTTACTGACTTATTCACAAAACAAACGAATCTTCAGTGGTTTTGCTCTTAGCAGCTGCTAAGCCCTTTAATTTATCCAAGTCATTTACAATTTCTGATGGAACTGTTAATGGTGTGATGCGCACAGTGGAGAGGGAGGAATCTGAAAGGCTTAAATACTTTCTTTTTGTTTACTGCTGCTGTTTGTAATTTGTTTGTGTTTTGTTTTTTTTACTTCTCTCCCCAGAGGCAGAAAGCTGTGTTTGGAATATGTCATTGCCATGTCCCTAACCCCTTTATCATGTTGATGCAGTGTAGATTGAAAGAGCGAACTGCAGCCCACCCAGGGGGGGACGCAGGATTGCTACCAGCTTTCAGTTCAAAGTACCTGCCTGTGATATGAAACATACCATAAAATTAATGCTTTCCAGATGTCCCCAAGAATTCTCCACCATCCATTTCACCTACGTGAATGTTACTGAGTAGGAAATGTTTTTCCTTTCACCTCATTGTCCTTCTTAGCTAACACACGACACTTTGATGGATTTAGTTGCTACTAGAATGTGTAAGCTAGTTGTGGTCATATGTTCTTGCCAGCAGCAGCAAGAGATTTTCTTTTCTTTTTTAAAATGAAACGGCTTTAAATACTGGTGTTGGGAGTTAAATGGACATTTTTGGTAAGCGCTTAATTCTGCTACTGAGTTACTCCGTTGAGATTCCAATCCAAAAGCGGGCAAGGGCGGATGCTAAAGATGTAAGTACAGTGGTACCTCGGGTTGCATACGCTTCAGGTTACATACACTTCAGGTTACAGACTCCGCTAACCCAGAAATAGCTATCAGAAATGCAGCCTGGAGCATCTACACAGGCAGCTGAGCCTTCCATTGGGCCCTCCTGGATGCAAAGTGTGAGCAAAATCACTTACAGTGGTACCTCAGGTTACAGACGCTTCAGGTTACATACGCTTCAGGTTACAGACTCTGCTAACCCAGAAATAGTACCTCGGGTTAAGAACATTGCTTCAGGTTGAGAACAGAAATCGTGCTCCGGCGTGGCGGCCGCAGCAGGAGGCCCCATGAGCTAAAGTGGTGCTTCAGGTTAAGAACAGTTTCAGGTTAAGAATGGACCTCCAGAACGAATTAAGTACTTAACCCGAGGTACCACTGTTGGCTGGTTTGCCAGTGTCCGTGGCACCTCCAAAATAGGAGTGGAAAACAGTGGCGCCAACTCCAGTTTTCTGGGCACCCACAAAATTTTCCCGGCCTGCACCGCCACTGCCTTAACGCCGACTCTCCAGAGCTACAGCGAAGACTGGGCCAGGGCCTCTGCCTTCACCACAGGGCCTCTGTTGGGGCCCACTGTGGCCCCCGGGGTGCGGCTGCAGCAGGCCTCAACAGAGGTTCTGCGGCAGAGGCAGAGACCCCACCTCCTCCATGGTGCCAGAAAGTGGCACCAGTGGGCAGAGGCCAAGCAGCCTGCACAATGTGTGACGTGACATCATGACGTCATGTCACATTGTGCAAACCACTGAGCACCCACAGTCTAGGGCCCAAGTCGGCGCCCCTGGTAGGAAAGGCTACTTTCTAAAACCTTGAAGAGCCATTTCCACTCAGATAATTCAATTGTCATACTCAGTAGAAGGCAGCTTCATATGTTCACCCTTTTCCTCAGCCTAATCTGCACCACAAAATGGGAAATTGGTGGCTGCTGTGGGGTGTGTGCAAAAATCATGCGCAACCCTCCAAGCTCCTTGGAGTAGGGCAGGATATAAATCTATGTTATGATTTGGTCGGAAGCAACAGTTATTTATGCCTGTAATGTACTGTATTTTTCACTCCATAAGACACACCTGGCCATAAGATGCACCTGACCATAAGACGCACCTAGTTTTTAGAGGGGGAATGCAAGAAAAAAAATATTCTTTAAAGGGAGCGCTGAGCAGAGCCAGTATGCATCCCAGACTCTGCTCAGCGCTCCCTTTCACGAGCCGCATGGAGCATGTGTGCGCCACTTGCAGGCTTTCCCCCGAGGAGGGAGAAGGACAGCTCGTCACTGCCCTTCTCCCTCCTCGGGGAAAAGCCCCCAAGAGCCACACACACGCTCCACGTGGCTCTTTAAAGGGAGCGCTGAGCAGAGCCTCCCACCTGCATTCGCTCCATAAGACACACACACATTTCCCCTTACTTTTTAGGAGGGAAAAAGTGCATCTTATGGAGCGAAAAATACGGTAATCAAGTTAAGGCCCATCTTGCTGTCTTGTAGAGTCCTTGAAGGGTGGGGAGGTGGAGAGGCCCCAATCCACAGTCAAGCAGGATGAACATTTTGTGAAATAAATAAATCCATCCTGCGTTCCTACCCATGCGGTAGCTTGTATTGCATCATTGGGCCCCTATCCTCTGGCACTCCAGATGACTCTACAGGGCTGGCACTGCAAACCTGATTCATGCCTCAGTTGGCCTGATCCTGTGTTTTGGCAGGCCTGCTTTGAGTTGACACAAAGGAAGGCAGGAAGCAGTTGGATCTAACCGATTGCCCCATGGAACAGGTCCAGTAGAGCAGGGCAAAATGAGGACCACAATGATCTCCTTAGCAAAGCTTTATTTTGTTTGGATTTATGCACTGCCCTATTTTGCACACAGAGTAATAAAATGTGTGCTATGCATATCCAATGGGTACGTTGGAAAGATGTAAATGCAGAGAAGTCATTTCCAAAGTCAAGTTTTGATTTACTTAAGTTTTATATGGATTACTTTTTAGAAACTTGGAGCCAGTATTATATAGCTTTGATGTGTTCAGTTTTTAATTTCTTTACAGGTTTCCCCATCAAAACTAGTTTTATAGGCTACCTTGGTGTTTAGGATGTACAGTGGTGCCCCGCAAGACGAATGCCTCGCAAGACGGAAAACCCGCTAGACGAAAGGGTTTTCCGTTTTTGAGCTGCTTTGCAAGACGATTTTCCCTATGGGCTTGCTTTGCAAGACGAAAATGTCTTGCAAGTGTTCCGATTTTATTTCATTCCCCCCCCTTTTTCTATGCCGCTAATCCACTAATAGCCTTTTAGCCGCTAATCCGCTAAGCCTTTAATAGCCGCTAAGCCTTTAATAGCCGCTAAACCGCTAATAGCCCTAATCCGCTAAGCCGCTAATAGGGTTGCTTCGCAAGACAAAAAACCGCTAGACGAAGAGACTCGCAGAACAGATTAATTTCGTCTTGCGAGGCACCACTGTAACTTAGGATGTAACCTAGACTAGTCATCAGAATGTATGAACAGAACTGCTGAGACAGACATTAGTTTTTAATAGTGATCAAATCATGCTGGTGTAGCAGCATGGGTGTTTCTGATGCTGCTATAGCATCAGGGCCAAACTGCCTTTCCAGCATATGCTTCAATTGGATGTATTGCCATTGTGTTTCGCTGGTTAATCCATACTTTACTTGCAAAGTCTTATATTCCACAAATTTGTAATTTTCATCAATTAATTGATTCAATGTCAAAATACCTTTTTTCCACCCAATTTTGCCAAATTATTACTTGATTTCCAATTTTTAATTTTGGGTTGGCCCATATAGTTAATTTCTCATTCTGATAGGGGTCATCCTTATTATTTTTATTTATATTCATCCAAATTTTTATAGGTGCTTTAATAGTCTCCAGGATAATAGGATTTTTCATAAAATTGGAGCCGAGTTTAGTCCACCCTATAAGAGGTCCAAAGAAACTATATTCGAGAGTAGCCCAATTGTATTGGTTTTTTAACGAATATGAATACAATAACCATTAAACACTTATCCAGCAGTACAGGTAATGGTGTTTGTTTTTCTTGAATGGGGAGGTATTCCTAAAGGCCTTGAACTTTCTCCTCTGAGAGTGCAATTGACTAGACTACAAGCAACTGTGATCAGAGCTCTATTCATACATTCTACCAGCACATAAATGGGACTACATCAGCTAGCAGATTGCCCACTCTGTCTCACCATGATTCCGACACATGAACATCTGCAAAAAGGAAGCCCTTATTTGAACAGACGCTCCAAGTGTCCCTATTTTCCAGGGTCTGTCCTGGATTTACAGAAGTCGTTCCTTTCTGATTTGATCCTGGAATGTACCACTTTTCCTTTGGATGTCCATATTTACATCACAGAAATGTTGGAGGGTATGGTAGGACGTCTTATTTTCATCGTATTAGAGGGCATGGACTTATGCAATTCCTGAGCCAAGGCGATAAGTAACCATACAACCTTTAGAAGACATCTGATGGCAGGCCTATCTAACGAAGTTGTTTAATGTTTTATTATTTTTAAAATATATGTCGGAAGCCGCCAAGAGTGGCTGGGGCAACTCAGTCAGATGGGCGGGGTATAAAGAATAAAATTATTATGATTATATACCTATTTTCATCTGAGAAATGTTGGAGGGTATGTGATCAGGGTTCCGCTTCGTCCAGATGATTTCATGGGTACAGCTGTACATGCAACTTTTGTGCAGTGGTGCCTCGCAAGACGAAAAGAATCCGTTCTGTGATTCTCTTCGTCTAGCGGAGCAAGCCCATTGAAGGATTAGCGGATTAGCGCTATTAGCGGCTTTTAGCGGCTTATCTGCTGATCAGATCATCTGATAAGCAGATTAGCGGCTTAGAAAAAGGGGGGGAGGGAAAAAACCAGCAGGAACTCACAAGACATTGTCGTCTTGCGAAGCAAGCCCATAGGAAATTCGTTTTGCGAAGCACCTCCAAAACGGAAAACTCTTTCGTCTAGCGAGTTTTCCGTCTTGCGAGGCATTCGTCTTGCAGGGCACCACTGTACTCTGCATATTAATGTCAGCAGGTAGGCCAAGTCAGAGTGTTTGGTATCAAAGGGCTGGCTAGTTGGCCCATTCCCACTAGAATGTTGATATACCTTGTGAGCCAGTCATCTGAACAGGGTTCTGGTCTTGTCCCTTTCACCAGATAACCGTAGAAAAGTTGTACAGTTGGGGAAACAGCTTCCCTCTTCTCTGCCTTCCCTACTGTTTTTTGCTTAGTTATCATTTTATGCAGCAAGCTTGATCAGAGCTAATGTCACGTTAGCCATAAATTGTACCAGTTGTCTTATTGAAATGATCTGCGCACTCTCTTAGGAGATCAGAGTAGTAACTAGCTGTACTGGGCTGATCCAACGTTCTCAACCATTAATGTACAGAGGAACCATTGTGGTGCTTCCTTGCAGAAATATATACAGGCCCTGGAAATACTAACAATGATTTGGAAGAATGGTGATTGGGTAAAGGGGATCATAGGAAAAAAATTACCATTCATTGCAAATATGTTGTTGCGTACTGCTAATTAATTTTTAAACAGGCTCACTAGGGACCTCATTGCTAAAACATGACGATTTATCCGCTGGCAGAATAACTGTTAATCCACAACAAAACAGAAAGGAACCTCGTGAAGCTTGGGTCTCACTCAGCAGGCAAAATTTGTTCCTTTTTTTTTTGCATTAAAAAGTTTTAATGGAACTTCAGAAAGATTTTAAGCTTCAGGAGATGAGCACTTCCAAATTTGGAAATGTACCAGCATTATTGGAGCAGTGGTGATGGGGATTACTCTTTAAGGAAAGGGTGTCTCAGAAAACAGAAAAGATAAGGCCAGTCAGTGTGTGGGTTGATATTTGAAGATACATCCCTTGACTGTATGAGGGAGAAAAAATTGCTCTGAAACATCATGAACACCCACACTAGCATCAGTTGATTCTCCATCTTCTTCTTAGGCCAGCATCAGTTTTCATAAGGCCACAACTAAGAATACTTAGAGCCCTTGTAGAGATAACCCCAGATCTCCAAGGATTCTCGAAAGAGGAGACAGATACTCTCCTCAGACAGCTTCCAGAGGTGATCCAAGAACCGAGACAGGGATTTGGTGCTGAGGAACCTACAGAAGAAGTACAAGACAGCCCAAAATACCTTGTTGCCCAGACAAGATCCCAACCCAAACACGAGGCGTTTTACCTTGCAAGTACAACAGCAAGGATCATCCAGTTTGCAAATTAAGGGTTAATTCTGTTTAGTGTGAGCATCAACTAGCCAAGAGGGGAAAAGATGGAAGTGTTGCTTAGCAACCAGGCCGAGCGTCATGATCTTCAGTGAAGTAGCACACGTTCTGATTGGCAATGTAGTTCTGAGGGAACTTCCCTCTGTATATTTGGTTGCATGTCTTCCTTCTCAGTGCAAGGCCTGAACTGAAAGATAAAACCTCTCTTTTCTTTTCTCCCCAAAGGAGACACTGTTTTTGTTCAGTTTGTTTGGCAAAGTGTTATCGGGACTTTTTTGTGTTATCAGAGACTGTGTCTGTGTTATATACAGTGGTACCTCGGGTTAAGAACTTAATTCGTTCCGGAGGTCCGTTCTTAACCTGAAACTGTTCTTAACCTGAGGTCCACTTTAGCTAATGGGGCCTCCCGCTGCCAACAGAGCACGATTTCTGTTCTCATCCTGAAGCAAAGTTCTTAACCCGAGGTACTATTTCTGGGTTAGCGGAGTCTGTAACCTGAAGCGTATGTAACCTGAAGCGTCTGTAACCCGAGGTACCACTGTAAGTGATTTTGCTCACACTTTGCATCCAGGAGGGCCCAATGGAAGGCTCAGCTGCCTGTGTAGATGCTCCAGGCTGCATTTCTGATAGCTCACTACATGAGGCTCATGCACACCAGAAGGTTCCTAGTTCTGGCCTCAGCAGCCCCTGGAAGAGCTTTTACGCTCTCAGCTGCTGCTTCCTCTCAGGCAAGCACAGAAAGTGCTTCTTATTCTCTGCTGGGTTGTTGTTTGATTCTTACACCTTGCAGTGAAGGGCCCTTGGCTCCTGGATGCCCAAAAGGACTATTATGAAAAGACTATTTCCAGACAACCTGGAGCAGGTTGCACCTTATGCCATCTGAGTGGAACTTGGCACAATAGCATCCTGTGAATTCATTTCTCCTGCCAGAAAATCCCAGCAGCAGAGTCTCCCAGTGATGAATGAAGTTCCATGTTTGAACCATGTTTGCATTCAATTCCTTTCTGAACTTCTAGATCCATACTCCCCACCAAACTCTCACAAACTCTCAGCAAATGGGGAAGCAAATAACTTGTGCCAGGAAAACCACGTTGATAACATATTACTGAATCATCTGGAAGGAAAAGTTGACTTTCTCTGATCTCCGTTTCAGACCCATAGAATAGTTTCCATCGGTTGCAGCCAATACTAGTCGTAACTCCATAACCCACCAACATTTCTCTGATGAAAATAGGGGGCATCCTATTCCATACCCTCCGACATTTCTCCACAAATGACAGAGACGTCCCCTCCAACTTTTCTCCAGTGAAAATAGGGACGTTCTATTCCATATGTTCGAACATTTCTCCAATGAAAATAGGGATGTCCTATCATACCCTCCAACATTTCTCCAATGAAAATAGGGGAAAGGGGGGACATTCCAAGATGAAATCAGAAACTGGGACGGCTTCTGTAAATCCGGGACTTTCCCTGGAAAATAGGGACACTTGGAGGGTCTGCTACTCAGAGCAGACTCGTTGAAAATGAATAAGTTATGTCCATGAATTTCAGTGAGTCTATTCATAGGTAAAACTGAGTTGGATCCTCCACCATCTTAGCATACCAGCCTTAACACCATCACTTGCCACTTAAAGAGGACTTTCTCCCTGGGTGCAAGTGTCCAGCACAGCTGAAACGACCAATAAATGTTGCATATGGGCTGTATGTGCTGAGCATGTGTGCCGTTGCCCATTCATTTATTCCTCCGCATCCCTCTGGGCTGCTCCTGGGCTTTTGTCACCGTCTCCTTACCCTAGCTTGCTGTGTGTGTCATTCTTATTTTATGTTTTCTGAGTCTGCTCCCACAGAAAATCTATTATTAGTCTCTAGGGTGAATGTCAGTGAGTAGGATTATTTATACATGTAAATCAGGAGGACTGGGGGATTGAAGTTATAATGACAGGCTCCTCCAGCCTGATGCAGGTGATTACGACGCGGCAGGTTTCGTTCTTTCTGCCAGAATCCATGTACCAATAGAGGCGATTTACTGTTGGTGCAGATGGGAGCGTTGGGCTGTAAATCTAAATGCTGGATGTGTCCACTTGCTTGTTTCTCAGGTTCTTTTTTCCCTGACTATAAATCAAATTCCATGCTCTTCGAAAAGGGGAGAGAAAAAATGAGCACAATATGTTCATAGACAGACCATGGCATTCATGGAAGAAAGAAATATTCTGAGCTTCCTGCTTTCACTCTGCCTTTGTACCCTTGAAAGCACGCCATTGGAATGGTCCACTCTTTTATATTCTTTGTAAACCAGGTTGGCTGATGTGGTACCTTCCAGATTTTGTTGGACTCCGACTCCCATGAGCCCCAGGCATCAGGGCCAATGGTCAGGGCTTATGGGAGCTGTAGTCCAGCAATGTCTGGAGGGATGTGATACATAAGAGAGCCAGTGTGGTGTAATGGTTAAGAGCGGTAGACTCGTAATCTGGTGAACCGGGTTCGCGCCTCCTCTTCTCCACATTCAGCTGCTGGGTGACCTTGGGCTAGTCCCACTTCTCTGAAGTCTCTCAGCCTTACTCACCTCACAGAGTGTTTGTTGTGGGGGAGGAAGGGAAAGGAGAATGTTAGCCGCTTTGAGACTCCTTCGCGTAGTGATAAAGCAGGATATCAAATCCAAAATCTTCTTCTTCTTCAGTCAAGTACAACATTCCTTGTTTTCCTAGAGTGGACATGTGGGGTAATGTTTGGTCAAAAACTTCCTGTTTCCTTCTGGCTGGGACATACTTCCTTTGCATGTGACTAGAGGTGGGTGTGACCTTACCTGTCCAGGTAACAAAAGGACAAGGCACTCTGCACACTCTTCCTCTTTGACTTCCTCTGTCGTTGGAGCAGCCTTTTAGCTAGAAATGGCTCTGTTGGTTTGCAGTCAACGGAGGACACTGGGATTATCCCCATATGGTATAGATCTGCATGTACATACTTTATAACTAAGTCTGCCTCCTGGGATCCAACTGTGAACAGAATGCGAGTAAACTACTTTTATATACTTTACACAAGATTGTGGTGTGTTTATTCTTTTAAGAAAGATATAAGGCAACTTAAAGGTAAAGGGACCCCTGACCATTAGGTCTAGTTGTGGCCGACTCTGGGGTTGCGGCGCTCATCTTGCTTTATTGGCCGAGGGAGCCAGCGTACAGCTTCCGGGTCATGTGACCAGCATGACTAAGCCGCTTCTGGCGAACCAGAGCAGCGCACAGAAACGCCATTTACCTTCCCGCCAGTGTGGTACCTATTTATCTACTTGCACTTTGACGTGCTTTCGAATTGCTAGGTTGGCAGGAGCAGGGACCGAGCAACGGGAGCTCACCCCGTCATGGGGATTCGAACTGCCAAGCTTCTGATCGGCAAGTCCTAGGCTCTGTGGTTTAACCCACAGCGCCACCCATTGTGGAACTTACCAGGAACCTAATAGTCAGAGGCGTACACAAGCTTGCAACCAGTTTTCCGCTGTGCATTTAAAGGGGGCATATGAAACTCTGCCAAGTAAAGGAACTTGCTAGTGAAAGTTAGGGAGGATATTAATAAACAATGTATCCTCTCCTGCCTCCCTGAACATTCCCACATTCCTGCTATAGATGGCCTTGTGAGCCGAGGTGGGATTCCAATAATACAGCTAAAAAAAGTTTGCAGGCATCCGTCTGTCTCAAGAGACAACAGAGTGCGCTTCTAGATATGAAGCCATGACGCTACAAAAGAAGACTTGTGAACATTTAGTTTAGGGTTTCATACGTCCGTCGAAAGTAGCGTCCAGGTGGAATTTCATAAAATTGGTTAAAATATTAAGGGAAACCCAGGCATATGGCAACTCATGTCAGAAGTGTTGATTTTTTGGCGAATTCCCCCCCCCAAAGCCCCCCATATAATCTCAACAACTGCCAAAAAACACTCAAAAACTTTTCTGTCCGGATTTTTGCTTTTTGCCGACCCTAATTTAGTTTTAGGCTTGAACTTTGCCACGCCTGAAAGGTGGGTGTGGTTCGAAAAGCCTGGTGGGCCAAACTTATGAGGCCTGTGGGCTGGAGGTTCCCCACCACTGGGATAGATGTAAATTCAGGCCTCTGGTCAGATTAAAAAGGTGGGTGGCTGGGGTCTCACCAGCACTGCGTTTAGCAGCTGTGTAAGCAAAGAGCAGTATCCAACAAAACAATTCCTCTAGCTCAAGCACTTTGGGCTGCACCATGCGAGGTACCTCCCTCTTCTCTCTCCATGTACCCAGCCCCCCATCTGCTTTGGAGGGAAACCCAGAACATATTTAAGGGGTGCACAGGGGGAACGTGGGGCCCAAAGCACTTGTTTAGTTGGATACAGCTCACAGCTTTTTAAAAATAAAAATAAAATTAAAAAATCAAGTTTTGTAAAGGGGGGAGGATTAGGAGATCCAGGGCAGAAGTGCCAATCTCTCTCTCCCCACCCCCTGTTTGTGTGTGTGTGTTGTGTGTCCTGGGTTCTCTTATCATCCCTGAGCTTCAAGGATTTTTCCACGTGCAAAAGTAATATGGCATCTGGTTTCACTTCCAGCAGCTGGCAGCTTGAGGTCTATATTTTGTGTTGTGCAGAGCAAAGAGAAAATAAAGTGTTGAATTGTTTGGCATTATCAAGGATTTCTGCACCCCAGGAATCCTGCATAAAGAGATGGAAATTCTAGCCGCCAAAGCCAAGAAACAGGCGGAAGTATATGAATTTATTACGTTTTATCGCATTCTCTTTCAAGCAGCGCTGAAAAATGTCAAAAGATCATCTATTTTTCCATCATTTATAAAGGATTTTTTTTGTTTTGTTTTTCAGTTGTAATTTTTTTGATGCATGGCTTATAGAGAGATGGGAAAGAAATTGGAACAGAAGACATAGGCAGGCACTGGTGCTGGCCGAGCCTGCCATTTGTCTGGCTGCAGAACTGCCTGCATTTAAATTTCTCATATTCCAGTTCTTAATTTAACAAATGTAATTAAGGCTGAGGTAGGTACTCAGATTATTCATTTACTCCAGATGGGGAAAAAATTAAATTGAATGCAAATTTTGTAATCAGACGTGAAGTTCAGAACGCTGGACGTGATGGGGAAATGGCTGCAACTTAATAGGGACCCACTTTCCCTAAACAGTGCCCAAGTTTAGAAGCTGGGATTATTTGAATAATTGAGGTGGCATTAGATAAGATATCTGATTGCTGATATCTTCCGAAAAAACGAAGTCCTTGTAATTCTCCACCGAGGGGGATTAGTCTGTGCCACAGGGCATGCTGAGGAATCTGCTGCTTCAGATAGATTTGCGCCTGAATTTCAGCCAGGTTATTTGTGGCCTTTAAAGCTTCCGAAAGGTCCAGCATAATAAGAGCTGGCTGGAACAGGCCATTGGTCCTTCAGCATCCTGTTCTCACACTGGCCAACCAGATGCCTGCAAAAAGCCCGCAGCTAGACTGGAGACTGGGAGCGGCCGCCGAGACCACATAACACTGGTCTTGAAAGACCTACACTGGCTCCCAGTACACTTCCAAGCACAATTCAAAGTGTTGGTGCTGACCTTTAAAGCCCTAAACAGCCTCCGCCCAGTATACCTGAAGGAGCGTCTCCACTCCCATCGTTCTGTCCAGACACTGAGGTCCAGCGCCAAGGGCCTTCTGGCGGTTCGCTCCCTGCGAGAAGCCAAGTTACAGGGAACCAGGCAGAGGGCCTTCTCGGTAGTGGCGCCCGCCCTGTGGAACGCCCTCCCATCAGATGTCAAAGAGAAGAACAACTACCAGACTTTTAGAAGACATCTGAAGGCGGCGCTGTTTAGGGAAGCTTTTAATGTTTAATATTTTAACATTATGTTGGAAGCCGCCCAGAGTGTCTGGGGAAACCCAGCCAATAATAAATTATTATTATTATTATTATTATTATTATTATTATTATTATTATTATCATCATCATCATCATCATCGGCAGAACATAGCCATTGTGGCCAGTAGCCACTGGTAGCCTTATCCCCCATAAATCTGGCTAATCCCCTTCTAAAGCCATCCAGGCTGGTGGTGCCCATTCCTATCTACTGTGGGAAGGAATTCCAGTTACTGTTTATAGACAACTTTTCATATGTAATGAGATCAGTGTCAGATTTGCAAATAAGCTCAAAAAGCAATAGCTTAGGGCCCCACTCTCTTGGTGGCCCCCAAAAAATTAAAGGGAAAAAAAACCTGGATGTACATTTCCAAAATATAAGATAAAAAAACCAAATCAAATAAAACCTACATACAGCAACAGTGTTTTGTGTAGTGTAGGCTCCTATGATGTAAGTCATGGGCCCCACCTGCTAGCCTGCTCCCTAAAATATTACTGGTATGCTCATTTCTATGTATAGGGTGCCTACATTCTGCATGGACTGGTTATTTTGTTATGTGCAAATGGCTTTAGATACAGTGGTGCCCCGCAAGACGAATGCCTTGCAAGACTGAAAACTCTCTAGACCAAAGAGTTTTCCGTTTTGGAGGTGCTTCGCAAAACGAATTTCCTATGGGCTTGCTTCGCAAGACGACAATGTCTTGCGAGTTCCTGCTGGTTTTTCCCCCTTCCCCCCTTTTTCTAAGCCGCTAAGCCACTTATCAGCTGATCCAATCAGCAGATAAGCAGCTAAAAGCCGCTAATAGCGCTAATCCGCTAATCCGTCAATGGGCTTGCTTCGCAAGACGAAAAAACCGCTAGACGAAGAGAATCACAGAACGGATTCTTTTCATTTTGCGAGGCACCACTGTACCTGTTTTGTGCATAAATTACCATATAGCATATATTCAACACACAAAAACAGCGACAATTTGTTGTTGACAAAGGACAGCTGAACATATAAAGGGCTGCATTACCTTCAGTAGCTTAGGGCCTCATCAAACCTAAATCTGGCCCTGAATGAGATCATATACTATTCTTCCCATTTCCTTGGGGAGTAAGAAGTTTCAGGTTTAGTGCTACCAGTTTTGCGGTGTACTCCTAGCTGTGTCTACCCACAAGTAAGTCCTGTTAAATTTTTGTAGGGTTTGCTCCCAGATAAGTGAGATTAGAATTGCAGCCAAAGTCAGGGATGGAAAAGCTGAGGCTCTCCTGATGTTGCTGGACATCATCTGTGACCCTTGGGAATTCAGGCTGGGACTGAAGGTTGCAGTCAAGCAATATCTAGAGGACCACAGTTTCCCCATTCCTGGCTTAAGTGAGCGCAAACAGGTACAGTGGTACCTCGGGTTAAGTACTTAATTCGTTCCAGAGGTCCGTTCTTAACCTGAAGCTGTTCTTAACCTGAAGCACTACTTTAGCTAATGGGGCCTCCTGCTGCTGCCGCGGCACCGGAGCACAATTTCTGTTCTCATCCTGAAGCAAACTTCTTAACCCGAGGTACTATTTCTCGGTTAGTGGAGTCTGTAACCTGAAGCGTATGTAACCCGAGGTACTACTGTACTCCTATAAGGTAAGGGAGCTGCTGCTCTGTATCAGATTTGCAGAGCAGAGGTGCCTAATTTCTCTGGGTTTCTGGGAGCTTGTTAAGACATAAGGCCTCTTCATTGTGCATTCGTGACGATTTGTCATCAAGAAGGAATTGGAGTGGTAGTGCAGAATCCCACCTTCAATAATGTTGGCTTCCGCAAACATCTTGGGGCGGTCTAATTTCCAATAAATGCATGTCCTGTGACTTCCTGCTGAAATCCTGTAACTTTTTATACCACAGATGTTCCAGGGGAGGTGGGCGTTTACCCCACTTTTATTGCACTTTAGTGCATGGGTGCTCCTCCAGATAATGTGTGAGTGTTCCAGTATAAATCTAACACCGGTGCACTATTCCTGCATTAATGTCCTGTTGCAGCATACAGCAGCAACAACAACAAAAACACCAAATTGGAGGTGCACATCCTCTACCCAGCTATGCTGCCTTCCCAGAGTTAATTTCCCCTCTTGCATTAATTGTGCTTAAGAGTTGTGTGTCAGCACCAACCGTAACCATGTTTGTGGCTAACCATGGTCTTAGCCATGGTTATGGCTAACCATGGTGTGGCGATCACACAGGATCCCCGGACGTTTCACCGTCTATTGATCCCTGTGCCACCACTTTCTTTCTTCCTGCCACCACCCAGGCCCTACCTGGTGCAATACTGAGTCTAGTCAGGGTTAAATTGGAACATAAACTTCTCTTTATTTATTGCAGTTTAACAAGTGTGTGGTTTCAAAAACGGTATCGGTCAATTACAATCATGGGGTGCCTATCCAGACCTATAACATCCGCTACCTGCTCTCACTCGCTAAACCACCTCTCAGATATTTACTTGTCTGCCTAGCCCCTAACTATTCCCGACTCAGCTTATTTCGCTACACTAACTCAACCTACCCACAGACTCTATCCCAATTCACTCCCACTCCAACCAACCACCCAAATCCCAACAAACTCCCCCCTTCGCCCCTCCCAGAGCTGGTTTTATAGTCCCTCTGACTCCACCCCCCTGGGTCCTGATTGGGTAACCTGTTTAACTATTTCACCTCCAGCACTCTCATATGTTTACGTCACACATGGTTCTTTACTTAATCAGGCTTCGAACCCCTCATGCTGTTGCATTCATGTCCTGCTTGCAGGCTTCCTATAGACGTTGGTTGGCCATCTTGGTACAAGATGAGCCTTTGGCCTGATATAAGAAGGCTCTTCCTAAAGTTCATGTCCTCTTTGTGTTCTTCTCGGTGGCTACTGTGGGAGGCAAGAGGCCAATCTGATCTAGCAGGACTTGTGCTCTTATGAGACCCTTAAGAGTTTGTGTGCTGATGAGATTGTGTGATTTCTTCTAATTTATCTCCCTTTCTCACGTTTTCATGTCTGAGGATATCTTCCAGGTCTAAAAGGCCTAGAAAAACCCTGACTCCACCCACCCAAGAAGGGTAGCTTTCCCCTGGAACTTAAATCACATCAGACAAGTTGGGTGTTATCTTAAGGTTTGCAAATTGCTTGTTTGCTTTTTCCAGCTGGAGCTGTTAATTCAGAACAATTAACATGCAGTTTAAAACTGAAGCGAAGCATATGGAAGTGGTCCCAAGGAAAAGAGTCTCTCTCTTTTTACAGCATCTCTTTAGTATCAGAGAGGGAGTCTGAAAAGCAGTCTGCTTGCAGCGGGAGGGAGCAGAACAGGTCCTGAGCTGCTTAGGAGCAGGTGCACCGTCATTCACATTCTTTAGGGAAATAACAAATGTCTAGTGTAAAATGCTTCAGCAATACATCTTCATTTTAAGGACTTAGTGGATTTCAGTTCAGCAAATGAAGACATAACGCAGGGGCTGATTTCTCTTCCTGACAAACTCGGCAAAGGCTAAGGCTCCCTGTCTCCAAAACCTACGGCATTCCTTCTTCTAGTCAAGAAAGTGTGGGGTTGCTGCAGAGCCCATTCCAAAAATGCCTGGTTGCGTGGCAAGTTCCCGCCTCCCCCCAAAGAAATAAAGACACAGGACACCAGAATTCAGGTTAATGGGTCAAATTAGGCCACAACTTTATTGATTACAGGAATTGAGCGGTATTGGCCTTAGGCATTGGTCCTAACTACTAACTGGCTAAAAGCTGGAAGGGTTAATCACCAGTGGGAGGAGTCCTGCTGAGGCACATCAACTAGAACCTGCCCCCGGTGTCACCGCGTGGGGGCGTGCCTTTGGCCCACACCTCCTTAGGCTTAGGACAAGGCTACGCCCCCCGGAATCCTTTACCAGACTACCCTTGTTTGGGGGAAGGTGATGGCGCTCCTTCCCCCCCTTCATTTGCACAACAATAGGACTGTACCCCCACCAGGCCCCTTGACGGCAACCAACCGTAGTTCATAGCAACGTCAGGGAACCTAGGGTGGGATGGGAGGGAAAACCTTGTCGGCTGCAGCCGGGTTAAATAGCCGAGGCCCCACCCCCGGAACCAGCCGATTGGCTGGCCCAGGGTATGAGGTGGACGGGGATTCCCTTGTTATCATGGGGGCTGAGGGGCGTGAAGCCCACAACCCCACCTCCTTGCCAGCACGAAAGTGGCTTTGGTGTGACCAGCAAAGGCAGAGTTATTACCCTTCAGTCCAGAACTTGGATGGTTACAGGTTTCCAACCATAGCTCTTGCTTGTGTTAACATGGTGCTTTGTGAGGTCTTGCCTCGAAAACCCTTTAGGCAATCCCTATTACGGGGGAGAGTGAGGCACCCACCTAAAACCCCTTGGGGTGTCAGGAAAGGGCAGGAAATTGCTAGTGAATCAAATTACTATTGTATTTTTGGGAGGGGTATTTATTTGGAATATTTGTAAACCTCTAAACTTTACAAAATATCATGCAATGACAATCAACTGCATCGAAACAGGTAGAGCAATTCTCCAGCGAATTCAGTGAAATCAAGCCATTGTTTTGGGAAAGCCTGTAAAAAAATCACAATACAGTCATACCTCATGTTATGTTTGCTTCACATTGTGGCTTTTCAGGTTACGAACGTGCCAAACCCAGAAGTGTTTACTTCCGGGTTCGCAGCACACGCAAAAGCAATCTGCATGCTTTGTGCACACACAGTAGCGGCGCTCTACTTACGGACTTTTCAGGGTGCAAACGGCACCCCGAAACGGAATGTGTTCATAAGTAGAGGCACCACTGTAAGAGTTTCGAAGCATCTGATGTAACGGTTACAATATTAAAACCTGTCTGACTTCAGTGGGTTGAGGTGTGTTCCACAAGTCAGGTGCCATTGCACTGAAAGGTCTAGTCCGAGCCACCATGGAATCAGGGACAGGGGAGCAGGGTTATAACTGGGGTGGTGCGCTGGGCCCCTGCCAGGGGCACAGGCAGGGGGGGGCGCAAAATCGGCTGTCGAGACCCTCCGCTATTTGCCCTGTCCAGCCAGCACTTCCTGCCCACAGCCAAGCAGGGCAGGGAAGAGGGCACACTAGGTGGCAGCTGCTCCTGGCTGCCCCCCTTTGTCCTCCCAGGTGCCCACCTTCCTCCTTGGCTCTCCTGGCAGCCTGGCGGAGGAGCCTGCACGTGCCCCAGTGCCCCATACCATTTGGCTGTGAGGCTCTAGCTCTGCCTCTCCCAGATCTCGCTTGGGGTCAGGTTTGGGAAGGTCCACCAGCCTCAGCCCCTGACACTGCCCAGTCCACCTCACTGCCTCTCCGGGCGCTGGGGGGGGGGAGTCGCCAACTTCAAAGCCTGCATACTCTGGAGTCACTTTTCTCTCTCTCTCCTCTCGCACACCCTCCTTCAAGGGTGCCAACGTCAATAAAATATATGGGGGGGGGTCAGGTAAACACCGCCCTGTATAATCGAGACAGCGCATGCACACACTATTTGAATGCCAATGCCCATTAACTGGGGGTTGTGTGATTTCACTTATGCAGACAGGGGCCCGGAACGTAACCCGTGCGTAAGTGGAGAGACGCCTATACAGTGGTACCTCTTGTTGCGAACAGGATCTGTTCCAGAGCCCCATTCGCAACATGAGCAGAATGCAACTCGCATCTGCGCGTGCACAGATTGCGATTCACCACTTCTGCACATGCGTGTGACGTCATTTTGAGTGTCTGTGCATGCACGAGCGGCGAAACCCAGAAGTAACCCTTTCCGGTACTTCCGGGTCGCCGCGGGACGCAACCTGAAAAGACGTAACCTGAACTGAACGTAACAAGAGGTATGGCTGTATACCATCATCTAGGTCAGCCTTCCCCATCTTGGTGTCCTCTCTCTGTTGTGGCTTCCTTGAATCAGAATTCGTTACAGAAAAGAATTCATTGCAAGGTGAACTGTGTGAGGAATTGAATGGGTGCAAGGGGGGGGGGGGTTGGAGGAGAGGCAGAAAGAAAAGCCAATTTGTCCCTGGCTATGGGGGCACTATCGGATGGTTCTGCCAGGGGCGCAAGATCACCTAGCTATGGCTCTGCAAGGGAGGGGAGGAATTTGATTGATAAATTTGTGGGTGGTGGTAAAAATGGGACGTGGCATGCTGTAGAGGAGTGGCTTGTTAGTATGTCCCAACTTTAGGTGACATAGCTGTCAACCTACAGATTTGAAAATAAGGGACCAGCAGCCTCGAAAATAAGGGATCAGCAGCCAAAATAAGAGATTTTGCTGTTGTAAAGAGTTACATATATTGGTAAAGAGTTACATATACATGAGGCGGTTGCGGCACCGCCGCAGCCACTGAAGCACTGCCCTTCTGCATTCGGCTACTCAGCTTATACTCACAACACAACTTTGAAGATGATAACAACAACAACTGCGAAGCGACACTAAGTCCTATGTCTGTGTATAGGGAACAAGCTTTGGATATCTCGTAATCTGTCCACGGGGAGAGTAGTGTTGCACCTCGGTCCTACTTTCAGGTGTCCCATAGGCTTCTGATTGGACATTGAGAACTCGAACCTGGACTAGATGGATCACTGGCCTGATCCAGCAGCCCTCTTCCCATGTTCTTATCTGTAAAAGCCCGCTCTATTGTGCAGAAAAACAAGTGGTCCAATCTTTTCTGGAACTATCACAGTCCAGACTGCAGGTTGTATATTATGTGTCTGAGGCCCACACATACCATGAACCTCCTTGAAGATGAATAGCCCATGGAGGAGGTTGAAAATCACCCCCACATGCTGTCTTTCTATGTGCAGGGAGTTTTTCACATGGCTGTTGTGTTCAGGTGTGCATTTCCTATCACTCCCTTACAGTCTGAACTCTACCAGTGTGGTGTAGTGGTTAAGAGTGATAGACTCGTAATCTGGTGAACCGGGTTCGCGTCTCCGCTCCTCCACATGCAGCTGCTGGGTGACCTTGGGCTAGTCACAGTTCTTCGAAGTCTCTCAGCCCCACTCACCTCACAGAGTGTTCGTTGTGGGGGAGGAAGGGAAAGGAGAATGTTAGCCGCTTTGAGACTCCTTCGGGCAGTGATAAAGCGAGATATCAAATCCAAACTCTTCTTCTTTTACCAAGACGGTCCTCCATGCTTTTCCTGTACAGTCGAATTAGTTCTATGTCCTCTCTTTTGATAATGTCTTAGTTGGTTTTTAAAGCTGAAATCGGGAGCTGGGCTTGCAAATGGCAACACATCGCTTTCCACGTGGCATTCTCTGTCGTTAACTTTTGCACTTGTGCTGTGCTCGGTGGTGAGAGGCGTGACATGGAAATGTGTGGCTGTATTGTCTAATGTCACTGTGAATATTCTAAAAGTAATTTTGCCCATCTAGAGGGAGCTGCCGGGTCATTTCTGCTGCCTTTTCCCTCCACCCCTGGGTGTGTTGCACTGACACTTGTCAGCCCTAACTACGGTAAACTGATGTTAGGCTTCCAGATTTTACTAGCAGTGTCAGGGGTTAAGCAGCACTCTGTCTAGAAGAATAATGAAATGATGTAACCCCCACATGCAGGTGCAAGTAAGAAGACCCCGCTTGCCTATAATGGAATAGTTATGACACTTAATGGAAGCTGGGGGCAGATAAAGAACAAAGCCATAAATTCAGCCTTTCTTTTTTTAAAAAGGAAAGAATTATTCCAGAGGTGAGAGACATAAACCCATTTAAAACATCTCTGCATTGGGGAGCAAAGATCCAAGATCATTATTTTTGTGCGAGGATATAAAATACTAAACACCATCTTTATTAGACTTTTTTTATGAAAGTCTGTATAAAATATGGCTACTTCGAAAGAGTTTTTTGCAGAGCGGAATGAGAAGCACTTTAAAATAATCATCCAGACTTCTCTGGAGGGAGACCCCAAAGTTCAGCAGAAGATGCTGGCTGTTTCAGAGATATTTTAAATGTCCTTCCTTATAGTACCCTTTCCGTTCCTTGCAAAGTCAGGTTGCTACAGCAATGGAGCTTGCAGTATAACAGCTGTGACATAAAAGCAGATATTTGGTCTCTGTTGCATCTACAGACATGGGAGCTGTAGATATACCTCCCTGGGGAAAGTCAAAGCTCAATGGTAGAGCATCCATCTTGCATGCAAATGGTCCCACGTTCTGTCTCTGGCATCTTCAAGTAGGACTGGGAATGTCCCATGTCCAATACCATGGGGAGCCGCTGAAAGTCAGTGTAGACAAAACTGAGATAGATGGACCAATAGTTTGATTCAGTATAAGGCAGCTTTCTATGTTATCGTGTGTTCTTTGGCAATTCCCCCTCACCAGCCTTGACATGTATGTTTGTCACACTTGGAAAACAAAGGATGGGGAGGTCTTCGGTGCTTTTGGGAGGTCTCCAGCATGGTGCCCCAAGGCTCTCGTGAAGTTTATGCCCAAGCTAATGAACCCATGGTTGGTGCTCTTCTCCATAGTAAATGGTGGTCTTACCCGCGAAAAAGTTCATAAAAATGTTATGTCCACCATAAAAACTGTAATATGGCATTCTGCATGATCCAGGCATTAACATTTCCCAGACAGTTATTGTGCGATAATGGTCCTAGCTATAATTCAGCTCTAACGTTCCTTCAAGCAAATGTTATGGAGGAATAAATGACTTCCCGATTACATTGAAGGGGAAAGCTTGAGAAAGTTCCTTGGCTGTAAAATTCACATAGTAACGCAAAAAAAGGACTGGGAAGGAAGAGGTGGTGAGAATATCCACAATGCTCATAGGTACTCCATGCCACAGGTGGCCCCTATAGCACCTGCCACTTGCTCCCAATTGCACATGGCTCTCAACCACACGAGAGAGAGAAGATGGAGTCCTTTGCTGAAAGCATGGAGGTCAAAGGGGTAGATCTGGGTGGGAATGGGGTCATTAGGGGTATAGGTAGTGGGGTATATGTCACCAGAGGTGGGGCCAGGAGGTGCTGTCCTCAGGTTACATACGCTTCAGGTTACATATACTTCAGGTTATAGACTTGGCTAACCCAGAAATAGTACCTCGGGTTAAGAACTTTGCTTCAGGAGGAGAACAGAAATCATGCTTCAGTGGCGCGGCGGTAGCGGGAGGCCCCATTAGCTAAAGTGGTGCTTCAGGTTAAGAACAGTTTCAGGTTAAGAACGGACCTCCAGAACAAATTAAGTACGTAACCAGAGGTACCACTGTATGGTAGAAAGACAGGAACTCCATGCAGCCATGGACGGCTTTCTAATACTGTATATTTAAACAAAGAGAACCAGCAACCTCTTTACTTTTAAATCAGGCTATTACTGAGGTGGATGAATGGAGCATCAAAAGAGGTACAATGAAGTCATCAGTGGTGGGAGATCTGGAAGGAGCGAACTTGACCAGTGATCCTCAAGTGTGAGCTTAGGGTAGGGATGGAATGTGTTGCCCATTTCAGTTCCCCCGGTTTCTCAATTTTCAAGTCTTAAATTCAGTTCTCCACATTTCTGCAGCAATTTGAAATCCCCTGGAAAATTCACCAGCATTTTAGTTTCATTTTCTCTTAATAAACATATTTTTATCAGCAGTCTTGACTACACTACGCACGTTTGCAAACAGAATTCCCATATATAATCCATTTCTGTATGTTACTTTTCATTCATATGTAATTTTTTATGCACACTCCTCCCTAATATATGCATTTTGGTACACATTGCTTTGTTTGAGAACTGCGCCGCAAAATCAGAAGTGTGAATTTTGAAGTATAGTGCTGAATAGGAAGAAACGGTGGTTGGATTTTTCACTGATTGCCCTTTGTTCGAATTTAGCGCTAAAGAGCAGGTTTACCAGAGGAAAATAGCAGGTCAAAGGCAGAAGTGCTCAGACTCCTGCCTAGAAAGCAGGAGAACCTCTTGGACCCAAACTTTTAGAAGACATCTGAAGGCAGCCCTGTTTAGGGAAGCTTTTAATGTTTAACAGACCACTGTATTTTAATATTTTGTTGGAAGCCGCTCAGAGTGGCTGGGGAAACCCAGCCAGATGGGCGGGGTATAAATAATAAATTATTATTAGTATTATTAGTATTATTTTTATTATGGGGCAAGTGGAAGTGAATTTCTGAACTGAATTTCTCCTTCATCCCTAGCTTAGGGACAAAATTACAGGTCCTCTTCATCAGTGAAAGGTGGCAGGATCTCAGGGCTTGCTTTCAAAGTCGGGGGTGAAGTTTCTTTTGATGGCGCCTTATGCACAACAGCTGCAAACACCATGTTCATCCTGGGTTAACATGTGTCTTAAGTCAAAGAGCATTTCTCACTTGTTGCATTACTTGGGCTGCTGTCAATCAGTTCAGCTGAAACAAGCAGGAGCAGCTGGATTTCACCATTTATTTATTTTTTGGAATATAGATAGATAGATAGATAGATAGATAGATAGATAGATAGATGATAGATAGATAGATAGATAGATAGATAGATAGATAGATAGATGATAGATAGATAGATGGATAGATAGATAGATGATAGATAGATAGATAGATAGATAGATAGATGATAGATAGATAGATGATAGATAGATAGATAGATAGATAGATAGATAGATAGATAGATAGATAGATGATAGATAGATAGATAGATAGATAATAGATAGATAGATGATAGATAGATAGATAGATAGATAGATAGATAGATAGATGATAGATAGATAGATAGATAGATAGATAGATAGATAGATAGATAGGCGTTTCCAGGTGTTCCAAACTGTGCTGGTAATGCAGCATAGGACACTTCAAGGAAGTTGTGCTCCCTCTTTTTCTCATGAGAGCAAGAATGGAGGACCTGTGGTTAGAGCAGAAACAGGGAGGCTGTTACCCTTCAGGAGTTGCTGGACCAGGATTCCCATCTGCCTTGGCCAGTATGGCCAGTAGTTAGGACCAATGTGAATTGTAGTTCAGGACCACATGTCTCCTATCCTTAGTTTAGAAAGACCATGAGCACATATAGCAATGTCATCATCTTTAGCACATCAGTCACAGCTGTGACTTGTACAGGGACCAGCAATTTGAATGTGCAGATTGTGGGTGGCCAACCCACAGTCACTAGTGGAACATTGACTAAAAATGCCCTAAAGCACCCCATCGCATTTCTCGAGATGGAAGGGGATCTGGAGAAATGTTAATGACGAGAGTAAGAATGCCAATATATAGTTAAAGCTTAAAGTAAAGTTTATAGTTAAAGTATAGTTAAAGCTGTGGTTTTCCCAGTAGTGATGTATGGAAGTGAGAGCTGGACCATAAAGAAGGCTGATCACCGAAGAATTTATGCTTTTGAATTATGGTGCTGGAGGAGACTCTTGAGAGTCCCATGGACTGCAAGAAGATCAAACCTATTGATTCTTAAGGAAATCAGCCCTGGGTGCTCACTGGAAGGACAGATCCTGAAGCTGAGGCTCCAAGACTTTAGCCACCTCATGAGAAGAGAAGACTCCGTGGAAAAGACCCTGATGTTGGGAAAGATGGAGGGCATAAGGAGAAGAGGACGACAGAGGACGAGATGGTTGGACAGTGTTCGCGAAGCTGCTATAACTTGAGTTTGACCAAACTGTGGGAGGCAGTGGAAGACAGGCGTGCCTGGTGTGCTCTGGTCCATGGGGTCACAAAGAATTGGACGCGCCTAAACAACTAAACAACAACAAACAAAGAGTGTCAATGGTAGAATTTCTTTCCTTCTGTTCTGAAGGGAGAATCATGGGGAGACAGAATCAGACATGCACAGAAAGGGTTGGGGGTGGCAGCAATGTTGACCGATTGTGTTTGATGTTGTGTCACACCACGCCCTCCCCCCAGTGTGCATGAAATTTAGCTCACCGTGCAGGTGCGTCGTTCCAAAAGCCACAGTCTCATAATGCCACAGGTCCCGTGGCGTGAAAGGAGCGTCAGAAAAGGGGACAGAAGCACTAGCCTTGATTTGGAACCCAATTATCCCAAGCCGATTTCTTGTCCTGAGAAAGAAGCTGGGATCAGTGGCATAGCATGGGGGGTGCGGGGGGGGGGCAGCCGCACCGGGTGCAACATCTGGGGGTTAGGGTTAGGGGGCTCAAATCCACGGGTTAGGGGGCGCAAATTACTTGCCTTGCTGACAACCCACGCTACGCCACTGGCTGGGATATCTTAGGTGCTACCTACTGATCTCCTACTGAACTTGAGTGTTTAGCTTCCCCCACCCCCTTCTAGCTCATTTCAAAGCATAGCTTCTTGCCGGGTCACAGACAGGAACAAGCACTCCTCCTGGCAACAATCAAATTCAGGTCATAAAATGAAGCTCTCGGTTTGTCAGCCATATCACAAAACCAGCTCTGCCTGCTCAGTCTTGATAGCATTGACAGCAGCCAGGCCTACAGTGCTGAGACCCTTCTCCCTTCTCAGTCCCTGCCTCAGTCCTCTACAAACAGTAGCGCTTATTGATCTTGTATCCTATGCACCAATAAAATCTGTTTGCAGCAGACCAGGTATGTGGACTTCTAAGCCGACCTGATATAAAGCAGCTCCTTTTGTAGGTTGTTGAGCACATATTGAGATTAGGGATATGGGGTAGATTTGATTCAGTTTGCGTTCGGCAGTGAAAAGGCCTAATTCTTACAGTGCAAGAATCCACACCCCCCCCCCATTCAAAATTCTCTGAATTTTTCAATGCCGGTCTCCAGCTAAGTAATGTTTACAAAAATGCACATATTGATGAAAATAACATACAAATATACATTATGCTTAGTTGTTCTGCATCAATGTGGATATTTGGCAAAATTGCATTTGAAGATGTGTACATTAGCAGAAGGGACGCGGGTGGTGCTGTGGGTTAAACCACAGAGCCTAGGACTTGCCGATCAGAAGATCAGCGATTCGAATCCCCACGACGGGGTGAGCTCCCGTTGCTCAGTCACTGCTCCTGCCAGCCTATCAGTTCGAAAGCACGTCAAAGTGCAAGTAGATAAATAGGTACCTCTCCGGCGGGAAGGCGTTTCCGTGTGCTCCTCTGGTATGCCAGAAGCGGCTTCGTCATGCTGGCCACATAACCCGGAAGCTGTACGCCGGCTTCCTCAGCCAATAAAGCGAGATGAGCGCCGCAACCCCAGAGTCAGTCACAACTGGACCTAATGGTCAGGGGTCCGTTTACCTTTACCTTTACATTAGCAGAAACTTTTTCATTAAACAATACATGAACGAAAATACAGTCATCCTTTCAAACCTGCGGTTCTCCAAATTTTGCAATGTAGTTCTCCAGCCATATAATATGTAGAAAAAGGCAAAATTCCACACAAAGATATTAGCAGACATCGAGGGCCAGTGTAGTGTAATGATTTGAGTGTCACACGAGGGCCTGGGAGACCAGAGTTCGAATCCCCGCCTGGCTATGAAATTCTGTGGGTGACCTTGCTCCAGTTACTGCTTCTCAGTCAAACTTACCTCACAGTGTTCTTGTGGGAATTAAATGAGGAGGAAGAGAAGCACGCACGCCACTTCTAAGTCCTTGGAGGAAAAGGTGGGATATGAACGTAACAGATGAATAAATAATAAATCGGCAGTAAAACGCTGATAAATTTTCAAGCAGACTTTCTTCCTGAAAAACATGGCAAAAACTGAAAAAGCAGAAACCGAGAAAAACCAAAACTGGCATATTCACTTATCCCTATCTGGGAGAAATGAAAAGATGCAGGGAAGAGAGACAGCCATTCATCATAAAGTTAGAGAGCCAGGAAATAAACTTCCTGGTGAAAAGGAGCAAGTACATTGGCTGATATTTCTGGAAAAGCCTATTTCCTATATGCTGTGATTCTAATTTCATTTCCCCCCTTCTTTAAAATGCACCTTGAACTACTGCTACATATTCTGCTTGGGGTTCCTAACCTTGGGCATGTGCGCGCGCACACACACACACACACACACACACACACTGCCTTTCACCTGCAGACAGTGCTTTTTTTTCTAAAGAAAATGTTTAGGGGTACTCTCATTTTCCTACTCAGATTGAAATAATGCCCCTCAATGTGGCCAAACTTAGATTCACAAAATGTTTAGGGGTATGCGTACCCCTGTGTACCCCCAGAAAAAAAACAGCACTGCCTGCAGCTATCCCAACCATTTACTGTTTTACAAAAATTATAATAGAAGACAGTCCAGACGTACGTCAAAGGGCTGTCGGAGGGTTAATTTTCCAAATAAAGAAGCTGAGCAGAGGGTCGGCTGCCTTGTATGAGGCACAGTTTCAAGTGATTTTAATCCCCATACTTCATTATGGTTTTAATTGTTAGCTCTCATTCTTTGGCGGGGCAAGAAAGACGGGTAGGAATAATACAGTATACCTAAGGACTCTCTCTGTCCATGCTCTCTGAAAAGTTTAAGCCTCCAAGAGAAACATAGTATTGAATCTGCAAAGTGTAGCTGGAGCTGGCTTGGAGAAACAGGAGTGGGGAGGAAATGTATTTACTGTGGTTGTGTGTGTGTGTGTGTGTGTGTGTGTTGTTGTTGTTGTTGCTGGCTTTTCTTTTTTTTAAGAGCTTCTTTTTCACATCCTCCTCTCCTCCCCCTCTAGTAGGATGGATTGAGGCACTGTAAGGAAATCTGAATAACTAATCAGAGTCCTCATTAACCCCCTGCTGAGATGCTCAAACATTCACTTTGCTGTTTATGAAGCAGGGGGAAGGAATCCGCATTAAAATTGATGTGTTATTAATCCCACTGTTCTAGACCTTGTGGGTGCTGAATTTCCTTTCCTTTTGCCTGAGGCCAAACAGTATGTGGGCAGCTTCTACAGGGCACAGTGACTTTCTATTATTTATTGGCCCGGTGCAGCCAGCAAGCCAGATTTCACATTGAGCAATCGGCGTTAAATCTAATCACGGTTGTTTCATATCATCTTTACACGCACACACTCCTAGGTATGCACACTGATTCACATTCATAGCGCACAGAGGTGACCCGCACATGGCCAGACACTTCCGCTCCCATACACGTGCACAAAAGCACCAACTACAGTGGTACCTCAGGTTACATACGCTTCAGGTTACATACACTTCGGGTTACAGACTCTGCTAACCCAGAAATAGTGCTTCAGGTTAAGAACTTTGCTTCAGGATGAGAACAGAAATCATGCTCTAGCAGCGCGGTGGCAGCAGGAGGCCCCATTAGCTAAAGTGGTGCTTCAGGTTAAGAACAGTTTCAGGTTAAGAATGGACCTCCAGAACGAATTAAGTACTTAACCAGAGGTACCACTGTACCTAAAAGTGCATGCATTGTGTCTCCCAGCGTTCCTGGAAGCAAGGAGGATTGAGGCCTCCTCTGGTCTGCTAGGATCTGCTTTGTGCTAACAGCAATGGTTTTTGTACAAAGTGGTGGGGGACGGACATATAATAGTCTGATATAAAGTCAGACATGTTGTCCATCTCATCTACTGCCTATTGTGACTGGCTTCAGTTTTCTAGAAGGTGTTTCTCATGCACCTGATCCTTATGACTGGTTAGAATCTGGGACATTTCATGTGCAAAGCATCCTTCCCAGTGCCCTGGGCTTAGTATAGTTTCAGGTGGCGCTGTGGTCTAAACCGCTGAGCCTCTTGGGCTTGCGAATCAGAAGGTTGGTGGTTCGAATCCCTGTGATGGATTCGAACAGTTTGGAAGCACTCCAGTGCAAGTAAGGTTACCAGGGTTTTTCCAATGAATCCGGGGACACTTTTCAACTTCAGTAGGAATGATAGGATTTTGTCAGGGGACTGATTTGTAAATCCGGGGACTGTCCCTGGGAAACAGGGACGTCTGGTAACCTTAAAGTTGATAAATAGGTACCGCTGCAGTGGGAAGGTAAACAGTGTTTCCATGCACTCTGGCTTCCATCACAGTGTTCCATTGCACCAGAAGCAGTTTAGTTATGCTGGCCACATGACCTGGAAAGCTGTCTGTGGACAAACGCTGGGTCCCTCGGCCTGAAAGTGAAATGAGCGCTGCAACTCCATAGTCACCTTTGACCTTTGACTGGACTGAACCGTCCAGGGGTCCTTTACCTTTACCTTTTACCTATAGTTTCAGGGCTTGCATGAGTTGTGGGTGGGAATGGAAAGATAGGGGAGAAAAGTTGAAGTGTTATTATTATTTTAAAAGTGGGTTTTTCCCCCCCTCAAGGTTTGTGAAAGTAAAGGAAAATCTCAGAAATTTTCTAAAAAAAAAAGAAAAAAGGATTCAAATAAATATTGGTGTGGCTCTGCCAGGAAGAACCCCCTACACATTGCTGTGGAGCCTTTTACAGACCAAGGGCCCCATTCTCTTCTGGGCAACCTTCTGGGGGCCACACAGTGGGGGTGGGGACAGAGTCTGGGCAGCAAAAGTAAAAATTTTCCTTGTACAGTGGTGCCCCGCAAGACGAATGCCTCACAAGACGGAAAACTCGCTAGACGAAAGAGTTTTCCGTTTTGGAGGTGCTTCGCAAAATGAATTTCCTATGGGCTTGCTTCGCAGGACGACAATGTCTTGCGAGTTCCTGCTGGTTCTTTTTCCTCCCCCCCCTTTTTCTAAGCCACTAAGCCGCTTATCAGCTGATCCGATCAGCAGATAAGCTGCTAAAAGCCGCTAAAAGCAGCTAAAAGCCGCTAAAAGCCGCTAATCCGCTAATCCGTCAATGGGCTTGCTTCGCAAGATGAAAAAAACCACTAGACGAAGAGAATCACAGAACGGATTCTTTTCGTCTTGCGAGGCACCACTGTACTGTAGTCTAGTTTCTGCACAGACCCACACACGTCCCTCTTGATCCAGGCAAGCAGGAGGCATTGTTGGAGTTCAAGGGCACTATTCTCGCCCGGCAAAAACAGTCAAGAAAGGTGCAAAGCAGAGCCAGTGAGGAGGAGGGGTGTGGCTGAGGAGGAGGAGGAGCCTGGGGCCAGGCAGAGAGGTCTGGGGGGCCGCAATGGGCCTCGAAGATTGTGGTTCTCCCAGTCCAGCCATAAGGTGCTATTCTGATAGCTTGCCACGTAGGAGAGCTGCAATGGCATGATGTAGGCTCCTGGTCCTAGCACCCCCAGACACTCAGGTAAGGGACCTTTCGTCAGGGCTGTCTTAAGCATATCCGGTGCCGTGGTGCAAAGCTCCCTCTCCCCCCCCCCGTTTCCCAGAGCTGTCCACTTTTTTTTAGGAAGTGCAGGGCTGGAGGAGGTGGGCAGGAGGGCAGCTCCTCCGGCAGGGAAGAGGCGGGGGCTGGACGCGGCGCCTCCAAGCTCAGCTGGCCACTTCGGCCACAGTGGCCGCAGCAAACGGAGGCTCAGGGCGCAGCACTGCTTCGGCGCGGCATGCCGTAGGTGGGTGAAGGTGGCGAGCTGATGCCGGGTGGCACCGCATCCAGCCTTCGCCTCTTCCCTGGCACCCTCCAGAACATGGCGCCCTGGCGCCTCGCACCACTAGCCTCTATAGGTAAGACGCCCCTGCCTTTCATTATCTTTGATTTGTTCACATCTTCCTCGTGATATTGGCATATTCCATTCGCACAAGTTCCTTCTGTTTCCTTCATTGCAACAGACTTTCTGAGTTTTCTTGTTTTGGGGGGTGGGCGTCTGTGTCGCAAGGGATCAGTATGCAAACTGAGGCTGTTTGATAGGAGTTTGAGCTGGAGCTCATTTATTAGCCAATTCAGCCTCTCCCTCCACCCCCAGTTTGCAGACTCACTTACCTCCCATGGTGCTCCAATAGATCCAGCCCTCTCTGTTAATTAGGCATCTGGGGAGAGACAGCTTGATATCTGCGCCACTGACCATTCTGTAGCCTGCGGGCCAGTTGGCTGGAGGGAGAACAGGTTAATCATAAATCTATTCAGACTTTCTGCGCTGAACTAAAGTTTCAAGCTGAAGTGCCTCCAATATAGTCTTTTTCAAGAGAGAGAAAGCTCTCTAGGGACTCATAACACCCTCGCAGGAAAGAAGGGATCAACTCTCACTTACCCTAACGATCCATCCCATAGGCCAGGGCTTACCTTCTGGGTTCTCTCGCTTTCCTTGCATTTCCTAAAGTATTGGGTGCAGCGCTGCTCCATTTTTTCACAGTGAAGTGGGGTGGGCTTCAGGGTGGGGGAGAAATTCATTTGCATTTCAATCAGCCTAATTTGCACTTTGCAAAACAGTGCCCAGACCAAAGCGCAGCCAGTCCTTCAGAGTCTGCACTTCTCCCGATTTTATAATGCAGTTATCCAGCCAAGTAATGTGTATCAAAATGCCGATATTATGCAACTTAACAAAAACAGGAAAAAAAATAAAAAGCTTTCCAAAAATGTGTATGTTGAACAAAATTGCATACAAAAATGTGTGTAAAATAATATATATATATTTGAATCTCAAAATGACGTAGAAATGCGTAGAATTGAATTTAGGACTGGGGAAATGTGTCTTATCTGTAATAAACAAAATCTGCCCTTATTCCCTTATGGGGGACACAAGAGCCCTTATAGAATCCTTTGTAGGTTCTCCATCGGTCGAAGAAAATAACAGAGGCCAACCAGAGAATATTGAGAAGCAAAGCAGCTAGTAAGCCTGATCTTTACTGATCTGTTGCAACAGGGTGTTCCTCACACACAGGAAAGGAGGAGGACCCAGAACCAAGGTGTGCCTGCCCTTATATAGACATTTTAAATTGCCTTTCCTGGAGCTCAAGACCACCCCTCCATACACCATACATACATCACAGAAGGGGTGTAACCCAAGACCACCCCCCCCACAAACATCATACCTACATCACAGAAAAGGTGGTCTACAACAGAAATTTGAATGTTGCTTTTCCTGTCTGCCAGGTTATCTGATAATGCCTTTCCTGGTAGTCTGCCCATTCCTTTGAAATGGTGATTTCCCAATTCCTGAGACAATGGGAAGGTTCCCTCACCCCCTTCCTCTTTGCAGAGAAAACATTTAGTCGGTTTGGGAGTCAAAATGGTTTCAGGGCGGTCTTCCTGTGCTGCTCCAGACATGTGGTCCACATATTGATGTATGTGCTTGGTTGGTACATTTATGAACATTTATTATATGTATGGAGGGACGCGGGTAGCGCTGTGGGTTAAACCACAGAGCCTAGGACTTGCTGATCAGAAGGTCGGCAGTTCGAATCCCCGCAACGGGGTGAGCTCCTATTGCACAGTTCCTGCTCCTGCCAACCTAGCAGTTCGAAAGCACATCAAAGCGCAAGTAGATAAATAGGTATCACTCCGGGAGGAAGGTAAACGGTGTTTCTGTGCGCTGCTCTGGTTCGCCAGAAGCGGCTTAGTCGTGCTGGCCACATGACCTGGAAGCTGTCTGCGGACAAACGGCGGCTCCCTCGGCCTATAGAGCGAGATGAGCACTGCAACCCCAGAGTCGGTCACGACTGGACCTAATGGTCAGGGGTCCTTTTACCTTTTACTATTATATGTATAAGACCTTAAATTTTTCATTTCATATTTCTCTTTATATGCTATAGACAGCTATAGCTTTATGCTACAGTTAAATGTGCTTTGTTGAATCTAAGAGGTAAGTGCGTATTTTGCAGATAGCATTTCAAAAAGCATTGGGCAGGGTTTCCAACTAGTTCAAGTGGCTCTCTCATTTTCGATTTTTACTACCATACTGCAAAGCGCTTCTTGTTCCCTTAGTGTAAAGCACACAATCCTTCCCCCACCTCCCCAATCTGTCAAATGTTTGAGGATATGGCCTTCCTACATGGTCTGCAGCAACAAGGCAAGGAGAAGAGCAATGTTGTAAATTCAGGCAGCTTGACACAGGACGTAGTTTCCTCATTCCCTCCTTCCCTTTTCGTTTTGCCTTCTCTCTTCTTCCCCTGTCATATAAATTGTTGCACTTACACTTCAAGGTATGGCTTAGTGGCAGAGAAAATGAGATTAGGTGGGATATTTCAACCTGAAAGCTTTCTTTGGGCAGTCGTAGGGAAAATGAAAACAAGGTGGAGCATTAATTATGGAGAGAAAATCTGGTTATTTCCCCCAGGCTCGAGAATGTCAGGGGCGGCAGTGTCACCTGAGATGCTCTCTTCTGTACCAGAATGTGTTTTATTAATCCCCAGTTGCTCGAATGCCATACAGCTGTAGCAGCGTAAATTCAGGATGCCCTTGCAATGCAGTCTGGCTGCAGCATATTTCTTGAAGACTGAACTTTCCACAGCAAGGGCCATTCGCATCTATGCATTCAAAGAGGAAAGACTTGGGAATGCAGTTATGGAGCCAGGAAAGTCATTGTTCCTAAGAAACTGATACAGGGTCATGGATCATCGGTAACCAACATGGTTGTCTCTAGAAGTTTCAGGCTACAGGTTGGTTGGTTAGTATTATTTAGAGTGTGTTGTGGCCAAGTAAGTTCTACTCAGAGTAGACCCATTGGTGCAAGAGAGCATTATGGTTCCTTAAACATGGTTTTGTGCGATGTCTGTGGGTTGCTTTGCCAGATGAACGATTTGGCAAAGCTTGGTGTTGCCTCGGCCCATTGTGAGCTCTCATTTCTTCTCACTTTCCATTTTATTTATTCATTGTTTATTGTTCCCTAATGGAGTAGGTACAATAAACATAATAACATTCTAAAATCATAAACTATGCTAATAAATATTGAATCGATTTGATATTTATTCATTTACAATTGTTTGCCAATTATATCCAAGCTGAGCAAACTATGATTTGTCTGTAGCATAGTTTGTCCACAAATCATGACTGCACACTGTGGCTTGTGGATAAGCTCTGTTTGGTGCAGACCTAGGTTGTCTGGCTTGAATATAATGGCAAATGGCTGCTAAATTGGAAGTAAAGGGAAATTAGAGCACGTGAGAGGAAGGAGGCACATGAATTAGTACATATTGCACCATACTATCTGCTTGTCTGGGTGTACCTTTGCCCTGTTAAAACTTTGTAGCTGTTTGGGGCTGCTGAAATACAAGCAGGGTGGAACAGAGGAACAGGCTTGGGTTTTCAACCTGCTAGCACTCCTGAACTAAGTGTGCAAGCTTCAAGTTCTGACAGTAAGCTTTGGTTAGTCAATAGAGCTAAACAAGTAACGCCTTGATATCAGTTCTTTAAAAGCCATTTTAATTGCACTCTTTTCACTCTATAGACTGCTTTTTGTGCTTCTCACAGCACTTTGTTTGAGTAAAGGAGTCTGGGGCTTTTCAGTACCTTGTCAAAAAGGTGTTTGTCTGATATTGTGAACAATCTGATGCACGTCTCTTGACCGTCAGAGTTAACAAGCTGAAATATTTTTAAATGATGGCTGAAGAACGGCAGCTGATTCGGAGACTAGAACCTAGAACTGTCAGTTTCCGTTTGCTTGCTTCCATAACTACACAGTTGTTATTTAGGAAGAAACAAGCAGGGCACTGAATCTCCTCTCTTCTCCTCTCCTTCTTTTGAAAACCTGATCTGTGAAATCTTAACCTCTTTGAAAGGGTTCCCTTTCGGTGGCATGATGGTCACTGGGGTAACACATGCTCTGATTGGCTGTGTAGTTTTAAGGGAGTTTTCCTCTGGATGTTTGATTGCATGCCTTATTGCTGTGGACAAGATCTGAAGAAAGGCAAAACCTGTTACTTCCTCCTCAAATTATATACTGTTTTTGTTCAGATTCCTCAGTAAAGTGTGGTCAGGTTTTCCTTTATCTCTGGACTCCGTCTATGTTGTTTGAGTGATTTTGCTAGCAGTGGACAGGGAAGAGGCATGCCTGCAAGCCCTGCCCCCAATGTCTTCAAGTGTGTGTCCCTGCTCAGTGCCTGAATTCTCCATGTAACGTGAGGAAAGCCTGCTTGTTGGGATTGTACAGAGGGTTCTATTTGCATTCAGACAAGTGTGAGAAGAAGCCCCATGCAGATCTTCCCTGGGCAACATGAGGAGGTTGGGACTGACCAGGCAGGGAGGACAAGCATGAGAATGTGGGTGTGAGTGGGTGCCTCTGCCCACATCCACACTTTGAGCAGTCACACTTTCAGACTGTTGGGAAACTGTGTACTCACACAGAGTCAATTAAGGTTTGGCAGACAGCCAGAAGGCAATCTGAAGGAGTAAGTCTGCCTGGTGATAACAGAGACATGCAGACAGCTCCCTGATTGGTCAAGCTCTTTCAAGGGAGTGATAATTAATGGCCTACTAACTGGAATGTGTTAGTTCAGTATTTCAGAGTTCAGTAGTTCTGTTAAAAAAATTCCTTCCAGTAGCACCTTAAAGACCAACTAAGTTAGTTCTTGGTATGAGCTTTCGTGTGCATGCACACTTCTTCAGATACACTGAAACAGAAGTTGCCAGATTGATGGACTTCCATTTCATGCAGCTCAATGTGGTGCCTTCCATGGTTCCAGTTACAGATAGGTAGCTGTGTTGGTCTGCCATAGTCAAAATAAAAAAAAATCCTTCCAGTAGCACCTTAAAGACCAACTAAGTTAGTTCTTGGTATGAGCTTTCATGTGCATGCACACTTCTTCAGATACACTGAAACAGAAGTTGCCAGATTGATGGACTTTTTTATTTTTATTTTGACTATGGTAGACCAACACGGCTACCTATCTGTAACCAGTAGTTCTGTCTCAGTGTAGGAGTTGTGAGTCGTGTCAGAGAGAGCTAGCAAAAGATCTGTGTTCTGTTCCTGTAAATAGTCCACTGTATATAATAAACACCTAACTACAAGTTCCTGGTTCCTGCTTCGTCTATCCTGTCTGCAGCCAAGTCGCCAATTGCTTCCGTGGATTCTGCGTTTACTCTGCTAGGTCTGGCTAAGGTCCTGCAGCTAGTCAGAAAGTTGCGAAACACCAACTAGGTTTTGCCAATACAGACAACTGCCTTAAGAAAAACAAGGGCAAATGTGCAGAAAAGCAGACCTAAATCATCAAGGGCCAGGTACGTCAGCAGTGCTCTGCCATTCTACAGGAGAAAGGCTGGTTGGGCCCCTGTTGAAAACCGGGGGGGGGGGGGGAATCACTGCAGACTTAATCTTGGAGGACAGCAGGGGTATGCAATGTTGTGGCAGCAGTATCATCTGGATTCTCTGTAATAACAGAGTGAAGAAATGATGTCGGTTCCAGAGAAAACAGCCAGTGTGTAAACATCCAAAGAAAACAAATGCAAATGCAAAATTCAGACTCAGGCATGCCTGGCTGCCGTAGCTCTTTGGACCACAGCCATCAAACAATACTGAAGTTCAAGAAAACTGAAAGACAGGGAGAAATAGGAGTAAGATCTGGGAGAGCATACTCTCTCCAGGCAATCCTACATATGCAAAACATAACAGCTAAAATTGCTTTTCAGGGTGTTGGAATGACAATTAAGTTTCAGGTTTCTGCGGATTGCTATAGCAAACTTGTAGCGAAGGATTATAAAATACATGCTTTGCACGCAGGAAGTCCCTGGTTGAATTCCTGGCAACTGGGAACCCAGCCAAATGGGTGGGGTATAAATAATAAATTATTATTATTATTATTATTATTATTACTACTACTACTACTACTACAGTGGTACCTCAGGTTACAGACGCTTCAGGTTACAGACTCCGCTAACCCAGAAATAGTACCACGGGTTAAAAACTTTGCTTCAGGATGAGAACAGAAATCGTGCTCTGGTGGCACGGCGGCAGTGGGAGGCCCCATTAGCTAAAGTGGTGCTTCAGGTTAAGAACAGTTTCAGGTTAAGAATGGACCTCCAGAATGAATTAAGTGCTTAACCCGAGGTACCACTGTATATACGTTTGGGAACCACTGCTATAGACCATACTCAGCTAGGTGTCAGAGAACAGCCCCCTGTTTGAAAGGGTTCTTCATCGGAAGGGCTGCCTGGTTCATTTCTGGTTTAAAAATAAAGACCTTTAAGAAGGGAGAGCAGAAGGGGGCTTTGAAGACACCCATCACTTAGTTTCTGGGCAGCAGACTGAGCAGACGTGGGAGTCCACTGGTCAGTCTTCCCCGCAAAGCTGAGATGTATTACAGGCTACGACCAATTTACACACATCCACCCAGGGCCGTCTTAAGCATATCCGGCGCCATGGTGCAAAGCTCCCTCCGGCGCCCCGTTTTCCAGAGTTTTCGACATTTTTTTAGGGAGGACGGCGCTGCCGGTGAGGCTGGAGGAGGCTGGCAGTGGCTGGAGGGCGGCTCCTCCAGTGGGGGAGAGGCAGGAGCTGGACGTGGCACTTCCCAGCTCAGCTGTCCGCTTGGTGCCATGGTGGCCATGGCAAACGGAGGCTCCGGGACCAGCGCTGCTTCGGCACGGCATGGCGGAGGTGGGCCAGAGCAGCGAGCTGATGCCAGGAGGCGCCACATCCAGCCTCCGCCTCTTCCCTGGCGCCCTCCAGAACTTGGCGCCCTGGCACCCCGCGCCACTAGCCTCTATGGGCAAGAGGCTGATGCACAACCATGTGCACACACATCACAGTGACTTGGAATTGGCTGGAAAAGAGACATAACAAGGTGAGCATATGTGCACTGCTGTCGCACACAATGACCTGGAACACAACCCCTGCACAAATTGGGGGTTCCCTGTAAACATTTCTGTTTAAAATATGGTAAAGGTAAAGGGAACCCTGACTATTAGGCCCAGTCGTGGCCGACTCTGGGGTTGCGGCGCTCATCTGGCTTTATTGGCTGAGGGAGCTGGCGTACAGCTTCCGGGTCATGTGGCCAGCATGACTAAGCCGCTTCAGCGCACGGAAATGCCATTTACCTTCCTGCCAGAGCGGTACCTATTTTTCTACTTGCACGTTTGGCATGCTTTTGAACTGCTAGGTTGGCAGGAGCAGGGACCGAGCAATGGGAGCTCATCCCATTGCGGGGATTCAAACCACCGACCTTCTGATCGGCAAGCCCTAAGCTCTGTGGTTTAGACCACAGCGCCACCCGCATCCCTTAAAATATAGTAGCCATTTCTAAATGTGTGTCTATACCTAAATTGTCACCTGCAACTTGAATGCATATCTTTTTCAATGATTCATTTCCTCACCCCCCTTTTTTTTCTTATTGTGCCTATCTAAACCAACCAGGCGAGTATCAGAGATGAAATCGGACTCTTAAGATACATTCAGTATAGTGCAGAGCTGAATTCTGCAAAAAAAATGACGCCTCTAGCAACTTGAACTATCAAAATTCCCAAAGGGGGTGGGGAATAGAGATCGTGTTTTGCTTTTGGTTTTTAGGGAGAAGCAAAATAGCGTCTTTTCTTGGTCAATGAGGACAGCAGGGGGGGGATATGGCATTTTTGCAAGGCTGCTGTGTGCCCTGTAGCCTATTTGCATAAGTCATGGTTGCTGTGGTTTAATCTCAGGAAAACAAATGGATAAACCATGTCTATATATATATCTATATATATCTGATGTTAGTTGAGATCAGGTAGGATCCCATGGCCAATGGCTGTTTCTGAAGATCCGGGCTGATTTTGGCTTCTGCTGCTTATCAGGGGTGGTTGTCTTTGGAAATCGTTTCTCCTAAAGGAAGCACCTCTTTCTTTGCAACTGATGGTTTTATCTGTCTCCTCTCAGGTGGCTCTGCTGTGGCTGGAAGAAGCAGCTTTTGTGTAACCGGCAGAGAAAGGGCAGAGGGGAGAGTTTCAAAGGACAAGCGGCTCCCGGAGAAGACTCCATAGAAAGCACCGCATTTTCCATCGTATCACATACACAACAGTGGAGCAGATTGATTTCCGTAAGTCCCACCAACCAACAAAAAGCTACTTTGCATACGGAATTGATGGGGAGCGGACGTATTTCCATTTTAAAGGATGCCTTTTCAAAGTTATTTTTAGTGGGGCCCTGCAATAAGATAACCCCCAACACCTGAATTGTGATGTGTGGGTGCAGCAATATGATATAGGTCCTGTTTGTCCCATCACACACACACACACACACAAACACAGTAGGCTTTATGGGTCCCCCCCCAATGTTGGCTTAGGAAAAACAAAATAGAAGAGATCTGTTAGGGTGGAAAATACTCAAATGTAAATCGGTCTCCTTCTCCACTGAAAGAAGTAATTTGAAGACACTCTAAGGGTATTATGGCTCCAGGAAGAAATCTCTTCCTGTGGTTTTTAACAATTTAACTGATTAGTTTTTAAAAAGCATGATGCTTTAAGAAAAATAAAAAAGCATTCAACACCCACCCCCTCCGCTGGAAGACTGCTTCGCAGAACACACACGATTTCCAGTGAAAATGCACAATTCAGCCCCACCCTCCCTTCTGTCTTTAGGCCAACCTTCCCCAACACGCCGCCCTCCGGAGGCAATCCCTATGAGCCCCTGTTGGCTGGAGGTGATGGGAGCTGTAGACTGAAGCATCTGAGGGCACCAGGTTGGTGAAGGCTGTTCTAGGCATTCTTCCTCCTCTCTTCTTGAAGGTCCACCCATCTTCCTGTCCTGTTCCTTGATTTGTAGACCTTTGTTCTTCCTTTCACCTCCTGTGACCCATACAGAGATATTGTAGGTCCTCTTCCAAGCCTTCATCTACTTCTTTTCACAAAGTCTGAATCCATCGGGGTGGGTGGGTGGGAATAAAATAAATATTGATGGATGGATGGATGTTTTTAAAGCATGGTTATGATTTTTTTCCCTCAATCTTACTGTTTTATCTTTTTATAAACAACTTTGAGGGTTTTGTTTTGTTTTGACAGCCAAGCGGCATATACATTTTATGAAATAAACGCACTTTTATGAATGCATCCTTAATGCATTTAGGGGTTCCACGTATTACAGAAGTGCAGAGCGGAAATATTTTTGCATTATTCCCATCTCGCTCCCTGTATTCAGTCCACCTGTATTTTGACCCTGTGAACAAAGCTCCTTGTCTTAATATCTCTGTTTTTATTCATTGTTTTGTTTTTTTATTTAACCACAAACAGCCAACCCATGGGTGTAGAATCAATGAAAACACAATGGGTTATGTTTTGTTTTGAGGTTTCATCCTTTGTCTATTTGCAATTGTTCATATTAATTCCACAAATTAATATTACCAATTCTATGTCCATTAAATTTACATTATTTGGGAGTTCGGGTCCAATTTTGTTCATAATCACCTTCCTTATTTTCCCGGGAATTATTTCTTTTTTATTTAGATAGTAGTCATGTACAACCAGTCCAAAATGATGTGATATTATGCTCTGAGCATATGCACAGCCCCTAAATAGAGTTCTTTGGGGGCAATTTGCAATAGGAGAGGGCTGATGAAAACTGGAATCCAATAACATCTGGAGAGTATGATGCTTGCAGTTACATCTGCTGTTCCCTGGCTTGATCCCCATGGCAGAAATGTAGGATAAAATGTATTAAACGTTTAAGCTTATGACCTGAATGCTACATACAAGCCTAAGTGTTGTACGTGGAAAAACTGGTTGTTGATCACCAGAGCCATAATGAGTTACCCTTAAGAATGCTGCAGCAATTCCAGCAAAAGTAAGAGGAGAATCTTAGGATTCAATCTCATTTATTCCAGTTTCCCCATGGCGTGGATTTCAGAGGCATTCCAACTGCATGTCACTGTGACTTGGATAAGAATCACTATATGGCTGACAGTTTGTGCTTAAATTGAAGTGCTCGTTTGGAAAACTCTGTACACTGTTTCCTTAGGTGTCTGTCACAAGACTAGAGACAGGGTTTCAATGATTCCCTGCCCACTTTAAATTGTCTTGCCATTTAGGCTCTTGATACATAGATTTCTGCTTATGGGAATACATTCCAATTAGATTCCCTTAAAAGAGAGAGAGTGTCCATTTTTTAAAGTGACATTTTTCTTAGTGAGAGCTGCAAACTAGCAAAAGAGTTGAGTGTTGTCACTGCTAATTCCTCTGCACAATTCGGAAAGGCTGTTTAAGTAGCTGTGAACAGGGGTGTCTGTAGTTTCCAAGAGTTCGGGCTTTTTGAAAAAATAAATAAATGGTGATGTGGAAGGGAAAACAGTTTTGCTAGGTTCCCCACGCCCCCAAAAAAAGAACCCCAGAGGACTCATTTGTTCATGGTACACGAGGTATCTCATTCAGATTTGGAGTCTGAGTTATAACTGCAAAAGAGTTACCAGGAAGTCCAAGGATCTGTGCAAATGATCTTTTGTCAGAATCTACAGAACCTTTTTTGCACCTCATAAATAGCTCTTCTTTGCTAACTGCATTTAGATGGTTACAAGTCCTGGGGAAATAGCAGGTTCGTGCTGTGAGTACCGTATTTACTTTCAAAAGCATCTATTAGACCAGTATCTTTTTCACTCTTTGGTTTGCTATTACGTACCAGAGAAAATATATGATATGTTATTGCATTTCATTACTTCCATTTGTATCCTGCCTTTCTTTGATCATGGAGCTGAGGGTTATAGTTAGTGCTAGTCCTACTCTGAGGAGACTCATTGAAAACAATAGACATGGGTCACTTAGGTCCACTAGTTTTAACGAGTGTACTCTGAATATACATTAGTCAGAGATGACCTTCAGTGAGGTGACTGATGTAAGTATCCTTTTCCCATAGATTGTAGAGCAGCATGCCATTTTGTGGTCCTGTCTCTTTTCCTGCTCATTTAGATTGGACAGACATTTTTTTATCACGCTATGTCCCCCATAGAAGTCATTTTGTGTTATGCCACACCCACATAGCAACCATTTTCTGACTGGTTCCCACTGCACTTTTCAAAATTCAGAATGTTTCAGGCTGGCCCCCCAAAAAGTTGGGGACCCTGTCCTTTGGTTAAAGATATAATGATAGGTAAAAAGGTAAAGGACCCCTGGATGGTTAAGTCCAGTCAAAAGTCCAGTACGGCGCTCATCTTGCTTCAGGCCGAGAGAGCCAGCGTTTGTCCACAGACAGCTTTCCGGGTCATGTGGCCAGCAGGACCTAACCACTTCTGGCACAATGGGATACCATGACGGAAGCCAGAGCACACGGAAATGCCGTTTACCTTCCCGTCACAGCAGTACCTATTTATCTACTTGCACCGGTGTGCTTTAGAAATGCTAGGTTGGCAGGAGCTGGGACAGAGCAATGGGAGCTCACCCCGTCACGCGGATTCAAAATGCCGACCTTCTGATCAGCAAGCACAAGAGGCTCAGTGGTTTAGACCAGAGCGCCACCCACATCCATAATGATATGTACAGATAGGGTAACTATACGCAGAAGCAGCACTTTTTTTCAGGGGGATCTCACCAGAACCAGTTCTGGCACCTTTTAGGTGGGTTCTGGAATATCTCAGGTGAGTTCCAACACCTCTCAGGTAGGCGCTATTGCCATTCTAAGAGAAAGAGTTGAGTTCTGGCACCTCTTTTTCTAGTAAAATAGCACTGAGCAGAAGCGATCAGAAAAACCAAGCTCTCACCAAATATCACAGGATAACAAAGGATCAGGGGCCCAATACCATTGTGCAGATGGTCAAAAATCTGGGTACAGCCAGTGAGTTCATATATGACAGAAAGCAAAGGGTAGCCATTGAGGGTTCAGTGGGAGAAAGAGATCCTATGAAGAGAGAGTGCACAGAGACCGAGACGTTAGGGTTGCCATATGTCCAGAATATCTGGAACACCTTATCGCGAAGTATTGGAAGACACAAGATCTACCCACTCTGGAAGAATGGCAGATGAAAGTGATGGACTATATGACATTGGCTGAGATGACAGGCAGAATCCGTGACCAACGAAAGGAGACGGTGGAAGAAGAATGGAGAAAATTCAAAAGCTATCTTAAGGACTATTATAAACTTAATGAATGTTAAAGTGTTGTGGTTTTTAGAAACAAAGGGATACAGTGATATAAGGTCAGAATATAGAGAGGACTAAGATGACAGAGGTTGGAAGTAACAATTGGGAGTTGCTAAAAATTATGGACATCGGGATGCAGAAAGGGGGGGGAAGGGGAAGTCCAAGAAAAGAGGTTTATGAAAATATGTTATGAAATTATACGTGTATGTTTGTCTCTTTAAGTGTTTGTTTGTTATTTAAAAACTTTGTAAAACCAATAAAAATTCTATTAAAAAAAAACAGAATATCTGGAACACCTATAGCCAGCAGCAATGTCTGGGTGAAAATCATGAAAAATGTCCAGGAAATCCAGATGTATGGCAGCCCATGTTGGCAGTGCTGTTTTTTGTGGGGGGGGGGGTTTGCTGATTTTCCAAAAAATAAATAAAAAATAGCTTTACGTTATTTTGCCAATAAAGCTCAACAACTTTGCTCAAAAAAGCTCAGTAACTTTTCTGTCCAGATTCTCACTGTTTGAAATATAGCAACCCTACGTAACACAAAATGCCTTGAGGGTGAGATGGCTGTAAATCAAACTGTGAAAAGATTGAAATTCCCTTTTCTATGCTACTATTTTTATTATTATTATTAATTCCTCCCTTCCTCCAAGGAGCTCAGAGTGTGATTCATGATGCCCCTTTGAATTTATTTCCCCTAAAAAATGTTGAATAGGTTAGGCCAAGCTTCCTCAAACTTGGCCCTCCAGATGTTTTTGACCTACAACTCCCATGATCCTTAGCTAGCAGGACCAGTGGTCAGGGATGATGGAAATTGTAGTCTCAAAACATCTGGAGGGCCAAGTTTGAGGAAGCCTGGGTTGGGCTGAGAGACCAAGTGGCTGAGTTTTTATGACTGAGTGGGTTTTTGACCTTCATAGAAACATAGAGAACCATTATTCTGAGTCAGACCATTGGTCCATCTAGATCTGTATTGTCTACACTGGTTGGCAGCAGCTCTCCAGGGTTATATAATAATAATATTATAAAAAATTATTATTTATACCCCGCCAATCTGCTGAGTTTCCCCAGCCACTCTGGGTGGCTCCCAGTCAAGTGTTAAAAACAGTACAGCGTTAAATATTAAAAACTTCCCTGAAGAGGGCTGCCTTAAGATGTCTTCTGAATGTCAGGCAGTTGTCTATCTCTTTGACATCTGATGGGAGGGCGTTCCACAGGGCAGGCACCACTACCGAGAAGGCCCTCTGTCTGGTTCCCTGTAGCCTCACTTCTCACAGTGAGGGAACTGCCAGAAAGCCCTCGGCGCTGGATCTCAGTGTCCGGGCTGAACGATGGGGGTGGAGACGCTCCTTCAGGTATACAGGACCCAGCCCTACCTGGAGATGCTATGGATTGAACCTTGAACCTTCTGTGTTCAAAGCAGATGCTCTACCATTGGGCCGTTGCTTTTGTACCAGTTCGGTTCTCTCATATTGTGTCACCATTCCTATGGAAAATAAACTCCTTTTTTTTTTTTTAGGACCCTAATTTCTCCTTAATAATCCAGGGGTGGCGAGCCTCTGCCCCTCCAACTGTTCTTGGACTACAACTCCCATCAGTCTTAGACAGCATGACCAATGGTCAAGGATGATGGGAATTGTAGTCCAACATCTGGAGGATCACAAATTCCCAACCTTTGTTATAACCACTCACTTCCTGTCTCACAGTTCCTCATGGTAGACACACAGCAACTTTTCCATCAACGTCTGGCCCCAGAACCATCACTGAATATTTCCATGACCTTTATATAATATTCAAAGTGAATGCCTTTTCCCTTCCCCCCCTGTTTATTTTGGAGAACACTACCCCATGATAAACTTTAGAATCCTTGTAAACTTTAAAATTCTGCTTCCACTTACAGATAAAAACAACGTTGTTTAATGCTGGTGTTCAAGGTACATTAACTTTGTCTGCTAAAGATCTCCTTGCCTGTTGCTGTGGTGTTCAAAAGAAAAAAAAGGAAAAAAAATCCCAGTGTTTATATTATAGAGATATCCCTGGAGCAATCTATTTTTAAAGATTGGTTTGTGATTAGCTCCTTTGGAAGGAAGAAAGTGGCTGATTTGTAATTGTGACCCTTCAGACATGTTACAGTACCTTCTCTTTCTCCCACTCAAAGCTTCTGTTTCAGATACCTCTAGACTGCCCATTTGGAAAAGACCTCAAGGGATTTGCTCCAGGGTACTGAACTGAGTGGTTTGAATCAGTGGCGTAGCGTGGGGGGTGCAGGGGGGCCGGCCGCACCGGGCGCAACATCTGGGGGTTAGGGTTAGGTGGCGCAAATCCACGGGTTGGGGGGCGCAAATTACTTGCCTTGCCCCGGGTGCTGACAACCCACGCTATGCCACTGGTTTGAATAAGGTTGCAAATCCTTGCTCAGGCAGGAAGGTCACTAGGTGGTAGTTCTCATGAAAACCCTAAACAGAACAAAACAAAACATTGGCATGTTTTTTTTTGGTATGCTAGGCAGCCAAGTGCCAAAAGAAATGAATAAGAGCAGGCCCAGGAGATGATGAATCAATTGGAATCGGTTGTGAGTCCATCTTAAATTGTATGAAGGAGCTGAACCAGGTAGCGTTATGCAAGCGCTACAGAAGGTGGTGAATTTTGCCATCAAAATGCAGAAAACCCAGGCAAGGAATTAATGAAATATTCAGCCGCTATTTACGGAATTGATTTGAAGATCAAGAAGTTACGAGCAGCTAGATGAAAAGGATTAAGTAGGAAGCGTGAATGGAGAGATACTATGGTGCAGAATTAAATTGGCGTTTCAGCTGTTCAATACTTTATGCGGATTTTATGAACAAGGAAGGGAAGGATACGGGCATGCAGATACGGTAGAGCCTTTGCTTTTCATAGTAGGGGGTGGTAGTTCCTTCCAATGGGGGTGCGTGGCATGGGGCGCATGGCATTTCCCTCCCCACCACCCATCATCTTTTGTATGTGCTCCCTTGGGCTTTTGTTTCTGCATCTTGAGACCCAGCAAGGAAGTGACCTTCTAAATCACCCGCTAACCTCTCTCCACCATATGAATGCAGGAAGATGTGTGGGCTGCTTCTCTTGCTCTTATTGCAGTGTTTGATAAAGCTGAATGAGGCAGCCCCTTGCTTTTCACTGTCTTTTGTGGGTATGGTGACCAGGTAAAAAGAGAACAGGGCTCTGCCCTACACAACTGTCAGGGAACTGACATCGGAGCCAGAGGCGGAGGCGAGGCTCTCAAACAATGCTGGAGAAGGGCCCAGCAGGTGGAGAGGCGGCTCACCAGCTGGGGAAGGAAATCAGCGTAACACCAGGGGTAAAGGGGGGCAGATGGGGGAATCGGCGAGGGGGCTCCAGGACTCCTCGCTGGAGATCAGCGAGGAGAGCACGGGTCCTCCGCTACCCACGCCCTCCCTGCGCAGAAGACTTCCGCGCAGGGAGAGTAGGAGGAGACTTGGAGTCAAACAACTTTTATGCTGGAAAAGGTTTAAGAAATGCCCACTGACGGATTCTGCCAGCGACTGAACAGCCACGAAGTGTAGGGCTGTCCAGACAGAAAAGGTTTAACAAGGCAAACTAGCCAGGAGTGGCACCAACTTGCGCACGAGTAACTCCTACAGTTATTACAACAACTGTTATAGGAGCTGGAGCCCTGCCCTCCTTTTCACCTGCTCTCCCTACTTGGCAGAGGCGAGGAACCTTTGGCTCTCCAGCTAATGTGAACTACAACTACCATCATCCCTGGTCATTGCTAGGGCTGGTGGGAGTTGTAGTTCAGTAACATTTGAACATCTGGTGGGCCAAAGGATTCTCACACCTGCTAGAGAGAGACCCGCAGAGTTGTGCATCTCTGCCTCTGTTTAGTTTTCCTGCCTCCAGATCTGTGAGCATTGGTGGATATATGTGTGTGTGCACGCAAACGCATGCACTCCTAAGGTAAAGGGACCCCTGACCATTAGGTCCAGTTGTGGCCGACTCGGGTTGCGGCGCTCATCTTGCTTTACTGGCTGAGGGAGCCGGCGTACAGCTTCCGGGTCATGTGGCCAGCATGACTAAGCCGCTTCTGGTGAACCAGAGCAGCGCACGGAAATGCCATTTACCTTCCCGCCTGAGCGGTACCTATTTATCTACTTGCACTTTGATGTGCTTTCAAACTGCTATGTTGGCAGGAGCAGGGCCCGAGCGACGGGAGCTCACCCCGTCGCGGGGATTCGAACCGCCGACCTTCTGATCAGCAAGTCCTAGGCTCTATGGCTTAACTCACAGCGCCACCCGCGTCCCTTGCGTGCACTCTTACATGGGAGTAAATTGCACTGAGCACATTGGGACTTTCTGTTGCATATAGGAGTTAATTGCACACAATGTAAACTAGGTTAGGCTATTAGTCTACTAAGGCCAGTATTTTCTGTCCCAGGGATGGAGAACTTGTAGTCCTCCAGAGGTTGCTGGAGCAGCTCCTCTCAGTCCCACCAAGCTTGGCCAATGGTCAGGGTCAGGGATAATGGACGTTATAGTCCAACAACCACGGAGGGCCACAGGTTCCACACCCCAGCCTACCCTTACTAGCGGTGACTGTTCAAAGTCTCAGACAGATGTCTTTTTTAGTTGCCTGATACCCAAGTCTTTTCATTGGAGATGTCAGAGTTTGAATCAGGGATCTCCAGTGTGCTCTACAATCCTTCCCCAAATCAGATTTAGGAGTAATTTCCTCAGTGTTTTGGTAGGACCTTCTCTACTACCACCACCATCCTTCCTGAAGCCTTGATTCAAGTTAGCTTCCAGATTGTTTTACACAATGCATTTGTTCCCACTGAATGTATGAAGGGAGGAATCATGATCCTCCTTCCCACAGACCCCAAACCCAACTTCTGTTCATTTGGACAAAGGTTTAAGCAAACCCAACACACAATTATTTGGATGGAGCCTGACACATTCAGTGGCTCACAATGGGAAAATATCAATTAAAAAACACTACATATACTTAACAACGTACCGTCAAATACTTTATCTAATCAAATCAAATAGGGGAAGGAACAGAAAAAAATAAAAAGCAGCAACAAGAAGTTAATAAAATAATCATAATAAAATATCAGAACCAGTAAGAATCTGGAAATAGATTCTGAGTACTGAACATCAGTATTGATGAGAGCCAGTATGGTGTAGTGGTTAAGAGCAATAGACTCGTAATCTGGGGAACTGGGTTCGCGTCTCTGCTCCTCCACATGTAGCTGCTGGGTGACCTTGGGCTAGTCACACTTCTCTGAAGTCTCTCAGCCTCACTCACCTCACAGAGTGTTTGTTGTGGGGGAGGAAGGGAAAGGAGATTGTGAGCCGCTTTGAGACTCCTTGGGGTAGTGATAAAGCGAGATATCAAATCCAAACTCTTCTTCTTCTTCTTATATTGCTTCACTAAAAAAGGCCCTTAACTTGGCACCTAAAACTTAGCAGAGAAAGGGGCAGATGAACCTCTCCAAGGAGAGTCTTCCATATGTGGGTCACCACCACCAAAAAGGCCCTTTTTTGTAGTTGCCACCTGCCTAACTTTTTCAGGCAAAGGCAGCCTGTGCAGTAATGCAGTTAGGTAATTACAGACTCTGGGGAGCCCATTAAGATTTTAATGTTCATAAAGGTGGTAAAGGCAGCTCTGTTGCATTTAATAGTTGTCCTGTTCACCCTGCTGAGTGAGGCCCTGGAATCAGGGGGGAGGGGGGCAGACCACCCCGGGTGTCTTCACTGAGGGAGGTGACATTTGGCAGTTGCGAGTCAGTGGCATGCCAAATGTCTGCCATTGGCGGCTCACTCCACCCTGTGGGCGGCTCTCTCTGCCCTCGGCTGCAGGACGCTCTTGCCGCACCATGCACCAGAGCAGCTATCCCGTGCCTGGGAGGGCGCCCTCCATACCCCATGCCCCCCCAGGAGCGTGCCCGCCTTGGGCAGTGCGGGCCTATGCTCCACCACTGCCTGGAATCCTGCCCTCGGTATGTTTGGATGTAGACACAAATGAGAAGGGGAATGAATGAAACCTACCGGTATCAATAATTGTACCACTTGGAGTGGCATGCATTACAAATAGATGCCGTTCACAGGCATCTGCAGCCAGCCCTCTCAGCTGTAGTTTCTTTTGGAGTGATTCAGCAGCTAATATTCCAACTGGGCATTTTTTACTTCCCCCCTCACTGTTGTATGAAGTCATGCCGTTAATCAACAGGAACTAAACACAAAATGGGTATGAGACTCGTTTCTCTCAGTGCTGCCATTCCTGCAGATGAATTAAAGTTCTGGGTAAGGATCTCTAGAGGTCACTTTTGGCTAAACGTGAACAATCATCAGTTATGAGAGCTGGGCTCGGCCAGTTGCCAGCTGTACTTTAGATTTTTCTGCATTATGAGCTAAAGGGATAAAGCCAAGATTGGTCTGTTTCTGTCGTGAATGTTGCTTCTGTTCTCCTCCTGGCTTTTACTTTCCGGCTAATGACAGATGCGTCCTGGTCTTTCTGATCAAGGCTGGGGCATGTTGGGCTGGTGAATTCCAGACTGGAGTGGAGAACCTGTGGTGGTCCACATGTTGCTGGTCAGGGATGATAGGAGCTGTTGTCCAGAAACACCTGGAGACCCTGGTACAGAGCAACTTGGGCCTCCAATCTGAGCGTGCATGCGACTGTGCGAATTAGTGCATATAATAATTAGCATAAAGTGAGCGTTCTTATTCCCAAACCCTCCATCTTTACTCAGGTGAAAATAGGGACATTATCCCAGTATTAATACCTGCTGCCTTGTGGGATGTCTTCAGGAGAAGAAAAGGCAAGTCTTGGCAACTCCTTCAGCCAAGCTGGTGCTAATAATAATAATAATAATAATAATAATAATAATAATACAAATTTTATTTATACCCCGCCCTCCCCAGCCAAGACCGGGCTCAGGGCAGCTAACACCCGATATAAAAACAAATTGATTGAAATACAACTTAAAAACAAGATTAAAATACAACATTAAAATATTAAAATACAGCCTCATTTCAATGGAGACTCAAATCAAAAACTTTTTGGGGGATGAAAACGTCAAGTCTTCACCAAGGCTAACTTTCCAGACTGGTCCTACATAGGCCAGAAAAAAAGCCAGGGAAGTCCCCAAATAGGAGTTCCATTCCAGGAGGGGGAAGGGAAAAAAGGAAGAGGGGGAGGGAATCAAATTGTTTCCAAGCCGAAGGCTAGGTGGAACAACTATGTCTTACAGGCCCTGTGTAAAGAAATCAGATCCTGCAGGGCCCTGGTCTCATGAGGCAGAGCGTTCCACCAGCCCGGAGCCAGTGTTGAAAAGGCCCTGGCTCTGGTTGAAGCTAATCTAACTTCCTTAGGGCCTGGGACCACTAGGGTGTTGCTATTTATGGACCTTAAGGTCCTCCATAGGGCATACCGGGAGAGGCGATCCCATAGGTACGAGGGTCCTAGGCTGTGACAGAGTGGTTTAACTTCACCCCCAGAGGCACACTCCATTGTCTGTCAAGACAGATGGATGCCAAAGGATCACTGACCAAAAGCCACATCCTGACATCACACAAAGTTCTTCTCCACCTGCCTTTCAGTATGTTCATGCTCTAGATTCCTTCAGTTCAACCCTCAGGTCACATCCATACATTTAATGTACATGCATACCACTTCAACAGTCGTGAAAATCCTGGGAACTGTAGTTTACTCCCCCACAGAGCAACCATTCCCTTCACCCTTAGCAAACTATATCTCGCAGAATGATTTGGGGGAAGCCATGACTGTTGAGGTAGTATACCAGTGCTTTGAATGTATGGTGCAGTTGTGACCATAGTTGCAGGATGAATCCCTTCTGTTTTGCTCTACTTCAGCCATGTGCGGCTTGGATTGGTCCAGTTTATTTGTCTCTTCCTCTCCCCCACCCCTTCTCAGCCCTTCATGGATTTTGCAGAACTCATCATGTGTATTTTTTCTTCAGATACATCCATGGAGCCACATGAAATTGGTGACAGCTTTACACCATTATTTCAAGATTCATAGCTGAAGGTTCTCAGTGAGAGAGAGCTGTCCAAATCTTTCTAGCAAACAGAATGCTGTTTCCTGGCATATTTATTGCAGCAAAGCGAATTTGTGTCCCAAAGATAAATATAGCGTTATCAGCAACAGCTGTCTCTCATTTTTATTTGTTTTTATATTTGACTATAAGTTCAATTCTCTAAAAACACCCAGAGCTGTAAATCCTATGACACGAGGCCCTGTGATTTAGTAGCTTGGGGTGTTTAGGGGCTGTGATTTAGGGAACACATTTATGGTACACAAGACAATTAAATAATGTGCCATACTGCCACCCTCTGGAATATACAAAACAAAAAAACCCAAAACCTGAGGTGGAAGGTCATTATTTCATCCTGCCTGTGGCTATTTGGTTCCTCGGGACAAGGAATCAACATCTTCAACATCAACATCTGTTCTTCTGCACATCTGTATAGGTTTACTGACTTCTGCCCACCCACATTGATGATAAACCTATCAAAATTTAAACACATTGTGGGCATGAAGACAGACTGAAGTAGGATGCAGAAGGCCAAGAACAGGGCAGTATTTTTATCACCATTAAGCTTCCCACTATTGCTGCAGACAGTTCTGCAGCAGTGGCAAACTTTCATCGAGATTGGTAGGAGGAGCCAGAGCTGACGATAGGTGGAGCCAGAGTGAATGACAGGCAGAGCCAACTCATTCCAGTTTTTTTCCTGTCTTCCTCCCTACTGAGTTCTACAAGGGAGAACAAGGGCTGGCTCAAGACATTTTGGCATCCAAGGTGAACCACAAAATGGCGTCCCCACTTAAAGGTTTACCTTTAAATGCAAACTGAACCTAATTTCTACCCCATCCCTAGTAAAGGCACACCATGGTGTGCAAGAAGCAGAGGTCGCTCCACAAACTAAAAGCCCTGTCCACAGAAGTGCCCGTGATATTTCTGACGTAGTGTATCTAACCCACATGTCTAAACTGTTGAAGCACTGAGCTGTCTCTCTTTTCCCACATGAGATTAGCTGTTATGATGCTTTGCAACCAGTCCTTGAATGCACCAGCCTTAGCTGAGAGGTTTAATCCTGGAGGGAGTCGGAGGACTTAACACGTCCCATGAGAAATCTAGCGTCATCCACTCAGTGCAAGGGTTGGGCTTGTTTTCAAATATTTTCCATCAGTTGTATCCTTGGTGATGACACACAAAAGGGATCCTCTCCTTTTTGGAAGTGACCTATGCAACACGCAAAGCTATCTAATGTACAATCCCATCCTAACCATGTACACCTGGAATCCAAAGATTCCAGGTACTCCTATTTACCAGGGACAGCTCCCAGTGCAAAAAGCAAAAATATAACATGGTCCCTTTTCCCTTCCGGGTTTTTTTTTTTATCTTGGGGGTTGCCTTATTGAAATTTTGTTAGGGTGAGTTACTGGAGGTTTCTGTCTTGAATTCAGCTCCCTCCATAGAAGTTAAATCCACAGATGCACTTTTTCTTTAGTGCACATGCGTTTAAGCACTTGCACATAAACAACAAGACATCACACAATGCACAGCATGCCACAACCAGTAACTGCGGAGGAAGATTCAGGTAGGTAGCCGTGTTGGTTGGACACAGTCGAAATAAATAAAAAATTGTCCAGTAGCACTTTAGAGACCAACTAAGTTTGCTCTGGGTATAAGCTTTCGTGTGCATGCACACTTCTTCAGACACACTGAAACAGAAGTCACCAGACCCTTAGATATAGTGGGAGGGTGAGGTGGGGTATTTCTCAGGAGGGTAGTGGGAGATGGGTGATTGACTCAATGGGTATGGCAAAGCTGTTGACGACGGTTAATGACTGCAATTAGTCCTATGGGGAAAAGCAAGGGGTAGTATGCAGATGGTCAAAAATAGCTTTAGCATATGTAACGAGACAAGAATCCAATTCAGACCAGGTCTCTCCATAGTTTTCAGTTTAGTAATAAGTTGTAATTCAGCAACTTCTTCAAATCTATATATAGAAAAACCCCACTCCACCCTCCCGCTATATATAAGGGTCTGGTGACTTCTGTTTCAGTGTATCTGAAGAAGTGTGCAAGCACACGAAAGCTTATACCCAGAACAAACTTAGTTGATCTCTTAGGTGCTACTGGACAATTTTCTATTTAATTCAACTGTGAAGGAAGAGTGAGTGATGCCACAATGAACAACCAATTCCTCGCAAGTGCAGAACAGGTGCTGTGTGGCAACTGTGAACAAAATACCTTTCTGTTGCCATCAGGGCACCGAATTTACTAATAAAGGGTGGCGATTTGTCTAAAACCTTTCCAGGATCTTCAAAACCAAGCAGCAGATGACAAATTCTGAAAAGATCCATGCAAATCAGCAATCTCTGGAACAATCCATACTATGGTGAAAGCAGAAAACAGTGAAAAAAGTTAAACAGGTCACAGTCAAAGGTAACAGAACACAGTGAAGTTGCTATCCAAAAGCTCTGGGGAAATAAAATAGTTTTTACTTGCTTCCTAAATGCCATTTTATATCCCAAGTGGATATTTCTGGGGAGGGTAGGTATCCTTGCTGCACCTGATGAGAAATATTTCTCTGACACGCAGCCAAGCGACATTTTGCTTCCTTCTGTTTATGTCAGTATTCAGAATGCAGGCAACAACATTCATGGTGGTAAAACAAATGGTATTGCTCAATATTACCCTTGAAGAGATGTATACATTGGAGCCTATTCAGCTGAAAACTAAATTTTACTGCAAGATTCTGCAGGGAAAAGGGGTTCTCTCCATGCAAGGAAATTGGTTTTTCCTCTATTTTTCACAATGCACCAATAAGAGAACCCAAAGGAATGTAGAATTCTATCCGTTGCATTAACTTATAGATTTCTGTCCCCAGAAACATCCATCCAACCCCCGTTCTCTTTCATTTGATACTGGCTTCCTCTGCAGCTTCATTTCCCTGCCTGTGTAATGTATAACCAAGTAGATAAGAAATAATAGTAGTCTGGCTTTTAGCTTCCTCTTTCCACATAAATATTTTTTAGTTTGGTTTGGTTTTTTGCTCGGTTTTCTTGAGTTCCATCTGCCCTATACATCTTAAGCACTATTATAACCCTTTAAGCAGCCATGGCTTCTCCCCAAAGTATCCTAGAGCTGTAATAACAACAACAACAACAACAACAACAACAACAACAACAACAACAACAACAACAATAATTTATTTATACCCCGCCCATCGGGCTGGGTTTCCCCTGCCACTCAAAATATTAAAATACAATAATTCATCAAATATTAGAAGCTTCCCTAAACAGGGCTGCCTTCAGATGTCTTCTAAAAGTCTGATAGTTGTTTATTTCCATGACATCTGGTGGGAGGGCGTACCACAGGGTGGGTGTCACTACCGAGAAGGCCCTCTGCCTGGTTCCCTGTAGCCTCGCTTCTCTCAGTGAGGGAACCGCCAGAAGGCCCTTGGCGCTGGACCTCAGTGCCCGGGCTGGACGATGGGGGTGGAGACGCTCCTTCAGGTATACTGGGCTGAGGCTGTTTAGGGCTTTAAAGGTCATCGCCAACACTTTGAATTGTGCCCAGAAACATACTGGCAGCCAAGGTAGGTCTTTCAGGACTGGTGTTATGTGGTCTCGGCAGCCACACCCAGTCATCAGTAATTAGTTAAAGATGCTTGGAGTTGTTAAGAGGACCCTTTGTCCTCACAGAGCTGCAGTTCCCAGAGTTCCCTGGGACTGATTATTAAACCACTCTGGGAACTGTAGCTCTGTGAAGGGAATACAAGTCCCCTAACAACTCTCAGAACCTTGAACAAACTACAGCTCCCAATATTCTTTTGGGAGCAAGCCATGACTATTTAAAAATGATATCACCGTGCTTTGAATGTATAATGCAGGTGTCACATTCCTCTTCTTTGTCAGGATCGCATCCCTCCCCACTTACAAAGCATAAGAAGATTGGGGGGAGCACCAAATTGCTGGAGGGGAGTTCTGCTCCTTGCTTTCCAAAAACGACTTGAGTTACAAGTTATTCTTCTAAAGAGCAAGATATTTGAAAAGTTCACTTAGTGATGATAAAGCCTTTCTAGATTTCCCAGAGACCAGCATACAATATTCTAGTATCAGAGACAGTATGCTACTGAATGCCAGTTGCAACTGATCACAAGTGGGAGAGAACTGTTGCCCCTGCCCTGGTTTTAGGGTTGCGGGCGCGAATTATGGTTTTTTTTATTATTAATGAGAAACTACCAAATTCGCTCTTCTCGAACCAATGCACAAAGTGAAACATGAACTATCCTTCGAAATTTGCATTCCTCCACATTTTGCAATGCAGTTCTCTGACCAAGCAGTGTGTAAAGGTAAAGGGACCCCTGACCATTAGGTCCAGTCATGACCGATTCTGGGGTTGCGGCGCTCATCTCGCTTTATTGGCCGAGGGAGCCGGCATACAGCTTCCGGGTCATGTGGCCAGCATGAATAAGCCGCTTCTGGCGAACCAGAGCAGCGCACAGAAACACCGTTTACCTTCCCGCCAGAGCGGTACCTATTTATCTACTTGCACTTTGATGTGCTTTCGAACTGCTAGGTTGGCAGGAGCAGGGACCGAGCAACAGGAGCTCACCCCATTGTGGGGATTCGAACTGCCGATCTTCTGATTGGCAAGCCCTAGGCTCTGTGATTTAACCCACAGTGCCACCCGCATCCCAACATGTAGTGTGTACCAACATGCATATACAGTGGTACCTCGGTTTAAGAACAGCCCTGTTTACAAACTATTCGGTATAAGAACTCCACAAAACCGGAAGTAGTGTTCCAGTTAGCGAACTTTACCTTGGTCTACGAATGGAAGCCAAACGGTGGAATGGCACCAGTGGTGGGAGGCCTCATTAGGGAAAGCGCGCCTCTGTTTAAGAATGGCTTTGGTTTAAGAACAGACTTCCGGAATGGATTAAGTTTGTAAACCTAGGTACCACTGTACATACAAAAATGCCTAAGATTATGGAGAATTGCTTGCAGGAATGAATACAGACGTTGAAAGCATACAATGGTGTGTTCAACAGGAGGAACGCACGCTAAAATGCTGACAAATTTTAGTGAGGAACTTTGTGTTGCTTTTTAACTGCAATTTGCTGTGGAAATGTGAAGAACTGAATTTAAGATTGAAAAGTGAGAAACTGGAAGAAACTGAAATTAAAACATTTCTCCATCTCTACCTCCTTTTGGACTTCCCAGAGACATCTGCTTAGCTAGTTATGGGACACAATGTACTGAACTAGATAGACTTTTACTCTGATCTGGCAGGGCTCTTTTTATTTCTTTATATTTTATTCATTAAAAATAGGTATAAATCATGTAAAATATATCAAGGCAGAGCAGAAAATACCATAAAACAATACAAATGTTCTTAATGTTGTTGTTGTTGTTGTTTTTAATTCTACAAAAGATCCTGGACAGGAGATGTTTCTTCAATATATCCTTTTATTTGCATGCCTGAAGTGGTTCCAAAAACATCAGATGAACGATAATAAATATAACAGTTCAAAAAGCATAATAGGAACAATTACAAGTAGCCATATCAGTAGGTAAATAAATGAAAACTATTGATCAATCCATGAAACAAATAAAACTGACCTAATCCAACTGCTTAAAATAAATCAGGAGACAAAGCCTTTCACAGAAATAAAAATGCAATATCGATCGATTTAATAAATATCTGTACCGCCCTCTGACAATAAAACTCTTCCTAAGGCGGTTCACATAAAATTCAACCATCAATATGTCAGCCTTTGCAATTTTCCTGTGCGGAAGGTTTGAACAAGAGGCAGGTAGAACTCAAGGTGAGAAAATTAGTACCCAGGAAAAAAAGAAAGTTCAAAAATCATAGTTTAAAAGGCTCAAGTAAAGGAACTCAGAAGGTTCAAGGTGTTACAAAGCTGTTAGCTAATCCATGGTTTTATTGACCCTTGCCTAAAAAGACTGAGGAGATGTTCAAGGGCATGTCCTATAGACAGGGCATGTTCATAAACCCGCCCCACAAATTATATTTAAAAAAGACTAAAGAGGCCAAATATCTTACAATATAGGGCGAGGAATTCCTCCATGTAAGACCATCGGAATTTAAACTGTAAAATACAGAGTTATTCTGGCTATTTGATGTGACTAACTCTGGGATTGTACACTTTCAGTTGCGGGCAGAACCTGTGACCCTCCCAACGTTGTTGGACTCCAACTCCCATCAGCCTCAACCAGCATGGTCAGGGATGATGGGAACTGTGATCCCACAATAACTTGAATGCCACCGGTTTTCTGCATCTGCTTTGACTGTTCAATTGGCATCGGCACTTAATGCCTCCATTTCATATTAAAAGCTGACCTCTAGTGATACAACAAGTGGGGGGGTGTTTTTCGGCGCGAGGGCCACATTCCCTTCTGAGCAGCATTCTGGGGGCCACATGGCAGTGGTGGGCAGTGTGGTGGTCCTGTGGGTTACCCGAGAAGCGAGGTCCAAGTCCGGTCCGTGGTCAAAGGTGCAGCGTGGAGGCAGTCCGTAGTAGCTGAAGCTGGGTGCAGGGCAGGGAGTCGGGTGAAGTCAGGAAGAGGCTTGCAAGCAGGGAGCCAGGGTGGGTCAGGAGCTCAGGCAGGAAAGCAGGACAGGGTTCAGGCAGGAACTAGCAACCAACAATGTTGCTCCTGCAACTTGGGACTGGGGCTGGCCGGCTTTTATCTGCCCCGAGTCATAGGGCAGCCCCGATCCTCTGGTGACTCGCCTCTCCTGACCTGGAGGTGAGCACTCCTTCCTCCTGTGGGAACTTAGTTCCCTCCGCCTCTCTGCCCTGAGCCTCTGCAGCTCAGGAGAGGCTGGAGGGTTACCGAACCCAGAGGCAACCTCAGCTTCCTCTGGCGGGGCTGAGAGTGGGGCACCTGCAGGCAATGGGTCCGCCATCACCTCAGGAGCCAGAGCAGACTCAGCTGGTGCCTGCACCTGAGGGTCCAGCACAGGTGAGGGCCCTTCAGGCTCAGGCCCCAGCCCCAGCTCAGCTGGTTCTGGAGGCCGGGAATCCTGTGCAGGCTGAGATCCCTCAGGTTCAGCCTCCGAGTCCAAATCCCAGGCCATCACAGGCAGGGACAGAGAGAAATGTAAGACTGCTGAGGGGTGTGGCTTAGGGAGAGAGGGTGTGGCCAAAGAGGGGGGTGGCCTGGGGTGAGTCCCAAGGGCCAGCCAGAGACAGTGGCGTAGCGTGGGTTCTCAGCACCCGGGGCAAGGCAAGTAATTTGCGCCCCCTAACCCGTGGATTTTAGCACTCGAGTCTCTTCCGCGCGCCCCCAGATGTTGCGCCAGGTGCAGCAGGCCCCCCTGCACCCCCCACGCTACGCCACTGCTCCCACCACAAGTCTTCAGGACAGCCTTCCGAAGGCTGGCACGGGGAGAAGGTCTCTCCGCCCCACCGCCAGGCTTCGGAGCAGCCTTCCGAAGGCTGGTGCGGGGAGAAGGTCTCTCCGCCCCACCGCCAGGCTTCGGAGGAGGTCCGAGGACAGTGGGGTTCCTGCTTCCTCGAGGAGGGCCGGCCAAACGCGCCCCCCCAAATGTTGCGCCCGGTGCGGCCGGCACCCCTGGCACCCCCCACGCTACACCACTGGCCAGAGAGACCTGGGGACCAGGTTTGGCCCCCAAGTGTGAAGTCCTTCCCACCTTATGTAATAAAATAAGTTAGAGGGTCAACTGGTAAAGGCTGAATCCCAGACAGAAAGACAACACAAGCTTCTTTTCCTGTTCCTCATTAGAGAAGCACCTGAAACTGGAAAGAAAACACATCTTTAGCAAAAGCTAGCAGGGAGCCTGTGTACAAGCATTTGCATACAAGGCCAAACCGATCTGCACTCCCCAGAGGAAACCTGTGGTTCTCCACAATTAAGCTGAACGTAGTAGCTAGAAGCTGCTCTGCTCCCTTGAGCAACTTTCCTCCCACTTCTTCTCCTGTCTTCGAGGAGAGTAAGCAACTGTGGGGATTTCAGAGATGCTGGGTTAAGGGAAACAGGAAAGGGGGAAAAACAGGAAAGAATCTTGAGGCAGTCTAAAGAGTAACAAATTAATTATGGCATAAGCTTTCCGCAGATGCATGAAGTGAAATCCTGAACTGACAGGTTTACCTAGGTGTAAATGAGAGAGGTGAACGTAGTGGTTGGGATTAAATGGTAATGAAATGCAAAAAGTTTGTGACAATCCAATTATAGGAGTTATATGCAAAATAAGCACAGTGACCCTTCGCAGCAGCAGTAATTGGTGATGACATAATCGTCTTAGCATTGCTAAGTGAATCAACAGCTTTAATAGGACAAGAAACCATGGTCTCCATTCATCCCCCAAACAGGTATAACTGAACTTCTTGTTCAGTTGCAATACAGCAGCTTGATCACAATTTGGTAAATTCTAATTTGGTGTCTGGTTGTTTCTTTAAGCTATTGGATTTATATCTGGGCGTCAGGAGGAAGCATCAAAGCCCCAGTAAGAAACCTACTGTCAGTCCTTGCAGCTGTTTACCTCCTTGCTATCATTCTAAAACATTGGTATAAGCATGTAGTAGCAAACTCCCATAGTCCCCTGGGCTTTTGTGTCCCTTCACACTATTACTCAGGGTATTGGTGTGGCTGATAAAGGGAAGGAGAGGAAAATGTTGTGCTGGGTGAGGCTGATGGGAAGTGTAGTCCAATACATCTGAAGGAGACCAAGTTGGTGAAGAATAATAATAATAATAATAATAATAATAATAATAATAATAATAATAATAATAATAATAATAATTTATTATTTATACCCCACCCATCTGGCTGAGTTTCCCCAGCCATTCTGGGCAGCTTCCAATCAAGTATTAAAAACAATACAGCATTAAATATTAAATATTTCCCTAAACAGGGCTGCCTTCAGATGTCTTTTAAAGAGAAGATAGCTGCTTATTTCCTTCACATCTGAAGGGTGGGCGCCACTACCGAGAAGGCCCTCTGTCTGGTTCCCTGTAAAGGTGAAGGTTGTTTGGGGTTTTAATGACCAAATCAACACTGAATTGAGCCTGAAAACAAACTGGAAGCTGGTGGAGATCTTCCAACACTGGTTGAATATGCTCATGGCTCTTGGTCTTTTAACAAGCTGGTTTCTTGTGTTCTGCACCTGTTGAAGTTTCTGGGTGTTTTTCAAACTGAGGGTTCTTTGGAGCCAACCCTTGATAGCCCAAATCCTAAACATTCCTACTTGGAAGTAACTACCACAATGTTCAGTGGGACTTTCTTCCTTCTTAGTCGGCTGAGAGTTGCGGCATATGAATAGCCGTTATCTTCACTTAGAGCTATGTGGGCTTATGGCCAAGAATTCATTAGTGCTGTATTAACTAGAGATGAATTAAACTCTAAAGAATTTGTGCCTTTAAAAAGAAAAGAAAGGAAGAAAAATGCTCAACGGATAAAATTAGACCTTGGAATGAAACTCTGTTTGGGATAAGAACAGTTCAACCTCTTTTTATTTTTTATTTTTATAATGTCAGGATTTAGAACTGCTCTTTGAGTAATTCCCAGAGAGGTAGCTATGATAATCTGTTGCAGGGAAGGGTGGGTGGGAAGAGTCTTGTGGCATCTTAAAAGACTAAGGACTGTATCCAATGTCCATGTTCCATTGGCACTATGATTTAGGATTGTGCCAAGGAAATGTTAGCCACATGCCCTCCCCAAATCTGCTCTGGAGACTTGGTGGAAAACCCAGAGTGTAACTGGGAGAAACTGGGAGGGATGATAGAACTAACAGAATGACTGTCTTAAAACTACTTTGCATACAATCCTAATAAATTTACTATGGCATAAGCTTTCATGGAGCCAGAGTCCACTTCAGTAGATGCACCAAACTTCATGATGAAGAGGACTCTGGTTCACGAAACCTTGTGCCATAATAAATGTCTTCATTTTTGAGGTCTGTAAAGATGCTGGTGGGTGCCTGCCCTTGGGATCATGTTACACCGACCCTGCAAAAGTTGCGCTTGCTTCTGAGTACAGTTCAAAGTTTTGGGGATTACCTTTAAAGCCCTAGATGTCTTAAGTTCAGAATACCATAGGGATCACTTCCTCCCATACCATCCTGCCCATTCCTTAAAATCAGAAGCAGAAACCCTTCTCCATGTCCTGCAAAAGATGGAATCATGGCTGGGTGGGATTAGAGACAGGGCCTTTTTGGTGGCTGCATCCAGCTAATGGAGCAGCTTGCTCCATGATGTGTGGCTGGCTCCAGCAATCTTCTATTTTATGAAGCAGACAATGCTGGGGTTTTTTTTTTTTTACTTGCTCATATGATATTGTAATTTTTAGATGATTGTTGTAAGCTTCCTTGAGTGGTGCCACCCTAAATAAGAATATAGGATGCCACAACACTTTACTGGTATTGCTCAGAATAATTGTAATTTCTTCTTCTTCTTCTGAAGGCCAACCCCCCACCTGCCCTGCTTGCATGTTCCCACAAACTTGTATGTTCCTACAAACTTTGGATCCTGTAAATCAGAGATTGCTCTGCAGATGTTGTGGGACTCCTAGCTCCCATCTGCCTCAACCAGCATGGCTCTAAGCGGAGGAGAATGCAACATTCACACATGATACAGTCATTGATTTAAGCAAACATTTGCTCCACTGCTAGGGAGATGGTGTGGATCTGTTGTTTTGCCTACCCTGAGTGTCTTGAGGCTTCACAATTAGTCCTGGTTTATTTTTCTCAGGGGGGAGGGCCTGTCGTTAATTCCGGCGTTTGAGGATACACCTCTCAGATGCTCACAGAGCAATTATCATGATGCAGAGATTAACTCATTGGTGCTCTGAGGAAGGCTCAGTGCCATTTAATGGAATGTTAATTGGTCTAATGGGTTTAATGTCAACAAGATCTAATGAATGCTTCTCTAATGAGCCCATTGTTTTTCAAGCCTGTTTTCAAAATGTACTTTATTAATAATAATCAAAACCATTCTGTCATCTAAGGCATAAAACAACACCAAAGCTATGAAAACTTCAGTATTCTGTGGGAGGAGGGGAGGTCAAAAATAGCAGCCCCAAAATAGAAGATCCAACTCCCATTTTAAAAAAAGAAACATAATTCGCAAGTCATGTGAGGACCAGGCATGTCAGGAGAAGTTGCACTATAAGGCAGTGTTTCCCAACCACTGTTCCGCGGCACACTAGTGTGCCGCGAGATGTTGCCTGGTGTGCCGCGAGATGTTGCCTGGAGGGAGGCGGGCGAGTCGGGCGGCGAGAGGCGGGGCGGCGGTGGCGAGGAGAGGTCGCCCAGCGCGGGGCTCTCGCCGTCTGCCTGCCTGGCTGCCTGCGAGCTCGGCGGGCAGCGCCTCCGTCCGCAGCGCCCGCCTCGCGGCTCTCATTCCCTGCCCCTGCCAAAGCTCACCCAGCCAAGCCGCGCTCTCCTTCCTGCCTCGCTTTGCTGCCTCCTCCCCCCCCCAAAGCTTGGAGGTTCCCCGGCAAGGGGGAGGGAAAAAATTGAAACTTACACTTTCGTGCATCCCTCCCGGCGTGACGCTGCGCGCTGATGTCACGGGGCTGTAATGGTGGTGTGCCTCGAGATTTTTTTCATCAAACAAGTGTGCCTTTGCCCAAAAAAGGTTGGGAAACACTGCTATAAGGGATTTAAGGGGAGCCCTGCTAGCTCACTTCAGTCATGCCTAGTGCTGTTTGGGATTGGTAGGCTGGCAGGTGGGAAGCAGGTGGTGCTGTGGGTTAAACCACAGAGCTTAGGACTTGCCGATCAGAAGGTCGGCTCCCATTGCTCAGTCCCTGCTCCTGCCAACCTAGCAGTTCGAAAGCATGTCAAAGTGCAAGTAGATGAATAGGTACCGCTCCGGCGGGAAGGTAAACGGCATTTCCGTGCACTGCTCTGGTTTGCCAGAAGTGGCTTAGTCATGCTGGCCACATGACCCGGAAGCTGTAGCCGGCTCCCTCGGCCAATAAAGCAGAAGGTGGAGTCAGAGCCAATGGCAAGCAGGGTGTCATGGGCCAGAAGTTGGCTTCACCTGCTGAGCAGCAGCCGGAAAGAGCAGAAGGCGAAGTGACTCCACCTGCTGTTGATCCACCTTCTTGCTCCTGATGAGAACCAGCTGGCTCCAGCTTTCTTAAGCAGGGTTTCCAGGCTCCTTCAGTTGCTGGAAACAACATTTGTCCTTGTCCTGTGCTGCCAGCCACAGCAGAGCTCAGCGGAGGGAGAAGCCAGCCAGCCAGCCAAGTAGCAGGGGGGTACTTGCCTGGAAGCAGAGTCTATATACAAGGTCCAGTCCAGTCCTAAGGTCAGGAATATCTCAATTCACGTAGTCAGATCATCTGGGGGTCAAGAAAGCCGAAGTCCAAGGTCATGAGAAGCAAGAAGCAGCAAGGTCTGGTCAGTAAGTACAAACGTGCCACCCTCTAGACCAGTATTTCTCAACCTGTGGGTCCCCAGATGTTGCTGGACTACAACTCCCATCATTCCTAGCCAACATGACTGGTGGTCAGGGATGATGGGAGTTGTAGTCCAACAACATCTGGGGGGCAAACAGGTTGAGAACCGCTGCTCTAGACTGAGTGTAATTAAGAAGGCAGGCCTGCGGGGGCTGGCTGAGGGCAGGCTGAGGTTGGTGGTGCAGTGCCCCATTTTCCCAAATGGGCCAACCTCCACTAGATCACACCATAGGTCCATCTCATCCAGCATCCTTGTAGTTAGCCAACTAGATGCCCTCTGGGAAGCAAGGAATGAATGCCAGCCCTCTCTTGCTGCTTCCCTCCACAAGTGGTGTTCAGAGTCGTACTGCCTCTAACAAGGAGGGCTTATTTAGCCATCAAGCTTCCGGAGCCCTGAAGTCCACATCTGCCAGGGCTTGATCCTGCATTAGTTCTTTCTCCATCCATACATTGGTGCAGCTTGCTTCCCATTATCAGAACAGAAAAAGGTAAGCAGAATGCCGCCCATGAATCATGGTGCCACAGGGTAGCCAAATGTCCCAAAGAGCTGTTGGAGAACAGTCCTGTGTTTGAAGGAGTCTTCTGCTTGAAAGACTGCCTAGTCCAAATCCAGATTGAAGATCAAAAGCCCTTAGAAAGAAGCCAGGATGTAATAGCACCTGGACAAGGAGACTGAACAGGCATCAAGGTCATCTCATTAATGTCCACCAACAAATGTTGTCTCCATTCTGAACCTTTGCATTCAATGTGAAGGTGGATTGTGGATGTGTCTAGAATCCATCCCATGATCTGGAACCCTCTGTTACCAGAGTTCCTCATTCCTCACTTAAAATCCCCCTTCAAAGCTTAGTGCCAAATGCAAAAGGTCTGAAGTAGAGCTTATGTGCATGAGGACATTATGGGGCTGGGTCTTCACTTGAAGCCCACATGTGTTTGCCCTGAATGTATGAACATGCTCAGGTTCTGGGTTCATGACTGAGTCTGTGTGGAAATAAGGAACCTTTCACCACTTTTAACAAAAGAGGGCATAGAGCTACACCAGCTAAAATTAAACTTTGAGTCAGCAAGTGTAGATAATTTAACACGGAATCTTGAGGGAATAATCTGAAGAGTTTTGGTACCCTAGATATTAATTAGAACAGACCTTGGAAGCCAGCGAGAATTCTTCTTTGTTGATGAAAGACAATAAAGACCTGATATTTTATTCTGCCATCATTCTGCTGAAAAAGGATCAGAATGAGTAATTTGTGGGTCTCATCCAAATATTTTGGGATGTTTTTCAGTTGAACAAGCAAACTGATTTTGCTGAATAGCCTTGTGTTTGAGGTAGAACCACAGAATTGTAGAGTTGGGTAGGGACCCCAAGGATCATCTAGTCCAGCACCCAAACATGCAGGAATCTCTTCACATGGTCTCCCATCCAATTTGAAACCATACCAGACCCTGCTTAGCTTTACAAATGTGCTAGCAGTTTTATTGCTGCACCACTAGAGATCTGGCTCATGTGGTGTGAAAACTCAACCTGTAATCAAGACATCAAGTGTAGATTTATCTTTGGGAATGTTGAATTTGTTCTGATCCAGATGAGATGAAAAAATATTTGGTTTCTGTGTGAAAGAAGAGGAGTTTGGACTTGATACCCCACCTTTCACTCCCCTTAAGGAGTCTCAAAGGAGCTAACAATCTCCTTTCCCTTCCTCCCCCACAATAAACACTCTGTGAGGTGAGTGAGGCTGAGAGACTTCAAAGAAGTGTGACTAGCCCAAGGTCACCCAGCAGCTGCATGTGGAGGAGCGGAGACGCGAACCCGGTTCACTAGATTCCGAGTCCACTGCTCTTAACTACTACACCACACTGGCTCAATGAGAAACTAGCCTTCCCCTACCCCGGACATGAAAAGGGACATGGGTGGCACTGTGGTCTAAACCACTGAGCCTAGGGCTTGCCGATCAGAAGGTCGGTGGTTCGAATCCCCACGACTGGGTAAGCTCCCGTTGCTCAGTCCCTGCTCCTGCCAACCTAGCAATTCGAAAGCACGTCAAAGTGCAAGTAGATAAATAGGTACCGCTCTGGCGGAAAGGTAAACACTGTTTCCGTGTGCTGCTCTGGTTCTCCAGAAGTGGCTTAGTCATGCTGGCCACATGACCCGGAAGCTATACACCAGCTCCCTCGGCCAATAAAGCAAGATGAGCGTTTGTGACTGGACTTAACAGTCAGGGGTCCCTTTACCTTTACCTTTACCTTTGCCCTTGACATGAGTGTTCACTGTCAGGCCTTCGAACTAATGCATGGAGGTATGAGGAAGATGTTCTCCAGCGCATGACAACATCAGAGGCATTGCTGGACATGTTCTATGGGCACCATTCTATGAAGGCACCTCTTTGCGGGCATCCTCTCCCCATGCCATTCTGGCCATTTCAGACCCATCAGTGCAGCTCCATCTCTCTCTCTGTGTGTGTGTGTGTGTGTGTGTGGTTATGATGGAATGGTTGGCAGAGAATCGCTGAATAAATGTGTGCCTGCAGAAGAAATATTTTAAATTAAATTACATTTGGACTGTTACCTGTAGGCATGTCCTCATGCAGAGAGCATTTGCTGTTTTGAGTTTTGCATACCTTTCAAGGGTCAACTGCTCCTAAGAGCCACAAGCAGATGTTGACATTGTGCTTTCTTCTTCCTCTGATGTTTCATGATGGGTTAATTTGGTGTGGCTGAGAGTGGAGCACTCAGGACAGGTCTTTTAGGCAGATTTACAGGATTCCTACTCAGCAGAGAGAGCAGGAGGGCACTCAGACACAATTTATCATATTCGCCATACATGTTACGACACAAAGAGAGCCCCTTCAGACTCTTCAGTCATTACCTCACGGCACCACCGGTTGTCGGTTGTCTTCCTGAGCTTTTGGCATGTGTGTCGTGCTTCCTTCTGTCCTCTTCCTTCTGCGGTTCCTTAACCCAAGTTGAACTTTCTCCCACCAACAGGTTCTAGATGTGAATCAACCCCAGGATGCAACATGTCTCCCCAGCGCCAGCTCTGACAATGATGGCCACACAGACTGTGCCCCCTCCCCCTTATCAAGAAACCCAACAGGTGAGTGTGCTGTTAAACTCTTCCCCTCACCTCCTGCTGCCCCTTTAAAACATTCCAACAGCAACTTTTCAGCGGAGGAAAAGAGCAGAAAAAGTGGGGTGTGTCTCTCTCTCTGTGTGTACTGCGTGCATGCATTTATTTACATGTATATTTGTATCCTGCCATTCTGCTCTAAGCATAAGGCCTCCAAGATGCTGTCTTAATAAAATTAGTCACAGAAAAGGAGTACACACACACACACACACACACACACACACACACAAATGCACATTTCTGAATTCTTATTCCAGGTAAGGAAGAGGCATTATAACACATTCCAGAATGGCAAAAGCACTCAAGGGGTGTGTGGCCTAGTGAGAGATGGTATGGCCGATGGGAAAGGAGTGTGGCCTGGGAATCATAGAATCACAGAGTTGGAAGGGAGCACGAGCGTCATCTAGTCCAACTTCCTGTAATGCAGGAATGCTTTGCCCAACATGGGGCCCAAACCCGCAACCCTGAGATTAGGAGTCTCATGCTTTACTGATTGAGCTATTCCACTCATAGCATCCCCAGGACCTGATAGAGAGACCTTGAGGACTGGATGTAGGCTGTGGGACTCCTGTCTTAGGGTTGGCGGTGAGGCAGGAATAATTGCCTTCACTCTGATTGGATTTGGAACTGGGCATTGCATGGCATCACTTGGAGGCCGTTCAATGTGAGAGCAGGGCTTCCTGTAAGGGTTCCATGAGCCGGGAGGAAACCCAATGCCTACCACCAGCCACAATGCCTGAATAGACATTGCTTCTGGCTTCCCCCAGTTTTGCCAAAATGGCCACCTCCCAATTTTGCCACTTGCAAAGGGTTGGCAACTTTGTAGGAGGTTGGGATGGAATCAGACACTCAGCACTAGCATAAAATCTCTTTGTAACTCTATTACTGCCAAATGCCAAGTGAAACTGTACTAGGGAAAGAAGGAGGAGGTTATCATCTTGTGATTTGGAGCGAAGTCTATGTCAAGTATCGTCGCTCAGCGTCGAAGGAGTTCTGCTTTGCTTTTCTGGCTAGGTCTGCTGTTGTGAATGCCAATTGCCAAGTTCATCCAATAAAGGCAAAGTCCCTCCCCACCACCACCGCGAAATGGAGTGCTTAAGCACTCTTTAAACAACACTCCACTTTTTCAGGAGTGTTATGCTTATTCAGGAATTTCAGCAGGAGGAAATTCTCTTAATTTCAGAATGGTGCTTACCTATAAGGGTCCATGTCTGAATATAATAGTCCACCATCTTTTGTGTTTCTGTTCATAGCAGAGGGTGGTGAACAGATAAAAGGAAAACATGGCCCACACATTTATTATCTACTTACACAAGTGGATTAATAGATAGGAGTTTTAGAAACCTTTCAATTACTTGAGAAACCAAATCTCATTCACCTTTGCAAGGGCTTGTTCATCTCTGTCACTTCTAAGTGTGCATTAAAAATAATAATAACGTAGTTATATATTACATACGAGACTGCAAAAGGCAATAGTTCTTTCTGATATTTTCACACTCAAGAATATGCTGATGCAAAAGCTGGAGAATAAAAGATATAGAATGCTTGTAAATTATATAGAAAAGTTAAGTGCAACTTTAATCCAAAATAAGAATATTAAGATATAGGCAAAATTATTGAAATACAAAAACAAACTGACTTGATCAGGTGGGTCAGTGCCTGATCAACAACCTAATAGGACCAATAGATGACAATGAAATTTGTTGAAAGCTAAACATGTTTCAGCCCAACTGCTCTTCTTGTTAAAATGGTAAAATGGGGAGGGGGGAATTATATGTAACCTGGTCAGGGAGAATTCACCCAGTGGGTTAGTCTGCCTAGATGATGTGGTGAGTTAGCCAGCTTAGGGGATAAATTTTCAGGTTGTTAATATTCTAATGCAGTGCTTGAGTTTTCTATATTTTTTTAGAGGTTTTCTATATATTTTATCTTACTGAACTTTGTTTTTGATTTCAGTAAGTGAAGTGATATTCATAACCCCCATAAGACCATTGAAAATATTAGATTCTATCTCTCTGACATTAACCCGGAAGTAACTGCAAGGGCCACTGAGTTTTTGTCAATAGTATCTCTTAGAGTGGTGAATGGCGGGAAGAAACCTCAATGAACATCGCCATCATTGCATTTTTATATGGCTCTTGCTTTGTATATATAGTGGTACCTCGGGTTAAGTACTTAATTCGTTCCGGAGGTCCATTCTTAACCTGAAACTGTTCTTAACCTGAGGTACCACTTTAGCTAATGGGGCCTCCCGCTGCCACTGCGCCGCTGGAGCACAATTTCTGTTCTCACCCTGAAGCAAAGTTCTTAACCTGAAGCACTATTTCTGGGTTAGCGGAGTCTGTAACCTGAAGCATATGTAACCTGAAGCGTATGTAACCCGAGGTACCACTGTATTTTAAAAACTTGTATATATTTTTAAAATGTATATATCGATGTCTTATGATGGCTATATTTGTAATGCCTAATAAAAATTTGGCGAAAGAAGGAAGACCATTAAGCAGCAGTGTAGCAGAGGAAGGATGCAATGGGATCACAGCTCCAGGTCTTCCTTTTTTCTTCAGAACAGGTAGCAATAGCATTATTTGCTAGAGTACCTGAGCTCATGGTGGTATACACAGGTGTGGGCATTTCACTTCTCCCTCCTAATAAGAGCCTTGCGGTGTGGGCTATGCTCAGATAATGCCTGGCCACAGATTACCCACTAAACATCAGAGATGTGAACCCAGGTCTCACCCAGCCAAAGTCTGGCATGCTGACAGCTGCATCACCCTTTGCTTTGCTAACCTACTGGATCCTACTAAAATGGCTATTTGTTGTTTGTTGTTGTGTGTGTGTGTGTGTGTGTGTGTGAGAGAGAGAGAGAGAGAGAGAGAGAGAGAGAGAGAGAGAGAGGGTGCAATGCCAGATTTACATATAAGCTAAACCAGCTGTAGCTTAGGGCCCCACTCTCTTGGGGTGCCCCCCAAAATATACTTCTTCTTAATTGTTTTTCACTATTAATATAGTTCTTGTTAATTGTATTTCAGTTCAACCTTTACTTTGATAAAATACATATTTTGTTATGTGCAAATGGCTTTAGATAACTATTAGGTCCATAACTTACCATATAGCATATATTCAACACAAAAGGAGCAACAATTTGTTGTTGACAAAGGACAGCTGAACATATAAAGGGCCCCATTACCTTCAGTAGCTGAAGCCCTCATCAAAGCTAAATCTGGCCCTGAGCAGGCACCATATATAAATTTATATACAAAGTAGATGAACAGCTGCCTGAAAGTTTTGGGCTCTTCTTGGGGCAGCAGTAGACCTTGGGGTCTCAAATTTCAGGGGTGCCCTGTGTAACACCAAAATTCAGTGCCCTCCACCTCTTGCACTCCTTTCTAAGTCATAGTTGTGCCGTACCCCACTGCGCCCCCGAGGCTCCATGCCCAGTGCAACCAAACCAATTGTGCTCCCCTAAATCCGCCTCTGCCGGGGGGGTGACTGTGAATTCCTCCTGAGGGTTTGCCTATAGGGGCTTTCATGAGAAGATCCTGCACATCAAAATGGGTTAAGGTAAAGGGTAAAGGGGCCCCTGACCATTAGGTCCAGTCGTGGCCGACTCTGGGGTTGCGGCACTCATCTCGCTTTATTGGCCGAGGGAGCCGGCGTACAGCTTCCGGGTCATGTGGCCAGCATGACTAAGCTGCTTCTGGTAAACCAGAGCAGCGCATGGAAACACCATTTACCTTCCGCCAGAGCAGTACCTATTTATCTACTTGCACTTTGACGTGCTTTCAAACTGCTAGGTTGGCAGGAGCAGGGACTGAGCAATGGGAGCTCACCCCGTCGCGGGGATTCAAACCACCGACCTTCTGATCGGCAAGTCCTAGGCTCTGTGCTTTAACCCACAGCACCACCATGAAGTAAAATTGAGTCTACCCGCTTCTTCTGATAAGGGGAACCCAGTTGGGACACAAGGGGTCACTGAGCATGTGCTGCAACATGCCTCTCTCCTCTCTATTCCATGCAGAATATGGCTTTGCCACCGCTGCTGCCCAGAACACACACATTCTCTCCCCCCCCCCCATTTTGATCCAGGTCTGTCCTTTGGAATTTTCCCATCCCTAAATTTTTGCAATATAATACTCTGCCCGAAACACAAATCAAAATGAGTTAGAAATAAATGTGATAGGATGCATAAAGCCCAAGCTAGCTGCCCTCCCCAAGGAAAACTAGGGTATTTAAATAGTATCTTTGTGATCAGGTGCATATTTTAATACACTTTTTGTACGTTCTTTAAATTACTGATTTATGTGGAAATAGAACAAAACAAACTTATGAATGAATACATGTGAAACTGACATGACTTGAAATAGACTGATCTTTGCATCCCTAGCTAATGGCACATTTGCAACTTTCATTGATCAGATATCACATCTGCAGGCAGTGTTTACCTCTGGGGGTTTTTGTAGAGTGGCGATTGATTAGATTTGATCAATTCAATTGATTAGAAACCTTCCATCTCTACAATTCTATGATTAAAAGGCCACTAAACGGAATTCCTAATTAATTGGGCTACAGAGAGAGAGAGAGAGAGAGAGAGAGAGAGAGAGAGAGAGATGATAGATTGGATAGATGATAGATAGATGATAGATAGATGATAGATAGATAGATAGATAGATAGATGATAGATAGATAGATAGATGATAGATAGATGATAGATAGATAGATAGATAGATAGATGATAGATGTGTGTGTATGTATATGTGTATGTATGTATGTATCTATATATATACACACAACCTAATAATTGTTTTAAATATAATAATGTAAGAATGCAGATAGAAGGCACTGCCATAGAAGAGGCAATATACCATTACACTCACACAGGGAGCCTTTTCAGATATATGCACTCAGCATCAAAGAAAATGAAAACATGCTTTTATTCTCCAAAATTATTGCTTTGTCATAGTTTAATTGATTGATTAAAAACTCCACATTTAGTCAATAAACAGATGATAGCACCCTCGCTTTTATTACAGATAAGGGTCCTGGTGGGTTTTATTTTTTAAAAAAAATGTTACAGACCCCCTAGAATAAATCAATTCTGCTTTGCTACAGTTGTAGATTGTGAAGTCCTGGGGGTGGGGACCTAAATGTAGTACATACTCATTTAGGTTGTTGACAATATCGTTGTCATCATATTTGCAGGGCTCAGAAAGCCTTAGCGCAGTCTTCATAAGCTCATGCAACCTGTTTTGTTTTGTTTTGATTCTTATAAATATTTACATAATGCCCTTCTCCTCGTGGTCACAGGGAGTGTACAGAAAATAACATGAGTGCCCAAGTATTAAGAACTCTACCAAATTAAAATTGTAGGCAGATGAAACATCAGATAAGGGACGCGGGTGGCGCTGTGGGTTAAACCACAGAGCCTAGGACTTACCGATCAGAAGGTCGGTGGTTCAAATCCCCGCGACGAGGTGAGCTCCTGTTGCTTGGTCCCTGCTCCTGCCCACCTAGCAGTTCGAAAGCACGTCCAAGTGCAAGTAGATAAATAGGTACCACTCCAGCAGGAAGGTAAATGGTGTTTCCGTGGGCTGCTCTGGTTCGCCAGAAGCAGCTTAGTCATGCTGGCCACATAACCCGGAAGCTGTACGCCGGCTCCCTGGGGCAATAAAGCGAGATGAGCACCGCAACCCCAGAGTCGTCCACGACTGGACCTAATGGTCAGGGGTCCCTTTACCTTTACCTTTAAAACATCAACATCATAAAACAGTACAACAGGGAGAAACTCATGAAATTTATTCAGACTTTGCAGAAGCAGTTGGGGTTCCCTAAAGTTGGGGTTCCCGATTGGAACAGGAATCTTTCCAAAGCAGACCCCACTTCTCGCACTCAAAAAAAAAAAAAAAATCTGCTGCAAATTTTTAGTACTAGAGAATTCAACATCTTCCCTATTTTTTGATCCATATAAACTGGCACTGAAAGACTGTTAAGGCAGTTTTCACACATGAGGCTTAAATTGGCTTTTGCCTTTCCCACATCCACAGTGTGAATGCAAAACATGTAGCATGAGGGTAAGAGAGTGAAGCAGCTATTTTAGACTGGCAATATAAGCAACTCCTTCGAGGAAGCTTCCCTTTATGGAGCCTTCTGTCTACCATTTCCACATTCTCTCCAAAAACTAGGCCCTGCTCCCATCTTCCTGTTTGTTTTGTAAAATTTATATACTGCTTGATTGTAAGGGAAAAAAACAGCAACCTCAAAGCAGTTTAGGGAAAAAAGGTAAAGCAATCAAATTATCAACAAGAAGAATTGACCACCTTGAAAGTTTCAGAAAATTAAAAGCAGCAATGAAGTAAAAACACATTAAAACCTCACATCAACTTTCTGAACATCTAGGTAGGCTTGTCTAGACAAAAATGTTTTTAGCAAGCATCAAAAACAGTACAGTCATACCTTGGTTCTTGGATGCCTTGGTACTCATACGTTTTGGCTCCTGAACACCGCAAACCTGGAAGTAAGTGTTCCGTTTTGCGAACTTTTTTGGAACCCAAAAATCCAATGAGGCTTCTGATTGGCTGCAGGAAGCTCCTGCAGCCAATCGGAAACCACACCTTGGTTTTTGAACAGTTTCAGGAGTCAAACGGACTCCTGGAACGGATTAAGTTCGAGAACCAAGGTACGACTGTACAGCAAAGATGATTGCTTCATATTAATATTAGGGGGTTGCCACATTAAGAGATCACGTTCTTACAATGGGTAGAAGGGATATTATGTGGCAAACGGTTGAATGGGAATATGTGGGTAAGGCAATAAACTGGTCCCAGTTTGTTCAGGACTTCATATGCTAACAGTAATACCTGGAATTTGGCCCAGTAGCAAATTAGCAACTAGTGCAGAATTATGATCAGGGGGGGGGGGTTTATAAGCCGACAGGCCTCACTCCTGTCAGCAATCAAGCTGTAGCATTCTGCACTAACTGCAGAATTCAGATCAAGCACAAGGTAAGTCCCAAATATAGGGTGCATTGCAGCAACCCAATTTTTCATGTGTGTCCATGTGTTATGGTTTGTCACTGCTCACAAGTGGCTGAGGTGGAAAGGAGGGGGGAGTTGAGAATGAGCTGGAGGCAACTGAAGCCAAAATATGAGGCACATACCGTATTTTTCGCTCTATAGGACGCACTTTTTCCCCTTCAAAAATGAAGGGGAAATGTGTGTGCGTCCTATGGAGCGAAGACGCCGTAGCCCCGCGACCCTCTCCCGGCTGGAGAGGTGACGCGCGGCTATGGCAGGAGCCTCTCCGCTGCGCCTTTCCGCTGCTCCCTGACCTGCTCTTTGGGGCTGGTGGTGGGCTTCCCCCCGCCAGCCCCAAAGAGCAGGTCGAAAGGAACCTGAAGCCTGGAGAGTGAGAGGGGTCAGTGCACACCGACCCCTCTCGCTCTCCAGGCTTCCAAGGTAGCCGCCTGAACGGCACCTTAAACGGCACCTTGTTTTAGAGCAGGAAAACAAGAGGGGAAAGTTCTCCCCCTCTTTGTGCAGCGCCTCCTGCCGCTTCACTGAAGGGGCGCTGGGCAGAGAGGGGGAGATTTTTTCCCCCTTGTTCTCCCCCCTCTAAAACAAAGTGCGTCCTATTGTCCGGTGCGTCCAATGGTGCGAAAAATACGGTATGCAAGAGCCCCGAGAAAGACTAGCAATCGAAGCAAAAGTAAGATGGGTCAGTAAACGAAATGAGGTTATTTGAAAGCTCAACTCTGGAGAGAAATTCAGATGTTGAGAATTCTGTAAACATCCCCGCTAGAGGATGGTGACTTATCAGTTTATGCCCCGCCTTTATACAAAGGGACACAAGGCAGCTTACACAAAATCAACACAGAGGAGTTCAGTGGTATCTCTAAACCCTGCTAAGCATTTAGAAGAACCAGATCTCTATAGGCCTAGGACCCTCATACCTATGGTATGTCCCATGGAGGACCTTATGGTCTTCAAACAAAAACATCTTGTTGGTCCCGGGCCACAGGGAGGTTAGGCTGGCCTCAACCAGAGCAGGGCTTTTTTTGCTGTGGCTCCGATCTGGTGGAACGCTCTGTCACAAGAGACTAGGGCCCTGCGGGACTTGGCATCTTTCCGCAGGGCCTGCAAGACAGAGCTGTTCCACCAGGCCTTTGGCCAGGGCACAGCCTGACCCCCTCCTTTGGTAATCCTCACAGAAATCTAGCCCAATGGTTACCATCAATTTGATTTTGAACTGATTTTAGAATGAATTGATTTTAGAATGCTGTATTCCTTTACTGTTGTTAGCCGCTCTGAGCCCGGCTTTGGCTGGGGAGGGCGGGATAATAAAAAATTATTATTATTATTACTATTATACAAACAGTGGCGGAGCGAAAGCGGGGGCATGGAAGGTGTGCATCCCGGGGGTGTGGCGTGCCACCCACAGGGGCGTGCGTGTCCTGGGGGTGTGGTGTGCTGCCTGAGGGGGCGTGGTGACCAGCGCAGGGGGGGCAGCCGCAATGGCACCCCACCGGGATTGTGGTGCCGGGGGGGTGCCTTCCCCCCGCCCCCTTCCACCGCCAGTGTATACAAATAGTGAACTCAGCTCTGCAAATGCAGATCCTTATGGAGCCAAATCGGCACCATTCACACCCAGCAGGGGACGGATATCAGCAGCTGGCTTGGAGGAACCCAAAGCTTTTGGTGACCTAAAAGGGGGGGGGGACCTAAGGGAGAGACACTGCAAAGCATCCCAAGGAATACTAAGCATACTTAGTAAGTGTGGACTGCTGACCAGCTATTGGCAGAGTGGGAACGGCATGTGTGGTCTTAGAAGAGGCAATGTCAGATGTCTGGAACCCAGAACAGGAGTACAGTGGTGCCCCGCAAGACGAATGCCTCGCAAGACGGAAAACTCGCTAGACGAAAGAGTTTTCCGTTTTGGAGGTGCTTCGCAAAACGAATCTCCTATGGGCTTGCTTTGCAAGACGACAATGTCTTGCGAGTTCCTGCGGGTTGTTTTCTCTCCCCCCTCCCTTTTTCTAAGCCGCTAAGCCGCTTATCAGCTGATCCAATCAGCAGATAAGCCGCTAAAAGCAGCTAAAAGCAGCTAAAAGCCGCTAATAGCACTAAGCCGCTTATCAGCTGATCCGATCAGCAGATAAGCCGCTAAAAGCCTCTAATAGTGCTAATAGCGCTAATCCACTAATCCTTCAATGGGCTTGCTTCACAAGACGAAAAAAACCGCTAGACGAAGAACGGAACGGATTCTTTTTGTCTTGCGAGGCACCACTGTACTCTGTTCTACAACATTTTGTTGAAGGCCCCATTGATTTATATATTGCTTGATTTTTTATATTAAAAAACCTTGATGGTACAAAAAATCCTGATTTTTTTTTAAAAAAAACAACCTGGACTTTAAAGCAATGAAAATAATAAAATGATCATAATACAGTGGTACCTCGGGTTACGAACTTAATTTGTTCTGGAGGTCTGTTCTTAACCCAAAACTGTTCTTAATCTGAGGCGCACTTTTGCTATTGGGGCCTTCCACTGCCGCCGCGCCGCCGGCGCATGATTTCCGTTCTCATCCTGAGGCAAAGTTCACAACCCAAGGTACTACTTCCGGGTTAGCGGAGTTTGTAACCCGAAGTGATTGTAACCTGAAACGTTTGTAACCTGAGGTACCACTGTATAGACAAAATCAGCGAATGAATCAAATGTGCACAATGGTTCTGAACATTCCGCAAAAACCAAAATAGTACATACGTTCGCTCTGAGGCAGTCTGCCCCATGTGAACAACATTCGCACACCTTCACAAATAGCTTGAGAGAGACTCAAAGGCAATTAATTCCTCCCATCCCCACCCCCGACTCTGCGAAACAGCCAGCCACACTTTCTTGCTCCCTTTTTTGTAAGTCCTGCCTTGAAACCCCAGAAGCAGTTTCTTTCCAGACCTTGGCATGAGCAGGAAAGCTTTCTTAGGTTGGCATTTACATTGCCTGAGAGGAAATGGCTCAGAGGAGGGGAGCTGGAGACTGGCCAGCTGAAAGGAGACACTGCTGCATTCCCAAGTTAATGCTCTCCTTGGAGAACTGTAAAAGATACAAGCCTATAAAAGACAGCTGTAGACTCTCAGCGACTGGGACGCGTACCTGCACGACACCCAGTAGATCCTGGTGAAGCCCTTAGGCTACTAACATTTGAGCTAGTGACTTTTAAGCCCTCATTATTCTTTTACTCAGAGGCCAAGGTCAGGAGCTCGGCCTACACTCGAGTAGGACCCTGGCAGAGACACATGCCCAACTGGCATGTTCCCTCCCTCCTAGTCTTTCGTTCTGGAGCTTCAAAAGCTTTCTTCAGCCCAAACATCACAGCGACCGATGCCAACTGACACCGGCACACTTAGGGATCCGCAGAGTTTGTGCATCATGCGTAACAGAACCTCAGCAACTCAGCATTTTGGCTAATCTACATTTATTTACATATAAACACACACGGGGCACTGCAACATGGCTCCCTCTCTCTCTAGCATCAGACAGCAAAGAGAAACAAAACAAAGGACAATTGTCCCACTTCACGGAACACAGTAACACAGACATCGTGTCTCTGTCACTTCCCACTTTGTGGAGTCAAAACATATACCGTCATGTGATAAACAATCCCATGACTGCAATCACAGAGCAGGAATTCTAACAAGAGTCTTAGGGTAATTCTGGGTCTCTTTCAAGTTCAGAGTCTCTGGAACATGGTAAAACCAGATCTCTCCATGTTCACTAGGCCCAGTTCAGATGATCATATCTCAGCTTATTGATAAGAGATGTGCAGAAGCCTTATACTCATGCATTAAGCCCCTGCACTCTTTCTTTTGTGTTTCTACCTGTTTTTGTCAGAGGTGACACAATATTCAGCAGCAGATCCCATGCTGTGCTTGCAGAACTCCCCAGATTCAATCCCTGACATCTCCAGCTAAGACTGAGAAAGGCTCCTTTCTGAAACATCAGAGACCCATACCAGTCAGGATAGACCAATGATCTGACTCAATATAAGGCAGCTTCCCATGTTCCTATATTCCTGTGTTTGTGTAGACAAGTGTTCTACAAACTGTGCCCTCCAGGTGTCGTTGGACTACAACTCCAGTCCCCTCTGACCAATTGGGCGTGCTTCCTGTAACTGGTAGGAGTTGGGGTCCAAAACATCTGGAAACCACCAGGTTTGAAAAAGCTGGCATAGACAAAACACAGTCAAAAATGAATCCAGTTATTTTAATCCAAGTATAACTGGCCACATAAAGAGGCCTCAATTCTTGTAAATCACTGAAAATACTTACCAAGATATTTTTCACCATGGAAAAATAGGTGTCCCCAGCCTATACTTCTCAAACTCACTGCAGAGAGTCGAATTATTTTTGTTTTGTTTAGGGAAAGGAAAGCAAATATTAAGCTTGCATGATCAAGTTCTCATACCAGGGATATTTCATATTTATGCAGTCTTTCCAATTCTCTTGATTCTAGATATTTTTTTCAGAACACACCAGCTGCTAAAATTAGGCGAATCTCAGCTTTCATTTGAGGGTGGGAGTTCAAGTGGGAAAGATTGCAGAGAAGCTGAAAACAACTGTAAGTTGTGTTTTAAGATGCCAGAAAAAGTATATCTGTGTTACATTACAATTATGGAATTTTTTTTGCAATCTTAACCATTGAAAAAACCATTGAGCAAAATTTCACTCCATCATAATCATACCTCCAACACTATCCATTATGGTTTACAAGAGCCTCAGACTAACACAGTCTCCTTCACAGAGGTGATTGACAGCTTGAACTTCTGGTTCTAAACAAGCCATAGTATCTCACGTCATCAAAACTCTAGCGACAATGGTTAGCAAGAACAAACCAGGATTTGCAATATAAGGAAAAGTCCCATTGTTGACAACAAGAGCTTTCCCTTCGTTGTGAATCACCAGCATGGAGTGGGCGATTCTGATTGGGACCATGACATGTGCAAAGGGTTAAATCCCTCCCCCCTTGAAGCCATGGTCCCATTCTGGCTCTTGGGGGAGGGGGCCTGCATTGCTATTTGTTAAATTAACAAACAAAAAAGAGGCCAAACTACATGACAACATCACATCTAGTTTGGTCCTGATTTTTTAAATTTGGGGATGGGGAACATCTAGCACCCCAGTTGTGGTTGGACACCCAACTCAAATCAGCATCAGCCAGCATAGCCAATGGACAGTGGTAGCTCGACAACCTATGCAGGTCCACCGATTCCCTGTCCTCAGTGGTGGGTGGTCCTCTAGGGCAGTGTTTCTCAACCTGTGGGTCCCCAGATGTTGTTGGACTACAACTCCCATCATTCCTAGCCAGCATGACCAGTGGTCAGGGATGATGGGACTTGTAATCCAACATCTTGGGACCAACAGGTTGAGAACCACTGCTCTAGGGCAAATGGGGTGCTGTTCCACCAATTCCAGGCAGTCCCTAGCTGCCTAACTTCTTTCTTATTTATGGGTGGCCCTGGCTGTTAGCTTCCTCTGCCGTAGTCTCTGTGCTGCTGTTGTAGAACTCAGCAGCGAGGCGGAAGGCAAAAGTAGCATTAGTTAGCACTCCCTGCCATTGGCTCTGGTTCCACCAACTGCTGGGCTCCCTGCCTTCTGCTCCACCAGTGTCTGTGGGCACAAGCCACCACTGCCTACCCTTCTACTGATCACTACGCCTCTGTGTCTCTCGCACCATTATTGTACATGTGCACGAGGCCCTCTCTAAACATTTCTGTCGAGCAAATGTGCTAATGCAATAATTCCTATGGTCAATACTTTTTTAACAAATGAGGGAGGGTGACAATGATGTTAGCAATGGTCTGATCCTTTTGCAGAAGTCACCCAGCATGTTGCCCTTCCCATACCATTGTTAATCTGGCTGCGGCTGACAAATCCCCTTTTTATGAGCTGAAAGCGCTGCTTGGCATTCTGGAAATTGTTCCCTTCTCCCTGGATTTATAGCCCTAGGACCAAGGCAATTAAAAAACACCCAGGAAGAAAAAGGCCTGACTGAGACAAAACTGGGATAAACAGGAACCAAGACGATTACCGTGCATATATGAGACTGTTGGAAATGCTGAGCTGACTTTGTGCTCTCAGTCCAATAAACCTAAAAAAAAAATTAATAACCTAATCCATCCTTAGAGGCAGCCATATACATTTTTGTAGATTAAGAACACTGAAATACTCTCAGCATATTGGTTACACATTTTGAGTAGCCTTTTAAGCTGCTCTGAAGGGCTCCTTCCTTACATTGGGTTGTTTTTCAGATCACATTCCAAAATTCTAAAATTACTTTGTGGGGGTGTTTTTGTCTTGACGTGTTCTGGGTGGCATGCTAGCAATGGCTGGGGCCCGAACCACAAGTAAGCATGCCCACCCCCCGCAGTTCCTTTCACTCAGGCACACATACACACAACATCCCCAGCTTATCCGTTTGCACACAGATGCATGCCCCTTTCACCTAGACTGTAAATGAAGAGCTGGTTATACATACATTGTAAATAAATAAGTCCTCAAGCTTTTAGCAAGATGGAGTCCGCAGTCAGCCCTGAGCTCCAGAGCCTGTTTAAATAGCATGGTCTCAGGCATGGAATACATGGGCTATGAAGATGTTCAGACTCAGAATGAAAGGGAGAAACATGTAAGGAAGGCACGCTTGGCAAACCCTCACCATGCTCAGTTCCCGCTGTGTAGCTGTCCTCACTGTGGAATAATAATAATAATAATAATAATAATAATAATAATAATAATAATATATTATTTGTACCCCGCCCATCTGGCTGGGTTTCCCCAGCCACTGTGGGCGGCTTCCAACAAAGATGAAAAATACACTAAAATGTCACATATTAAAAACTTCCCTGAACAGGGCTGCCTTCAGATGTCTTCTGAATGTCAGGTACAGTGGTGCCTCGCAAGACGAAAAGAATCCGTTCCACGATTCTCTTCGTCTAGCGGTTTTTTCATCTTGCGAAGCAAGCCCATTGACAGCCTAGTGGATTAGCGCTACAGCGGTCTAGCGGCTTTCCGTGATCAGCTGTTAAGCGGGTTTTTCAGTGGAACAGCTGGTAGGCGGCTTAGGAAAAGGGGGGAGCGGAAAAAACCCGCGGGGACGCACAAGATTTTTTCGTCTTGCGAAGCAACCCCATAGGGAAATTCGTTTTGCGAAGCGCCTCCAAAACGGAAAACCCTTTCGTCTAGCGGGTTTTCCGTCTTGCGAGGTGTTCGTCTTGCGGGGCACCACTGTAGTTGTTTATGTCCTTGTGGAAGGACATGTGGATCCAGAATTGGCCTCCACAGTCACTTACGGACCCACTGTTGAAACCGTGTTTATGGAAGACAGTCTTACTCGGCTATGCGTGATCGCCAAAGAAGAAGAAGACATGATGTCATGTGAAGAAGAGGCTCCCAGGTCGCCATGTGTCAAACTTCCTTTTCACACTCGCTAGTCTAGGAGCGTTTAGGAACAGAACGCAGGTTTTCTAGTTTAGTGGATCTGGCACTGAACCATGTCTAGAAATTCTGGGTGAGGCCTAGAAATTGGCCACATCAGCATGAGAATTGCTTGTGAGATTGAACCAAGGTGCATCTATCCTAGTATTTGGCACAAAATAGTGGCCAGTTGATGCCTCTGGAAGCTTGCAAGCAAGGCTGCAGTGGCGATATTCCATCCCTTTTGCGTGCATATTTCCTCCAAATCTGATTGCTCCAATTAACTCTTGCTACTAATGATCCCTCTAATCAATTTCACCAGGTATCCCTGCATTCTAGTATTATGCATGAAGGGCAGGGCGGGGGCTGGGTAATATATTTGCATCCGTTAATTACCTGATACCTACCATTGATATGTATTCTTTACCCTGTTGTAGCAAGCAACCCTTATTGCCCTTTAAGCATAAATGTATATGTAGCTCATTAGCAGAGCACATGCTTTGATTGTAGAAGATCCCAGTTAGAAAATATTAATCTTCTAGTTAGAAAAATTTAAATAGCAGGGCAAGGAAAGTCCCCTCCCTGAGGCCTTGGAGAACCACATTACCAGTCAAAGGTAGCAAGAATGAGCTAGATTAACCAATGAGTTGATTCATGAGTAGGAAGGACAGTATGGAAATATATGTGGTGCTGCAAAGGTAGCATCTTTCCATTTCCAGAGAGAAATGTGTCCGGGTCAGGCATAGACATGTACCCAAGTAGCCCACAGACAACTTAGTCTGGCCTTGTAGACCATCCATGGAAGGGCCATAGCTCAGTGGTAGATAATCTGCCTTGCATGGAGGAGGTCCCAGGTTCAATCCCCGGCATCTCCAGGTGAGATTGGGAGGGATTGCTGCCTGAAACCCTATAGGGCCATCACCAGTCAGTGTAGACAGTACTGAACTAGATAGCCCAATAGTCTGAATGTAAGGCATCTCCTTATGTTCCTGGATTCCTTGTGTTCCGGTCTACTCATCTGCAAGAGGCACAGGCCATATCAAGACTATTTCATTCATCCCTCACAATGGGTGCTTCGGCCAATATTGTTCTTGTACATATGTGTGCTATAAATAGAGGTACATAACTATCAGTGCTGCCCATGCACAGCTGGACTCAAAATGTCAATATAAAGATAGCATGCTAGCAATGGTACCCATTGCAACAGGGCCCTGCTCCCCCTACAAAGGCACTTAGTCAAGAACACTAACAACTTTTAAGTTCCTGTACATTTTGAAATCCTGGGTGTTCGGCAATCATGATTACTGCCAATTTTGGTTTCTCTGTTATTTTTTCCATTCTTAAGTCCTCCACAGTTCCATACCAGTTTGCAATTTTTTATTTTTTATTTAGATCTTCATGAGAATTCACCAGCATTTTGGTGCAACTTTCTCCTAATTTCTGTATGCAATTTTGCTTAATAGGCACACTTTTGCAAATCCATTTCCCCTAATACAATGCACTTCTGTATGTCATATCCACAGATATATGCATTTATATGCACTCTTTATATGCATGCATTTTGGGGCTCACTGTGTAGCTAGACAACTGCATTACAAAATTCAGAGAATGCGAATTTCAGGTTCGTTTTGATCTGCAATTATTATTTTTTTGAAAATGTAAATTAGATCAAGTTGCCTTGTGAACTGAAACTATCCCCCATCTCTTAATGCCAACAGAGCAAAGCTGTCACATCCTCTTGGCCTGCCCATCCTAACACTGGATGGAAGTGCCAGAATTTTCTATACTATAATCTGTAAGATCCTAACAATAGTATCACCATGGCCAGAGAGCACAAGGAAGCTGGGGAATAAGCAAGGCAGCATGGCTTTCTGGCTAAGCCCTATGCTTCGGCACGTAACCTGAATGCCTCCTTTCCTGTTAATTAAGGCTAACAGCTTTAAATTGGTGGGTCTCGTTATTTTAGAAGAGCCTAACAGCTTTAGGATTAAGTTTACTGGCCCTGAATTGTTGGAATCCCTCCATAACAGCTATGAGCCAGCAGCTGGGAGAAGTTTAGGGCTGAAGGGATTAGCTGTTAGCTGCATCGGAAACCTCAGGAGTTACAAAAGAATGCAGATTGAGGGTTAGTTAAGTGTGAAGAGCCTAATTTAATTCACATTATACTGTGGATTAACAAATCGCAGCTGCTGAAAGGAGGCCCCATGGCTAGTCATGGTGCCAAGCGCTTTCATGTCCCAGGAGAAAGTGATCAGCGCTCCAAACACTCGTTTCTGGGTTGGCCAAGGATTTGCCAAACAGCAGCACTGATGTTTCAGCAGTAGGGCTTTAGAGTCCGGATCTACGGCGATATCCGTATCGCTGGAAAGCATTTCAAGTTGCTAAGAAATGCGATCCCTCTGGAGAAATGTGGCTTAGTTTCTTTGAAAGCCCCCTGATGGTTGATTCACATGCTTCTGAAGGTGGGTCAATCAGCAGGACTGAATTTCGGGGTACACCCTGAAGTAGCCATGACATTACTTTGCTGCACACTGCAGTCTTGATTTGGCCATGCAGGTATTTTCCTATGTCCCCATTAGCCAACTTCCAGAAGCTGTTGCAGCTTGGCAGTGGTGCTGCAGAATATGTTTCACCATGCTGGAAAACCTTAGGACATGGTTGGAACTTGATGAAAGTATGATATAACTAATTGCACTGGGCTCCTGGGTAGTGTTGATGGAAACACAGTCACTCCCTGTAGATCTCATGTATCATCTCATTATTACCAAAGTAATTAATGTCCTGAGAAGTAGCAGGTCAGTTTTCAAAATGTGCTTCTAGGAACATAGGATACCGAGTGGGAGTTTTGGTTCATCTAGCTCGGTATTATCCAGGCATAGGCAAACTCGGCCCTCCAGATGTTTTGGGACTACAACTACCATCATCCCTGGCTAACAGGATCAGTGGTCAGGGATGATGGGAATTGTAGTCCCAAAACATCTGAAGGGCCGAGTATGGGGATACTGACTGGCAATAGCCTTCCAGGGTTGCAGGAAGTGCCTTCACAGTTTTGGGAAGTGGCTATCCCATCTCTTTCTCCATGGTTGCAGAAAGCTGCTTTTCTGGCACCTCTTGCTACTAAGCAACCATCCATCCCTCATTCTGATTTAACTCCTGGACTGCTGCTCTGTGGGTTTTCCCTGACCGTTGTAACTCATGGCTCAGCACCTCCTCTGGGAAATGTCTCCTAGGCCAGAAAATCCCTTTCCTTCAGTTGTCGGTGTTTCTCAGGGTAGAGATCCACCATAAAAATATGGCTGAGCCAAAGCCTCCCCTAATTTAATGGGACCATTCATTTCCCCCACGAACATCAGCAAATGGGGGTGGGAGCGAGCAAATTCTCAGAACTTCCAGGTGTGCAGAGGGGTACCATTAAAGATGAAGTGTTCCAAGATATCTTCTTCTTTACAGGAATAAAAGCACTCTTTTGCCACATAAAAGCAGTGGCTAGTTTGCTGTTTGTTTGGACAGAACACTCCATGAGAACAGAGTTATGGGGCCAGCCACCATACCCCTCCCCAAGAATGCCCCCGGAAGCAGTGCTGAAACATGGATCAGTGTTGTTCCCTTAGGGAATTCTATCTCCTAAAGATGAATCCAATCTTTGAAAGAGGGGCTTTCTCCTAACCCCAACCCCAGAAATTCTGAAAATGGCCTGGGCTTTGGCAGGCAAAGTTGCAGGTACAAGTTTTTCTGTGAGAGTCTTAACAGAGGAGTGCTTGGGAAGAAAGCATCAGCCGCAGAGATAGTGTTATTAGAATGAGCTTCCAGCTTTTTGACATCTTTTTCTGCCCTCTGATCTGTAGGGATTTTTGCTGGTTGGGACGGCAATGAAATGCTATTGATCTCTTCCTTTGTGAACGCACACGTCTGCTGAAGCCACAAAGCGACTGCATTTGAGCATCCAGTCTCTGTGCATTTTTTTGTAAAAGTCCTGTTCTCTGCATAATTCTGCCTTTGGATTTTAGCCATGTCCTCTGATGCTTTGCAGATTTGGACAGAAGTATATATTAATAGCCCTGACGCACTTGGAATCCTCATGGAAGCTTTTAACTGACAGGTTCGCTTTTGTCAGATGCTCACTTATTATTTAAGTGGTTCCTTAAAGATTCCTGAAATTAGCCTAAATAAAAGTTATCTATAGTTATCCATTTCAGAAAAGTTTGTTCCATGCTGATTGTTTCACATTTCTTCTCTTTCTTTTTGCATTTTACATTTTTATTGATTTGGGTTTTGTTTTTGTTTTTTTGTCTTTTGCAAAGTTATAAAAATAGCACACCAAGCAAGCAATCATCTCTACAACCAAGCCATCTCCTCTCACAAACACACATTTATTTATGTACCTTGGAGCAAAGCTGTTACGTCCCAAACATCTGAAAGACCGCCTCATTTCCTACAGAACCTCTTGCGTGTTAAGATCAGATTGGTAGTTCCACTGCCCTCAGAAGTTCAGGGACAGTGGCCTGGGAGAGAGCTGGTAAAAAGAAACCATCAAATATGGTTTTTCCTTCTAAAGATGAATGGTGGCTCTCCCCCCACCCCCATTTTTAATGATTTTACACTTCATTACTGCCAAAGGGCACCCTATGTTGAAGTTATGGTCCCATACAATGGTCATCATGGGGGGGGGGGGAAGGATTATCAACTAATATTTAGTTAAGTGGGTAAAAACCCTAGATATTGCATAATTTTTTGGCATTTGAAATGCTGAGGTGATTTGAGGTAAGCATAAAAAAAGAGTCCTGAGGTATGTTTTTTTACCTTCTCCAAATGGAAGTTAATGTTTAGGGAAGCTTTTAATGTTTGATGCATTATTGTATTTTAATATTTTGTTGGATGCCCCCCAGAGTAGCTGGGGAAGCCCAGACAGATGGGCAGGGTATTAATTATTATTATTATTATTATTATTATTATTATTATTATTATTTTACCAGTAAATGAACTAAAATCTTCCTTTAATACAAAAACAGAAATGGGATGTCAAATATATGTTTAGGTTTTTAAAAGGAGACCTGTTTTTGCTCATACCTCATTTACTTTTATGAATTAGCAGTACATATTGGGAAGGAACAGTAGCATTCCTGTCAAATAAGCAAATGAAGGCTGCAAATCTTGGAACAGCAGTCATTTGTAAATCCGATTGGGCTCAATGGGAGTGGAGTGACTCCTGAGAAGACATGCCTAGAAGGCGAGTAACTGGGCAGTAATTCTTATTAGCTTATCCTGAGTCCGCATGGGGACAAGACATTGATGGGGCACCTCTAGCCTCCAGGACAAATAATGTGACAAAAATACTGCACGTTGAGAATCTCGGCTTCCCTGATCATTCCCTTGCAACTCAGTGCCATGTAAATTTGGTGCCAAATGGAAGCCACGCTGCCAGGCTCAGATCCACTTGAGGAGGAGGAGAAGAAGAAGAAGAAGAAGAAGAAGAAGAAGAAGAAGAAGAAGAAGAGTAGTAGTAGTAGTAGTAGTAGTAGTAGTAGTTTGGATTTGATATCCCGCTTTATCACTACCCAAAGGAGTCTCAAAGCGACTAACATTCTCCTTTCCCTTCCTCCCCCACAACAAACACTCTGTGAGGTGAGTGAGGCTCAGAGACTTCAAAGAAGTGTGACTGGCCCAAGGTCACCCAGCAGCTGCATGTGGAGGAGCGGGGAATCGAACCCGGTTCACCAAATTACGAGTCCACCACTCTTAACCACTACACCACACTGGCTTGAGGGCTCCTGATCAGCACGTCTGGCATTTGGTGCCAAATTTAAATGGCGTCAAAGGCAAGCAGCACATGCAGAGGAACAATTGGGAACCCTATCTGATATGCTGTAAATTTCATTGCCCAGTTTGTGAGCCAGTGTGGTGTAGTGGTTAAGAGCGGTGGACTCGTAATCTGGTGAACTGGGTTCACTTCCCCGCTCCTCCACATGCAGCTGCTGGGTGACCTTGGGCTAGTCACACGTCTCCCCCCCCCCTTTTCTTTTGCATATAAAGATGTGTTTATTAGGAGAAATTTGCACTAAAATGGTGATGAATTTTCAGGAGGCTTTTAAGGCAGTAATTATAGCAAATTGCTACAAAATGTGGAGAACAGAATTTAATACAGTGGTACCTCGGTTTTCGAACGTAATCCATTCTGGAAGACCATTCAAGTTCCGAAACGTTCGAAAACCAAAAACTTAATACAGAAGCCTCTCAGCCCCACTCACCTCACAGAATGTTTGTTGTGAGGGAGGAAGGGAAAGGAGAATGTTAGCCACTTTGAGACTCCTTCGGGTAGTGATAAAGTGGGATATCAGATCCAAACTCTTCTTCTTCTTCTCAGTGGCACACGGCCTCCCCACATTTTGCAAAGGAGCATGCTTATAACAGCCATGTCCCCACAACAAGCCAAACTTTGCAAGCCTTCTCCCGACCCTGCCTTTCCATTGCTTTTAAAAACCAAGGGAGTGTTTGCTGATAAGAGATCCTAGAAAAGCAAAAGCATAATTTCCTTCTAGGGATCACTTGTCCCGATTCTCTGAGAACCTGTTAGTCAAAGCTATTGTGGCGTAGTGGTTAGAGCATTGGACTTGGCATGGGGAGACCTGGGATTGAATCACACTTGGCCATGAGGTTCCCTGGCAATTGACTTTGGGTCAGTTGCCATCTCTCAGCCTAATCTACTTCACAGGGTTATTGTAAGGATGAAATTGGAGGAGCGGGGATGTATACTACCTGAGCAACCTGTGCAATAAACGTGTACAGTACTAGATAAAAATAATAAAATAAAATTATAATAATATAATATACAGTGGTGCCTCGCAAGACGAAATTAATTCGTTCCGCAAGTCTCTTCGTCTTACGAGTTTTTCGTCTTGCGATGCACGGTTTCCCATAGGAATGCATTGAAAATCAATTAATGCGTTCCTAGGGAAACCGCCTTCAGACCAGGTCCGGGGACAGTCTGTCCCCGGACCTCTTCTGAAGGCTGGGGGGGGGGACAAGGGCTTTTCTTCCCACCCCCAGCATTTTAAAAAACCCCGGGACAGCGGAGGACTTCTCCGCTGTCCGGGCGATCTTAAAATGCTGGCGGGCGGCATTTTAAAATCGCCCCGGGACAGCGGAGGACTTCTCCGCTGTCCGGGGCGATTTAAAAGCCCCTGGGAAGGCAGGCAGGGGGGACAAAGACTTTCGCCCCCCCGCCCGCCTTCAGAAGGTGTTCCCGCCCCGCTGCCCGGCTTCGGAGGAGGTCCGAGGACAGTGGGGAAGACGCGCTGCGCTTCCCCGCTGTCCCGGATATTTCCCTATGGGCTGCCGTCTTGCGAAGCAAGCCCATAGGGAAATTCGTCTTGCGAAGCGCCTCCAAAACGGAAAACCCTTTCGTCTAGCGGGTTTTCCGTCTTGCGAGGCGTTCGTCTTGCGAGGTACCACTGTAATATAATATAATATAATATAATATAATATAATATAATATAATATAATAATATAATATAATATAATATAATATAATATAATATAATATAATATAATATAATATAATATAATATAATATAATATAATATAATATAATATAATATAATATAATATAAACTGTTGGCCAGCCTCCTACCAAGCTCTTTCTGATCCCTTTTGCAAGAGCTTCTGGGTGCTAGAGCAGCCATATCAGCCTCACCTGTGCCTCACTCAACGTGCAGCAGCAGGGGCAGCTCTAACCATTAGGCAGAATAAGGAAGCCTTCTCAGGCAAATGATCTAGGGCAGGCATAGGCAAACTCTGGCCCTCCAGATGTTTGGGACTGCAATTCCCATCATCCCTGACCACTGGTCCTGTTATCTAGGGATAATGGGAATTGTAGTCCCAAACATCTGGAGGGCCGGAGTTTGCCTATGCCTGATCTGGGGTGTCATAAAAGGGCAGGAAATGGTGAGTTAGTTTTTAATGTCAGGGAACGTACTTGTGGGATTTATTGTCTCAGGTGTCAAAGTAGCTTGACTGCTTTTAGATAGTGTTGGTTGTAGTCAACCAAACTCTACTCACAGTAGCCTCATTGAAATGAGTGGGACTTAGTTGTGTCCTTTAATACAAACGGCCTCCTCTGAATAGGACTAACATTGGATGCAACCCTATGCACCTTGGGTTTTTCCCCAAAAGATATTTATTAAGGTTTTTTAAGATATAACAATGAAAAAAGTAAAAAATAAAAAGAAACAAAATACAACATAAAAACAGTTAAAAAACAAATAATTTTCCATAACATATCTTCCTTACACTTATCTCCCCAGACCTCCTCATACCTCCCTTCTTTGTATTCCACTTCAATTTGTTAGTTCAGCAAATCCTTACCATTAAGCTTTTACCCATTTGTAAACCTTTTTTTTTTTCGTATCTCCTAAAGCATTACAGCTGGAAACCCCTTAGTTTCTATCCAACATCCTTCTAACATTCATTAATTTTACAATATTTCTGTAAATAGTCTTTAAATTTCTTCCAGTCTTCTTTCACCAACTCTTCTCCCTGGTCTCGGATTCTGCCAGTCATTTCTGCCAATTCCATGTAGTCGATCACCTTCATCTGCCATTCTTCCAGAGTGGGTATATCTTGTGTCTTCCAATACTTTGCAATGAGTATTCTTCCTGCTGTTGTAGCATACATAAAAAAAATTCTGTCCGCAACCCTATGCACCTTGACTGGGGGTTGGGGGTACTAGTTATTCCTCAGGCAGAAAAATGGCTTGGGCCAGATCCGTGCAGCATACAAGGTTAATAGGAGAGTCCTGGTAAAGGGTTACATGCAGGGCTAGTTCTACTCAGAGTCAACCCGCTGAAGTTAACAGACTTCATTAATTGGCTTCATTAATTTAGCTTCGTTAATTTCAGCAGGGCTACTTTAGACTGGCATTGGTTGCCAAAGTACAGAGCTTGGAAAGGAACTAATTCTAGTTCATGTTTGCCCTTTGGTGAAGCAAACTGCTTTTGTTCACATTCAGTTCATCGTTCAAGCCCATGCATATAATTCTCAGCACAAACCCCACTAAAAAACAGCGTTCCAAGGGTTACACGCTGCTGTGCTAAAGTATGAAATATATGTAAGAAGACTAAGAAAAACAACAAAACGCACCATAGTGGAATGTGAATTATTTAATTTTATTTCCCCCAACAAGTATTATCTTTAGGCTTAAAGGTCCAAAGAGTCTAAAGCATTTAAAAAGAAGAAGAAAGAAAACCACGTTAGTGAAGTGAGTGAATTAAGTTCATTTTGAGGTAGAACTTTGAATGATTTCTAGTTCACCTTCAGCTAGAATACCCCAAAATGAAGTTAATTCACATTTTGTTCACCCGGCAGTCATGAGACCTACTTTCAGGTGTAGTTCACATATTTCCAAATGTCACTAAACCGAACTAGTTCCTTCCAAGCACTGACAAAATACGAGAGGAAGTGGCTTTGACCCTGGATAGGTGCAGGAGTGGAAAGCGGAATGCAATTGTTCTGCGCACACAGAGAGAGTGTGAGCGCGAGAGCCGATTTGTTTCGCTTCTGGCTTTCTGAGATATGTGGCAAGGTGCAGCTCCCTGCATTGCGAAGGCCACTTTGCCACCTCGTAGAGGATTTCTGGGCTGGAGTGAAATCTTTGCGTTATGAGCCTCTTTCAAAGTCACACGGGCCTCTTTATCCTCATCTCTTAAATGTGTCCCTCTGGTGAGAAAGGTCACTTTGCACAAATGATACCTTGGTGGGGTTTTTATGGCTCTTGGAACTTCTGTGTCATCGTTTGTTCGCTTCGCTGCTCCTCTTGGTTCCTTCTTTCACTTCTCTTCCCACCCCCCCCACCCCCCACTCCAACGAACTAAGTTGAATAGACGTGGTGTTTTATAAAACACAGCTCCATTTCCCATTAGCTGTTCCTTGAGTGTGACTTCTTTCCTGCTTAGGCAGCTGAAACTGGAGACGGAAGAGGCAGCGGGGAAATGTAGTTAACTGTTCATTCCTACTGGGAGTTTCGGGGGGGGTGCGGATTCTGACACTAGAAGAGCTTCATCATACTGTCACACTTTCCCACCAAAGTCTGTTTGAATTCTTTTACTTGTGCAAAGAAGGGCAATAGTAGAAGATGCTAAAAATGAAATAGAACACCGACGCTCTTGCCCGAATCCATCAGGAATGACCACCATGCCCAAACACAGAAACAGTTCAGATTCCGGTTGCTCCCCCCCCCCATCCCTCCCAGCGACCCTGATCCGCAAAATACTTTCCTGGCCAAGCACCTTGAACTCTCTCCCTGCATTCCCTCCCTGTAGTTTCCTTGGGAAGCTACGGTTACCTCTGATCAGTGTTTTGTGGCAGGGATACCAGCACATACCAGAAAAAAGGGATGTGAGTGGCGCTGTGGTCTAAATCACTGAGCCTCTTGGGCTTGCCGATTGGAAGGTCAGCAATTTGAATCCCCGTGATGGGGTGAGCTCCTGTGGCTCTGTCCCAGCCCCTGCTAACCTAGCAGTTCGGAAGCACACCAGTGCAAGTAGATAAATAGGTACCGCTGCGGCGGGAATGTAAACCGTGTTTCTGTGCACTCTGGTTTCCGTCACAGTGTTCCGTTGCTCCAAAAGCAGTTTAGTCCTGCTGGCCACATGACCCAGAAAGCTGTCTGTGGACAAATGCCGGCTTCCTCGGCCTGAAGGCAAGATGAGTGCCACAACCCCATAGTCGCCTTTGACTTAACCATCCAGAGGTCCTTTACCTTTTTAGTTTTACTTACATACCAGAAATGGAGACAGAAATTTATGGCAGTGCATACCAGAAATTTAGGTTTGCACGGTTAAAAGTGGATTAAATCACTCTGCCACCCTGTCCACCCCAACCTTTTAAAGTGGTTTTTCAGAGTTTAGGTATTGACTGAGAAACACACTGAAAAATGCAGGAGTAATGAACTATTAGCAGGAAGATGTGTAAATGTTGCATGAGCAAATGAGGATTTCAGGCTTTCAAATTGTAGTGGCACCCTGTGCAGAGCCAAAATCCGCCCACGACACCCCCCTGGCTTCTATTCTGCTCAGTTAACTGCGTCACAGTTTCAACACCCCGCAGTGCCCCCTAGAGCCAGCTCCCAGTGCAGCAGAACTGGTCAGACTGCCATAAATCCACCTCTGAATGTCCACTGTTATATATATATATAAACCACCCTGCAAACTAACTAGAATAAATGCTCAATAAAGACTGGGCAGTCTGACTTCCGTGCAAGCTTTGTACAAGCAAATCAGGATGATTGCTCAGTAAACTGGTGGTCTGGAGCCATCCTTAAACTCCCAAGGGCCACCGCAGCCTTTTACCCTGATGTAATAGGAGTTAGGTCTCTTCTGCATTGCCCGATCACCACCACCCTAGATCGATCCAACCCAAACTGAGACCTAATCACAAATGTGCCAAATCACAAAGGTGCCAAACCAAATCAGGGGGACCTTGCATAGCCCTAGTTTGAAAGATGTTCCTGCTTTCATCTAATTCCATGTTCAAATATATAAAAGGATGTCACATAGAGGAGGGAGAAAGGTTGTTTTCTGCTGCTCCAGAGAAGCGGACACGGAGCAATGGATCCAAACTACAAGAAAGAAGATTCCACCTAAACATTAGGAAGAACTTCCTGACAGTAAGAGCTGTTCGACAGTGGAATTTGCTGCCAAGGAGTGTGGTGGAGTCTCCTACTTTGGAGGTCTTTAAGCAGAGGCTTTACAGCCATATGTCAGGAGTGCTCTGATGGTGTTTCCTGCTTGGCAGAGGGTTGGACTCGATGGCCCTTGTGGTCTCTTCCAACTCTATGATTCTATGATTCTATGATTCTAATTCTGTTATCTGGCCTCTAAGAGAGAAATTCCTATGAGTGTTTAGTACGAAATGAACTTGCCTCTGGATTCAGGTTGGACTAAATGACCATTGAGGTTCCTAATGTACCATGGGCCTATGGATTTCACACTTCTGTAGCATACCATCATCATAGCCTGTTTAGTTGTGTGCCACAAAATTGTGCCCACAGTGGTTTACAACATATCAAACAAACTGTAAGTTTTTTTAAAAAAACATTTTGTATATACGAAGCATCACCTTATTCCAGACGCCGTAGTTTGGATCTGAGATGCAAATCTTCAGACCTCCAGGGGCCCCAAACCACCTCTCAGCTGGGGAATTGCAGAAACTCTCTGCCCGGCCTTTAACCCACCAAACAGGTCTTATGTCCGATGTTATTGTGGGCTCTCATCCCACCTGGGAAGGTATTTAGATTCTCCTGAAACATACCTGTTTGTGATTTTGCTGAAAGGGTTCCTTGTGTGAAAGCATCGTTTTTTACAGAAAAGCCCGGACAGAAGGCAAAAGTAGACTTCCTATTCCAGTAGCTTAGCATAAATATTCCCTCCCCCTGCCCCCACCATATAAAAGACTGCTTGATGGGGCTTTTCAAAGGCAACAGAACTGACTGTCATAAAAGGGCTGGATTTTATGAAAATAAAGAGGAAGCAATGGGAAAAACATCCTTTGAGGACAGAGCAACTGCTTTAATAATCTTCTGGTTCTGCTAGGGGCCAGTAATATTGAGCATAATCTCTCCAAATACACAGGAGAATCTGTCTTTTGAAAATTGGGAATCTGCATAAAAATCCTGCACTTCATATGTTGCTTTATAATAAATTAAAGCATCTCTAATGGAAGTTCTTTCCCTGCTATTTTGTCCTTGAAGTTTAGGGAATAAAGTCCTGAAAAGTGAGCGCATACATTAAAGATGCAATATCTTTCCAAGCATGTTGCAGATGAACCCCGGTGATCAGAGTACAGGCGGTGAAACTGCACTTGATTGTTGTCAGTCAGATGAACAAGAAGACGGTTTTGCTGCCTCTTATTTTCTGATTTTGTGTCTTGGTATTTCGCTCTAGGACAGTAAAGACTACATAAATCTGGTACAGCTGTAAAACTGAGAAGGGTGGAATCATCTGTATACTGCAGTAAGCAGTATACCCCAAATTGACTTAGGTGTTTTCATGCTAGTGAGAGACTAGTGAGAGTCTGGGTGATACAAACCTTATCCTGATTAAATATATGAGGCATACATTTTGATGTTTCTGCTGATGCTCATTTCTCATGTTGCGTGTCCAGGACCCCCAAGATACCCCTGAATAAAAACACGGTTCACACATCATTTTTGTTTGGGTTTTTGGCATAATTTTGGTCACAACTTTATTGAATTACAGTATGTGAGTGGTTGCTTAGGCATTGGTTAGTGACTATCTGTTCCCACTTGGTGGTAGGAACAGAACTGACAACTGCACCCCTGCGGAAGTCAGTAAGGGTAAACAATTTTGTGGAGAGAATAAAGCTGGGCACCAGACTCTCACCTCTCCCCAAATGCTCTCATAGGCTCTTGCTTGGCCCTAGCCCTTTGCCAGGGATTTGGACAAAAGCACGGCGACCCCCTGGATTCCTTTAATGGAATACCCTTGCAGCAGCAGCATTGAAGGGGCAGGCACAGCCAACCACATCCCCTCCACCAACCAAAAATTAACCAATGCCTAACCGCAACCTTACAAGTTGTGACGGTTTGCTACAAAGTAGGCAAAACCCAAATGGCGCCAGCCAATCAGCCAAATGGTAAAATTCCTACCAGGCCCCTGCCCCAAAGCAGATGACCCCATGACAGGCATAGCAAGGTCAGAGCGAACAAACCCTAAATAAAGGGAGGGTGAGCAGGTAATCCGATGTGCGCAGTGAAAAGAGGAAGCTCACCGCTGCGCGCAGGGAACATATATAGCACCCCCATCAATCAAATAAAATGCAACAATAAATTTTCCCCAGCGACAATTGAAGGTGTCCAATCAAATTCATGGCCATCCAAACTAACCTGCCCAGCAACAGGGGATGTCATTGTTGCTCCCACCGCAACACGTGCTCTCCATGAAGGAGAACCCGCTTTATCATGGAAATGAAAGCGAATGGAGGACCAGAACATGTCTCTGGTCCCCCATTTCCTGTCATTTCCATGTCAGGTGAAGACTCAAGTTCCTTAATCCAAGCCACTGTCAGTTTTTACCCTGTTCTGTTCCGTTTGTAATATTTGTAGCTTATTTTTATTTTTTACCTTTTGGTAAGCTAATATGGGAATGCCAACTGGTCGATGAAAGACAAGGCGTATCTTTTAGAAATAATTAAAATGGATTCTGGACCAGTTGTAGTTTCCTAAATGTTTTTTAACAGTGGTCCCACCAGGAGAGAATTGCCGTAGCCCAACATGGATGGTATCAAGAAAAGTAGCAATATAAATAAATAAATATATAGATAAGTATAAATGTAGTAAATAAATGCACAAGTTCTAAACAGACATACTGGTACTGTAGTTTCTTCTGTTGCCACCAACGCTTCCTTTATTTTACCTTCTCATATTTGCCGCTTCTTAAAGAGGTGCTGTGAGCCAGTGCAGCCTTGGACCGTTCCCCAACAGGAGTTCGTCATAGTCAGCAAGCTGGTGCTTTGATCAATCATTAGCATCAATCTTCTGGTTTAATTAAGTCCAAAGAAAGTGACCTGGGGAAGGCAGGCTGGATGGCTTCATGTCAGAGCTGCGTTAACGGGCGACAATGGTACTTTGTTAAAATGCATTAACGTTCACTTTACATTCCTCTCATCTCTTTAAAAGCTCCAAAATCTCTTGCATTACACAGACCTCTGGTCACTTGGCTGTGAAATGCATTCAGTCCGCAGCAATGGAGGCAATACAATTGCTTTAAATCCTGTTTAGAATTTCCAAAGCCCTTTGGAAGCCCATAGTGATTCATTAGCCTTGTTCAGGCCAGCAACAATGGAGACCACAAGGCATTTGCACCATGAATTTTTCGGAGTTTTAGTCTGAGCCTTCCCTTTGTGCCTTTCTTTCTCAGCTTGTTGCTATTGCTATTATATATGTGTGTGTGTGTGTGTGTCTGTACACACACACCCTTTGTTTTATTTTACTCTGAAGTTTTCAACTCCTTTTCTCCATACAATCTGCTACTTCAGAGATCAACCCAGATGTTTTCTCTTAGTGCTACCACAGCTGTTTCCAGGGCTCTTCTTGCTTTGCTTTGGTGACACGTCGCATGCTTGGTAGTGGCCTCTAGATTATGAAACCACTGTCTGGTTTCTGTTCAGTTGTCTCCCAATCTGGCTACTTTTAAGTGTGCTGTGAAGACCTTTTTACCCCACCAGGCCTTTGGGGTGTACAATTTTTTCCCTGTTGACCTTGCTGGTGTTGAGTTCTGCTTGTTTTATATGTTCCTGCTGGTTTTTAAGTGGGGTTTGTTGTTGCGTGTCGAGGTCCCCAAGCCACCCCCCAAATAACTCACAACGCACACTTAATTTTTTGTTTAAGGTTTTTGGCATAATTTTGGCCACAACTTTATTTAAATACAAAACAGTGAGTGGTTGTTTAGGCTGTTTAGGTTGTTTAGGTTGTTAAGACTATCTGTCCCCCCGCCTGGGGACAGAACTGACTTCCGGGCACCACCGAAAGACAGTGTGGGGGAAAGCAAGTCGGGGAGAAGTAGAGCTGAGTCACAGACCCTCAATTCTCACCCGCATGCTCCCCGAAGGCTTGCCAGCCCTAGTCCCATTCCAGGGATTGGACGAAAAGATGGCAAGCCCCAGGATTCCTTTAACGGAATTCCCTTTCCGCAGCAACCATGGAGGGGCAGGCCCAGCCTATCCTAACCCCTCCTCCACCAATTTATAACCAATGCCTAACCGCAACCTTACAAGTTGTGACGATTTGCTACGCAGTAGGCAAAAACCAAATGGCCCAGCAAATCAGCCAGATGGACAAAATTCCTACCAGACCCCTACCCCAACGGCAGACGACCCCATGACAGGCATAGCAAGGTCAATGCAACAACCCCTTACTCAAGGGTGTGTGGGCGGGTGATCCGTTGCACGCAGCAAAGAGAAAGCTCCAGGCTGCGTGCAGAGTACTTAAACCTTTTACCCCTCCCACCAAAATTGCAACATAACTTTTACCCCAGCAACCCAGTGAACCAGTGGCCCCAGGCCATCTTTAGAGACCCTGCCTGGTAACAGAGGGGTGGCTCAGCAGACCCCACCGCAACATGTGCTCTCCATGAAGGAGAACACGCTTTGTTGTTACTTTAATTCATAGAAGCCAACTCTTAGGGACTGAGGTCAATAAAATATTTGAGGGAGTCGCCCCCACCAAATTGATGGCATGTCCATTCAAATAGTGTGTGTGTGCTGTATCATGTGATCAATAATGGGGGTGGGGCTTACCTCCCCCCCTGCCCCCCACATTCAAGTTGACACCCCTGCATTAATTATATATTTGCTGGCCACCCTGTGCTCCCTTTGGGAGGAAGAAGCAGAGTATAAACCCATTGAAATAGGTCACCTTTCCATAGCTTCCCCTTATGTCAGAAATAATGCATTTTTCACAACCTAGAGAGGGGGACTCCCATGTACTGATTTAGAAATGGTCCACATTTATTATGTTTGGGAGTGACCAGTTTCAGGATGACGTGAGACCATATGCTTTATTCTCTGCGATTTCTTACTCTGGCCTGTCTGCCTGGAAGCATTCTCTACTGTTGTCAGTAGGGCTTGCTCCCAAGTAAGTATGTAAGAGATTCTGTCCTATTCACATTGGCCATATTGAATCTCCATGTTCATAGGTAAAGGTAAATGGACCCCGACCATTAGGTCCATTTGTGGCCGACTCTGGGGTTGTGGTGCTCATCTCGCTTTACTGGCCGAGAGAGCCGGTGTACTGGTTCCGGGTCATGTGGCCAGCATGACTAAGCCGCTTCTGGCAAACCAGAGCAGTGCACGGAAATGCCGTTTACCTTCCCGCCGGAGCAGTATCTATTTATCTACTTGCACTTTGAGGTGCTTTCGAACTGCTAGGTTGGCAGGAGCGGGAACTGAGCAATGGGAGCTCACCCCGTCATGGGGATTCAAACGCCGACCTTCTGATCAGCAAGTCCTAGGCTCTGTGGTTTAACCCACAGCGCCACCCGTGTCCCATGTTCATAGGAAGCATGCCTTTGAATACCAGTGGCTGGCAACAAGAAGAGAGGGATTTAATGCTCAGATTCTGGGCTTCCAAGAGACATCTTGCTGGTCACTATTAAAATATGCTGGGCCATCTGAGGCTTTGATTTGAACCACTCAACAGGACACGTCCTATGATCATTTTGGGGGAAAATAAACTTTCACACCAGAACTTAGCAGGTACCTAGCACTTGTGATTGGTAGTATGTGTAGGCCAGGCAAGACTTCCAGGGCTCACTTTGCAGGGTGTTATCACACAGGTGAGGAACTTGTGACCCTCCAGATATTGCTGGCCAGCAACTCCCATAGCCCCCAACCATTGTACATACCGCTTGAGAGTGATGAGAGTTGTAGTTCTAGTACAATAGTTTCTGGAAAGGCAGAGGTTCCTCACCCTGCTGTAATAGAACTGCAGCATGAAGAGAGTAAAGTAAAGCAACTCAGTGGGCTTGTGATCCTGCTCCTCTTAGCTGTGACCTTTTGGTCTCTTCCAACAGAGTCTCTTTCCATTGACTTTCTTGAGCAGAATAGGTTGGAAAGACCTCTGCATTGCCCACATTCCTGTCTCCTCTTCCAAGGCAGGCTTAGTACATTATTGGTATAGCTTGAAACCAGCCTGACCTCTGTCTATTTGCTGCAAAATACATGAAGGGCATTTAGATCTCATAATCTACTTCTGAGGCATGGAATCCCTTTTCGCTGCCAGGAAACCTTATACAGATACATTACCTACTCGAGGTATTTGCACAGGGGCCTTGCTCTTTATTTCTCTTTTAAACTTGGCACTATAGCACATTAACAGGGGGCTCCATTAGGCATGGGGATAATTGCATTTATTCCAAGGAGCAATAATAGTTTAGCAAAAGCCACATGCAAAAAGAGAGCGCCCAGCCTAGTACCCATCAGCCAAACCACTTCTGTGCTGGTTGTACAATGAGTTCTGCTGGAGAATTCCATGTATGGTTTGACTAAAAGTAAGGCATGAAACAGATACCATCTTTGATTCTACTTTGATGGGAGGAGAGGGTGGGGTGGAGAGAATAAATGCTACTATTAAAAGATCTGGGTTAAGGGCTAAAAAAGAGGCAGAGGAGTTCATATTCTGCTGACCAGTGTAGTGGTTAGCATCGCCTTCCCTAACCTGGTGCCCTCCAAATGTTGGACTACAACTCCCATCATCCCTGACCGTGGGCTGTGTTGGCTGGGCTGATGGGATTTGTAGTCCGACATCAGGAGGACACAGGTTGGTTAAGGATGGGTTGAGTGCTCAATTCAAATTCTTACTCAGCCATGAAATTCACAGGGTGTTCTTGGGTCAGCCTTGCCTAACTCGTAAGGTTGTTCTAAAGATAAAGAAGTGGGGAAGAAGTTAATATACTGCAATGAATTTGTTGGAGACAGACAAGGGTAAAAACACGAATAAAAATCGTATATAGAATAAGAGCTGCAACAGGTTAGGCCATCTGACCTCATCTACTTTCTATATATATTTACCTTCCATGGGTCAAATAGCAGTTTCTGGGGAAGCATGTTATATTGGGGAAATGGCATGTGCAGGGTTAAATATCCCTTTCCTCAGTGTCACAAACCTGATCTGATTCTGAGGCCCTCTTTCATATGTTTTTAAAATAGAACACTCTGTTCAGATATCTCCTGTGTCTTCGTGTGTAGCATTGGCTTGAGTTTCCAGTGTTTAATAAAAACCTTTATATACAAACATGCATCCATGACTAAAGAGAAGATTAAAAATGTTTCAAGAACAAATCAATGAACTGCAAAAGATTCTTGGAACTCCACAAACGCCAGCATCATTTTGGCATAAACACAGTTCAACAGCTACATATAGAAGAAAGTAGGCTGGTGGCACTGAAATTTCCATATGGAATACAGAAAATGTTGTTCTTTCACGCTCTGATATGCCTGTAAGCAAGTATGTAAGAAGGCATCAGTTTTCTGTTCCAACCTGTATTCTTGCAACCAGCACTGTTTCTGTTCTGCTACAGTTTGGCTTCTGCTAAAATGTACATTATCTGTCTTGCTACTATGGCCCAAACTGACATAATTATGCAACTGAATGCATTTCGACGGGAGGAAAATGTCAAAAGCAATGCAGAAAACAATGTGGTTATTTATGCAATGCTGGTGGACTAAAGAAAACCCCCCTAACGATTAGCAAATATCAGTTGCATTCACTTGCGTGATTTCCATTCCTGACCTCGGGCGAACGTGAGAATGGTGGCAATTTCCATTTGTGCTTCCATTTCCTACCGAGCTTTCTGACATCCCTACTTTCAAGCGACCCGTAGAAATGCTAGTGGAGTTCCCCGCTTCTCCCAAAAGCAACTGTGTGTGCATAATTTGATTTCTTTTGCCTTTAAACCTCTTGCTTTCCTGTCCTCTTCTTAACAGATGACTGCCACAGCGCAACAGCCGGCCAAAGCCCAGCCAGTACACATCAACACACCTTCGGCAGCCGCCAACACTCCTATCCCCAGCACTCCCATCGACCCTCAGGCACAACTGGAGGCTGACAAGCGAGCTGTCTACAGGTACAGAGGGATTCTGCTGCCAGGCTGCTCTTTAATGTCGCTTCCCATCCCTGTAGCGGCATGCTGAGATATTACTGGAATCTGGCCTGGGGCTATCTTGTCAGCGAGATGCTGCACAGAGGCTGCTTCTTAGCCGTCTTTGTCAATAGACTGAAAAAGACAGGTTCCAGTGCATGTTCAACTAGGTGAGCCTCAAGCTGAGGACTTAAAAGAGATTTGCTTTCTTTGTCGGAGCTGGAGCTAAATTACAGGCAACAGAATGGTGATGTGGCAATGAATGTTTTGAACGATGGAGGGGAAATGGCTTAGGGGCCCTGTCTGCGTGATCCGTTTCTTCTTTGGCAATGCAAATGCATCTTGATTCTCGCTGGCTGAACGCAGACCACTTCAGTTTTAGGGGTCGGACATATTCAGAGCACTCAAAAGTAAGCTTGACTCCTGATTTAAAGAAATCTAAAAATTTATTCGTGGTAGGTAAAGGTAAAGAACACCCTGGCGGTTAAGTCCAGTTAAAGGCGGCTATGGGGTTGTGGCACTCATCTCGCTTTCAGGCTGAGGGAGCCGGTGTTTGCCCACAGACAGCTTTCTGGGTCATGTGGCCAGCATGACAAAGCTGCTTCTGGTGCAACAGAGGACTGTGACGAGTGCCAGAGTGCATGGAAATGCTGTTTACCTTCCCGCCACAGTGGTACCTTTTTATCTACTCACACTGGTGTGCTTTTGAACTGCTAGGTTGGCAGGAGCTGGGACAGAGCAACAGGAGCTCACCCTGTCACAGAGATTCGAACCGCCAACCTTCTGATTGGCAAGCCCAAGAGGCTTTGTGGTTTAGACCACAGCGCCACCCGCATCCCTCTATCCTGGGAGTAAGCTCCATTGCATTCCGTAGGAACATGGAAAAGGGAGCCAGCACTGCTCACCCCACCATAGCTGTCAACTTTTCCCTTTTTTAAAGGGAAATTCCCTTATTCCAAATAGGATTCCTCGCAAGAAAAGGGAAAAGTTGACAGCTATACACCCCACAAAGCAGCCAAATGAGAAACAGGTATTCTCCATAGCCACCAGGTGCAAAGGAAGTTGGTTGTCAGTTGGAATAAAGCTGTAGGAGGGAGAAGGAGGATCAGTTGCTGTGCCGAAACCCTTTCCATCTTTTAGTATCCTGGAAGAAGTCATGGCTGACTGGAACCTGGAAGAGGAGCACGTTTTGTTGCTGGTCCTACTTGTCGATCTCTAAAAGCACACTTAAAACAATATTAAAACGTATAGCATAAAAATAACATCTTAGAGAAGAGCCTTCACCAGAGGTGACATAATAGCGGTGGTAATTGATTGCATGCATATAATACTCATTTGCTTGAACACCACCAGTGATAACTCATTTTGGGGAATCACTCTTTGATTTCTGCACCCACGGCTGACTGCCAATGGGCAGCCAATTGTCGGCGCGGTGCTTGAGTATGTCAACACTCCTGAAGGGGACCTGCGATGCCAGCGCTATGTGAAAAATCCCTCTGCAGATGAGCTGCGTGAGTGAGGCAGCCTGCAATTTTGAGTCCTTTTGTAATTTTTGATTTCACACTGCATATTAGCAGATTTGTGTTCTATATGTGAAGAAAGGAGCTCGAGAAAAGGGGTGCAGGATAGAACAGCGGCGGGTGGGGTAGGGTGGCAAGGCAAGAAGAAGAAGTGTGTTTGAATCGAAGCCTTGTATATCACACTGAGTGCCTAGAGGGGATTCTTTTTGTTTTTTTGTTTTTTTTAATTAAAATTTCTTGCCTCTGGGTAGCATGACAGTTCAAAACCGCATTGGGGATTTTTCATTTCATGTCAATAAATTTAACAAGGCCCTATTCAATTCAAATTAAGGCTTAAGCTGTATCTTTTATGCTCTCCTCTTGGAGAGGACAGATAAAAAAGAAAAATATATGTGGCACTTAATTTCTCGTCTCGCACCTGCATGCTGATGCGCCAAATCCCCCAGCCTAAGCTAAAAGAGAGCAGTAAGAGGAGAATGTGATAGCAGTAAGTTTGTGTTGGTGGTGATTGATGTGTTAGGAAAGATAATCTCTTTCCACAAATCCAAAACTTCAAGACAAAGTGCCTGGTTCTGAATGGAACATGCAGGAGTATCTTGTTTGCTACCTGGTCAAAGTACAACACAGTTTGGGAGAGCCTCTCTATAAGGAGCGGTACCTGGGTGTTAAGTTGTGGGTTGACATAGCAGCCGGCACAGCGATTTCTTTAAGTAGCTCTTTTATTCTGGTAAGCTGGAAATAAACTGACTGCGAACAGCTCAGCCGGCCTGTATTTATAGTCAGCCGGCTGTCAACATTGTAACCACAACAGCTCAGAGTTCCCGCCTAAAATAACGGACGCGGACCTGAGTGAAAACTATATACAGTATCCCCCTGTTGGCCCAGGGTGAAACTACACTACATAACACCCCTCCCCACCGAGATAAGGCGTTAGTTACAATCGTAATGGTTTCCTTATATACAGCACTACGCGTAATGGTTCAATTAGGCACAAAAGCATATCGGTTACATTTCCCCTACTTAGACCAACAGTGATACCTGTCCAACAACATAGTCCTTTAAATAAGTTGGGCGCTTGGAAACTCTGCCAGACCGCCGGGGACTGGTAGCCAAGTCCGGAGGGCCACACAGTTCTCGCTGAGGCTGTGGTGCGACCCTAGGTGGCGTTGGAACCAACTCCCCTGGAACCGCTGCTGTAGGTGGAGCCTCCGCAAGTGGAGTGGTCTGAGTCTGTTCTGAAATGGCTTGGTTCGGCTCCACGCTGGCAGTTTGCGAGGGAGGTGTAGGTGGGGCCTCGCCATCTGTACGTGTCTCTTCTGGAGCCGCAAGCGCAGTTGGGGGCACCTCGGTAGTGTCCAAGTCGCCAACCCTAAGCTGGTCTATGTGCCGTCGCCACAAACGTCCGTCTTCGAGTGCCACCTGGTACGAGCGAGGTCCAGTGACTCCCACTACTGTGGCTGGCACCCAAGGGATGTCCCCCACATAGTTCCGGGCAAAGACCTGGTTTCCTGGGACAAATGACCGTGGTGCGTTGGCACAGCCTGGGGGTTCAGCCACGGCAAAGTCTGGGTGTAGCCGGTCGAGCGGTGACCTGAGACGGCGGCCCATAAGCAGTTCAGCAGGGCTCCTCCCTGTGGCCGCATGAGGGGTGATGTGTTGCACGAACAAGTATTCGGCGACCCGCTCATGCCAGTCTCCCCGGTCCAGGCGCGCCAGTGCCTCTTTTGTCGAGCGCACCATTCTTTCTGCTTGCCCGTTGCTGGATGGATGAAAAGGTGCCGTTAGGGCATGGCGGATGCCCAGTCCCAAAAGATACCGCTCAAACGTGCCTGACGTGAACTGCGGTCCATTGTCAGAGACCAGGACATCAGGACACCCATGCGTTGCAAACAGACCTCGCAGCACCCGGATGACAGCTTCGGTAGTGGTGGAGGGCATCAGGGCGACCTCCAGCCATTTGGAATAGGCGTCCACCACTACCATAAAGGTCCGGCCGTGAAAGGGGCCAGCCAGATCGATGTGCACCCTCGACCAGGGTGTCTTTGGCGTCTCCCAGGTGTGTCCCTTAGCTGCCGGTGGTGCAGGCCTCAACTCTTGGCACGCTTGACAGGCGGACACCCAGGCAGTGATGGCATCGTCCATATTAGGCCACCAGACGTAACACCGAGCCAACGCCTTCATTTTGACAATTCCCGGGTGGCCAACGTGCAGAGCCTCCAGGACGCGCTGACGGAGTCCCTGGGGAATCACGACGCGGTCTCCCCACAGTAGACAGCCGCGATGAGCTGAGAGTTCATGTTGTCTGGTTGCGAAGGGCTGGAACTCCGATGCAAAAGGCCCTTGTGGCCACCCCCTCCACACCCAGTTGAGCACCTGGCTGATGGTGCGATCCTGGGCAGACGCGGAGGCCACAGTGGCAGCCGATACAGGCGCTGTCGGAAGATCCTCAATCAGAAGGAGCGATGAAGCTGGAGCCGGGTCTTCCACAAATGCTGGAAGAGGGCAACGGCTGAGGGCGTCGGCATGGCCCATCGATTTCCCCGGGCGATGGATGAGCCGGTAGTGGTAGGCAGCCAGGAAAACAGTCCCTCGCAGCATGCGTGGTGAGAGGACCGGTGGAGTTGGACGATCACCGGCGAGGAGGCCCAGGAGTGGCTTGTGGTCAGTGATGAGGTCAAAAGTCCTGCCATAGAGGTATTCATGGAACCTCTTCACTCCAGCCACAAGTGCCAATGCCTCCTTGTCGAGCTGGCTGTAATTCCGTTCCGTCGGAGATAGTGTCCTGGAAAAGTAGGCGAGCGGTGCTTCTCTTCCATCTGGAAAACGGTGACTAAGGACAGCGCCGATGCCAAAAGGTGAGGCGTCGCAGGCAAGGACCAGCGGCCTGGATTCACTGTACTGTACCAGCACACTGTCTGAAGAAAGGAGAGCCTTGACCCCGTTGAAGGCCGCCGTCTCCCGATGACCCCAGGCCCAAGGCGTCTTAGTGCTAAGGAGTCGGTGAAGAGGCTCAGCCACTGTGGCTTTGTGGGGCAGGAACATGTTATAAAAGTTCAGCAGCCCCAGGAATGCCTGCAACTCCGTTTTGTTCTTTGGGGTGGGGGCCTGCTGGATAGCGCGGATCTTGGATGTGGTTGGATGAAGGCCGGAGGCATCGATAAGATAGCCCAGGAACTCTACCTGTGAAACGGCAATCTGGCACTTCTCCCTCTTTACCTTGAGCCCGGCCTCCTGGAACCTGGTCAGCACAGCACGGAGGCGCTCGAACAGCTGCTGGTGTGAGTCTGCAGACAGCAAGACGTCATCAAAATATGGTACCACGCCCGGAAGCCCTTGCAGGAGACGCTCCATAAGGCTTTGGAAGATGCCAGGAGCCACACTCACCCCGAACTGCAACCGGCGGCAACGGAATGCCCCCCGGTGGGTGACGATCGTCTGGGCCTCAGCAGTGGCATCATCGACAGGCAGTTGTTGATAGGCTTGGGCAAGGTCCAGCTTAGCGAAGACCTTACCCTCACCCAGGGAATGCAGCAGGTGGTGGACAACAGGAACCGGATAAGCGTGCTGCTGAAGTGCCTTGTTAATCGTGCACTTGTAGTCAGCGCAGATTCTCACCGACCCATCTGGCTTGACAGGCGTGACGATGGGGGTTTCCCACTTTGCATGGTCAACCGGCTCCAAAACTCCTTGGGCGATCAGTTTGTCCAGTTGTTCGTCCACCTTAGCCTTGAGAGCAAAGGGAACCCGGCGTGGCTTTAGCTTGATGGGGGCGACTTGTGGATCAAGGCTAAAGGAGATGGGCGTACCTGTATATTGCCCCAAGGTGCCATCAAAAACTTCGGCAAAGTCCTTGACCAGACCCTCAGTCTCTGCGTTAGAGATGCAGTTGATGCCGGTGATTTCCAGGCCGAGGGCATCAAACCAGTCTAGCCCTAGGAGGCTTGGCCGCTGACCTTCGACCACCACCAATCGGAGCAGGCCCGAAAAATCCTTGAAGGCGATCCGGAACCGGCCAACGCCTACCACGGGAATGTCGTTTCCCTGGTAGTCTCTCAGGTGTACGCGGTGAGAGTCGAGTTGCCTTTTGGACACTCTGGGTACCAGTCTTTTGAGGGTGCTCCATGACACGATGGACAGGGCAGACCCGGTGTCGATCTCCATGTCACATGGAGCTCCTTCAATGAGCACCGTGACGTTCAGCTTGCGTCGCGTCGACGAGTCGGTTTGGCCAATCGTGGTTCCAGACGGGCAGCGGCAGTTGGTGAGAGCGAAACAACTTTCCTTGGCAGACTGGAGTGAAGACTTGGACTTGCGAGTCGAAGAAGGGGGGGTGTCAGACGGAGCCGATCGGCAGACCTTAGCGATGTGGCCCCATCTGGAACACTTCCTACAGATGGCGTCTCTGAATCGACACTTGGCACGGGAATGGTTGCCTCCGCAGCCAGCACATTCCGGTTGGCCCTTGGAGTTCTGTTGGAACTTCCTGCGCTCCCGCTTTGGCTGGTGCACATCATCGTCTTCAGTGGAGGATGCCTCATCACTGCTGGCCTCTTCATGATGCACCGGAACTGGCTCCCTAGCAAGACGCGGGCTGCTGGACTTGCGGATCTCCTGAGCGGAGCGTTCAGCAGCTTCTGAGGCCACAGCCTCCTCAATGGCTTTCTGTAGCGTGAGGTCTGGCTTGGCTAGGAGATGCCGTTGCAGATGGATGTCCCGGACCCCGCAGACGATTCGATCCATCAGGGCATCGTCTAAGTCTCGGAACTCACAGTGCATTGCAGCCTGTCGCAGGGCGGTGGTGTAGTTGTTGATTGACTCCCCCTCTGCCTGGTTCCGGTGGTAGAACGCATGGCGGGCAGCAATCTTGGACGGCTTTGGTGCGTAGTGGCTGCGGAGCTTCTCTTGGATCGTGTCCCATGGTGTTTCCTGGACTGCTTCAGGCGCAACCAATGCTCGGGCCGTCTCAAACACCTCAGGCCCACAGAGGCTGAGGAATAGGCCCCGCTTCGGATCCTTTGATACTGCTGTCAGCTCGTTGGCTTGGAGGTAGCAGTCGAACCGAGCGAGGTAGGAGTCCCATGATTCAGATGCTGGCGCAAACGGCGGTAGAGGCACAAGTGAAGCCATGATTCCGATGCCGGCGTGAAGGGCGATGGATGGAACACAGTGCTCCAGCCAGAACAGTCAGCTCTGAATTGGTTCTGCCCAGTGATTTCGCTCAGTGATTTCGCTCTATGATTCAGCTCAGTTCAGAGGCTGGCCGCATCTGGCTGTGCTCTGATGTCCATCAATCCCACCTTCGTCGCCAGTGTTAAGTTGTGGGTTGACATAGCAGCCGGCACAGCGATTTCTTTAAGTAGCTCTTTTATTCTGGTAAGCTGGAAATAAACTGACTGCGAACAGCTCAGCGGCCTGTATTTATAGTCAGCCGGCTGTCAACATTGTAACCACAACAGCTCAGAGTTCCCGCCTAAAATAACGGACGCGGACCTGAGTGAAAACTATCTACAGACCTGAGTGAAAACTATATACAGTATCCCCCTGTTGGCCCAGGGTGAAACTACACTACATAACACTGGGTGTCCTTATTTTACTCTTCTCCTTCCATCCCCTTTTCCAGTTGCTCTGTGTCTACTAGACTGCAAGCCCATGAGCAAGGCTAGTGCCTTTGCTCCTAATTTTTGTTCAGCACCTATAGATTTCCTGAATCCTCATTGTTGTTGTCTACATGATTGTTCTGTGTTGGTCAGTAGGACATTGACTGTGGCTGGATGGGTGGGTGGGTGGGTAGGAACAATGGAGGGAGGGTGGGTTTTGTTGTTATAAAACAGAAAATTCAGTATTTTAATAGTTAAAGTAACAAGAATGATTGGGGCTAAGTTCCTCTCAGAAGCATTAAGAAACAGAAACTTACATGCTCGGATGAAACATAGCAATCGCCTTGGAACCCTTTCCCTGTATTTCTGTTTTATTTTGCTTTTGAAATTGTTTTTGGGGTTCTTTGGACTGAAATAAAGTGTGTGTGTGTGAATGTGGAATGAGAGGTGGTGCCATTTTGTGCAGCAAAATGTCTTAGACTTCCCTGACGTTGATTAGTATCCATATAGAACTTAAAGAAGTAACCTTCTCCTGGTGTAAACTATATACACTTTCTTATATATGTAATAGGGACGCAGGTGGCACTGTGGGTTAAACCACAGAGCCTAGGACTTGCCAATCAGAAGGTCGGCGGTTCGAATCCCCGCAACGGGGTGAGCTCCCATTGCTCAGTCCCTGCTCCTGCCAGCCTAGCAGTTCGAAAGCACATCAAAGTGCAAGTAGATAAATAGGTACCGCTCTGGCGGGAAGGTAAACGGCGTTTCCGTGTGCTGCTCTGGTTCGCCAGAAGCGGCTTAGTCCTGCTGGCCACATGACCCGGAAGCTGTACGCCAGCTCCCTCGGCCAATAAAGCGAGATGAGCACCACAACCCCAGAGTCAGCCACGACTGGACCTAATGGTCAGGGGTCCCTTTACCTTAACAAGAATGATAATGAGTGATGCTAATTGCAAAATAATATTAACGTATGTGAAAGCTGGCTGTGTATCAGTGATATATCAGGAACATTTCTGTCTCTTTTTTCTTACACACACACACACACCCCAGTGCATAGTAGGTCCATGCCTACAAGATACAACAGCAAAACTCAGTTGTGGCACACTTTATTATGCCCATCTCCTGTTTTGTTCATGCCACTTACGGAGTTGGCCTTTGAGCTCTTCCATCTTCTGCCACTTTTCCCATCTGAAATACATTAGTTGCTATGGAAATGCGTGGAGGAGGGCCCATGCAACTCCCAAATGCAAAGTAAAGGCAGTTTAATAACTGGTGCCTTGGCCTGAAAAATGCTCTGGATTACTTAAGGCCATTACTGGTGTACGTGTCTAATTTGTGTACACTCAGCGATGTGCTCCATAGAAGCAGCTAAGGATAGGAAGAGATACACACCAGGAGATGCAGCTTCAGAGAAACTTAAATTCCGACAGCCAAATTCTCATTTCTTACTTCCTGGTTCTCATTTAGCTGAGCTCCTTCGTTGAGCTGGCATACCTCATAGCAGCAACAGTGCACTGGTCGGAGCTGAGCAAGGAAGTCACCACAGTAGGATCCAGGAGCAGCAGGAATAAGCTGAGATCCAGGAAAGGCTATCATGAGCCAAGCAAAGTTTCAAACTGATGTCAGGGGCTGGACTGAGGAGGAATGATGGGGGCCGTCACCCCTTCTCCTGAACCTTCCCAAAAACAGGAGGACAGTATAGATTCAGAACAGTGGTTTGCAGAAGGGCATAGTTCAGAGGTTGCAGAGGAGAGAAGCTGGGAAGTACTGGGAGAGGAACAGCAGGAAGAAGAAGAAGAAGCACCAGGGGAGAGACAGCTGACAGACTCAGTGTCCTTGGAAAGCATTCCTGACCTCTCCTCTCCCAGGACCAGGTGAGAGTTGAGAGTAGTAGAACAGAAAGCTCAGAGACAGAAAGCTCAGATTAGCCGACACAGGACTGATGTAGAATAGGAGAGACGTAGGGGGTGGGACTTTACTTGGAGCAACGCTTAGGGAAGACTGCTTTCCTTCGTCTCTCTCTGTGAATACTGAATAAAATTACTTGGTAAGAACTTTTATTGTTTATCTGATTCTTGGCTGCCACCCTGGGAGGGATTGGATTCCCCAAAACCCGACGCCTGAACAGAAAGCCTTTAGTGCAGCCTTTCTCAGCCTGTGGGTCCCCAGATATTTGTTGAACTACAACTCCCATCACCACTAGCTAGCAAGGCCAGAGCTCAGGGATGATGGGAGTTGTAGTCCAACAACATCTGAGGACCCAAGGTTGAGAATAACTGCTTTAGTGGCTCTATTCCAGGCATAGGCAAACTCGGCCCTTCAGATGTTTTTGGCCTACAACTCCCATGATCCCTAGCTAACAGGACCAGTGGTCAGGGATGATGGGAATTGTAGTCCCAAAACATCTGGAGGGCCAAGTTTGCCTATGCCTGCTCTATTCTCTCAAAGAAAGCCAATGGGTGTAATCCACTAGGAACCTACAGCCCTGAACCATATCTCTCACTATCCCTGAACATTGTCCTTGCTGGTTGGTGCTAACAGGAGTTAGACTGCAACAATATCGTGGGGTGTGTGTGTGAATAGATTCCCCATTCCTGGCGTAGACAGATGCTCTACCTCAGGCACAGGCAAACTTGGTCCTCCAGATGTTTTGGGACTACAACTCCCATGATCCCTAGCTAACAGGACCAGTGGTCAGGGATGATGGGAATTGTAGTCCCAAAACATCTGGAGGGCCGAGTTTGCCTATGCCTGCTCTACCCTGTATCCCTATTGACTTACCAGTTGGGGCTATTGCATCTTTTAATGAGGCCCTTTCTATTTCACCGGCCATATTTGTGGTACCAGCGGTCCTAGCTGTGATGATGGGAAGAGTGCATTCGACATTGTTGCTTGAGCGTGTATGGCAGCCCACAAAAAATCCTTTGTGGGGCAACCACTATGTCACAGGAGAGGGAGATGGTTCTTAAGTGGTTTGCACCTATTATGTGCTTAGTGGTGATGTGAGTCAGCTTGGACTCTAAAGAGCTGGTTGAGGATAACACATTTTTTGTCTACAGTGGTTTAATCTATTTCACCGTAATGGACAGAAGTGTTCTGCTTGTTTGTTTTTTGGCTGTTGTGGAAGCGATGCTGCCTGAAAGTCATAACTCATGTGCAGTCATTGCAACATTTAGCGGAACCCCCATTTATATCCGGAAGCTTTCTTCTGCCAGAGTGCACTCTACGCTTTCCGTAGACATCCAGAGAAATGCACTTTCTGATAGATTTATGGTTAGTGCTGAAATTTATAACTCACTCAGTTGCGTGGGGATCATTTTCTATTTTATTTTCCTTTAATATCTAGTAAAAGCAGCTTTTTTTCTTGGAGACAATAGAATAAAATGTTTCTGTTGGGAGCCTTTGGCTTTGAGGTTGCTCGACGCTGAAAAAGATTCTGCGGAAAACTCTTCGTGCAGCTTGCAACAAACCTCAAAACCTTGCTTACAAGTTCTTCGTTGATGCTTCGAAGATACGGGAGGGGTCCAAGCATCGCCTTCCTTTATTCCGAAACCTGCACAAAGTTTTATGGAATAACTGTCCCATTATTTTAAAGCTTGCACTAACATTTTGCACAGAAAATGTGGGACAAAATAACTGAAAATGATTTGGGGCCTGTCAAGCAGCTCCTCGGTCAACAAAATCCCTAGGACTGGGGACTTCAGTGTTTAATCAGGCCAGTTCCCTTAAGAAACCAGAGGCCTTTCTCCTGGGCATTGTCGGCCAATTGGTGCCAAAGAAAGACAGAACATTCTTTATGTATGCTACAACAGCAGCAAGAATACTCATCGCAAAGTATTGGAAGACGCAAGATTTACCCACTCTGGAAGAATGGCAAATGAAGGTGATGGACTACATGTAAATTGGCAGAAATGACTGGCAGAATCCGTGACCAGGGAGAAGAGTCGGTGGAAGAGGATTGGAAGAAATTTAAAGACTACTTGCAGAAATACTGTAAAATTAATGAATGTTAAAATGATGTTGGAATGGAAAATAAGTGGTATTGGTAAAAAGACTATTAAGAATATGTAAATATGGATTGACAATGGTTGAAAATACATAGTTATAATAGGTTAAGATATCGAGTAAAGATAAATGATAGAGGGTAAGGATTTGCTGAAAGGAATTTTAAATGGGAATACAAAAGGGGAGGTGTGAGGAAGTCAGGAATCAAGTAAATGAACTATAAGATATGAAATACTGACTTTTCTTCTTTTAAACTGATTTTTACTTTTTGTGTGTTTTGTTTTTGGTATTTTTGTACCCTTCTTTTTTTCTACTGTGGCTATTCTTTGTTTTTATCTTTTATGTTTAAATTTTGTAAACTTTTATTGTCTTTAAAACTTTAATAAATATTATATATAAATAATAATAATAATCAGGCCAGTTCCTCGCCCAACATACCGTATTTTTCCTTGTTAAGACAGCCCCTATTTTTTTTAGACCGCAACAAAAAATGGGGGGGGGGTGGAATTGCCCAAAGTTGTTGAGCTTTTCTTGGGGGGAGATTGCCTAGAGTTATTGAGCTTCTAAGAAAATAATATTGTCTTATACATGGGAAAATATGGTACCCCGCAATGCTAAATCTTTCATTATTGGGTAGTCATCAGAGGCAACAAGTCCCTGAACAAATAAAGTCCACCTGACTTTGTCCTCTGCACTTCTCTTTTACTTGATTTTTAAACAGCCTTAGACTTACCGTAACCATTTTCCTAGTAGGCACTGGCAGCACATGTTAGTGATCTCTTGGTAGACCACTAAAAAAAGAAAGAAAAGAAAATCCCTCATGTTAGTAACTTTTGTGGACATATTTGCAAGACTGTTTAGAAAGCAAATGGAGACACATCCTGCATCCTGATGCCTCATTCTGCCTTGAGTTATGGGGATTAACTACTGTTAGGCACATAGGCCTTATGCCAGATCAAACCACCAGTCCATCTGGCTCAATATTGTATACACTGACTGGCAGCAGCTCTCCAAAGTTTCCAATTGAGGGTATTCCCTTTAATATTTTTTTTAAAGTTTATTATAAATTTTATTTATAATTTTTGTAATCACATAAACAAAGCAGTATATGAAACATCGACTTCCCTTCCATGGTTCCTTCTGATTCCCCCTTATCAGAGCCGTAGCTAGGTGATCTTGCACCCCTGGCAGAACCATCCAGATTGCGCCCCCTAAAGGTGATGGACTATATGGAACTGGCAGAAATGACTGGCAGAATCCGAGACCAGGGAGAAGAGTCAGTGGAAGAAGATTGGAAAAAGTTCAAAGATTATTTACAGAAACACTGTAAAATTAATGAATGTTAGAATGATGTTGGATAGAAACTAAGTGGTCTTTTGCTGTAATGCTATAAGGGAATATGATAAAATGGTTATTAATAGTTAAAACAATTAATGTTATAATATTTAAAAATTGAAGATTAAGATGAAGGGAGAGGGGAGGGATTTGCTGAATTAACAATTGGAACTGGAATACATAAAAGGAAGGCGTGAGGAGGTCCGGGAAATAAGCAAATGAAAAATATGTGATAGAAAGATTGAATTATTTTTTTTAACTATTTTTATTTTGTATTTTTCTTTTTTCTTTTATCCTTTTATTCTGTAATTTTTCTGAAAATCTTAATAAATATCTTATATAAAAAAACAGATTGCACCCCCTAGCCATGGACAAATTAGCTCTTCTTTCTGCCTCTCCCATACTTATGAGGCAATAATCAATAATTTCATTTCTAGACAGATTTATGCGACATATTTATATTTATAAGGAAGCAGTGGTGCTATGGGGTCTGTAGCCCATGCACTCGGATAGCCACGTGGTGAACTTTTCAGAGCACAGCTCTGCCTTTGAAGGGCTGTCACAGGGCAGTTGTCTGAAAAAGCCTGGTTTAAATATGAACAACCGTTAGACATGAGAGCAGGAGGGGTCTAGAAGCAGCGGCGGAGGAAGCCACTCAGGCGCCTGGGGTGGTGTGTCCAGGGCAGGGCGAGGGCGGGGTGCACCGTGGGGCCTCTGGAGTCTGCCTGCCTCCTCCCACTCAGTCGCCCTACAGCTGGGGGGGGGAGGGAGGCAGCGGGTGGACCATTTAGGCAGTGCAGAGCCTGCACGCGCCCAAGCCACTGGGACGTGTGGCTCTGGTGAGCTGCAGGCCCCGCGGTGAGTGCCACCTGGCATTTTGTCACCCCCCTCAGGGGTCACACCCAGGGTGACCCACCCTCACCGCACCCCCTTCCTCTGCCCCTGTCTCGAGGTTGCCCGTCTGTAAAAAAACAACAACACCTGGACAGCAAACAACAGTTACACGGCTCAGTCGCAGACCCCCTCGGCACTAAATATTTATTTTTATTTTTATTTTTGTATATATACATTTTTATTGATTTTTTTAACATATCAGTTCCAACAGTCATACAACATAACTTCTCATCTTATACAGTATTTTGGACTTCCGTCAACATCTCTGATGATTTTCCGTTTTTATCCCTTATTCTGCATTTCTTACTTTCTGTATTACATATAATTATCCTTAACTAATAATTCTCCTAAATAATAGTCAAAATAAAAAATTCCTTCCAGTAGCACCTTAAAGACCAACTAAGTTAGTTCTTGGTATGAGCTTTCGTGTGCATGAACACTTCTTCAGATACACTGAAACAGAAGTTGCCAGACCCTTCTATATAGTGAGAAGGTGGGGAGGGGTATTACTCAGAAGGGTGGTGGGAATGGGAGATTGGCAGATAGCTGAGATGAGCCTGTTGACGACTCTTAACGACTGTAATAGGTCTTACAGGAAAAGGCAAGGGGTGAGAAGGTGAGAAATGGCTTAGGTGAGAAATTCTCTTCATAGTCTTTCTTGAAATATTTCAAATAATCCAGTTTACAAAACTTCTTGCAATCCTACTAGCATAATCTGTTCATCACAATTACTTTTCAAATAATTCATATATTTACACCAGTCTTCTAAGAATCTCTGATCCCGCAGGTTTCGAATCCTTCCTGTTAATTTATCTAATTCTGCGTAGTCCATCAACTTCACCCTCCATTCTTCTTTCATCGGTAATTCTTCTTGCTTCCATTCTTGAGCCACTGCACTAAACATTTAAAGCAGTATCGCACCACTTCAAACAGCCATGGGTTCCCCCGAAGAATCATGGCAGTGTAGTTTGTTAAGGCTGCTGAGAGTAAATAGGCCCCCAGTTCCCTTATGGAAGAGGGGGATTTGATTGCTGAACCGCACAGGCAATTGTAGCTTTGAAAGGGGAAGAGGTGTCTCCTAGCATCTCTCAAGAGCCTTAACAAACTACAGCCTCCAGGATTTTTTGGTGGGAAGCTATGATTGTTTAAAATGGCATGATAGTGCTTCAGTTGTACAGTGCAGTCTTGCCCTCTGTGATGAAATGCATTGGATTTCTTTCTTTCTTTTTAAATTTGTTTTTTATACATTTATTTTTTTAAAAAAAAACATTTTAAAAATAAAAATTCATTTTCATAGGCTTACAAAATAATATCATTTTTAACTTGTAGACCAAGTTATGAAAGAGAAGGAATGGCAGAGTTATTGCCATTGCATTATGGCGTACAATAACATCTGGTGTTATTTAGGCTGGTGGACACACAGGCAAGTAATAGTTTGTACCAGTAACCATTCAAAAATTTTTGATTCAATGCCCATTATTTTTATCATTAGTTACATATATCATACTTAAATAGAGAAATAAAAGTGGGTGAAGGGGTGTATTTCTTTCTACATTAGAGTAATTATTTTTGAATTTGCACCTTACATATTTATTTAAAGAATTTTTCTCCTGCTCTTCAGCCATAAAATAAAATAAAAAGGCTTCGAGGGGCTTACAGATCGCTCAAAGAATCTAAAAAGAAACAGCACCAAAGGAAAATGTATTGGGAGGGAGGAGGAAATTAGAAAACTCAGGTGGGCTGTGACTCTCACCCCAGTTCTTGCAGACATTGAAGGAGGTATTGAACTTCTCAAACACTCCTGCTCGATTTCTTGAGAGATCTCTAACCCCCAAATTCTATCAATTTCAGTAGAATCTGATTGCAACTAAATTGGCCTGAATCCAATAAATGTGTGTGCACTCTTCTGTGTGTGCAACAGATTGGAGTAAATTGTTGTATATGTCCCTGCTGGCCTTATAAACAATGAGTCACTGAGCATCTAAGAGACTTTTAATGTAATGTAAATGCACTTATATGTGCTAACTCTGGGAATTCTTGATCACGCTTGATGACAGATTTTTGGTATTATGGTCTCTAACTATTGGAGGGGGGAAGACAAGTGAGGCAGATTAAAAAGGCCATGAAAAATGTAACTGCTGGGATAATTACCTGGACTAAACAAAAAGCCATCAAATCGAGAGCTGGAGGAGAAATTCTGCCCTATCTAGGTGGGGCGGATCAAATCAAGGCTGCAGGACTTCACATGCTTAATGCTACCCATGCTGTTTTGCATACTTAAGTGTCCAGACATCATTCGACAGCCCAAAAGCAATGAATTCCTGGAACATCCAAACAGGACTCCCCACCCCTAAGTAAGAACTATAAAATTTATTGAAATCAGATTAGGTTAGAAATATCCATTTGAATTGCAAACGGGTAAATAAGCTGGAGAATACAGGTAAACAGCAATGTGTCCATGTGAGAAAAGTGGGAATCTAGGGAAATTAGTACTGATTGCAGATGACACAACCTTGATGGCAGAAAGTGAGGAGGAATTAAAGAACCTTTTAACGAGGGTGAAGGAGGAGAGCGCAAAATATGGTCTGAAGCTCAACATCAAAAAAACGAAGATCATGGCCACTGGTCCCATCACCTCCTGGCAAATAGAAGGGGAAGAAATGGAGGCAGTGAGAGATTTTACTTTCTTAGGCTCCATGATCACTGCAGATGGTGACAGCAGCCACAAAATTAAAAGACACCTGCTTCTTGGGAGAAAAGCAATGACAAACCTAGACAGCATCTTAAAAAGTAGAGACATCACCTTGCCAACAAAGGCCCGTATAGTAAAAGCTATGGTTTTCCCAGTAGTGATGTATGGAAGTGAGAGCTGGACCATAAAGAAGGCTGTTCGCCGAAGAATTGATGCTTTTGAATTATGGTGCTGGAGGAGACTCTTGAGAGTCCCATGGACTGCAAGAAGATCAAACCTATCCATTCTGAAGGAAATCAGCCTTAGTGCTCACTGGAAGGACAGATCCTGAAGCTGAGGCTCCAATACTTTGGCCACCTCATGAGAAGACTCCCTGGAAAAGACCCTGATGTTGGGAAAGATGGAGGGCACAAGGAGAAGGGGACGACAGAGGATGAGATGGTTGGACAGTGTTCTCGAAGCTACCAGCTTGAGTTTGACCAAACTGCGGGAGGCAGTGGAAGACAGGAGTGCCTGGCGTGCTCTGGTCCATGGGGTCACGAAGAGTCGGACACGACTAAACGACTAAACAACAACAATGATGGTGATGAATTAACTAAAGGTGGTTCTGCACTAGGAGGTTAGCATGAAATTGCCATGCTTTGTACACTCTGTGGGGCATCTGCATGAAGTTGGCATCAAATTGTTGTGCCATTGCTTGCCCCCTGTGGGACTTGCATCTTCTCCTGCCCACCTTGCCTGCAGAAAGACTTACATTTTCTTTTTTAGACAGAATGGAATAATCACTGCAAGGATAGATCACATTAGTGCTACTCTGCCGTAGTTTTCAAGAGGTGTGAACTGTAACCTCTGGAACATCTTCACTATTCCTGTTCCAGTAAGCGCCATTTTATACATATCTCTGTGTGTGTAATCCATCTTTTAGAGTAGAGTTAATATGTTTCTTTCGGTTACATTAAAAAAAGAATCACACAATAGTGCTTAAATGAAAAAGTGTCATGGTGCTAATTAAAAAATATATTATTTTGTCTTTTTTATCTATAAAAAAACCCCACTGCTTCTAGGTCACAATCATTTCTGAGCTTTGGATTTGCGTGAAAAGTTTGTAACACTGAAAAACTATTTTTTTAAATTAAAAAATCCAGCAGAGCTTTAATTTATTGATTTTTTTAAAAGTGCTTTGGCACAAATGTAAAAATCAGCCTTAAAATGGCTGCTGAGGCGAACTGCGACTTCCCCATCCTCACAGCTGTGTCATACCCATAGCATCAGACAGAACATAGCGGGGTGGACACACCAAAATAACCGGAAATTCAGCTGCAATTCCATTTGTAGCTTACAGCAGAAGAGCAATGACTGGATAGTGCTAGGAGGAGGCCAAGTGTGGAGCATGGCTTCAGTGACTGGCTCCTCCAGAGGGCTCAGTCTCCTCCAGACGGTGTGACGGCAAACGAGTGACATCACACACGTTCAACACACATGATGTCACACACGCTCAACACGTGTGATGTCACACACACATGCTGTGCCTCCCTCAATGCTGAGGGCAACTTGGCACCTCTGCTTCTGGGAATGTTCTGTTCCATGTTACTTCATCCTTTGCAGCACATGCACAGGACAGGACTTTTTCAGTAGTGGCACCCAGGCTCTGAAAGTCCCTCCAAGGCTCTTCCAAGGCTCTTAGTTCCTCCTCACTACCACCTTAGAAAAATCCAGGGCTTTTTTTTTTCCAGCCAGAACTCACTGGCACTCAGTTCTAGCACCTCTCAGGTGGGTGCCATTGCCATTATAAGAGGACAAGGGAGCCATTCATGGTGAGTCAAATCAGGATCAAATCAGAAACCTGGACGGCTTCTCTAAATCAGGGATGGCCCTGAAAAATAGGGACCCTCAGAGGCTCTGTTAGGATGCAGTGAAGATTTTCCTCCACATGGCATCATGAGCTGTTGACAGGCTACTGACATTGGTGTTTCCACTGGCAGTAGCCAGCATAAGATTAGGCTTATTAAATTTCTATAAAGCGCCACCAACCTTCTGCCATGACTGGTGCTAGTGGCAGAGCTTTGGATATAGTGGCACACCATTCAGCCCCACTGCTCCCCAAAGAAGAGCTAAGGTTGTTGCTTTAGCTGTTTGCCATTGTTGCTGTTGTTGTCACTGTTGTAGACCCTGAGAAGGAGAATGGGGTTGCCTGGGCCAGGACAGAAAGGGAGAATGGGGCTGACAGGTGACCCTGCGGAGGCATCTAGTGGGCTGGGAAGGCCTCTACCTGGGTTGGGAGAACGTAAGGGAAAGGATAATGGGGAAGTTCCCATGGGGGGGTGTGGATGGATCTTCCTTGTCTTGTCCCATCCCTTCATCAGTCCCTGCAGTGCAAGGCATGGGCTCCACCTCTGGGGCTTTCCGAGAGGCCAGCTCTGGCTTGTCCATTTTGCCTGTCTGGACACCAACTCTGCCTCCAGAGTTTTCAGAAATCCTGTCCAGTCCCACCTCTCCAGAGGTAGTCATTACCTTACCTCACCTGTCCCATCCACTTCTGATGAGGCAGTAACACCTCCTCCCTCACGCAGCTCACAGAGATGCCAACATCCTCCATCACCACCTCACACAGATGTCAACAGGCATGCCTTCAGTTCAGCCTTCTTGGAGAAATGCCCAGTTGTGGTTCGAGGACCCGACCCCCGCAAAGTGAAATGAAGACACAAGGACACGAGATATAAGGTTGATGGGCTAGAAAAGGCCACAACTTTATTGATTACAGCAATGAAAAGGTATTGGCTTAGGCATTGGATCGAAACAAGTGGGTTTATTCACCTGTAGGTGGAGCCTGTTGATGCTAATCCAACTATAGGCTGACCCCTGCTGTCACCGAGGGTCGTGCCATGGCCTCCCGCCAAGCAGGCATCGGACAGAATACACGACCGCCAGATTCCTTTAACTGAATACCCCTAAAAATTGAAGGCATAGGCGATGGCCACACCTAGCACTTCGACACACCACAACACATTATTTCAATGCCTAACCTACCCATCAATACCACAAAAGTTGTGACGATTGCTACAAGGTAGGCGAAAAAACCAAAAGCCTAATGCCAAATGGAAAAACTCCTACCAGGCCCCCCGGGCAACCAGGGCAACCAACCTAAGGTCCATAGCAAGGCCAATGACCTAAGCCCTAACTAGAAGGGAGTGGAGGATGGGTGACTCGCGACGGGACGACGATGAGGAATGAGGCCAGGGAGTGGCTGGTGCTGCAGCAGAAGACTGCTGAACACGCCCCCTCCGCGGCACCTGGTTGGGTGTCCACCGGGGGGCGTGAGCACCAGCCCGGTGAGCTGGAGGCAGGGGGCAACGCCCCCTGCTGGGCGGTGCTCGGGCTCCCACCCACAACCACTCCTCTCCCTTTCAGGGAGGAAAGTCTTTCCTTGACCAGTCTCCAGAACAGAACCATTTGCCACGCTAAGTCGTGTTTGCAGGGGGCATGTTGTTGTTGTTGGACCAGGGCCTTTGCTTGTGCAGTCACACCTCACGTTACGTTTGCTTCATGTTACGTTTTTTCAGGTTGCTTCCTGCAGCGACCCGGAAGTACCAGAAAGGGATACTTCCAGGTTTCGCCGCTCGCACAAGGGCACAAGCGCCAAATCGCGCTGTGCACCTGCACAGATACAGCGCTTCAGTTTGCACTCTTTTCATGTTGAAAATGGGTGTCTGGAACGGGTCCCGTTCGCAACCAGAGGTACCACTGTATAGGCATATGTAGCACCTGCTGTGCCTTTGAACTGCATTTTGCACCAACCTGAGCAGTGAATATTTTGGTAGAAACCAGTTCTTCATCAAGTTGGATCCAGGATTATTGCTATGAGTGTTGAACTGGAAGCCCAAAACAGCAGAATATAAATACTTTAATAAATAATACCTTCTTGCAGGTAGGATCAAGCACCGGGGGGGGGGGGATGAATTTTGCTCTTTAATAAAAGGGACCATAGCTCAGTGGCTGAGCGTAGACTTCACATCCCAGGTGTAATCTCTCGTATCTGCAGCTACAAGCTTTGAGTAATCCAGGTATGGAAAAGGCCTGAGACACAGGTTTCAGTCTGTGTTGCTAACCTCATTTGGTTTTGCCACACGGCGCAGTGCCTGTAAACAGTTATCAGCGGTAGTCATGCAAATCACACACACTTTATAGTGGAAGAAGGAGCAGCTCAGATCCCTCTGTGCCAATCTGTGATAAATGAGCAGTGCGGATCCAGCTGTCCTGTGGATCTGCAAAAGAGGGGGGCAAGTAAGCAACTGGTAGGTGAAAGACAACTTCGGCTCCCGAACTAAATATCAGAGTTAATGCCCTGCTAAATTATTTTTTCTGTCTGTTAGCGTTGGCTGTAAAAGCCGAAACGCCGAGTCCCTTGCACACGGCAGAGGCTTCCAAGGTCGCTCATGGGGGAAGGCAAGAACTGCCCGGCAGTCAGACCACGGTACAGTTGGTTGGCTCTCTAATTGAGGTCGGCTTTCCCGGCCAAGGTCACTCAGAAGAAAATGGTTGAGTGGCTATGAAGTTACTGCTCGGGTTTATAGTGTGTCGGGAGTTTTATCACCCATAAAAAGAACTTTGCAAAATTATTTCTTCCCCCTTGCTCTGCCTCCACAAAACATGTTTCCAGAGCCCCGCTATTCAGCGAGATGTCTTTCAGTTTCGTCATGCGTGACGGTTTCTTCTTCGCAACCTTTTCATATTCTAGAAGCTGAGGTTTCCTTGCCGGTTTGGGCAAAGCAGGAACAGAAATGCTGTGAAGATTATTATTATTATTATTATTATTATTATTATTATTATTATTATTATTATTATTATTTTCTTAGCCTCTGCAAAGCAGACTTGAGTCCCTTTCTCTTCAGAAAATGTACATAAAAATGGTTTCTCCCCTGCCATGAAAAACAAAAACTAAATAAAAGCCCGAATCTACATTTCTTTCTCCTACGTGGAAGGATTAGAAAAAGGTGCTGAACTTAAGTTGTGTCCTGGACATTCATGAGTAAGAGGGCTCTGTCTCCTTCTTGACATAGGACAGATCTCTCAAAGAGTTCTCTGTTCAAAGGGCTGCCCTGTCCAGTTCTGGTTTAAAATTAAAGATCCTTAAGAAGAGAGAGCAGGAGGCATCTAGAATTTGTCCATCCACGGTGAGCACCGAGACACAAGGCTGAGGAGTTTTACCCAGCATGTGGAGATGTACTATGGTTCCTATTTAAATTATAGTAACTAGTTCTGAAGTATGCATCTATACCATGGGTAGGCAACCTAAGACCCGGGGGCCGGATCTGGCCCAATCGCCTTCTAAATCCGGCCGACAGACAGTCCAGGAATCAGCGTGTTTTTACATGAGTAGAATGTGTCCTTTTATTTAAAATGCACCCCTGGGTTATTTGTGGGGCATAAGAATTCATTCATTCCCCCCCCCCCAAAATATATATAGTCCGGCCCCCCACAAGGTCTGAGGGACAGTGGACTGATCCCCTGCTGAAAAAGTTTGCTGACCCCTGATCTATACATACAAATTAGTGTACACAAATCTTATGCAAATGGCTGTCCTTTTTTTAGATGATGTATTTCCTCTTTGGGGACTCTATGTAAATGGTCACCCTATTTGCATTATACGTGATGTTAAATATGTCCCAACAGCTCTGACAAACAGTGGCGTAGCGTGGGTTGTCAGCACCCGGAGCAAGACAAGTAATTTGCGCCCCCTAACCCGTGGATTTGCGCCCCCTAACCCTAACCCCCAGATGTTGCGCCCGGTGAGGCTGGCCCCCCCTGCACCCCCCACGCTACGCCACTGCTGACAAAAGCAAGTCACTTAGCTTTACTTTGCTATGGAGGGAGAAGGTCAGCTCACGAAAGCTCATCATATATATATTGAAACAGAGGGACCGTTCACATCAGGATGCATGTGCGCATACCATTCAACTGTCTGGGTAACGGGGACATCCCTTTTTTGCGCAAGAGCACAGCAGCCATTTTGGGCGCTGCAATCTCTGCACTCAGATCTTGACCCCAGAACGCACTTTTTCAGGGCTGTGACCTCACATGGTGTCCTAGAACACATGCTTTTGGGTGCTGTGCTCTCATGCGAGAGCCTGGCCCCCCAAAATGTGGGTCTTTGTGGGCCATGATCTTACGCAGGCCATTTGACTTCTGGGAGAGCATCCCTTATTTTGCCTCGACGTGTTGGAGGGTATGTTATGTGCAGAGTCTACCTTATAACACCAGTCCTCAAGGATCTACACTGGTTCCCAGTACGTTTCTGAGCACCATTCAAAGTGTTGGTGGTGACCTTTAAAGCCCTAAATGGCCACGGCCCAGTATACCTGAAGGAGCGTTTCCACCCCCATCGTTCAGCTTGGACACTGAGCTGCAATACGGCCGCAGTTTATTCATTATTTGGCCTACAAATTCCCAGACCTCGTTTCACAGTCATTTATCCCGAGGTAACAGTCCCTGAACCTCATTTAAAACCTCTGGCTTGCTGCAATGTTCAAGGGGTATATGAGAGGTGATTGGTGAGTCAACAACCCCTGCCAAATGCTCTTGACTCGACTCTTGTGGTGGTTTTTTTTTTTTTCCTGGGATAAGAAATTATTCAAAATAGTGATGGCCGACTGGTGGCCCATGAGCCAAATCTGGCCTGCAAAGCAATTTTCTCAGGCCCTAATAATATGGGAACACAGAGAGGCCTGATAATTCTTGGGGATGGGATTCAGATTCCATAAAATGACATGGTGACCTGCAAATGACAGAAAATAAATCAGCAAGTATGCTCTGTAGCTTCAACATCCTTGTTTGTGGTATAGATGGGATTTCATGCCAGGATAACAGCCCCTGGGCTAATAATCCTCAAACAGCATCTTTTTCCCCTTTCCGTATGAAATGAGAACCCTGTTAATAAATAAAGAGGGTGGTGGTTTTATTTACCTTTCACAACATCGCAGTTTTAATGTGTTTTTTGCTGTATTTTAATTTTGTAATGTAGAGTGGCATACAGTTTATCCCTATCTGTTGCTCCTTACGGGAAACTGGGCAGCAAGAGCCACATACTGGTATTCTAAAATCCTGATTCCCCCCCCCCCAGCCTTCCCTCCCCTGTCCGCATTCTCTCCTGGCAGTTCCCCTCCTGGCTCACTTGCAGGCAGAACAGTGCTGAATGTGCTAAATTAGGCCATTAGAGGAATTCATTTCTCTTTATTAGCGTGTGTCAAATCCTTTTTATTAGTGGCTGAAAACGACCTCTCTTCTGCAGTAAAATGTCAGGCCAGTTCAGCCCTTTTATTTGTTCTGCGCTGACGAGGATCAAACTTTCCCTGAATTAGTGTAGAGAGATTTATTCCTCCAAATTCTGAATGGCTCGAGAGAGGGAGGGAGTGAGGGAGATGGGGGGGGATTCGCCAGTGCATTCTGCTCAATATCAGGGCTCGTTTTACTCAGCCTAGGGTCCTTCCAGCTGATTTTTTTAAAAAAGACTGTACATTCACAGCAATACTGACCAATACCTAGATCTTGTTCACTCATCCTGGAAAGAATATGCTTGCTGAGGGGGTGCTCTTACTCTTAATATTATTATTTAAGATTCCTTACCTGCTGTTCACTACAAGGTCCCAGAGGGGGTCACTGCAATCTAAAAATGCAATACAGTGGTACCTTTGGATGCGAACGACCCACGTCTCTGTGTGCACGGATCGCGATTCACCACTTCCGCACATGCGCATGATGTCATTTTGAGCGCATGCGCATGTGCAAGCGGCGAAACCTGGAAGTAACGTGTTCCGTTATTTCCGGGTCACTGCGGAGCGTAACCTGAAAACACTCAACCTGAAGCATATTTAACCCGAGGTATGGCTGTATTTAAAACAGTTAAAATATTCCTGCATTGAAGAGGGTTGGACTAGACTACAGGGGTCAGCAAACATTTTCAGCAGGGGGCTGGTCCACTGTCCCTCAGACCTTGTGGGGGGTGGACTACATTTTTTTGGGGGGGAGAGATGAACAAATTTGTATGCCCCACAAATAACCCAGAGATGCCTTTTAAATAAAAGGACACATTCTACTCATGTGAAAACACGCTGATTCCCGGACTGTCGGTCGGTCGGATTTAGAAGGCAATTGGGCCGGATCCAGCCCCGGGGCCTTAGGCTGCCTACCCATGGACTAGATGATCCTCATAGTCCCTTCCAACTCTGTGATTCTGTGATCTATTAACTGATATTAGCTGTGCTTCCAGCATTGTAGATGATCCTTGGGGTACCTTCGAACTCTACAAATCTTTGATTACAACCCCCAAATATACATGTGTCAAAGGTCAGGGTAAAGAGGTGTGTCTTTAGCTTACGATGAAAACTAGGTGGGGTTGCACCTCCATGGGGAAGGAAATCCACAACTTAGGGGTTGCCACATATAATTCCCTCTTCTGGGCTGTCTCTCACCATCTGAGATCAGTGGAACTACCAAAAGGATATCTTGATATTGATACCTGGGAGGAATCTGTAGGGAAGGAGTCAAACTTTCATGACTTTGAAAAATGACCTTAGTGGAGATATGAAGTTGAGAAGGAGAGTGCTTTGTGTTCAGAGAACTATGGGTATGATCCACTGTGGCAGTTTTAAGTCCTATTGACTTTAACAAGAAGGTAAAGCTCCTCTAGGATGGTGACTAAGATTCAGCACTTCTCATTTTTTAAAAAATGCTAACTGTGGCTAGTTTAAACTAAAGTTTAAACTAATGGGGGGAGAGAGTTCAGCAACCTAGAAAACCGCTTGGATAAGGGGCTTCTGAGATGTCTGCAAAAGCAATGAAATTTTGGAATACTCTGCCTTTTGCAACTATCCTAGGAATTCAGTGGAGAATGGCTGGTGTGTGTTTCTTGAGCTTTGCATCAAGGCAAAGCTGGTGTAAGTTCCCCAGGAAACTGGTGCTTGGCTTCTGAGCTGATGAGGATGCCATTACGGGACTCTTAATACATGCCAGCCCTTGCTTATATCCTGAAATAACATCATTATGAAGTGCCATTGACGTTACAGCATATCCAAAACACCCCAAGCCTGGTATGCCGTCTTAATCTTTTGCAAAGCTGCTTCAGATGTACAGGTGTAGTCAGTGAGCTGTCAGATGTGTCAAAACTACCAAGACGTTGCAAGTACTTGGTAGTTAGCTTTAGCCATGTAAATTTTCAAGTTTACCCAGCATGGCGGTTGATTGTTGTTATTTAGCCGTTTAGTCGTGTCCGACTCTTTGTGACTCCATGGTCTTCCACTGCCTTCCACAGCTTGGTCAAACTCATGTTTGTAGCTTTGAGAACACTGTTCAACCATCTCGTCCTCTGTCATCCCCTTCTCCTTGTACCCTCCATCTTTCCCAACATCAGGGTCTTTTCCAGGGAGTCTTCTCTTCTCATGAGGTGGCCAAAGTATTGGAGCCTCAGCTTCACGATCTGTCCTTCCAGTGAGCGCTCAGGGCTGATTTCCTTAAGAATGGATAGTTTCATCTTCTTGCAGTCCATGGGACTCTCAAGAGTCTCCTCCAGCACCAGAATTCAAAAGCATCAATTCTTCGGCGATCAGCCTTCTTTATGGTCCAGCTACCAGTTCTCATTTTTCCCTGACTCCAAGGATTGGTGGGGCAACTAGACCTGGAACCGAGGAGCAAAGTCCAGTCCATGAATCTCCCAACCAGCGTCTAGAGAGTGGCAGATGATGGAAGCCGCAGCAGTGCCCACAGAGGCGTAGGCTGATCATGACAGCCGACAGCATCCTTCCTTTCGTATTTTTGAAAACCCTTCTACATTCCTTATCTGTTACAGCAAAAAGAAAAAGCCACAGTTTTGCAGCCCTGCTTTTGAAAGAATTCTGTGAGCATGTACAAGCCTTTTTGCTCTAGCATGTTAGGGGTGTAGAAGCAGCAGAGCTATTATTATTATTATTATTATTATTATTATTATTATTATTATTATTATTATTATTATTATTTATACCCCACCCATCTGGCTGTGTTTCCCCAGCCACTCTGGGCGGCTTCCAGCAAAATATTAAAATAATTCATCAAATATTAAAAGCTTCCCTAAACAGGGCTGCCTTCCTTGACATCTGGTGTTAAAAATGGAGGAGGGTGGAGGAGTACAGAAATGGTAATGGGGTGCTTCATGACTGAAGTAATATGAGTGGCCACCTAAAATTGTTCTCAACATCCAGGTTCTACATTTGTGTAGCTACACCTTTCCCTTCGGAGGCCAGGTTCCCTGTTGTAGAAGTTATAAACATTTCCCAATGAAAGCAGGGTTGCAGATGCAGCTCAGTCCAAACCTGCCAAGGTCAAGCAGTCTAGGTTCAAGCACAACTCGGAGACAAAGCTAAGCAGCAGTCCGAGGGCAACATCAGAAAGAGTTTGAGAAACATACAACAGAGGAAGGCAGCGCAACTTGAATCAGATCCTAGGAGCCTAAATTACTCCTTAACCACAGCTGCTGGCAGTGGAGTATTAGTAGGGCTTGTTTCCTCTTAATTGACCCCTCACTCCCAAGCAGATGTACTTTTCTTCTGCCTGAATTCAAAGCTTTTGGTACTGGAGTTCTCTGGGATGTTTTGTTTTTGTTCTTATTTGTATTATGTATTTTGTGGCTTTTATATTGTAATCTTATGGTAGCAAACTGTCCCGAGATCTGCAGGTAAAAAGGTTAAAGGGATCTTGAGGTATAAGGCAGTAAACAAATTTTAATAATTTTAGTAGTAATAATAACGGCAATAATAATACCAATTAATTAGGGTGACAGTGGAATCCAACATTATCCTTGTTCTACAGCTATGTTGTCAGCTACCCACTTTTTCTGTCTGCCACAAGCAGCTTCAAAGCCTTCACAGAAACATTCTGTTTGAGGCCATTTCAGTGAATGAGGTGACCTCCAGGGGGGTTGAATCAATAAAACCACCACTATATTATGTTATTTTCTTCACTTTCTTTAGGAATGACTGTTTCTCATGATGAATGGGCACTCCCATCGATAATGGCTAGAAAACACACCAGCTGAGACTGTGTCCTTGCCTCTTTCATGCACAGAAATAGTATCAATAGTCGGTAAAATAAAACTTTCTGTAACACTCAGAATCCTAGAACTGTAGAGTTGGAAGGGACCCAAAGCATCCATGACAGTTGCGAGATAATATACCACATTTATATCATGGGATAGGCTGAGGGCCTGCACTTTTGGTCACCTGCTTTACCATCTAATAAGACTTTTCTTGATACCACTAATGGAAATTGGCTATGTCTCGCCAGCTCTGCCATGATGCTTTGCTGAGACTTTAAAATGTTGACTATAATAGCAGGACCAACCCAGTCATCAGGCATTTGATTTGGGTTGTCTATGAAAGGGCAGCAAATTATTGACTCTTCAGTTTATTGCTATTGCGTGTTCAAACCCAGAAACCTCCCCCCTAAATAAATTTACACTTGACTCAAATTTTTGTTTTTGGCAGAATTCAGGCCACAACTTTATTGATTACAGAAAGTGACTGGTTGCATAGGCTCTGGTTCGACTAGCTCCCTGCCATGCAGGTAGTGCTGACCCAGGGTTCCAGCATAGGTCAGCCAAGGGTGAACACCTGGATAAGTCGAAAGCCAGGAACAGGCTAACTGCCACCCAAATGTCTCCCTGGACTCAGGCACGGGCACAACCCCCTCTGAGGGGTTGACCAAACCATTGAGTCCCTGGATTCCTTTAATTGAATACCCTTCACATAGGGATGGCGAGAGCATTCTCCCATCCCTATCCCCCTATCATTTCTGCGGTGAGGACTCATTGCAAAAATAAGAGTGGAGGGGTGTTTTGCAGAATCAAACTACATTCATACCTCGGGTTACAGACGCTTCAGGTTGCGGTTTTTTGGGTTACGAATGCGCCGAAACCTAGAAGTACTGGAACGGGTTACTTCCGGGTTTCGGCAGTCGCGCATGCGCAGAAGTGCTAAATTGTGCTTTGTGCATGCGCAGAAGCACCGAATCGCAACCCGCACGTGCGCAGATGTGCTGCGGGTTTTGAACGTGCCTCCCGCATGGATCACATTCGCAACCCAAGCATCCACTGTAGAGTGAAGTGGGTGTTTTGTAGAATCAAACTTTGATGATTGACAGTAGAAGAAACGTTTTAGAATAAATTTCTTTTTTATTTATATATAATTAATTTTTATTCAGTTTCCAATATACATTCTATCCATATTTAACATCCATTTCTAACATATACATCTTTTAGACTTCCCTCAGCCTATCTGGCAATTTTCCATATTATCACAATTACTCACATTTCTTAAATTTATATTGCACTTTAACAAACTTAATCTTATCATATCTTTTAAGCGACATTTCTACCAATCATTTTCACAGAGCTTCTTGAAAGCCAACAAGCGTTAATTGCTCCTCACATAAATTTTTGATATACTCTGTAAATTTATTCCAGTCCTTGGTGAATCTCTGATTGCGTTGGTTCCGAATTCTTCCCGTTAATTCATCCATTTCTGCATATTCCATCAATTTCATTCTCCATTCTTCCCTCGTCGGCATTTCTTCCTGTTTCCATTTCTGGGCCATCAAAATTCTAGCTGCTGTCACTGCATACCTAAATAACTTCATATCCTTCTTTTTAATTTCATTCCCTAATATTCCTAATAAAAATGCTTCTGGTTTCTTAACAAAAGTATATTTCAACATTTTCTTCATCTCATTATAAATCATTTCCCAGAAACCTTTCACATTCTTACATTCCCACCACATGTGATAAAATGTTCCTTCTTTTTCCTGACATTTCCAGCATTTATTACTAACTTTATACATCTTACCAAGTTTCACTGGTGTTACATACCATCTATATATCATTTTCATAACATTTTCTTTTATTGTAGTGCATGCAGTGAATTTCATTCCTTCTTTCCACAATTTTATCCACTCATCAAATTGTATATTATAACCAAAATCTTTGGCCCACTGAATCATAACTGATCATTTTAGAATAAATTTCAGTGGCCGGACTTGTAGGATCTGCTTTGTTTTACCCCAGAATCCCAACAGGAGTCACATGCAATAAGGCATATGTTTAAAATGATAAGAATTCCGCGGCCAGGGATTTGTTGTGTTATGTTTGGGTTTAAACGGACAGAAAGCACAAGTGGAAATCTTTGTGCTGACAAAACATGTTAGTGGATACCACCCCAAGTTTTTGTTTTTATTTTTTTAAGGGAGGCAAAGTGGACACGATGTATGAAGCACAGCTCAAAAAGCCCTGGAACCACCCCCCTCCCCTACAGCAATCATTTCTCTTGAATATCAACTTAATAACTAAATTTATTATTTCAGTCACAGACCAGTTCCAGCTCACATAAAAGGGAAGTCATAAAACATGATAGGGATACATTTGAATTTGCAATTGGGCACAACAGGGACAATAGAGATACAGAATGTCAACTTGCTCCTGTTTTAAGGAACAAACAAAAAAAACCACCCTAAAAATTACATGCTGTTATGAGAGTCTGGGAAGGAGATTGGAAGTGTCCTGGCTGGTGTTTTTCCCATCTTCCACTTTCTAGGACTTTGTTCTTTTTGAGCCACAGCCATGTACAAAGAGGTTGCATCCCTCAAAGATTTTGCCAAGGGGTTGCAAACTGCTGCTTCTCTCTCTCTCTCTCTCTCTCTCTCTCTCTCTCTCTCTCTCTCCTCCCACTGCCTGCACTTTAATTCTCTCCATAACATTGAGAAGGAATTTGTGCTGTGTGCAAAGGTGTGTGCATGTGGAGGGGGGGTTGGGGTGCGTTGCTGAACTCCTACCACCTGGCATTACTGCTTGGATTATTAGTTCCTAGTAATTTAGTGCCCTTGCGCAGGGTCGATTTGTGCCTTTCATTTCTAATTGATCTAGAGGCTGTTTAAATGACAGCAGGCATCTGTTGAGAGTGGGAAGGTTCATAAGGCGAAATAATTCATAACACCGTCTGGAATTTGCCTTTCATATCCCTTAGCTAAGCCTCGGCAGGGCTGCCTAAATTACGACCAGGGAGGATCCCCCCCCCCTTCCATATTCAGCTCATGGCTTGAAGAATCTTGCATTAAACTGGGATCAGTCTAGATTAGACTGTAATATGCTGCAGTATTAGTAGCTGCAAATGAAGACTTATACCAGAGTTTAACCCCTTCACCTGCTTTTCTCTTTGCCTTGGTCCTGGAAGGCTTGGCTAATCCATGGGTTCCTCTGATTTGTTGATGTGTATAATAGATCTTTCAACCCACCGGACTCCTGGGATAACTTTAGCACTAAAGCATTCAAGACAACAGGTTTCGAAGAAATTAAAACACACTTGCTTTGATTAAATAAAGAGTGACTTTTCAGCCCTTAGTGAAATGGGCATATGGTTTTTCCAGCTCCTCGCATATGTGAAGGCAGGAGGGAAATGGGATATCTGATATTATGTTAGGCCTGCGCTGCCAATCTCAGCAGCCTTGTTGCCAAATTAGTGTACAGAGGTGTGGAGTACTTAATTTACTTGCAATGCACCTCTTGCCCTTCTTAGTTTCCCTCAGTGTAATGTCAGTTAGCAGATGGGTAGCCCAAGTAAGTTTACTGTTCTCAGTTTAATGCTGCTTACTTGTTTTCCCCTTTAAACTCTCAGCAGGTGACCTTAGTTTCAGGAGTAGTCAGCACATGGAGCAGGATTGTGCCTCCTGTCCCAGACTCCCAACCTTCATATAGTAGTTAAGTTGTTTTCCATAGAGTCTACATGGGTACCCTCCAATAGTGTAGTGGGAAATTCAGAAGTACAGGGTCCCTTCATTACAGTCACATCCACATTCCCTCACAGCCATTGTTTATTATACAACAAACTTATGACTGTACAATAATAATAATCGGGGTACATTGCCTTGTGTTGCGTTTCAGCTAAATCTACTACAGTGGTATCTCGGTTCTTGAACGTAATCTGTTCCGAAAGACCATTCGAGTTCTGAAATGTTCGAAAACCAAGGCACAAAGGGCTGTCTGCAAACACAATTGAGAAAAATGAAAAACACACAGCGGAAGCCGTTCGACTTCCGAGGCACTTTCAAAAACGGAAGCATTTACTTCCGGGTTTTCAGCATTCAGGGGATGCAGGTGGCACTGTGGGTTAAACCACAGAGCCTAGGACTTGCCGATCAGAAGGTCGGCGGTTCGAATCCCCGTGACAGGGTGAGCTCCCGTTGCTTGGTCCCTGCTGCTGCCAACCTAGCAGTTCGAAAGCGCATCAAAGTGCAAGTAGATAAATAGGTACCACTCTGGCGGGAAGGTAAATGACATTTCTGTGAGTTGCTCTGGCTTGCCAGAAGCAGCTTAGTCATGCTGGCCACATGACCCGGAAGCTGTACGCCGGCTCCCTCAGCAATTAAAGCGAGATGAGCAGAGTCGGCCATGACTGGACCTAATGCTCAGGGGTCCCATTACCTTTACCTTTTCAGCATTCGGGTTCCAAAACGTTTGTCAACAGAGACATTCGAGAACTGAGGTATCACTATGTTTTCTGTGCAAGTACAAATGAAGCTCTGCATCTGGGCAGCTGTAAAGAGATACTGCCTTTTGCATTGTTCCTGAACGAGGATACAGAGCCTTGTGCACAGCATCCTATTGTATTGCTGCTGTTCTTAGCTTGTGCTGTTCTTTCATTGTTTGGCTTTAATTTGTCTTCTTTTGTATTACTCTCTGGATGGCTGCATTTAGTTGCTTGTTTTTAATTTGTGTGGGCTCTTTGAATGGGTAGTATGCAAACATTTTTAAATAAATTTCTTTTTTAAAAAACTTGTATACATGGAGACTGGAGAGGATAGATGTGTGTAGCTCAGGAGCAGTGACTGAGGACACAATCCCATGCCACACACACACACACACACACACACACACACACCATTCCCCAAACGTATGAAAAGAGCCAGTGTCATTTCCCAGATGTGTGAGTAGGACTTCTTCTTCATCACAGTTTCCCTGTATGTAGTTCTCCATGCTAGCAGCTGCCTTTACACTCCCCCTGCCAGATACTTTTCTCAAGGATGTTCCTTTCCCTTCTCCTCTCCAGATCCCAGTTTTCAACAGTCAGTCAACAATGTGTGGCCAATATGTTCAATTCTCATTGGTCAGTTTTTTGAGGGTCCCTCCCCCTTAGGAGTTCCTTCTAATTATTATTATTTTGTCCTTCTGCAAAGTTTGGGATTGCTCCAAAACTGCTAATGCCACTCACTTGAGCACAGGTGATAGTGTTTTGCTTGCATAAATGGCAGTGGAAATAAAGGAAACGGTGGACCTCATCCACAGCATAAATGAATTGTGTTTATCTGTGAAAATGACATTGTGTTTCCCTTTTCTCTTTAGACATCCTCTCTTCCCCCTCCTGACCCTGCTGTTTGAGAAATGTGAGCAGGCAACGCAAGGCTCAGAGTGCATCACTTCTGCCAGCTTTGATGTCGACATTGAGAATTTTGTACACCAGCAAGAACAAGAGCACAAACCATTCTTCAGCGATGACCCTGAGCTCGACAACCTGGTAATGGTTTTGCCCGGACCAGTTAGTCATGGAGTGTTGAACATTCTCAAGGGGAGATAGGTAGATAGATGATCAATGGGTAGGTAGGTAGAGTGGGGGTGGGGCAAAAAGAGAGGGTAGGGAAAATGGTAGTGGAAAACTAGATATGAGGGAGACTTTTGATTCAAAATTCACACTAGAGTAAAGTGTGCATACACTGGTGAAAATAACATAGAAAAACACATTATATTATGGGAAATTGCTTTGCAAAAATGTGTAGTTTAGGCAAAATTGCATATAAGCAAATTTGTGCAAGGAGAAATTTGCACCGGAATGCTTGTGAATTTTCACGAGAAATTTGCAAACTGGTTTCAAAATGCGGAAAACAGAACTTAAGAATGGACAAATGAGAAACTAAGAGAAACAGAAAACTGGCAGGTTCTGCCATTTCTTTGGTTGACTTTTCTGATGACTTTTGAGGGCGCTATAAGAGGCAGAGAGCTTTTATTTTTAATTCTCAGCAGTTAGAGACAGCAGCGCAGACACTTACTTTTAAACATTACTCCTCTGCCATTCCTGCCTTAACCAGTTTTTGTCAGCAGTTCCCATGGAGGCAGCAGTCCTCTGTCACGGGTCATCTCACCCCACATTTCATCTGAGGAAGGATGCTACTGTCCTCCTTCAGATGCATTGCAGGGCAAGATGGTCCCTAAGGGAGGGAAGCTGCCAGCCGCCATGGGAAAGCAGCAGCAGCAGAAGAAACTGTTTAAAAGAAAGAGAGGAGTGGGGTGAGTTTGCTTTAGTTATGCCATTGCGTGATTTTTGTGGACGAACACTTTTAGTACATTTGCTTCATTTTAATAGGCGTTTATTTATTTAAGGCATTTATATGGCGATTAACCATTAGCATTTCTAAGTGGTGTACATAAAAATAAACCACACAGAGAATAAAACTATAAAAAAATCATCATAAAACTGAGCATAAAACCTGAACACTACATTAAAATGCCTGCTGGAATAAGAAAGCCTTAGTCGTGTTCCTGAAGTTCAGCAAGGAACTTCTGCCGAACCTTAGTTGGGCAGAAGATCCACAGCTTTGGCCCCACAACGTTGAACACAATATACAATGTTGTGCTTTGTCCCTTTAAATTGCTTCAGGAATCCTTTTGCGCGTCGAGGTCCCCAAGCCACTCCCCAATAACTCACACATTACACATCAATTTTGTTTAAGGTTTTTGGTATGATTTTGGCCACAATTTTATTTAAATACACACATGTGAGTGGTTGCTTAGGCATTGGTTACGACTATCTGTCCTTGCCCCAGGGACAGAACTGACTTCCGGATTCCAGCGGAAGCCAGTCAGGGAAACAATATTGGGGGGAAATGAAGCTGGGCATCAGTCCCTCGCTTCTCACCCGCATGATCCTGGGGGCTTGCACTGCCCAAGTCCAATGCCAGGGACTAGGACGAAAAGGATGGCAAGCCCCTGGATTCCTTTAACGGAATTCCCTCTCAGCACCACCATTGGAGGGGTAGGCACTTACCCCTCCACCAACCAATTTTAACCAGTGCCTAACTACCAACCTTATAAGTTGTGACGATTTGCTACGCAGTAGGCAAAAAGCAAATGGCACCAGCCAATCAGCCAAATGGACAAAATTCCTACCAGGCCCCTGCCTCAAAAGCAGACAACCCCATGGCAGGCATAGCAAGGTCAAGCAAACACCCCCCCCCCAATTCAGGGAGGGTGGGCGGGTGATCCGGTCCAAGCAGCCAAGAGCTGGGCGTCCAGCATTTAAAACCTCTGTCCCCTCCTCCAAATTGGCAACAAGAAAATCTCCCCAGAGACCCAATTTAACCAGTGCCTGCCTGGGTCTCTCCAAACATCCCAGCAACAGTGGGGTGGCCTGTAGGCCCCCACCGCAACACGTGCTCTCTGTTAGGGAGAAGACGTTTTGTTTGAGGCAATATGTACATTTAATAGAGCTAATCCATTTTGGAAAAGGAGAAACCTCTGACTGTGCTGCTTGGCTAACACCAAGGAAACTCAGGTTGGTCTGCTGGAATAAGTTAGGCCATTTGAGAAAACGTGCATGTGTCTTATTTTTGCATAACAGAGTCTGCTTCTAAGAACCAGGAGTCATTCATGGGGGCTGCCTTCTTGGGAGGATAGAATCAGTTACGTTGGGAGAATGGTTACGCTTGGGAATTGACATTTTTGAGAAGGAAATAGCCAATCTGGAGAGAGGACACTGTGCCTAAATGGAAAAGGCCTCTGGCATTTATTTAGCTCTACCAATAGTTCCTTTGGAGAATAGCCTTATATTACAAGGAATCATTAAGGAAGCCTCGCAGCCCAAAGGGATTGTGAAACCATGGACTCCTCCACATGACCTATGTATTGAGTGTTCATTCTGATTTGCTTGCACAAAGCTTATGCGGAGGTTAGATGAGCTCCAGCCTTTATTAAGTCTCCATTTTGATTTGTTTATGGGGCAGTGTGCATTCATCCTGATTTGCTTGCAGAGTGTATATTTGGTTTCCCGTTAGCCATCCACACATCCCACTCTCCAGTGCATCTCACACATCACTTTGCAAACCACAAAAAGTCCAGTTCTTCGTTGCCAGGGTGACAGAGCCATTTAATCCACTTTAATTGTGCAAACCCAAAGTTCCAGTATGTGCTTCCGTCCCTTCCACAAAATACTGACCGCTTGGAGGTATCCCTTGCCAGTTGCAGATACCCTAGATCTATGTCTATGGCTGGCTGCGTGTATATGTACTTATTGTTGTTGTTTAGTCGTATCCAACTCTTCGTGACCCCATGGACCAGAGCACGCCAGGCACTCTGTCTTCCACTGCCTCCCGCAGTTTGGTCAGACTCATGCTGGTAGCTTTGAGAACACTGTCCAACCATCTCGTCCTCTGTCGTCCCCTTCTCCTTATGCCCTCCATCTTTCCCAACATCAGGGTCTTTTCCAGGGAGTCTTCTCTTCTCATGAGGTGGCCAAAGTATTGGAGCCTCAGCTTCAGGATCTGTCCTTCCAGTGAGCACTCAGGGCTAATTTCCTTCAGAATGGATAGGTTTGCTCTTCTTGCAGTCCATGGGACTCTCGAGTCTCCTCCAACACCATAATTCAAAAGCATCAATTCTTCAGCAAATAGCCTTCTTTATGGTCCAGCTCTCACTTCCATACATCACTGCTGGGAAAACCATAGCTTTAACTATACAGACCTTTGTTGGCAAGCTGATGTCTCTGCTTTTTAAGATGCTGTCTAGGTTTGTCATTGCTTTTCTCCCAAGAACCTGTACTTATTACAGGTGTTGTAATAATAATTAATGGCAAGAATCACCTAGCCTCAGCAAAATGGTATTTACAGCCACTGTCTTACATGCTAATAGTTCACGGTTTCAGAAAAGCCTGGCTAGCAAAGCTAACGTTAACTGTCGGCCATCTTCTTAAGTTTCCATATTACAGCTTCATAATATCAAGCTCTGCTTGGTCAAACCCAGCGTCCCTCCACTCCACGGCAAATGTTACATATATTGGGTGATGTGGTTGGTGTGATATGAGAAATATTTAAAGGACACACAGACAATAATTTTGCATACACGGATCCCCATGTAAATGTCGGATTGTGTTGATAACGTGATGTCAGTTAAAATGTTATGGCTGAAAAATGTAAATAATGGTGTCTCTTTTGCATGATTATTGCCACCAGGGCAAGACTCTGGCATCTGGTTTTGTAAATGCAGTCCCACCTAATGCAGGCATCTTGCTCAAGCTTCGTAGGTCTGCATCTGGTCAGTCCCTGGTTGGGAGGCTGCCTGGGAATGCTGTTTATGTTGCTTTGAGTTCATTGACAGAAGAAGGGGAATGTATGGGTGATAAATACCTTGAAAAGTGCCACCCAGAGCATAACATGAGCAGATCCTGCTGACTCCGGCCATTGGCCCATCTAGTCCAGCTTCCTGTTCTCACTGTGGCCAGCCAGACTCTCATGGAAAGCCTGCAAGCAGGACCTGAGAACAAGCAAAACTCTGCCACCTGGAAACTGGCATTCAAAGGGATACTTCGCATAGTAATGATGTTCCCTGCACATAGGTAATGGCTGCCTGATTTGCATAATTAGTGCATAGTTATCTCTCTTAGGTACTCTTTGCAAATCCATGCATTGCGATTGGCCAGCCCCATTATTACCCAAATAGAGCACGTAGCTTTGAATAGTTATAGCATTGTGAACGGCTCAGTAGCCGCGCTGCAAATATGCTGATAATTCCTTTAACTGTCTAGTATAATCCTGTCTTCCAGCCTTTCTGTCTCTTTAGGGTCTGACGGCACATTTGCCACCTCAGCTTCTAGGCCACCTTTAGGAGAAGAACCCCACACAAAGAAATCTTAAGTGGACTTTAAATAGTAATAAATACCAAGAAGGAAGTTTGAAAAAAAAAAAAGAAGGGGAAAAATGCATTAACCTGCATAATATGACCAAGCACTTAATTCTTTATCATCCCCCCCCCCCCGACTTTTCTCTTGACTCTCTTCAAAATTTCTGTTAGGTTTCACTTTAAATAGAGGGCACTCAACTTTTGCCCTGTGCATTCTAGGCACAAGCCCAAGCTTTCCTGGTCCATGTTCGAGAATGGCAGGGGAAGGCTGTTTTTTGATGCTGAATTGGAGCAAACAGCAATTGGAGCAAACAGGTTTTCTGTGGATAGCTCTTTACTCTGATTCAGTGCTAAAGAACAGACTTTTGCAGGGGAAGCGCCAAGCAGGAAGAAAGGCTCTCAGGCATGGACCTTGGAAAGCCCAGACCTGTGCCAATAAATGCAAAGGTGAGTGCGGATGAGCCGAGAGATGTCACGCTCATGTCCACATTCAGAGCAGAGTGCCATGGCAGTGAAAGTGGACACATAATAAGCACATAAGAGCCTTACGGGGTCAGATCAAGATCCATCAAGCCAAGGATCTTGTTTTTCACAGTGGTAAACCAAATACTCCTAGGAAGATGGTGGTGGTGATTTGCTGTTTACAACTGAGTCTCAAAGCAACTTACAAATACAAGGAGACTTGCACAAGTATTTGAAAGACAAAAATGCCATAAAATTGACAAAACAGTAAAATGCAGACAAGCTAAAAGTATTTGCCCTTCCAACATCAATGGCAAGGGAAACATTCTACTCCACCCCAGTAAAAGCTGAATGCCAGAAGGGGCCATAGGTTATCCCACATTAATATCCAAAAATCTGGCAGAACAGGAACATATTTGCCTGGTGCTTAAAAGTGGGCATTGTTGGCAGCAGATGTGTTCTCTTATTTATTATTTTACATACCGTTTGATTGTAAAACAACAACAACAACAACAAGCTCAACAAGAAGAAAACTCTGGAATTATCTGTAAAAGGAGTCAAAAACAACTATTTAAAACATTCAGAAATAGCTGAGCTAAGAACTAGATTAGAATACACATCAACATTCCACATTTATGGATAGGCTTGCCTAAACAAAGATGTTATTAGCAGGCGCCGAAAAGAGTACAGTGGTACCTCAGGTTAAGAACTTAATTCGTTCTGGAGGTCTGTTCTTAACCTGAAACTGTTCTTAGCCTGAGGTACCACTTTAGCTAATGGAGCCGCCGCGCTGCTGCTGCACAATTTCTGTTCTCATCCTGAAGCAAAGTTCTTACCTGAGGTACTATTTCTGGGTTAGCGGAGTCTGGAACCTGAAGCATCTATAACCTGAAGTGTCTGTAACCCGAGGTACCACTGCACAGTGAAGGCACATGCCTTCTGTCAACAGTCAGGGAGTTTCAAAGTATGGATGCTGCCACACTGAAAGATTGATTTCAGTGGAACAAGTATTACCGTATGTGGCAACTGTAAGCAGTGCCAGGTCAAAGCAGTTGAGATGAGGGATGGGATAAGTCCATGTTGCAAGTAAACTGGTCCCAAGCTGTCAAGGGCTTCCTATAGTAGTGGAAATCAGCCCTGAGTGCTGAATGAAATCAGCCCTGAGTGCTGAATGAAATCAGCCCTGAGTGCTGAAGGAAATCAGCCCTGAGTGCTCACTGGAAGGACAGATCATGAAGCTAAGGCTCCAATACTTTGGCCACCTCATGAGAAGAGAAGACTCCCTTGAAACAATCCTGATGTTGGGAAAGATGGAGGGCACAAGGAGAAGGGGACGACAGAGGACGAGATGGTTGGATAGTGTTCTCGAAGCTACCAGCATGAGTTTGACCAAACTGCAGGAGGCAGTGGAAGACAGAAGTGCCTGGCATGCTCTGGTCCAGGGGGTCACGAAGAGTCGGACACGACTAAATGACTAAACAACAACAACATATTAGTGGTAAAAAGCTTGAACTTGGCCTGGTAAGAAATCAGCAGGTCTCTGAGCACAGGTGTTATTTGCTGATGGGGTCTCACTCCTGTCAGCAACTGTGCTGCAAGCATTCTGCACTCAACGCAGCTTCTGGATTAAGCATAAGGGAAGCCCCACGTAGAGCGCATTGTAGAGATCCAATCTTGAAAGCAACTGCAGCATGAGAGCATTCCACAATTTTGCAACTTTAACCCACAATGAGCAACTTTCAGTTGAAGGTACTTTGCCACCGGATCTCTTGTCTTCATATCCAAAGCAGAAAGACCTTGGCCCTTCCTGCAAACCAGAAAGAAGACCTACAGTCCTTAGATCTGGGACAAGGAGGTGAGTAATATTCTTGTGCATTGAGAACATTGATCATTTTAAAGCAGCTGTGATTTTTTTCATTCTCGGCTTCCCGTTTTTCATTTTGATGCATATGACAGTTTATTTATTTTGTTATTTTTTTCCAGGCTACGGTGGTATGGAGGCTTCCTTCGGTGAAATTGACAGGAATGGGGCTTGGAGGAGACCACAATGGGTTAAACGCCTGGGCTTCTGTCTTCCTTTGTTTTGAGAGATTGTCTGCAGAGTATAACCAGCTTGTTGCGACTGCCTCCTGCTATTTTTGCACAGATTATATTAAAGTTCACCGTTCTTATATCAGCATCCCGTGTCATTTATCCAAGGGATTCCGTGTCAAAGTGAAAGCTGTGCCAATGAATTCAGGAGCATTGCAAGGCGCTGCCGTCTTCCCACGAGGCCGGCTGGATCCATTCCTTGCCGTCACTTGAACTCGCTGCAATACATCTGTGGGACATAATTAAATGCAATAAATAGGAGAAAGCCCTTGGCACCAACCTGCCAGGTTGCTGCTTGAACATTTCCATGCCTAGAAAACATGTCATCCCATCTTCTCGCACCCCCTGGAATGCCCAGCCATTGCACCAGGGCATTCGAGATAAGACATAGGCATCAACCCTGGATTTCTTTCGCTTCGAAGCATTAGCAGTATAGGAAATACATTTACTCCTTACTGAGCACCATTGATTCTGCAGAAGTAAACAGCCGTCCAGCCATCGCCACCAGTGTGTTAGGATATGGAACAGCTTTGAGAGACGGAATGGTATTTTGCTTAAAGCAAAACGATCCCACAAAATGACTAATAGCTCAGTTGTTTTCATGTGTTTCTTGCTGCAATGGCATTCCCTGCGACTCGCACTGATGTGGCTTGAGCTTCTGCATAGGAAGTTGTTTTCCACTGATACATCCACCCCGGGATTGTCTAAACATGGATGAGGAACCTGTGGCTCTTCAGGTGTTATTGGACTCCATCTCCCATCAGCCCCAGCTAGCTTGGCCAATGATCAGGGATGAAGGGAGTTGTCGTCGAACTATTCTGACTGGCAGTGGTACTTCAGGGCAGAGGTCTTTCCTATCACCAGCTTCCTAATCCTTTTAGCTGGAGATACCTGAGATAGAGATACCTGGGATCTTGAAACGAAATGTAATGAAACTTTATTTGTGTTAACCATTGGCCATAGCAATAAAAGGGCATTACGATGTACACAAAACATCAGGAGTGGCCGCCAGGACCACATAACACTGGTCCTGAGAGATCTGCATTGGCTCCCAGTATGTTTCTGAGCACAATTCAAAGTGTTGGTGCTGACCTTTAAAGCCCTAAATGGCCTTGGTCCTGTACAGTGGTACCTCAGGTTACATACACTTCAGGTTACAGATGATTCAGCTTACAGACTCCACTAACCCATAAATTGTTCCCTAAGGTTAAGAACTTTGCTTCAGGATGAGAACAGAAATCGTGTTCTAGCGCAGCGGCAGCTGGAGGCCCCATTAGCTAAAGTGGTGCTTCAGGTTAAGAACAGACCTCCAGAACGAATTAAGTACTTAACCCGAGGTACCACTGTATAAGAAATGAGAGAAGCTTTCAAATACTGTTAAAAATCAATGTGAATATTCAGTGTGGTTGGTGTGTGTCTCTGGTCTTCAACCACAAATCGACAGGCATGCCACTGATAGCTGAGCTGGTAGAGCATGAGACTTGAAATATGGGGGGGGGGATAGATTACCCTTGTACTCCCTTCCAATTCTACAAGACTGATTCTACAACCCAAATGAAGCTCACAGATGACAGGTGGTGACAATTTGGGAATCCCTGTTTTACTGCATTTTAATTTTTTTTAATTTTTAATTTAATGAATTCATATATCACCCTATACCTGGGGGTCTCAGGGTGGTTTACAGAATAAAATCAAGATATAAAACCACAAAATATATAATCAAAATAAAAACAAGAATGCAATAGGGCCCCCCCCAAAAAAAACACATTTTAAAAGGGCATAGGATGTCAACCAAATCAACCAAAGGCCTGATTAAAAAGGCCTTTTTGCCTGGCACCTAAAGGTGTATAGTGAAGGCGGTAGGGGAAATTCCCTGGGGAGAGCATTCCATAGACAGGGAGCCACTTCAGAGAAGGCCCTGTTCTCGTATTGCCACCCTCTGGACCTCTCAAGTAGGAGGCACTACTATACACACACATATATATATAATTTTTTTGCAATTTCCCCATACATAGTAAATGCTGAGTGCTAATTTCATTAATATGTGCACTTTTATGTACACACCCAAGTACACGGTTTCCCAAACTTGGGTCTCCAGCTGTTTTGGACTACAACTCCCATCATTCCTAGCTCCCAGGACCAATGGTCAGGGATGATGGGAGTTGTAGTCCAAAAACAGCTGGAGACCAAAGTTTGGGAAACACTGGACTAGCATTATGTATTTTTTTACAAAATATTTGGTTGCATCAGAAAATCTGGTGAAGCGTGAATTTTGAAGGATAGCGGTATTTTGGTTCACATGCTTTTTCAGGAAGTACAAATCATATAGGTTCATATTAAAATGCGAACTGAACCAAATCGCTCCATCCCTAACTATCAATGAATCCAGACAATACTGGGTTATGCAGACTCAGTAGAAGATATTTTTATCATTATCATTCTATCACACGTTCCTCTTATTGGCTCATTTTCCCGCTGGGTTGCAGGTTGGTGGGAATTCTGCAAGAAATGGCTCCATCTAAGACAGGCTGTAGCAAATGTGGTTTTCCCCCAAAGTTTGTTTGTTGTATCTACAAAATTTTAATGCTACTAATCCTATGTAAATTGTCCACCACTGCTGACGGCAAAGAGGAGATGAAAAGGCCAGCGACATTAAGCATCATTAGAATAAGAATCATGTATTCCTCACAGGCGAGATGCACATAATTAGAAATTAGAAAAAGGTCAGATCTTGCCATTATCAACTCAATCAGCTGCTGAGTGCCACACAGTCAATTAATTCAGCATCTGTATTTTTTACAACCCCGCGCACGTATTCCATCGGACTGTAACTCTTTATCCGGACAGATATACTGCTCAGCGAAGCAGGGACATAAAATGAGAGACCCCAAGCAAATGAGCTGAGATAATTGAGAGATTTATTTTACATACACACACATGTATATGTCAAGTCTTCGTGCCTTTGCCCTTGAATGCTGACTTTCAGGAAAGCAGATAGTTGGATGGACGCGCCAGGCTGACAGAGCATTCCTTAAGGACTTTTATTATTATCATTCATTTATGTTACTTATTACATTTTTATCTTGCCCCTTCCTCCCAAGGAGCTCAGTGTGGCCTTTGTGGTTCCTCCGGCCTGCATTTCATTCTCACAACAAGCCTGCGAAGTAGGATAGATTGAAGAAGGCTTCCTCGGCGCTCCAGATGTTTTTTGGCCTACAACTCCCATGATCCCTAGCTAGCAGGACCAGTGGTCAGGGATGATGGGAATTGTAGTCTCAAAACATCTGGAGGGACGAGGTTGAGGAAGCCTGGGTAGAAGGATGGTGATTGCGGATTTGAAACCAGCACTCATTCCAGTCCAGCACTCAATTTGCTCAATAAGTGTGTGTGTGTGTAATAGAATTGTGAGACAACCTGTTTGTTCAGAAAAAGCTGTCACCACTGCTTCTTCTCCGCTCCTCTCGGGGCAAGATGGTCCTTCAGGTTTTTTCCTCCAACTTTATTGGTCAGACTATTTCCCCATGTAATCATTAAAATTAAAATAACGCTTACCAAAAAAAAAAGAAATACCATACACAAATTTTATACAACTTGATGTTACCTTTCTTTTCTTTTTTTGGTGATACAAATCCTCTTTTCCTTTCCTTTTCTGACAATGCATTAGTGTCAATCCTAAGTGGGAGGCAACCAATCAAATACACATTAGTTTGCCTCAACCTGTGAAATTTCATGGATTCTTAATAAGTGCATAGGGTGACCTTTGAAGCACATTTAAAACACAAACCGCCTCCCCCCCAATAACCCCGGGAACTGTAGTTTATCCCCCACAGAGCTGCAATTCCCAGCACCCTTAACAAAGCACAGTCCCAGTGTACGGTGTGAATAAGACCGAAGTGTGTGTGTCGGGAGACAGACAGATAAAAATCCAAGGTTGCATTCAGCTAACCTCTACTCAGGGTAGACCCACTTATAATTAGCCATGTAGTAATTTCAGGCTAGACAGCATCTTAAAAAGCAAAGATATCACCTTGCCCACAAAAATCTGTACAGTGGTACCTCAGGTTACAAATGCTTCAGGTTACATACGCTTCAGGTTACACACTCCACTAACCCAGAAATAGTGCTTCAGGTTAATAAGTTGCCCAGAGTGGCTGGGGAAGTCTTGCCAGATGGGCAGGGTATTAATAATAATAATAATAATAATAATAATAATAATAATAATAATAATAATACAGTGGTACCTTGGGTTACAGACGCTTCAGGTTACAGACACTTCAGGTTACAGACTCCGCTAACCCAGAAATAGTACCTCGGGTTAAGAACTTTGCTTCAGGTTGAGAACAGAAATCGGGCTCCGGCGGCGTGGCAACAGCAGGAGGCTCCATTAGCTAAAGTGGTGTTTCAGGTTAAGAACAGCCCTCCGCAACGAATTAAATACTTAACATGAGGTACCACTGTATAGTTAAAGCTATGGTTTTCCCAGTAGTGATGTATGGAAGTGAGAGCTGGACCATAAAGAAGGCTGATCGCCGAAGAATTGATGCTTTTGAATTATGGTGCTGAAGGAGACTCTTGGGAGTCCCATGGACTGCAAGAAGATCAAACCTCTCCATTCTGAAGGAAATCAGCCCTGAGTGCTCACTGGAAGGACAGATCGTGAAGCTGAGGCTCCAAGACTTTGGCCACCTCATGAGAAGAGAAGACTCCCTGGAAAAGACCCTGATGTTGGGAAAGATTGAGGGCACAAGGAGAAGGGGATGACAGAGGACAAGATAGTTGGATAGTGTTCTTGAAGGTACCAGCATGAGTTTGACTAAACTGCGGGAGGCAGTGGAAGGCAGAAGTGCCTGGCGTGCGCTGGTCCCTGGGGTCACGAAGAGTCTGACACGACTGAACGACTAAACAACAACAACATTAATTTCAGGAGGTCTTCTCCAAGTATGAATAGCACTGTTTGCAACCTATACAAGACAGGTTGAAACTACCGAGATGTATTACAGGTGGTGAACATTTTAGGCTCATCCAATTGACGTGCGCTCGCCAATGTGCGGGTCCTTTTGGACCCTGAAGAAGGTAGAACGGGGGCAGGGTGGGCTGTCACAGTACATGGTACCCTTATGCGCACTTCGCCAATGCCCATGGAGGTTGGGAATGGAACCCCATGTGAAATGGTCATCGCCTGTCTTGGATTCCTGTGTGAATGTTTTGGGGTGCCCTGTGTTTCCGTGAGCTAGTGATTCTTGGATGTGGCTCCAGAAAGGGCCTGTAGTCAGTGGGGGTTTTTGAGGGGGGGTGCCAGTACTGCAAACCCTTGCAGATTTTAATTTGTCCAGATTTTAATTTGTCTGAATTAATTTGAAGATGTATTTTAATTAATTGATGCCTGTTTTTATGTATACTGTGTTATTTATATGATGTTAGCCGCTCTGAGCCCAGCTCTGGCCAGGGAGAGCATGGGGCGGGGTACAAATTATTATTATTATTATTATTATTATTATTATTATTATTATTATTATGTGCCCCCAGAAAAAAGCCCTGCCCATAGTCATCATTTCCTGCTTTCTACCGAATCACGCATGTACACACATACAACTGAATCACACACATGCATGCGTGCGCATGAGCTCACATGCTCTCCCCGTCCAAAATCCAAAATGGCAACTGTGCTATCATGGTTTCCATAGGAAAGGCCCAGTAAGCAGTACTTCTCCTAAAGGTAAAGGAACCCCTGACCATTAGGTCCAGTTGCGGACAACTCTGGGGTTGCGGCGCTCATCTCACTTTATTGGCCGACGGAGCCGGCGTACAGCTTCCGGGTCATGTGGCCAGCATGACTAAGCCGCTTCTGGCGAACCAGAGCATTGCACGGAAACGCTGTTTACCTTCCCGCCGGATCAGTACCTATTTATCTACTTGCACATTGATGTGCTTTTGAACTGCTAGGTTGAACTGCTAGCTGAGACCGAGCAACGGGAGCTCACCCTGTTGTGGAGATTTGAACCGCCAACCTTCTGATCGGCAAGTCCTAGGCTCTGTGGTTTAACCCACAGCGCCACCCGTGTCCCTCTAGTACTGCTTCTACATCCTGCCAAAGGCATCCCAGCTCACCCCATCTGCGTCGCTTTGCTCCTTCCTGTCATCTGTAAAAAATGAACAATGGCGTACAGGAGTGCTTGAGCAGTTCCCATTCAAGGGACAAGCCCCATCCAAGCTGCAGCTGCAATGGACTCCCAGGAGGTTTGGGGGGGGGCTGTGTCATCACTTTAATCTCAACAATGCTCTATAGAGTAGAGCAGGGAACGAGAGGAATTTGCCCCGTATCTGATCCTGGGTTGCTATGCTTCTGATTAACCTTTTTTCTTTCTGTGTTTGTCAATTCCCCCATACATACACACACACACACACACACGTGCCCTTTCCTCCTGCCTCCCTTCTGTCTTTGTGATTCGATTTGGAAAGCCTTCAGTGTGCATTGGGAGAGAAAATCACCTCCTTATCTTCAGGTCATCCTCACTAGGCTCTCATCACTGCCCAGCGCTTCCGCTGCTTCTTTCCCTGAGGGTAGACACCCATTGGCAAAGAGCAAAAAGGGGGTGTCCCTGTTTGTGCTGGACTCCTTCCCTAATTGTACCATGGCAAGCTCCCTCGCAGACTAGAGGGCCATCCCAAGTTAATTTGCATAGTCATCTTACCCATGAGCAGCCTGTGACTAATAGTTTGTAAAGGTGGCCACTAAAATTAGCAAGTTGAAAAAGTGCTTTGAAATTTAAAGACTCTTTGTTACATAAAAAAGCAGATTTATTGCCCTGTGGTGAATAGCTGGGATTTTATATATTATTCAAGATTTTGAGCCGGGGCTATAAAACGTACGGTCTCAGTTCCATGCATGGAATGTTTTATGTGTAAATTTTTTAACATTTATGGGGTATATTTTACTGAGGCCAAGGCTTTGCTCATGGGAGAGCTTACAGGCATGTTTCCACTCTCCAGCCTTGTTAGGCAGAGTGGCCAGCTGAGAATAATCAGGGACGCTTTTGCATAGAACACTTACAGCTGGGTCCCAAAAGCACTCCGGGAGCGAGATGCTGAGTTTTGCAAATGGAGCTTCTGGTGTTTTTGGCCTGCTTAGACGACAGAAACATCCATTTTAAAACATGGATGCAATACCTGGTTCAGATCAATGGGAAACCATGGTTGCCTGCCACACAAGGGAGCCATGAAAGAGCATGCTTTCCGCTCCTCTACCCTTCTCTTTCACACGCCAAACATCTTTGCTTCCAGATTTAAACTGGAATTTAAGTGCAATTCCCCCAGCATGTGCAAACTCGAGAAAGGAAGCATGGTTTGTTAAAGCTATAGTTTAGGAGCCAGCTGGAGTCAGAAACCGTGGTTTGATTCTGGCTTGCTCTTACTGACTATTGTTTAAAGCAGGGATGACTGAACATGTAATCCTCCAGGAGGCTTTTGTGGTCCCCTGAGATTCTTCCAAAATTTATTTCAAAATTAGGAAATTATAAATCACTTCCAGTATTTGTTGCCCTTCAAATGCCCCCTTTTCCATTTTGATCCAGCTAAGTTATAAAAAAAATGTCCAGTGGCACCTTAAGGTAAAGTTAAAAGGACACCTGACCATTAGGTCCAGTCGTGGCCGACTCTGGGGTTGCAGCGCTCATCTTGCTTTACTGGCCGAGGGAGCCAGCGTATAGCTTCCAGGTCATGTGGCCAGCATGACTAAGCCGCTTCAGGCGAACCAGAGCAGCGCACGGAAACGCCGTTTACCTTCCCGCCGGAGGGGTACCTGTTTATCTACTTGTACTTTTATGTGCTTTTGAACTGCTAGGTTGGCAGGAGCAGGGACCAAGCAACGGGAGCTCACCCCGTCATGGGGATTCGAACTGCCGACCTTCTGATCGGCAAGTCCTAGGCTCTGTGGTTTAACCCACAGCGCAACCCGCATCCCTCTGTGGCACCTTAGAGACCAACTAAGTTTGTTCTTGGTATAAGCTTTCGTATGTATGCACACTTCTTCAGATACCGATTTTTTATATTTTATATATATATATTGACTGTGTCAGACTAATAAGGCTACCTACCTGCAGCTAAGTTATACTCAGAGTAGACCCTTTGACATTAATGAACCTAAGTTAGACATGTAGATTAACTTCAGTAGGTCTACTGACTAGAACTAGCATGTTACAATCTATAGCCTTTTGAGTGATTGCACCTACGTTTGCAATCTACTGCTGAGAATGGATCAGATTGCTCCTATGCGCATCTTGGCTGCACTCTATAGAGTGCCTTCAAGGAGTTGACTCAAACCAACCAAATTCAATCCTAACTGAGTTTCATTGAAAGCAGCACCTGTATTCTAAGATGGTCTTGTCTTTTGCAGTTTCTATCAGTACTTGTGTTGTAGAAACAAATAAATTCCATTTGCTAGGCAGTTAATCAGGCAGGAGGCTTGTTAATCCATAAGAATATTCCAACTGTTTCATGTGAATGGATACGTTTTGGCACCCCTGGTTGCTATGCTTATCTTTTGAATGTGATGGTGAATGCTTTCTATCAGTGGACTGACCCTCGTCTCTCTTGGGTTTCTTCTTGATCCCTAGATGGTGAAAGCCATTCAGGTCCTGAGAATCCACCTCCTGGAGCTGGAGAAAGTGAATGAATTGTGCAAGGACTTTTGTAATCGTTACATCACCTGCCTCAAAACTAAGATGCACAGCGACAACCTACTCAGGAATGACCTCGGGGGGCCTTACTCCCCAAACCAGTCCTCCATAAACCTACACACACAGGTAATAGTTGAAAAACGTTCAATGTAGCATGCCTCCTTAAAGAATTTCAGGGTTTCTTCAAGCTGTTCTGTATTTTCTACTGTAGAAAAGTTATCATTTATTTCATTTTTTCTTTTCTTTTGTGGACTGGCAAAAGATCTTAGAGAAAGGTGGATATTTCCAGGCATCAGAGAAATGAAACTATAGTATTTAAAACTCTGCACCAGGGTGAGCCAAAACTGATTTATGCAACCTGTATAAATAGCATTCCCTGGTCTGAGCAGTGTTATTGGGTAACTATGACTGAGGATTGATTCTGTTTCTGATAGTCAATGGAAGGGGCACTGAAGCACTTTTCCCTGATCACAGGAAATCCTACTGAGTCCCCAGCCTTATCCCCAGCTTCTGAGACTTCACCCAGCCGCCTTCCGGCAGAACTTCCCGAACCAAAGTTACTTTAAAAGAGAAGGAGAAAAGCAGAGAATCTCAGAATTAACTATAACTGAGGTCAGCAGGTGTTAGATTAAGATCTGCTGGTAGAATGGATACTTCAGTAAAAAGCAAAGTAGCTTCAGTTCTGGTGCCCCAAACAAATTCCTGGACTCAGAATTTTTTAATTCTAAGTGTATGGCTCTGTTCGGTGGGTTTGGGCGATTCTAGCAAAAAAGGGGGGGAGAATTAGAACCCATGTTTGTCCACCTCTGTCCCATGCGGCTTGTGAACCCGGGATTTGAGCTAGTAAATTGGAGGGGGCGATCTCTTATTATGTGACATTCCTGGATGTATTCAGCTTAGGTTCCATCAGCACACCAATTTTACCATGTGCAATGGAATGTTCTTCCCCTATCCTCTCTCTGTGCATCCACTAAAAATGTTAATGGGGTTCCGCTAGTCCTCCAGAACAGATTTGGGGATAGCATGGGACATCCATGGAGGGGGGGGATTCCCTTGGACTAACGCTCATCCTTGAAAAAGATTAGTGCAATATGACCCTTCATTTCAGCACTCTTATGTTTCAGTACGATTTTTCACAGTGTCAACATTACATGACCCATTCCCCATTCTGCTTTGGCTGCTGTTGTTCTTAAAAGGTTTGTCTGTGCATAGAGAGCTCTGTTCGGAAGGAACGCTCACTCACATGTTGGATTAACATGCAATCAGAGAACAAAACTTCACCACTAACATTATGCACACCACGCAGATGTGTGCAGAGAAGAAGTCTGGGCACATATGGAGTTGGTGTATTTAGGCATACACTTGAACGTGTGAACACTCAAAGTCTGGGCAGAGGTAGAGGGCTGCACACAAGCCCTGGTCACTACATCCTGGAGCAGGTTACACCTCCCCTCAATCTTGAGTTTCCCCCTGTTGAGCAGGAAACATCTGCAGGAAGCGTCTACCCATATTTGCTGAACTGCAAGCAGTTGCATGGAAGGTTCTACCCGTGTTCAAGAGAACACAAGTTGGAAGCCATCTTGCAGATCTATCCTGCTGAATGCCGAGATAGCCAGTGACTGAGCATGCACAGGGCTGTTGGGGGAAGTGTTTGTGTGTACACCCCTGCCATCCTGCCCACAGATACAGAGTGCCCGTGTTCAGGAAAATGCACTGATGTCAGGGGGAGAAAGCTGATGTGCATAGGATTGAAGCTAAGTTAATCAACAGAGCCTGGCTCCTCACTCATATGTTGTTTTGACATGTGAGCAGTGCTTTTTTGCTTTTTTAAAAAAAGATGTTTAGGGGTACTCTCATTTTCCTACTCATATTGAAATACTGCCCCTCAATGAGGCCAGACTTAGATTCACAAAGCGTTTAGGGGTGTGCGTACCCCTGCGTACCCTCCCCCCCCGAAAAAAGCACTCCATGTGAGCACTTCTAAACAGGACTTCCCTGTACTAGCTGCTGTTGCTGGCATCTGTTTCAAGAGGCAATGGAGTGCGCCTCTGAAGGTGAAGTGAAATCACCCCAGAATCACAGCGCCTGCTGGGGCTGCAGAGATTGGATATTCATAACTGTTGCCTCCTGCATTTATTTTTCTTTTTCTTTTATTTTTTGCTGCATTAGCAGCACCAAAGCGGCCTCTCTGGGGCACAAGCCTGGGCTTTGTGTCTGGAGGTCCTGGGCTCCCCAGATCATAAGACCCCCCCCCCGGCCTTGCTGATGTGGTCCAAAGGAAAACAGAGCAATATGCTTGGCACCAGCTTAGCTGCAGGAGTTGCCAGAAGGAGGCATACAAGACACCATCCAACTGTCTTAGGGACTCCAGTCTGGATTTGTGTAGGGTTTGCTCCTTAGCCTTTTCTCCCGAAAATGTCCTGCAAGGCAGCAGATATGGTTTTTTCCTAGGGGTTTACTCCCAAACTCTTTCTCGGGAATCAGTATAGCCCCAAGGCAGAGGAGGTTTAGAATCAGAGTTCCCTTCTCCTAAATAGGCTACCTTCCCAGGTTGACGAGCCCCATAGCAATCTGTACTGCAGCGCTTTTAGCAGAATTTTAGCCGAACATGGGAATCTAATTGATATCAGGTCAGATTATACCTGAAGTCTTTCCCACCGCCTGCTATCTGATGCGTTCATAGAACAACAACAGAATATTGAACCCAGGGCCTTCTGCAACTGAAGCACTTGCTCTGATGGCCCCTCCACAAATATTAGCTATAATCCTGATATTCTTGGTATCACCTGAATGTTCTCATTATGAAAGCTCGAACTCACCTCTCTGCTCCTGAGTACCGTTTACTCCGATGCTTTTATAAGTCTACCCATGAATGCTGCCCTATTTCTGACTTGCTTACAAGTATGGTTAATGAGGCATGTAATGTGGGAAACAGCCCTTTTTAATTCAAATCATCGCTCCCAGAAATGCAGTAGCTTAATTTGAATGATCTGGTAGATATGCAGTTACCTTTCCTTCTATTCAGTCCTAAAGAGGAGCACTATCAAATGTCTATCATTATTTTTACACTGTAATTTTGGGGCTCTTCCTTCTATACCAGGAGTAGTATTCCCTCCCCACCCCACCCTCACCCCGGCAAGGAGGACCACATTCTCTTGGGGTAATGCAGGTGGTGCTGTGGGTTAAACCACAGAGCCTAGGACTTGCCGATCAGAAGGTCGGTGGTTCGAATCCCCACAACGGGGTGAGCTCCCATTGCTCGGTCCCTGCTCCTGCCAACCTAGCAGTTCGAAAGCACATCAAAGTGCAAGTAGATACATAGGTACCGCTCCAGCGGGAAGGTAAATGGCATTTCCGTGCGTTGCTCTGGTTCGCCAGAAGTGGCTTAGTCATGCTGGCCACATGATCCGGAAGCTGTATGCCGGCTCCCTCGGCCAATAAAGCGAGATGAGTGCCACAACCCCAGAGTCTGCCACGACCGGACCTAATGGTCAGGGGTCCCTTTACCTTTACCTTTACATGCCAGCAGTAGAGATTTTGAAGAATTGCCTTGCATTTCCATTTGGCATGGGAGCTGAAATTGACACAATTTGCACATTTGTCTGAGGTCAAGAGGGCATATCGCACAAGCAAATATTTGCAGTGTTCTCTGTAGTTAGGTTATTATAGTCCTGAAAGACTACACATATAATTATATTATTTTCTGCATTGTTTTTGACACTTCCCTTCCATTTACATTCATTGAAATCAATCACATTATTTATTATATTAGTTTTGGTTATAGCGGATAGTGAGACAAATGACGTAGACTTTGACAGAAGCCAAACTGCAGCAGAACTGAAACAGCGCTGATTGCAATGATCTCTGGATGATAAGTGTTGCCTCCTAACATCCCTAGCCAGCAGTAAGTAGAGCAGTGGCAATTTGGGACAGTGTCCAAAGTGGCTGGGGGGGATTTCTCTCTCTTTCTTTCTGCCAACTCCCCTCTCTTTCTCTTTCTGACACCCCCTTCCCTCTTTCCCCTTCCTCCGCACATAGCTGGGGAGGGAAACATTGCTATTGTCAGAGGTCTGCAGAGTCTTTGAAATTAGCCTGAGGGATGCATGCTCTAGGAATTTGGCCTCTCCCTTACTAGAAAACGTAAGGGGTGCTATTTATGTGTGTCCAAATATATCAGCACAATGCAATTTGCAGTGACATCCGTTTACAAATGTTGGGAGTGCAAAGACTATCATATTTGGTCAACAGGGTTCACAGTTCAATTGTGTACATGTTTACCCAGTGGTAAGTCCTATTGTGTTTCATTGTTTTCCAAGGTAAATACAGAGTTTCAATCTTAGGCTTGTGTTTCTTTGAACCGCAACCTCGTCTGCTGCACAAAAAGCCACAATCAAATGCCCTTTGCATAGGCTTTGGTGCTTCTTTGCAAAATTCTACTATATATGCTCACCTTTAAAAAGTGTCTTATGTTTTGTTTTGGTTTTTTTAAGGCATGTACATAGGGGTGAGGGAGAAATTACATCATTTCCATAAAAATTCTGATCAATATGTGAACCAGAATGCAGCCATCCTTCAAAATTCACACCTCTGAATTTTGCAGTGCAGTTCTCCAGCCAAGCAATGTGTACAAAATGCATTTACTTGGATGGTGTGTGCATTACATTGCATATGTTATTAAAATTAACATAAAATGCAATATGCTAGGAGAAAATAGTTTGCAGACTGTGTATATAGGATGAAAATTCATACAAAAATAAGATTATTAGGAGAAATTTGCACTAAAATGTTGGCAGATTTTCACAAGGATATATATGCCTCGCAAGACGGAAATGCCTCGCAAGACGGAAAACTCGCTAGACGAAAGAGTTTTCCATTTTGGAAGTGCTTCGCAAAACGAATCTCCTATGGGCTTGCATCGCAAGACGAAAATGTCTTGCAAGTTCCTGCAATTTTTTTCCCTTCCCCCCCCTTTTCTAAGCTGCTAAGCCGCTTATCAGCTGATCCGATAAGCCGATAAGCCGCTAAAAGGCGCTAATAGCGCTAATCCGTCAATGGGCTTGCTTCGCAAGACGAAAAAACCGCTAGACGGAGAGAATCACAGAACGGATTCTTTTCGTCTTGCGAGGCACCACTGTATATATATACACACAGTGGTACCTTGGGTTACATACACTTCAGGTTACAGACTCCACTAACCCAGAAATAGTGCTTCAGGTTAAGAACTTTGCTTCAGGATGAGAACAGAAATTGTGCTTCGGTGGTGCGGCAACAGCAGGAGGCCCCATTAGCTTAAGTGGTGCTTCAAGTTAAGAACAGTTTCAGGTTAAGTACGGACCTCCAGAACGAATTAAGTACTTAACCCGAGGTACCACTGTGTGTGTGTGTGTGTGTGTGTGTGTGTGTGTGTGTGTGTGTGTCAGTGTGTAGAAATGTGAACATCTAAGATTGGTAAGATGAGAAACTGAGAGACCCCCAAATTGACAGGTTCATGCATCCCTATGTGCGAGTTCCTTTGCACACTCATCAGCCCAGTTGATTTGGATCACAGCCTGTAAACACAGTTCTCTGCCGTGAAATTCCATAGGTTCTAATGAGATCCAGTCTCCAGCTTTGACCAGTCATGGAGAGCAATCACACAGCCTGCTGGAAGGGTGCTGTGCTTGCTGCAGTGTAGTATTGCTGCTTGTCTAAGAATCAGAGAATTGTAGGCCAACTCCCTACAATGCTAGAATCACTGACGGATCCTTCTTTGAAAGATGCACTAAACTGCAACAGCAACATTGCATTTATATCCTCCTGAAAGAGGCCAGGGCAGTTGGAATAGGAAGAGCAAGAGGAGTGGTAATGCCAAAGCTTTGGGAAAGCTATTCCTCCCCCGGTTGCAGCAAGAGCAGAGGAAACAAGGTAGAGTCCTTTTTTAATGGGTTTTCTTCAATCCTAATAGTGAGAGACAAAAGAAAGCAACAAGCCTTAACAATGATGTTGCTCCAAACTGGGCTCCTCTGCCTCCTTCCCAGCAACAGCATCTTCTCTTATGGTGGCCCCTCATGGACACTCAAATGTTTTTGAGTCCTTTGTTCCTGTATTCTTAGCGAACGCCGTGTCCTGGGAGAAGGGGGATCAGAAATACTTTCCAGTGACAACATGTCATCTGGCTGCCCTGCTGCAGTCCCCACCCCTTCTTCTAACACTTCACAACCTTTCTGTTTGTTTCTCTCTCTGAGCTGTAACTTTCCTCAAAGCCCTGCTTTAAATCAAGGCTGTCTCCCTTTTCTCTTGCAGTGTCAGGAGAAAGGGAGGGGTTATCTCCACCACTCCTCCTCCATCTCGCCCTCTTCAGTCCAATCCCTGACTAGTAATAGAAATACAACACTTTCAGGTTTCAAAGCACTTCGGATGCATTGTCAGGTTCTGATGTGCACAACAGCTCTGTAAGATTGGTCAATGTCAATATCCCCATTTTGCATATACAGTGGTACCTCGGGTTAAGTACTTAATTCGTTCTGGAGGTCCGTTCTTAACCTGAAGCACCACTTTAGCTAATGGGGTCTCCTGCTGCCACTGCGCTGGAGCACGATTTCTGTTCTTAACCCGAGGAAGCAAAGTTCTTAACCCGAGGTAATATTTCTGGGTAAGCGGAGTCTGTAACCTGAAGTGTATGTAACTTGAAGCATATGTAGCCTGAGGTACCACTGTACTGCATAGTTGACTGAGTTGAGGAGATTATGTTAGGTCATGGTAGAAGTGAGATCCAGACAAATATGATAGTTTCTTGGGCACTGCACTACATCAGGTCTTAGGACCATAGCAGGTCATCGGAAGCTGCCTTATACCAATTCAGCCTAATCGTCCACCTAGCTCAATATTGTCTACACTGGTTGGCAGTTGCTGTCTAGGGTTTCAGGCAGGGGATACTCCCCTTCCTGGATTGAACCTGGGACCTTCTGCCAAGAGCTATGACATTTTGAATGTCCATGATGACAAAGTCCATCAGCAATTTGAATTCGACTGTGGACTGTCTCGCCAGTGTGGTGCATGCTCTAGTTATCTCCCGCTTGGACTACTGCAATGTGCTCTATGTGGGGCTACCTTTGAAGGTGACCCGGAAACTGCAATTAATCCAGAATGTGGCAGGTAGACTGGTGACTGGGAGTGGCCACCAGGACCATATGACACCAGTCCTGAAAGACCTACATTGGCTCTCAGTACATTTCCGAGCACAATTCAAAGTGTTGGTGCTGACCTTTAAAGCCCTTGGCCTTGGTCCTGTATACCTGAAGGAGCATCTCCACCCCCATCGTTCAGCCTGGACACTGAGGTCCAGCGCCGAGGGCCTTCTGGCGGTTCCCTCGTTGCTAGAAGTGAGGTTACAGGGAACCAGGCAGAGGGCCTTCTCGGTAGTGGCGCCTGCCCTGTGGAACGCCCTCCCATTAGATGTCAAGGAAATACGCAGCTATCATATTTATAAAAGACACCTGAAGGCAGCCTTGTTTAGGGAAGTTTTTAATATTTCATGCTGTATTGTTTTTAACACTCGATTCGGAGCCGCCCAGAGTGGCTGGGAAAACTCAGCTAGATGGGCGGGGTATAAATAATAAATTATTATTATTATTAGCATCATCATCATCACCATCATTGAGGGCCCTTGCTCAAAATTTTCCTGCCCTTTCTATTGTCTATTCTCCAGTTAAGCCCCCTCCTTCTAAACAGGTTGTTGAGAGAAATAGCAAAGAACGCAGAAAAAAAAGGTCTTTGTTCCTGCTACTTCCCATTGACGCAATGCCATTATTGTAATTTAGAAGTAATGTGGCTGAGGAAACTATGAAGTCTGTGCAAAAGGTGCGCAAACAGAGCTTCTCCCAGATACATACGGTAGTTGGTGGCACATTTCCACCTTGCGTGTGCATTTTACCGCAAGATTGCCAAAGTGCATGCGTGTGGCATGTGGGGGAGCATGTTGAGGCAACATTTCGGAAATTCACAAACCCAGGCTGCAAACCTGTGCACACTTACATGGGAGTAAGCCCATATGTGCACAGCGGGTCTTACTTCGAAGTAAACATGCACAGGATCAAGCTGTAAAGTTGCCTTCCTTTTTTATTTTATTCTTATATTTGCTGCTGCAGTGGGTGTACTCCTAGACTATTATGTGCAAGATCACAGCATAAAGCTACTTTCTCCCACACTTGGCAAAAACAAAGCTGCTTTTAAAAATCTTTTTAAAGAAAAGAAAAGTCTTACTGCAGTAAAAAAAGGGGGGGGAGCGCTTCATTTTCCTGAGGTTTTTGAAAAAATAAAAATAAAAAAATCTAAACATACCTGTGCATTCCAAAGCAGAAAATTTGCTTTTCAGCGTTTCATTTCTCAGCCCTGGAGATACGAATAAATCTCTGTTACGTGTTACTGGCAAGAAAAAAACTGCTTTAGGAGCAGAAAAAAACACACAACAAACTTTCCTTTCTACCCCTTACGTTCCTCTTGGAAAAAAATACAGCACAGCGAGAAAACAGCTTGGAGAGATGAATATACTTTTTAAAGCACATGTAGTAGCAATTCATGAATATCCCATTGTTTCTCCTTCTTGCTTACATCCAGCAGTCTGTCTATCAAGTCTCATTTGTAAATGTAGCTATCCCAAAGTAGAGTATCTCTCATTTCTCCCCAAGAGAAAACTCTGCAGACTGAAGCACTTATGTAGTCCAGTCCCAATACCAGACTCATAAGATGCGTCAACCCCTCGCTCCAGCACTAGGATCTGCCCAAACTTGCTGTATAGAGTGTAAGAGCAGCACCAAATAAATAGCTTTGGGGGGATACGGCAATGGTGTGAGCCACAAACTTCAAAATTTAGACTTTGAATAGGGCACCAATGGCGCCATTTACTGCCTTATTTTTCTTCTTTCTAAAAACTTGATAAGGGTAAAGGTAAAGGGACCCCTGACCATAAGGTCCAATCATGACCGACTCTGGGGTTGTGGCGCTCATCTCGCTTTATTGGCCAAGCGAGCCGGCGTACAGCTTCCGGGTCATGTGGCCAGCATGACTAAGCAGCTTCTGGCAAACCAGAGCAGCGCACGGAAACGCCATTTACCTTTCTGCCGGAACGGTACCTATTTATCTACTTGCACTTTGACGTGCTTTTGAACTGCTGGGTTGGCAGGAGCAGGGACCGAGCAACGAGAGCTCACTCCGTTGCGGGGATTCGAACTGCCGACCTTCTCATCCGCAAGTCCTAGGCTCTGTGGTTTAACCCACAACACCACCTGCGTCCCATGATGCATGATGGACAGAAGCAAAAACGTGTTAAGTGGTGTTGCAAGTAAATACATGTCAGTTAAATAGTTTGCAACATATATATTTTATCAGGTTGAGTTTGAGGTTGATAGAGCATTTGACCAAGACCAGGCAAACTCAGGTTAAATTTTTCACTTGATCAAAATCTTAGGGCAGTCGCGCTCTCTCAGAATCAACCTGGCCTTCCTTACAGGTTGAGAGGCTAATACCAGGAGGAAGCAGGGTGGAAGACATCTACAGTGGTGCCCCGCAAGACGAATGCCTCACAAGACGGAAAACTCGCTAGACGAAAGAGTTTTCCGTTTTGGAGGTGCTTCGCAAAACGAATCTCCTATGGGCTTGCTTCGCAAGACGAAAATGTCTTGAGAGTTCCTGCGGGGCTTTTTTCCTTCCCCCCCTTTTTCTAAGCCGCTAAGCCGCTTATCAGCTGATCCGATAAGCTGATAAGCCGCTAAAAGCCGCTAATAGCGCTAATAGTGCTAATCCGCTAATCCGTCAATGGGCTTGCTTCACAAGACGAAAAAACCGCTAGACGAAGAGAATCACAGAACGGATTCTTTTCGTCTTGCGAGGCACCACTGTACATGCTCTGCCCTGAACTCCTTGGACTCGGAGCAGAATAAAAATGGGTGTTTTGAGAGGAGAGATGAAACCCTCTATTTACGTTCCAGAGCTATACGTGCGCACTGAGACCCTGGTTCAAGTTAAGGACCCAACCAGACCTGATATTAGCATATCTGTCAAAGTTTCCCTTTTTTAAAGGGAAATTCCCTTATTCTGAATAGGATTCCTCGCAAGAAAAGGGAAAAGTTGACAACTGTGGATATTAGTTGGGGTTGTGGTAGGTTAAAGCCCCACACAGTACAGCATGAGACTCTTAATCTCAGGGTCGGGTCATGGATTTGAGTGCCATGTTGGGCCCAAAGATTCCCGCACAGCAGAGAGTTGGACTAGATGGCCATCATAGTCCCTTCCAACTCTACAGTTCTACCTCCAGAGCCCCAGTCGGTGTACCAGATTTTTTTTAACGGGACGCAATGGCAAATTAGGTGACAAATGTCATTGATTAGTTTGGCTCTAAACAGGGCCAGATTTAGGTTCGATGAGGCACTAAGCTACTGAAGGTAATGGGGCCCTTATGTGTCCATATGTCCTTTGTCAACAACAAATTGTCGCTGTTTTTGTGCTGAATATATGCTATAGGGTAATTTATGGACCTAGTCGGTATCTAAAGCCATTTGCACATAACAAATAGGAGCCTACAGAACACAAAACACTGTACCTGTATATAGGTTTTATTTTATTCGTTTTTTATCTTATATTTTGGAAATGTACATCCAGGTGTTTTTTTTTCCTTTAATTTTTTTGGGGACCCCAAGAGAGTGGGGGCCTAAGCTATAGCTTGCTTAGCTTATATATAAATCCAGCACTGGCTCTAAGCCAGGGGTCAGCATACTTTTTCAGCAGGGGGACGGGGGGGGGCTGAACGAATTCCTATGCCCCACAAATAACCCAGAGATGCATTTTAAATAAAAGGATATATTCTACTCCTGTAAAAGCACGCTGAATCATGGGCCAGATTTAGAAGGCGATTGGGCTGTATCCAGCCCTCGGGCCTTAGTTTGCCTACCCATGCTCTAAGCCAGCCTTTCTCAACCTGTGGGTCCCCAGATGTTGTTGAACTACAACTCCCATCATCCCTAGCTAGCAAGGCCAGAGCTCAGGGATGATGGGAGTTGTAGTCCAACAACATTTGGGGACCCACAGCTTGAGAAGCACTGCAAGCCTTCTCGTTATATGGACCAAACTGTCCCGGAGTCGGAGGCCTCTTTAGGTGAAGAAGACTCCTAAAACAGAAGGGGAGGGGCACGCAAGTTGCACCTCAGAAGCGTTACTTACCTGAGGAGCCTGTGCCCCCGCTGCCCTCAGCCAGAGGATGTGGCACTTACACCCTCAGCCTTGGAAGGCTCCATGCGGGACTTTGTTCGACCAGAGACTCCCCCTGCTCAGTGTCAGTAAGAGACTAATGAAGAGGGATGGGCCCCTGTGACGTTAACATATGAGAGCGCTGGAGGTGAAATAGTTAAACAAGTTACCCAATCAGAACCCAGGGGGTGGAGTCAGAGGGACTATAAAACCAGCTCTGGGAGGGACGAAGGGAGAGGTTCCTTGGGAGTTGGGAGGTTGGTTGGAGTGGGAGTGAATTGGGATAGAGTCTGTGGGTAGGTTGAGTTAGTGTAGCAAAATAAGCTGAGTCAGGAACAGTTAGGGGCTAGGAAGACAAGTAAATATCTGAGAGGTGGTTTAGTGAGTGAGAGCAGGTAGCAGAAGTTATAGGTCTGGATAGGCACCCCACGAATGTAATTGACCGATACTGTTTATGAAACCACACACTTGTTAAACTGCAATAAATAAACAGAAGTTTATGTTCCAATTTAACCCTGACTGGACTCAGTATTGTCCCAGGTAGGGCCTGGGTGGTGGCAGCGAGAAATAAAGTGGTGGCACAGGGATCAATAGACGGTGAAACGTCCGGGGACCCTGTGTGATCGCTACAGCCCCTTTAATCAAAGCAACATCTATCAGTTCAGGTGCATCTCTCAAACAGGAGGCAGCTGTGTTGCTGCTATATAGGTCTGAGGCTCAGTGTGTTCCCTGCAGCTTTGTGGTTTGAGAGTGCAGCCTGGTCCCCTAAATTCAGCCTGATCTATCCTACACCTAGCATTGCCTCAACCTGCCTGGTATCCAGCCTGAGTTCCGCCTCGCCTTAGCACAGAGCGCGACACAAACACTCATTTGCCTTTGCCAGGTGATGATGTCTGACCGTGGAGTATTATTTCAGAGATGCTCGATGCAGCTTAGGCCATCTAAGGTGATAATCTAAAATCCATCTTTCTCGGCAGCACAGATCCATACGGCATGAAGGCAACGGTGCCCAAATGCCAAAGTGTTTCTGGCAAGAGAAAAAGGAGAGACGAGGAGATTTTTTAAAAAGTTTTATTTCCCATTTAGATATACTGAAATATCTAAATCACTTAATCATTGATCTAAAAACAAAACAAGAAAAAATACCCCGCCACCGCGGCCTGTCTGTGTTTTCAAATATTCTCTAGGAATGGACTTAATATTCCTTCACTGCTTTATTGTAGTTTCCCTTATGATCAAAATTAGCAAGAAACTTGCATAAAGGAGAACAATAATTGCTCAACGAGCATCTCGTTTGTAATTTATTAGTTTCTATTATTGCGAGTCGCCATGGCAACGCCTCGCATCCAGGGCGATGAGAGAGATGTTAGATATGAGCTGACAAGGCTCCAAGTCCCAGCAAATGGAGATGCACATTTTTATCAGTAATTTTCATGAAAATAATATGTGAGGAGTTAATGAGATGGAAAGCCGTCCTGTGGCTATTGTGAATTTTTTTTTAAGTGTTGATCTAATTAGAATGCATCGGTCAGGAAAAGTAATGAGGATTTAGCGCCTCACAAAGATGTGAGGATCATATCAGAAAATTAGCACAAGTCTTTGGAAATAATCGGGTCCTTGGAGAGGCGCTGAACAACCCCCCCCCCCATCCCCGCTCCCTTTTTCCTCAACCTGACATTTTTACAAGGAATTCTACCATCAAGGAATGGTTTAGCTCTCCTTCCCTTGCAAGGCTGCTAGGATGCACATTCCACTATCTGCTGGGGGAGAAGTTCACGCGTTTCCGTTAAAATTAGTTTTAAAAGCATCGACTTATGCAAAGGTCATGTGTTGTTGGAGTTTGAGAGGGGGCATCATCCTCCATCTAATCAAGGAACAAGCAATGGAGCATCTTCTCTGCATGGCGTTTGATGGAGGCAGGCAAAACAGGAATGTAAACTCAGCAACCCGAGCTGAGGTTGGGGTAGCCTTGTGTCCTACTTTGCAGAGGACAGTTCTCTGTTTGATAGGCTGTCTTCCCCAATACTGCTTTAGAGATGAAGCAGCCTAAGAAGGAAGAGCAAAGGGACGCAGGTGGCGCTGTGGGTTAAACCACAGAGCCTAGGACTTGCCGATCAGAAGGTCGGTGGTTCAAATCCCCGCGATGGGGTGAGCTCCCGTTGCTCGGTCCCTGCTCCTGCCAACCTAGCAGTTCAAAAGCACGTCAAAGTGCAAGTAGATAAATAGGTACCGCTCCGGCATGAAGGTAAACGGCGTTTCCATGCGCTGCTCTAGTTCGCCAGAAGCGGCATAGTCATGCTGGCCACATGACCCAGAAGCAGTACTCCGGCTCCCTCAGCCAATAAAGCAAAATGAGCGCCGCAACCCCAGAGTCGGCCACGACTGGACCTATTGGTCAGGGGTCCCTTTACCTTTACCTTTAAGAAGAGAGAGCAGGAGGAGCTGTTAGTAATGAGCTGCTCAGCAGTAGTCAGAGCTGCCATACACTTCCCCTGGTCATGTCCCTTACTCTTATGAGATGCATTGTAGTTCTATTTTAAAATCATAACGTTGTATCCAGCTACGTTCTACTCAGAGTATACCTACTGCAGTTAATGGATGTAGGTTAGTACTGGGTCTGTTCATTTTGATTCCATCCAGTCTAATACAGTGGTACCTCTGGATACGAATGGGATCCGTTCCGGAGCCCTGTTCTCATCCTGAAGTAAACGTAAGATGTGACTGCGCATCTGCGCGTGAGCGGGTCGCGTTTCGCCGCTTCCGTGCATGCGTGTGACATCATTTTGAGTGCATGCGCAAGCAGCAAAACCCGGAAGTAAAGCGCTCCGTTACTTCCGGGTCGCCACAGAGCACAACCCGAAAATACTTAACTTGAAGCTACTTCAACCTGAGGTATGACTGTATGTACAACTGCTGCCCCCCCCATCACCTCCACCACCAAGGTTACAATTCCTGCACTTCCTCAAAGATGCGACAGGATTTTGGATTCCTAGGACAGATGTTCAGGGTCCAAACGGGCTTTCTCACATTACCTTAAGCCTTATAAGCGTATGCTGGCACTCCAAAGCTGCAACATGAGCCAAGGGAACAACTTGTCAAGTGCTATTTCCTCACACAGCAGGGCCCCTGCACATGTCGGAAAAGATTCCCAAAACATGGTGTGGCATTGCTTTCCAAGAGTGTTCATGCTTGCCTTTCTGTACAGCAATCACTATTGGGATAATGTGAGCCAAAGACACAAAGTTCAGAGCAGTCATTCGCCAAGACAGTAATGCCCATTTACACCACAAAGAACTCATAACCCACCTACTTTCAGCAGCCAGAAACCCCATAACCAGACACTGGAGAGACCTGTCAGGAGTAAGCATGGACCAATGGTACCAAATAGTATGGGAAACAGCCTTACTAGAAAAATTAACCAATAAACTGAAACTGACATGGGGACAAACAGGAGAAGATGCTTTCACCCCAGTATGGCTCCCCTTTATCACATACACAGCCTAACAAGACAATGACAAAAATCCACCAACAGCATACAAATCAATATAGCTAACCTGATCCAAAACACCCACCCACCTCACCCACACATGAAAACAAAGATCACCATAGCCAATCACAAACAAACAACCACACACTAGGCCAACTCCAACCTCTCTCACCACCAAAGGAACACAAGTGAATAGTAGAGAACCTGCACAAGCGACGCTGACACCAAACCCCACATATATTAAGTATAATAGAAACATCGCCACCAGATTCCACCCCCACTCACCCCCCTAGACCTCTTTCCCCCTCTTCTTCCTAATGTCTCAACAAATGAAACTGACCTGTAAAAAATGTTACTTGGGAAAAAAGAGACATTGCACATACTTTTGTAAACCAAGAAAATCTTTAATAAAAATACGTTTTTTTAAAAAAAAGAGCAGTCATTTGCAACTCCTATTAGCCTCTGGTCCTAATGAGGGTGGATAACCTATCAGAGTCCTATGAAGGCTTAGCCTAGTCCCACCACAAGAGGACTTCATTTTCCTAAGCAAGGAGTTCAGTTTTTCACTACATTGGCCAGTTTAAGTGAACAGTGCATGTCTATCTACTGATTGCCCTTGTGCTTTTAACATCTGCATGACGAGAAGAAATTTAGCAGCTGAAGCTTTCCCTTTACCATTCATCTCAAGACCAGGAGAAATGTTTTACCTGCTGAATTTTTAGCTTGCCCTATAGTTTTTTTAATGACCCAAGAGTCCCGCTGGACAAAAAAGCTAGTAACTCTTTTATACATTATGCTTAGTTCTGAGTTTAATTCAAATTATGGCTCCTGTCATTATTTCCATGCAAATTATTTTTATTTATTTATTTTGGCTCAACACCAGTTGCAGGACCTCCACTCCCAGTCCAAGGGAAAGGGGCTTGCTGATAGTAGTTGGTGAACTCCTATGAACTTTTTGCTTCAGGTATGGATAAGAGAAGCATCTTCTCCAATTCGCTCTTAAGATTGTTACAAACTACACTTTTGATGCCCATCAATTTTCTTTTCATGATATGCTTTTCCCTGCCCCCTTCTTTCTTCCTGGATTGATTGATTGATTGATTGCTTAAAGTTCAGTCTAAGGAAGAGTTTCTGGTGAAATCAAAAGCCTGCTCATTTTATGACATTTCACTGGGCCCTAATAAAGATTAGGGCCCATTACAGCTGATTTGGAACAGAATGTAAAATTGCTTTTGCCAACATTTATTTTGGGAAGGGTAGAAACTTGTAAAACTATAATAGTCTGTAATACTAATTCCCCAGTGAGTTGACTTCACTTGGGTTTCCTAGGTACTGACAGAAATTATCCTTTGACTAGCCTCCCCTCCTTATTCCATCAATATTTGCCAGTTGGGTGCTAACCTGTGGCCTTCCAGATTTCCTGGACTACATTTCCCATCATCCCTTGACCAGTGGCCATGCTGGCTGTGGAGTTGTTGAGAGATGGAATCCAGAAACCTTTGGAGGGCCACTGGCTCCCCATCCCTGCTTTATAAAGTCAGCTGGAAAATACTGGGAGGAATAAGGAAGGAAGGAATACCTGGACAGTCCATGCAAATTCAAGCCAGAGAGACTACAGGAAGTTTGCACAATGATGCTGGTAGATGCTACTAACAGTACCATTGACTATTATATTTGCTAGCCCAGTGAAGGCAATAAACCCCACTGCTTTTAATGAAGATGGATTGCAACCCAGATTACTTATTGAGTTTAAAAGCCAGTTTAGTTTAGTCCAGCAACTGCTGTGTTTGAAACTCAGGGCACAGATGATGGGGAGAAGGAGGAGATATGAAGACCCTGGTGGAATTGTTGGCACCAGTTATAAACATATTTATTCACTCACTGAGCCTTTCAGCTAAAAGGTTATTGTTGCCCTTGATGGACGTGCTGCTGTTGTTCTTTTAAGGTTATATTCATTTTATATATAATGAGGTTTTATTATGTTTTGGGAGTTATGCTATGCCCCACTCTTGGATTGGATTTAATGAAGAGTGGACTAGCAGAGCCTCGAATAAATAAAATGAAAGAGTTAATCTAGCCTAATAGAACATTAAAAGTTCATAAGGAGTAATGTGCACCAGCTAGATATCTGTGATCAATGCACAGAATTTAGGAAAGTGTCAAGGTGAATTTTTGTTTTTCCCTGTGTATAATGGGAGGAATTTTAGCTTCTTAGCACAGCTAAAGATTCTTGACTTACATAGAAATGATTGTGCTGGAGCAACAGGACCGTTCTATAAATACCTTGGATTTATATCTTGAGCCACCTTGTGATGTTTCCATCCATTCTGTAATATTTGATGCTACTGTCCCTACAGAAATGTAGGAGGTGTTTTCCCCCTGCTTAGCAATATCAGCTTTCATCATCATATAAATAGGCATTTTGTCTGTATGTCTAAAGCGCAGGGCTGGATTAGCCATGATTCCAAGTGCGCTGCACTCTAGTCCTGTCTGTTGCCACAAGGAAGCAGTCTGCATAGTCTCAACTATACAAGGGGCTTAATTGGAGCCCTGGGTGAGGAGCACGATATACATATACGGATGCTTTCATCATTACACTACAGCACTGTTCTTCTTTTGGAAGGATTTCTTCCTTATTGACAGACTGTTCATTGGATGTATAGATGGACAGACTATTATTATTATTATTATTATTATTATTATTATTATTATTATTTATTCCCCCGCCCATCTGGCTGGGTTTCACCAGCCACTTTGGGTGGCTCCCAACAGGACATTAAAAACACGATAAAACATCACACATTAAAAACTTCCCTATACAGGGATGTCTTCTAAAAGTCAGAAGTTGTCTATTTCCTTGACATCTGATGGGAGGGCACTACTACCGAGAAAGCCCTCTGCCCGGTTCCCTGTAACCTCACTTCTTGCAGTGAGGGAACCACCAGAAGGCCCTCGGAGCTGGACCTCAGTGTCCGGGCTGAACGATGGGGGTGGAGATGCTCCTTCAGGTATACTTCAGGTTTAAAGATTCATTTGAAGGTCTGCTTATACATGCGGAAGGACCATAGTTCAGTGGTAGAGCATCAGCTTTGCATACACCAAGCCCCAGGTTAAATCCCCAGCATTTCCAGGTCAGGCTGGGTATGTTCCCTGCCTGAAACCCCAGAGAGCTACTGCCAGTACAATTAGATAACTCTGCGCCAGATGGGCCAAGGGTCTTACTCAGTGTTATGATGTATGGCGTACACTGTACATCCATTGTACGCCCCTGTCAGCTCTATTCCAACCTTCAGTTTAATGGGTGGAAGTCGATCAGTAGTGCCATTAAAGAAGGACAATGGAGCAGAGGTCCAGGGCCCCAGCACAGCAGGACTGGCTTAATAAATTTTAAAGCAAGGCTGCAGTCTCCCCACTTACACAGGGGTTACATCAGGCTTCCTCAACCTCGGCCTCCAGATGTTTTTGGCCTACAACTCCCATGATCCCTAGCTAGCAGGACCAGTGGTCAGGGATGATGTAATTGTCATCTCAAAACATCTGGAGGGCCGAGATTGAGGAAGCCTGGGTTACATTCTGGGCCCCCATGCACGTAAGTGAAATTGCACCCTCTTAACTCCCTTTGGGACACAGGTGGCGCTGTGGGTTAAACCACAGAGCCTAGGACTTGCCAATCAGAAGGTCGGTGGTTCGAATCCCCACAACGGGGTGAGCTCCCATTGCTCGGTCCCGGCTCCTGCCAACCTAGCAGCTCAAAAGCACGTCAAAGTGCAAGTAGATAAATAGGTACCACTCCAGCGGGAAGGTAAATGGCATTTCCGTGTGCTGCTCTGGTTCGCCAGAAGCGGTTTAGTCATGCTGACCACATGACCCGGAAGCTGTATGCTGGCGAGATGAGTGCCGCAACCCCAGAGTCGGTCACAACTGGACCTAATGGCCAGGGGTCCCTTTACCTTTACCTTTACCTTTAAACTCCCTTTAAATGCCCTCTCTGCCACTCTCTCTTCAATCCACACCAAAAATACTTTATCAGAAAATATCCACAACTAGAATTGAAGCTCTGGGGTCAGCTGGAGACTGGGGGATGCGAAGGGAAGCAGCCGCTGCTGCTGAGCTACCCTGCAAATCTGCTGTCAGGCGGAGAGGCTGGGCAGAGTAAACAAAGCCCTGCTGCACCGCAGGTCTCCACCAATGTCCTCTTTGGGCTCCATGGTGTCCCTACGAGCCACAAGGACTCTCCAGCAACCGCACACCATTTCTGGGTTTGAGTTTTTAAATTATTTCCCAGCGCTGCACATATAGGCAGTCGAGCACAAGTCGATCACGCATAAGGGAGGTGGGAATGCCTGTATAGACTTAGCAGTGTGAGTAAATCCCATTGAGATCAATGCGGCTTACATCTGAGTAGTCATAAGTATGGGTTGCTCTGTAACTTTCTAATAATGAGAGCTTTGGAACACCTGGCAATATATCGCTTCTCGGCTTCCTGGCTAGATTTTACTCTGCTTCTGTCATTTAAAACCCCAGCGCTGAAGAGGTCACTGGGCATTTGATCATTAAAGTTAGGAAATGTTAATTACTCCCTCTCAAAACCACATGACCTTTCAGAGGTACTCCCAGTGATGGGTGCTGAGCAAAGGCTTGGAATAATGAGAAACTGTGCCAGTCCCAAGAGACCAGCAGCTCAGCAATTTGAGCTACACAGTCGTTTCACAATCACACTCTCTTTATTGCGCAAAGCATACATTCATACTCCAGACAAATAAATAAATATAATATGCTGGCCCAATAAACAGATGACAAAATAAGAACTCACCCACAATAAATTGTATTACAGTTTATTTATTTAGATACTGCGATGTCAACCCTTCTAGTGCCTATGTGCTTCTAACAATTTAACATCACGATCTCATATAAGTGCAATCAGAATCAATTGAAATTCCAACAATAAATATACATTTGAAAATATAGCAAAAGTGGTGACCCACACAAAACGGCTATCTAATAAATATTATTAAAACCAGTTCAACAAACATTCTTGTAAGGAAATTAAAATATGTGTCAGCAACTCTTTCCGAGGAGAGACATTCTGGCACTGAACTAAGAACTCTTTTCTTTGTTTACAAGTGGTTTGGAAAATCCCAGGCAAAGGACTGTACAATGCAAAACAACAAATGCTTATCTGTAAATCTGAGACTGCCCCTGGAAAATAGGGACATTTGGAGGTTCTGTGGTAATGGTCAGGTAAGCCTGTTCTGTGGGCCCTCAGGAGGAATTGCTTGGGTCATTTTTGTTTTCGTTACGTTTTGTACAAATTTCAGGTTGGGATATGTTTGAGGGATGGGATTCTGCCAGTCAATGGAGATCTGATCAGGCATGTTTATTTGACTTTTAATTTATTACAATTATTTATATCCTGACTTTTCATGATACAAATCCTTCTAAGGTAGTTTACAGGTAGCTCTAAATAACAAATCTTAAAAATACAATAAACAATAGGTAAAGGTAAAGGGACCCCTGACCATTAGGTCCAGTCGTGACCGACTCTGGGGTTGCAGCGCTCATCTTGCTTTATTGGCCAAGGGAGCCGGCGTACAGCTTCTGGGTCATGTGGCCAGCATGACTAAGCCGCTTCTGGTGAACCAGAGCAGCGCACGGAAACGCTGTTTACCTTCCCGCTGGAGCGGTACCTATTTATCTACTTGCACTTTGATGTGCTTTTGAATTGCTAGGTTGGCAGGAGCAGGGACCGAGCAACGGGAGCTCACCCCGTTGTGGGGATTCAAACCGCCAACCTTCTGATCAGCAAGTCCTAGGCTCTGTGGTTTAACCCACAGCGCCACCCGCGTCCCTACAATAAACAATATTCACATGTTAAAAGTCATCAGGATCCTTTCCCCAAAGCAGCTGATGGCAGTTCATCCTGGGGGCAGGGAAAGTCCAGCTTGGATATAAGCTGAATAGGGCTTACATTTAGTAATTAAAAACTAACGTGTTAATATTACATACTGTACAAATATTGAAAAGTTTGTCCAGTATGCAAAAGTAATTGAACTGAAATATTTGTTTAGGAGAGAACTGTGATAAAGTTAAAATCTCTTAATGCAGTTCTTAAATGTCAAGAAACCCAAAGCTTCATTTGGAAATTATTTTGCCTGGGACACTTGTACATATCTTAAGAAAACTCAGCGCAATAGCATGCACGTCTCACATATCATTATTTGGATTTTTAGAAGAAGTGAAAGCACTAAAAACAGTTATTGAGCATTCATCCTGATTTGTATGTCCCAGTGGAGATATTGTGAAAATGGGATAAACTGTGAATGTAGCCATGCTCAAGCATTCCATTCACACAGTGGCCAGCCAGATACATATGGGAAGTCCACAATTGGGAATGCAGGAATTCTCCCACTCCTGTTCCCCTGGCTGTTCAGGTGCAGTCTGTCTCTGATACAGGAAATAGCATAATAGCCATCACGATCATCCATGAATCTCCTTTCAGAGTTGTCTGAGTGGATGGCTGTCACTCCAGTCCTGTGTTTGTGAATTCCATGGTTTAATCCTGTGTTGTGGGAAGAATGACTTCCTTTTGTCTGTCCTGAATATCCCACAATTTAGCTTCATTGGAGGATCCCTGGTTCTGCTATTAGGAAAGTTGGAAAAAAAACTGATGAGCCCAATGGGGGACTTCAAATGAAAATATTGCAATAAATAAACTGGATTGTGTACCGCCGCCCAACACACAACCTAAAGCAGGTCGCTCCAGTGGCCTAATCATGTTCACTGTGTCTTGTCTTGTCTTTTCTTTTCTTTAGAAATTGCTATTTGTTAAAAGAGAGAGAGTTGGAGTCTGCAACTCAGGCAAAGAAAGAGAAGCATAGGAAGGTGATAGGCAGAAAGGGCACGTGAAGTGAAGAAAATTAAAAGTGAATCCCATGTTCCCTGTTTAGGGAAGTTTTTAATGTTTGGTGTATTTTTTATATTTTGTTGGAAGCTGCCCAAAGTGGGCCGGGTATAAATAATAAATTATTATTATTATTATTATTATTATTATTATTATTATTATTATTATTATTACTACTACAGTATTACTATTACTGTTACTATTATTACTGAAAAGATGGAAGTGTTCTGCTGTATAACATAGCCTGTTTTGCAGCTGTTTTGCTCTTGACTTTTTACACCTAGGGAAGTAAAAAAGCAAAGCCGGCTCCGTGCGCATGGGAAAAAGAGACACATTTTGTACTTCCTCTAATTTTCCACCTGCGCATCTAATCTGAAGGCAGTGGGGGGGGCGGGGAGCATGAAGTCAGTGTCAGCAGTGTCAGTGCAAAGGGGACAGGTTGCATGAAATCAGCAAAGTGCAGGTTGGGTTGTTCATAAATGTGATGCTCTTGGGTTTTCCTTTAAAGCCAAAGGAGTCGATTTCGGCTAAACCCACCGACTAAACTGCGTTTAGGGGGCTCCGGGAAAGGGCTGCATATCGCAGGAGTTGGGTAGGAACACTGGAAAACTCCGGTCAGGGATTTTTCCACAGCAACTTGGCATTAAGTATGCGTTTTCTAAAAGAGAGAGAGAGAGAGAAAGAGAGCGGGAGAGAGCAAGTGAGAGTGTGAAATTCGTCATGGTTCAGAATTAATCCCAGCAGCTTGAAATAGAAGAGTCATCATCTGTGCTCATGGTGAGGTTGCTCCCCACTGGAAAATGATACAGCAGGCTAAAAATTCCTCTCTGCTGCCAGCTTTGTTGAAGGCAGCTTGCTAATGTTTTTCTCAAGTTGTTAATTACTCAGATTCGTGTTACAGAGAGAGAGAGGAATAAGTCGTCTCTGGGAGGGAAAAAAAGATGAATATTAAACCCCATGCTCAATTCTGGCTCCAGGGTGTTGGGGCTCATGTCTCCCCACTGCGACGCTAGAATTGGGCTGCCTCTACCCTGTCACATGCAAGATATTAGGTCCCAAAGGATCTAATATTACAACACTGGAATGAAGCATTTAAGCATAGTCTGCATTACTGATCGGGGCCAGGAATTTCGGGTGCTGCCTCCACCTCGCTCTCTGTTTCTCTTACCTTTGACTAGAAGCGGAGGCAGGGGGAGAGATTTTATTCAGTTTTCATTTAAAGGTGAACCTGCCCAAATTGCAATTTGCAAAACAACAGACAAACTGAAACATAGTAGTCATCCTTTGAAATGGGCACGTCTCCAAAGTTTGGAGTGCAGTTCTTCTCCAGCCAAGGAACGTGCTCAAAAATCCATATACTAGGGGGAAGTATGCATATATGAGTGAAAATAGCTTACCAAGTTGTGTTACATTAGGGGAAATCGCTTTACTATATAGTGCAGAATTACGTACAAACAGGTATATGAAAGGAGAAATTTGCACTGAAAGGCTGATGAGGACTTTTGAAAAGAAATGCAGTCTGATGTTGAAATGTGGAGAAGTGGACTTCAGACTGGAAAAGTGAGAGCCTGAGAAACCCAAATGGACAGATTGGTCCATTCCTACCTTTGACATGATATCTGGTGTGATTTGCATCATCGTGATTGCTCTGTTCCTTGGTATTTTGAGAGATGCAGTCTAGATGACGGTAGGGAAAAAGGAGATCCTTTCTGCTGCTTCTGGGGAAAATCTCAGTCAAGAAATACATAGACAGAGAACTAGCTTGGTTAGGAATGGCTGCAGTTCTCCCTGGCTAACAACAGCCTCCCATTTGCCAGGCATGAGAAAATCATGGCTCTCTTTCTCGCCATCGTTCCCCTCCCTTATTCCCCGACCTCATTGTGCCTCACACTAGGATGCTACGAGGAAAGGAGGAGTCAGCTTATCAGCCCCAGCTGGAGCAGAAACCTCATGCCAAGGAAGTGAGAAAGCAGAAGGGGGCTTTAATAATTCCACACTGGGGAAGCTACACAGGCATTTAAAACAAAAAAAGGATGCTGTTTTATCATCTGTTGGGAATCATATGAATTGAGGAGGCTCACGCAAACAGCATGAACTTGGAGGTCTCGTGATTCTCTTTTCTTTGGCTGTCCATCAATTACATTCTAATAGAGAGCTAGCTACCTGTGACTACACAAGAGTTGTCGACAGGCTCTCACAGCATCAGTTTGCCAGCTCCAGAAGCTGCAAGAACTTCCAAAATGGATGGGGAACTTGAGGCCTTCCAGATGTTGTTGGGCTCCCATCAGTCCCAGTGGTCAGGGATGAAGGGAGCTGTCGTCCAACAACATCTGGGAAGCAATAGGTTCCCTATCCCTGTTAAGGGAAAGAAGGATTTCAGGTGTTGCTTCTCTCACCTCTCCCAACTCTGGCAGAATTTTCTCAGCTATCCATCCATCCAATGTGTCTTGAATGAGCCCAGGTACCCTGTTCCGATAATATTGACTCTTCCATTGAGGTGGGGAAGAACCTCGGGTTTAGGAGGTGTTGCAACCAAGTTTAAAAATTTGGAATTTTGAAGCAATGGTAAGGTGTGCCTAAAATAAATTTAGCTTTCTAGTTCTTTGTGTAAACGTGATCTAAAGAGAAGTGAGCCTGACATCTTTAGGTTAGATCCTCTTCTGTATTCCCCAAGGGGCAGATGTTAGCTTGAAATGTGACTGATAAGAGCAGGCAGAACTTGAACAGAAAGGGGTAACAACCTAAAAGAAAAGAAAGCTGCTGTCCTAGGAAAATCAGAGTTAACTTGACCATTTGTTATGCTACCTGGGACTGATGGGAGTTGGATGTCAGCAACATCTGGAGTCCCCATCCCTGAATTGAAGGAAATGAATCTCTGAATATAACACAAAGATAATTCATCACTTAAAGGTGCCTACTCAAATAACTGAAAGAAAGGAATTGTACTAATCTCCAAGTCCTACTCATTATTAAAAAAGCAAAATATGGGTGTAATATATGCAATACACATCTGATTCTTCCTCACACAGGCACACACTTGGGTTAATCCTTCCCTATAGGAAACACTGGGACTTCACAAGAGCATTCAAGGCTGGGATTCCAGCCTTGTTATGTTTGATTTCCATTAAAATTTAAATAAGCATGTTTGTCTAGTGTGTTCATTCACAGAATTTTAAATTCACTCTGTACGTGCGTTCACATTGGACTCTGAATTTGGGTGTCACCCAAATAAGGGAAACAACTTACTTTCAGTATTGTACAGATGTTACATTGCAGGTCTCGGTTTAGGATGGGCAAACATAAAAACACAGTTGTGGAAATGTCATTTTGCAGTTGTGAGTCTCCATCTTCAGCACTTGAATTCCATGAGAAATTGAATCTGCAGTTTAAATTTCAGAGGACTGTATAGCTGCACAGTAGTTCATTCCGTATTATCAATTTCTCATCCTCATTGAAGTCTTGATAGTATTTTGTGTGCATACTTTTCTCACAGTTGCACTGCCTCATGGTGGGGGTGGGGGTGTTGTTGTTGTTTAAAATCTGTATATGGTGCATCTTGTGCATCATATTTCAGGGAAGGGCCCTGGTTCCAATCTCTAGCATCACCATTTAGGGCTGGGAAATACTTCCTTTAAGAAATCCTGGATAGCTGCTACCAGTTCCTGTAGACAGTGCAGTCAGTACGGGACAAAGGTTCTGACTTGGTATAATCTATGCTTATATATGTTTATATCTATATATAGTATATTGTTGTGTTTGATCAGAAGAATGACGACAGTTTGGCATTCAGTATCTAAAGTAGCGTAAGAAAATAGGTGATTGAATTTTAATACAGTGCGGTGCAAAAGGTCTGAAATTTTGCGTGAATGCACATTATTTGCAAGAATACAGCATATTGGTTCATGTAAGCACAACGCCTAAATAAATTTTGTTGAAAAGATGTACATTTTGGAAGGGCTGGGAGAAATTTCATGTCAAGTTTACAAGTGCAGAGCCACAATCTTCAGTCTGAAATCTATAATAAATATTATTTATAAAGTGCCCTGGGGAGCCCAGAGCACTCCACATACATTATCTGACTGTAATTCTTACAACGATCCAGTAAGGTAGACAAATATTGTTCCCATGCTGCAAATAGACTGAGAGCGAGAGGCTTGTCTAAGGTCATCTAGTAGCTTCCTGGATTTCCCAGTCCTAGCAAGCCTTTTTAGGGAATTAGATATATTGCTTCCATGCACTCACTCATCCTTCCCTCCTCCACCACACTGAAAGAATCCATTTCAGAACCAGAGACTGCACAAGCCTTCACAGCTGGATTCCAGCTTCCTGTGGGAAGCAGGAGAAGGATGATTTGCCCCTGTCTAAAACAACCTTTACTTTCCTTCCAGTCACATGCTGTTATATCACCAAACGGAGATCAGTTTAGAAGATGTGGTCCCTGTTCACTGCTAGCTGTCCCTTATAAACCCCTGCCTCGACTGTGCACCATTTTTTTCCTTTTCTTTTTTTATTAAATCATTTTTATTAAGTTTTCCATTTTAACAATCCAATCAAATCACATTAAATATTCCAAATTATACTTCTACATATCAAATAATCCAAATATTCTGCCAAATTATAAATTTTTTATTGGGACTTCCCAATAAAGCTCTGATCATCTCATATATATACTGCTTTTCATAGTCATTTCCAATAGTTCCTTTAAATCTTCCTGTTGTTAGCCTCATTCTTTCACGGCCTCTGAGTTGTTCCCACAAGCGAGTTGAAGTAAACAATGATATGTTTCTGTGTGAATTTTATGATTGTGCACCATTTTTCATTTGTGGGGGAAGTCTTGCTAAACCATTGTTACTGTGAGTCGCTGAAGTTGTTGTCAGGGTCGAGCTTTTCCTTCCTCAGGACCTCTGGAAGTTAAAATCCCTGAGTGGAAGAAAATAGATAAACCAATTTTTCCCCCTAGCACACATGTCTGCATGTGACTTCTTGCCCACGAACATTCAGGCACTCTGCCTCCCATCTCTCCCACGACAACTGGCGAGGTATATTTTTAACTGTTGAGAGGAACATGGGGCAAACACCTGACTGGCCTTTAGAGCAGTGCCAAGAAGAAAAGGAGGGGAAGGCAGCAGCGAAACTCCAGCTGCGCAGAAATACAACTGCAACAGAGCACTTTGGGAATACACAGGGCTTTGTTTTACAGTGCCTCTGATGTAGAGCTTGCTGTGATGCATCTACAGTACTGATTTTCAAACAGAGAAAGGGCCATCGTTCAGTGAGAGTGCACCTGCTTCTCATGCAGAATGTCCCAGGTTCAAACCCCAGCATCTGTTTAAAAGGTTCATGTAGCTCTTGATGAGCATCTTAAAAAGTAGAGACATCACCTTGCCAACAAAGGTCCGTATAGTTAAAGCTGTGGTTTTCCCAGTAGTGATGTATGGAAGTGAAAGCTGGACCATAAAGAAAGCTGATCACCGAAGAATTGATGCTTTTGAATTATGGTGCTGGAGGAGACTCTTGAAAGTCCCATGGACTGCAAGAAGATCAAACCTATCCATTCGGAAGGAAATCAGCCCTGAGTGCTCACTGGAAGGACAGATCCTGAAGCTGAGGCTCCAGTACTTTGGCCACTTCATGAGAAGAGAAGACTCCCTGGAAAAGACCCTGATGTTGGGAAAGATGGAGGGCACAAGGAGAAGGGGACGACAGAGGACAAGATGGTTGGATAGTGTTCTCGAAGCTACCAGCATGAGTTTGACCAAACTGCGGAGGCAGTGGAAGACAGGAGTGCCTGGCGTGCTCTGGTCCAGGGGGTCACGAAGAGTCGGATACGGCTAAACGACTAAACAACAACAACAGCTCTTGATGAGGAAAGCCTCCTACATTCTGAGTGTTAGGCCACATGCTTTGCATGCCGAAGATCCCAGGTCCCATTCTTGGCAGTCTGGAAAACCCTGGGGTGATGCCACCAGTGTCAAGGCTGGAAGATTCAGGACAGATAGAAGAAAGGACTTCTTCACATACCGCAAAGTTAAACTATGACTATAAAAGAGTATTGGATAAATTGATGGACGCTTCAATGCTTCTGAATGTTGCTGGAAACCACAGGAAGGGAGGGTGCTTTTGTGTTCGAATCCTGCTTGCTGGTTTCCCACAGGCATCCAGTTGGCCCCGGTGAGAACAGGATGCTGGACTAGATAGGCCTGATCCAGCAGACTCGTCTCATGCTACGCCTCTTCCAACCGGAGTCCTCCAGATGGTTTTGTCTACGGCTCCCCAGCCATCATGGCCAATTTTTAGTTGCGATGGAAGGAAGATCTGGAGAGCAGCAGTTTGTGGCTGACATGTGTAGACGCTGAGTTAGATGGAACGATGGTTTGGCTCAGTCTTAATCAACCTCCTGTGTTTATAAATTGCACCCTAGGGAACACTGGAGTTCCTTGGGAGCTTATATGGGGTTCCTAAATGAGGAAATCAGCAAGAGTAGAGAAGTGTACCAGAAAAAAATCAGCTTTCCTCCATTTTATACACCGCTGCCAATCTTGAGTCCTGGTCTGCGGAAAAGGTGGGTTTTAATAGTGCTATTTTTCTGGGGAAAGAGGTGCTGGGACTCCCCATGAATGCTTCCCTTGTTATCTTATAATGGCAATGGAGCCCCCCTGAGAGGTGCTGGAACTGAGTCCTGGCTGGGAGAAAAGCCCTGGATATAAACAAATAAATAATCTTCCTAGGGATGGGGACCCTCAAACCCAGGTGACCAGTGTACCCCATCAGACCACTCTATGTGGGCCTTGGGGCTCTCCCTGGGACACACCCCTTCCTAAGCCACACCCCTCACCAGCTGTGCTTTGAGTGTTTTTGCCTGGCTGGAATTTGTCCTTGAATTCTGATCATGCTTCTTTCTTGCCTGGATAGAGGGGGGGGGGGTTGAGAGTAAAGAAAATAGCTTCCTGTACAAAGATGAAATCCGCATCCATTTCTCTGCCTTTTTTGCCTCTGGCTTTGCCCTTCTCTGGCATGTGGCCCCTGGAAAGTTGCCCAGAACAGAATATGGCCCTCAGATTGAGAAGGGCTTCCTCCGAAACAATTTTTCAAAAGTGTGGATCTCTGACAAAAATATAAGAGCTTCTTCAAAGTTCATTAGATGCCATCTACACTACACTAGAGGGGACGCGGGTGGCGCTGTGGGTAAAACCTCAGCGCCTAGGACTTGCCGATTACACGGTCGGCGGTTCGAATCCCTGCAGTGGGGTGTGCTCCCGTCGTTCAGTCTGAGTGCCTGCCAACCTAGCAGTTCGAAAGCACCTCCGGGTGCAAGTAGATAAATAGGGGCCGCTTACCAGCGGGAAGGTAAACGGTGTTCCGTGTGCTGCGCTGGCTCGCCAAATGCAGCTTGTCACGCTGGCCACGTGACCCGGAAGTGTCTGCGGATAGCGCTGGCTCCCGGCCTATAGAGTGAGATGAGCGCACAACCCTAGAGTCTGGCAAGACTGGCCCGTACGGGCAGGGGTACCTTTACCTTTACCTTACACTATACTTTTAAAGTACATTTAACGACATGGCTTCCTTGCAAGAATCCTGTGAACTGTAGTTTGTTATGGATTCTGGGAATTGCAGCTATGTGGGGTGAACTATAGTACCCATGTTTCTTGCGGGGAAGCAACGTATATGATCTTGGTGAGAACACAGCTGCAAAGTGAAAGTAAAGAGCAGAGTAGGTATTAGATTGTAAACCACTTTAAACTTTTTAAATGATATTGTGGCATATAAATATTTCCATAAATAGATCCTTCAGCAATATGAAATAAACGGCTCAGGCGTTGGTATGAGAATGGGAATTTTAACAGTTGAACACAGTCAAGTTTATTTATAAGCCCCTCTATGGCAATTTCTGCATTCAAAATTGGTTTGCCGCAACAGCAGCATCAGATGGAAGCTCATTGCCAAATTTATTGGTTTGTTTGTTTATAAACCACATCGCAACAAAACATAGGAAGCTGGGGGGGGGGGTTGTATTGAGTCAGACCATTGGTTCATCTACCTCAATATTTCCAACACTAACTGGCAGCTGCTCTCCAGGGTGCCAGACAGAAGTCTTTCCCAGTGCAACGGAGACATGGTGTGGATTGAACCCAGTGTCTTCTGTGTATGTACCACAACATTGCTATTCTCTTTTCGGGGTGGGGATTATGGGCGGGGTAGAATAAAATGCAAAACATTACAAACTAAAGACAATAAAGCCCGTTCTACAGTTCTACTGTTATACAATGAGAAGTTCATAAAATGCCTGGGTCACATTTCAGGGAAAGCATTAGTTGTCATTCCATAAAATTACTTGGTGAGGCTTCGGGGAAAGACGTGGCAGCGAATTGATAGAATCAGGCATTTCCAGTTGCTATACCGTTTGTGAGTAAGACATAATAGTTATTGTCTAGCTTCCTGACTCGTGTGCCCGATAAGCCTTTTTTAGGAAAATCATTAAGACTTAAAACCACAGACTACAGTGGTACCTCTGGCTGCGAACGTAATCCTTCCCGGAGGCCCGTTTGCAACATGAAAAGAGCGCAACCTGCAGTGGCGCGTCTGCGCATGTGCGGGTTGTGATTTGCCGCTTCTGCGCATGCGCGAGCGGCAAAACCCGGGAGTAACCCTTTCCAGTACTTCTGGGTCACTGCGGGATGTAACCTGAAAGAACGTAACATGAAGCAAACATAACATGAGGTATGACTGTATTTAAATAACTGATACAATATTCAGTTCATTGTGCTAGAACAAGGGTTGTCAATATTTTGGAGGGGGTGAGCACATTTGGGGATTTGAGAGTGCTGTGGGTGCCAGTCACAAAATGGCTGCCGTGGGGGCGCTGCACGTCTCAAAATGGTTGCCGTTGTGTGCAGCACAATGACTTCAATGTAGGGGAGGCTGAGACAGTGCAAACTGGAACTGAGCAGGAAGAGTTAACAGTCTCTGGTGTATTGAGGGTTTATGAGGCGATATTTACTTTATCAGGTGCTATAGGTTGTATTAGTGGCTGCACTGATGCCCGCAGGCACCCTGTTGGTGACCGGTGCACTAGAAAAACCAACAGCGCTCTGAGAACAGTACTAAATAGAGAGTCACAATTACAAGCAGGTCCCTATTTTCAACTGCAGGGTCTGGATTGGGCCAAGTGGCCCTGAGATGAACCAGCAAAACATTCCTGGGGGTCTGGAATAGTGAGCCAGGCTGAAAATAAAAGTCTTCTTCAGGATCTCAGCACTGTAAAAAAAAAAATGCATGGAAAGTTCAGAGGAAAAAAATAAATTAAAAATCTGCTCCCAACGTGTTTGTGCTGGGTTGTTTGCTCAGACTTTCCTGGGTGTGTGTGTGTGTGTGTGGTTGTTTTTTTCTGGGCGCTTGATGCTTGTTTACTTGTGCGCCAAGCAACGACGTTGAGAAAGTAATGCCACGCCGTATGGGTTTACTCAGATAAGGCAAATATTTAATCAGCGACAAAAAAGTGTTAATTGAATGGTGACCTCTTATCCCAAACAATGACAAGAATGTCTTCTTTAATAATTGAATAATTCTATTCTGCATCATTTGCTTTGGGGCTTTCCCAACGCTGCAAGCTGTATACCGATAGTGCCGCCAGCTCACGGAGGAGAATTTCTCGCTGTATATTTAGCTCGCCTCGGCAAGAGGCGCATCTCGCCGGCAAGGCCGGTGGCAGCCAAAAGGAGCAGATGGCTTGCACAATGGACTAAGCAAGCCTCAAAGCTGAGTCACGAGTGCCATATTGTGGGGACACAGTGGAAGTCAGAGGAATAAGAAGGGTGTGTTTTTTTTAAGCAGCAATGTGCCACAAAAGTTGCCCTTTCAGTAAACGTGTAATGGCTTTGGTTTCCTGGAGGGCAAACTTTCTTCTCTCTCTTTCAAGCATTTATATCCTGACTTCCCAACCAACATAAGTTTCTGAGGCAGCTTTGAATGAAAGCCAAAAGCCAATATCATCCTATGTCATGCAGTGGAGCCTTTTTTTGCCTCTTCCTTCTCTTCCCTAGCTTGCTTTCTTTCTTTCTTTCTTTCTTTCTTTCTTTCTTTCTTTCTTTCTTTCTTTCTTTCTTTCTTTCTTTCTTTCTCATCCTTCCTTTGTGCAGCAAAGTAATTTTAGACCCTGAGCTTACAGGAAGTGGGGTGGCTTTAGACTGCCTTGTATACTACATCAGTTGTGAGGCATACAATTAACATTTCTCTTTCATTATTTAAAACTCTGTCTGCATACCTGATACGTTAGCATAGGTAGGCAAACTAAGGCCCGGGGGCCGAATCCAGCCCAATCGCCTTCTAAATCTGGTCCACGGACGGTCCGTGAATCAGCGTGTTTTTACATGAGTAGAATGTGTCCTTTTATTTAAAATGCATCTCTGGGTTATTTGTGGGGCCTGCCTGGTGTTTTTACATGAGTAGAAAGTGTGCTTTTATTTAAAATGCATCTCTGGGTTATTTGTGAGGTATGGGAATTCGTTCATTTTTTATTTATTTTTCAAAATACAGTCCGGCCCCCCACAAGGTCTGAGGGACAGTGGACTGGCCTGCTGCTGAAAAAGTTTGCTGACCCCTGCGTTAGAGCCACAAAGCCACAACAAAAAAGTTCTCCACCCATTATGTAAACCTAAGAGCCTACTGGATCAGGCCAATGACCCAGCTAGTCACTGCTCTCACAGTGCGCAACCAGATGCCCATGCAAAACTCACAAGAGCCCTTTCGCCTCCTATGGCTGCCAGCAACTGATTTTCGGAAGCATTTCTGCATCCAGCTGTGAAGGTGAAGGATGGCAGAAGATTCCCTCCGTGAATTTATCTAATCCTCTTTACAGCCATCAAATTTAGTGGCTACTGTTAGTGCAAGAATTTCCACTTGCACAGCAGATATCCCCTCCTGCCCGTCACACACAAGAATTTATGTTTACACAACAGAACTCCCCCCCCTCCCACATGCGTCCTGAGACCTCCCCACATCTTATCCAGAGGATTGGGGGAACCCCCAAAACAAATTTAGGGGGTGAGAGGGAGGTTCTGTTGCCTGAGGGTAACATGAGACACTTGACTGTACTTTGGTTATTAGCCTGTCTGAGCACGAGAGTTTTCATGTTTTAAAAACTCACTTAAAGCATTATGACTACTGGAATAAAATGGTGTTTGCTTCTGCTGCCCTGATAGTAAACACATTTCCTTGTGGGGAAGTGTATTTTGTTGTAGACAAATTTTAAAATGCATCCTTTCATGAAAATAACAAACGAAAATGCTTTCTATTGGGAAAATTGCTTGCAGAAATGTATACATTGCTCAAAACTGCATAAAAATGTGTTTATTGGGAGAAATTCACAGTAACATGCTGTCAAATTTTCGTGAGGATTAAAAAAGGAATTCAAATTGCTGAAATGCCTGAAATGTGGAGACTTGGATTTAAGCCTGGAAAAATGAAAAACGAAAGAGAAAATAAAATTGACAGAATCGTCCACCTCTAGCAACAACTAGCATCAGCTTCAATGGGTCAGTCAGCGTTCACCTGCCAATTTCTGATGTTGGACCTGTTTGACATTGTCTGTGTCATATGTTACCCCTGATTTGACACTGAGGTGCAGAACCCTAGACTTTGGCCCAGATGTCCAGTCCTAGCTGTACTTCTGCTATTTTTGTTGGTCTGTATAAAATACAGTGATAAGCAGAGGGCGGGAGCAAGGACAGGAAAGGGAGGACAGTGACTGAGTCAGAAAGAAGGGTGGGAGGGATTAGATGATTTTTCATAAAACTATTAAACTTGCAGCTGTTGGCAATAAAAACAAAAGTGATCCATTGCAAAATAAGCCACAACTGGTAAGTTATGCACAGAAAACACTCCCAGAAGCTTGGGCAAATAAAGGAGGAAGACTTTAATCAGTGCCTTGAAGGTAACACTGTAGGGGCCAAACAATCATGTTCTAAACTCCAGGTGCCACCACAGAGAAGGCCCTGTCCCCAGGAGCCACTGGCCTCACTGCATCTCAATTCTGAAGGCAATGACACCCAGAGCAGGGCTTCGGCTGAATATCTTAGCAAGGAAATAAGCCATATGGCTTAGTCGGCAGGTAATAAACCCCAGTCTGCAATCAGTCATGAGCTTTCCATGGTCGCACCATGCAAGCACAGAAACTGGTACTGTTGCACGTTGTTCAACCTCAGGAAAATATCAGTGTTGTTGAAAGAAAGAAAGAAAGAAAGAAAGAAAGAAAGAAAGAAAGAAAGAGAGAGAGAGAGAGTCTCTAGACCTTAAAACTGCAGACATAGACTGCAGACATAGACATAGGCAATACCTGATTAAATTTCAAAAGCCAGAATGGGTCTTCTGACCATTAGGACCAAAATGTGGGTATTCTTCATAGCTCCTTTCTATTGCTCGCAAAAGCAGAACAAAGTACACTATGTAAATATATTCAGGTGACCCTCATTTACATAAGTTATATACATTACAGAATTTGGGTTGCCTCGATGCAGAATGTGAGAGCCAGTACAGTATGTTGGACTACGAATCTGGAAAATCCAAATTCAAATCTCTGCCAAGACGTGACGTTCGCTGAATGACTTTGGGTCAATCGCCGTCTGCCAGCCTAAGCTCCCTCACAGGATTGTTGTGAGGATAAATTGTGGGAGAGGAAGAGCTCCTTGGAGGAAGAAAGTGATAAAATAAAACGCAAGCCCTCCGTTTAAGTTTCCAGGCCTGACCTTGGAGACTTGCATCAGCTTAAAACTAGTGTGGGAGTCAGCAATACCTAATGGAGGACAAGTACTATTTAGGGGAATGTAGATAAGGCAGTAATATTTTATCCCTTATTAATTAATCTGGAATAGCTACCATTTTTCATAGTTCAGCGACTCAGGGTTGCTAATTCAGATTAGAATCTTCACTCCCCACAAATTAGGAACCCCTAATGGCGTGAAAAGGAGTTAGGTTCAAGGAATTAAACTGAATCTGCCTCCTGTACTGTAGATTCCTTTTCAATGCACATTTCTCTACTCTTTCTTTCTTAACTCCTCTCTCAAAATAGTAAATGTAGCATCTGGATTCGTGATTATCATTTGACCTTGTTCACCGCTAGCATCTTTAACTAAGCTCTTAAAACTACAAGAGATGCTTGGCCTGCCAAACACAACGGATTTACTGTTTCAGTAAATGGAAGGACAAATGTGTTGCAACACATTCATTCAATAGGTTTTTATTTTCCATGAGTTTGCTGCTGGAGCAGCTTGATTCAGAGGGATAGAAATGGAAATAAGGCAACTTTGTGGAGGTGGCCCTGCAAGCATGAGGCAAAAGGAGGTGATCACCCAAGAAAGAAATTTGGGGTGAAGTAAAAGGGGGCAGCAAAGGGGCAAAGGAGAGAGCTATGACCCATCATGGGGCAAATCGTGTCCTCCATCATGGAGGGCACGTGTTGCGGTGAGATCACCATAAACTGCCTCCCTGTGGTGGGGCGGGACCTTTTGGATGGCCACAACACCCCATTGATTGCCCCTGGTTCCTAGGGCAGAGATTTGACTAATTGGGATGGCTATGTTCTGAAATGCTTTTTTTTTTTTTTTACTGGAGAGGATGAGGGCTGAATCTGGGACCTTATGCAAGCAAAGCATTTGTTCTGCCACAGAGTTATGTGCATGCAAACAATCACTGTGCCCCCATCAACAGGGGACATTTCTACAGATTTCTGAAACCATTACAGACCTTCCTGCAGTCCTACTCCAACCTGGTACTCTCCGGTTTTTGACTGCCCCTACATGAACCTACCCGGACAATGAGTTCATCACCTGAGGCTCTTATTTGTGTGTCCCTTCCAGGGGTGTTGTAGAGGGTGTCAATGCGTGGCCGGGCCCTCTTAGTGGTGGCTCCTTGCCTGTGGAATGCTTTCCCCAGAGAGATGTGCCTGACATTGTCAATGTTTAGGTGCCAGGTGAAAACATTTTTATTTACCCACACATTTTGCTCACAATTGGTGTTCATCTTTTCATTTTTCATTCATCCTTTGTATGTTATGGCACGCTGAGCATTTTTAGTTTTTTTTAATCTTTTGATGTACAGTGGTACCTCGGGTTACATACACTTCAGATTACATATGCTTCAGGTTAAGAACTTTGCTTCAGGATGAGAACAGGAATCATGCTCCAGCAGCGCAGCAACAGCGGGAGGCCCCATTAGCTAAAGTGGTGCTTCAGGTTAAGAACAGTTTCAGGTTAAGAACAGACCTCCAGAATGAATTAAGTACTTAACCCGAGGTACCACTGTATTTTAATTTGGTATTTGTACTTTTAAAAAATTGTAAGTCGCTTTGAGACTTTTTTGGGGGGGGTAGCAAGTGGCAAACAAAGATAAGTAAATAAATAAATAAATAATAATATTTATTACATTTCTAGCTTGCATTTTCTCCCACAGTAACACAGGGGCAAACATCACAATAACAAAACAATGCAATTTAAAATGAAATGAAAAATGTATTTAAATCATTTAAGAACATGTAAAAATACTAATAACATTTCAAAACTTTTAAACTTAAATCATATACCCTCACAGCTAATGACTTCAGGGTTGCCAGAAACAGTATATTTCAGCCATCAAATGCCTGGGTGAACAGGAATGTGTTTTTTAAAAATCCCCCCGAATTTTAAAAACAAGGTAGATAGATACACCTAGCAGGGAGAGCATTCTACAAATGGGGAGTCACCACCAAGAAGACCCTGTCACGGTCAACGCCAACCAGGCTGCACCCAGATTATACATGCCATCTATAATGCAGCTGTTTGTGGGGCGGACGTCTTCTTCATTCTCATCCGCAGAGTTCTGTGGTGTCTTCAGAGTTGAAGTGCAGCAGAGGCCTGTGATGGGCACCGTGTGTTTTAAGCTCCTCTCTTTCAATCTCTCTGTCTGTCTCTAGGATATGCTGCAGAATTCTCCTAACTCAATGACTGCAGTATCCGGCAACCCCCAAGGAATCGTGGTGCCCGCATCAGCACTGCAGCAGGGGAACATCTCCATGACAACAGTCAACTCACAAGTTGTGTCAGGTGGGAGGCGTGGAGCGTACGTCTGACCATGTTAGTCGCGTCTTTTGCATGCTTGGTATTTTTAAACTCCCTCAGATAGTTAGCTTTGAATTGTGCATAATCGTGAGGAAAACCTGGGGAAACTGGCTGCGTAAAAAAAACACACCTCTCATTGCACTCTCCATTCCCCTCTTAAAAGCCACCACCATTCACCCACAGACCCACACTGATGTCTCTCTCACATAAATACAGAACTTCTAACACACAAATCACTCACCATGCATTGTTGGGCTTTTTTGTAATATTTCGAGGGGTTTTGAAGCCCTAAACAGCCTCGGCCCATTTACCTGAAGGAGCGTATCCACCCCCACCGTTCAGCCCAGACACTGATGTCCAGCGCCGAGGGCCTTCTGGCGGTTCCCTCACTGTGAGAAGTGAGGTTGCCGGGAACCAGGCAGAGGGTCTCCTCAGTATTGGTGGCCACCCTGTGGAACACCCTCCCATCAGATGTCAAGGAAATAAACAACTATCTGACTTTTAGAAGACATCTGAAGGCAGCCCTGTTTAAGGAAGTTTTTAATATCTGATGTTTTATTGTGTTTTTAATATTCTATTGGGAGCTGTCCCGAGTGGCTGGAGAAACCCAGCCAGATGGGCGGCGTATAAATAAATTATTATTATTATTATTATTATTATTATTATTATTATTACTACTACTACTTTCTGTCTGTCAGTGGAGGGCCACAGCTCAGTGGTAGAGCATCTGCTCTGCATGCAGAACGTCCCAGGTTCAATGCCTGGCTTTTCCATACAGGGCGGAGAGGTACTCCCTGCCCAAAACACTAAAGACCTACTGCCAGTCAGTGTAGACAGTAGTGAGCTAGATGGACCAGCGGTCCTAGTAAAGATTCCCAGAAAATGGTCTCGTCTGGTCTCCTTCCACCGTTTCTTGAGGATGTCGGCACGTCTGTTAGAACCATGCCTCCATGAAACCCCTGAATTCCATATGCACCCAAGGGTTATGATGAATGAGGTGAGCAAACAGGTAGAATGTCTTCCGGTGGCAAATCAGACCCTTCCCACTGTCGGCGGCTGGCATCCTTGTGGAGCGTTGCCTGCTCTTCCCCCTCTCCTCCCACCCCACTATTTAATTTTTTTCCACATCACCCTAAAGCAACATTAAGGTACTTTGTGGGACTGTGGGAAGTTTAAAATGGCTTCCCAGTCCCAGAGTCATTGCCGGTTACCAAGGGAAGGTTTAGGAGGTTGGCGCAGTGGAGGTACAGTGGCAGGAATGGTGGTTTGGCTCTGCCACTGCGTCCATGCCACACCAGCCTCCCTGCCACTTTGCCCCTCTCCCTCCCGGTAACCCACAGTGACCCCAGAATTTGGAAACCAGGTAAGTAGTGTCACTGTGGCCTGACAGGTATCAGGCAGCATTCCAGGGCCTGGAAATGACTCTGATTCAAATCAAGTCAATGTGTGGGATGGGATCGTTCCCATTGTCCCCTCCGTGTGCTATTTCCCTGCAATAAGAGAGAGTACAGATTGCAGAGAGAATCCAGTTTGCACATGGATAGACCCTGTGCAGGCTCTGTTTGTGCTTCCCCCTCCCTTGTCCACACATTGACTTTACCTGAATTGCCATCTGAATGGGGCTAGTGGGCAATTGTTATTCAAGAAGCATTCTCTTGTCAGGAGAGTGGCACAGGGGCCTCACTTTCGATCCTTGCTATACTCCTTCCCGGCATGAAAATGATGGATCGGGATCAGGCCTTTTGCTTTGTCATTGAGACCAAATCAGATTTACACACACACACTCTCTCTTCCTGCTGAAATGTCACAGCATTCCTGTATCTGCAGCAGATTATTCTTCCCAGTCCCATCTCATCCCATCCCACCTAGTGGCAGAGCATCTCCTTTGCATCCAGAAGCTCTACGGTTCAATCCCTGGCATCTCCAGGCAGGGCTGATTGAGACCCCTGCCTGAAATCCTGGAAAGCTTCTGCAAGTCAAGATAAACAAGCGATAGACGCACCGATGGTCTCACTCGACACGGCAGCTTCCTTTGTTCCAGAGCATGGACTCTGGCAATTTGCAGAGTCTCCCTTCCCCGTCTAAAAGTGTTACAACTTTCTTCTCTGTTCCTATCAAAATGAAGCAAAATTCAGATCAATCAGTTTAAATGTCCTGGAAATTATTTAATAATCATAATAATAATTTATTATTTATACCTCACCCATCTGACCGGGCCTCTCCAGCCACTCTGGGCAGCTTCCAACAGAATATTAAAATACAATAATCTATTCAACATTAAAAGCTTCCCTAAACAGGGCTGCCTTCAGATGTCTTCTAAAAGTCTGGTAGTTGTTTTTCTCTTTGACATCTGGTGGGAGGGCGTTCCACAGGGCAGGTGCCACTACCGAAAAGGCCCTCTGCCTGGTTCCCTGTAACTTGGCTTCTCACAGGGAGGGATCCGCCAGAAGGCCCTCGGCGCTGGACCTCAGTTTCTGGGCAGAATGATGGGGGTAGAGACACATTCACCTCCCTGAATTTTTTTATTATTATTGATTAATTTGTATTTGTATATTATGTGAGGTAGGTTAGGCTAAGACACGACGACTGACCTAAGGTCACCCAATGAGTTTCATGGCTAAGTAGGGATTTGAACCCTGGTCTCCCAGGCCCTAGTCCAACAAGCTTACCATTACACTACACTGGCTTAGTCTGCGGTGGATATGTGTTCATATTACTTTCACCACACTAGCAGTGCAATCCTATGCATGTCTGCTGAGAAGTTAATTCCACTGAGTACAGCAGAGCTCAGTAAGTGTGTGTGTCCATAGGACTGTAGCCTTAGAATGATACATCTCCCTTCATCTTCACCTGAGCCAGGAAACCTGTGGCCCTCAAGATGTTGTTCAACTACAGTACACATCATCCCTAACCATTGATCATGATGCAAGCTGGAGATCAATACCGTATGAAGGGTCTCTGGTTTCCCTTTCCTACCTTAAAGCCTTTATGTCTGTCTTCATCCTTAAACTGTCTCTTTTTAAAAAAATAATTCTAAGAAAGAACATAAGTGAATCAGACAAAATAAAGTTCCTTAGTTCCAAAGAAGACCAGAAAATGCAATAAGCTAAACTGAGCACTGCCATCTATTAAGACACATTGTCATAGAATGAACAAAACAACAACAAACAGGCTGATTTGAGAAATGCTATACCAAAGTATTGTTCATATAAGAAATAAGTGTAAAGCATCTGTCAATCAATATATGAGTCTGATTGTGTTTGTCCATCAAATGCCTGTATTTGTTCAGTCAATTTCTCCATCAAGGCTAAATCCTAAATCCTTCTGTGTCCATTGAGGAGCAAATTCTTACTGGTTTGCTAAAAAGAGCAAACAAAAAAAAAAGTTCCCTGTGACATTTGTCTTTACCCTCCAAATGTCTTCTTATGGGGGATACTGCAAGAAAAGTTTTGTGGCTTTAGCAGGGTGGAAATGATTCTGTTTATTTTTTCTCATGTCTCTCTGGAAATATACTAAATCCAAATAATGGCTTTAGATCCATTATGTTTTGGCTGGTCCTGATTTCTAAGACCACTGGACAGCCTATGGGATCTTTCAGGTGAAGATGTCTGTGGGGATCTCTTCCGATACAGGTTTCCCCCACTGAACTTTTGATTCAAATGCATGAGGCTGGTTGAAACTTCTTCTCTTTTCTGTTCTGCCGATAGATTTCAGCTGTCTTCCTAAAATTCTGCTGTGAAATCCTGTCTCTTTGCCAGGTGGAGCCCTTTACCAGCCTGTAACTATGGTAACGTCTCAGGGCCAGGTGGTAACCCAAGCAATCCCACAGGGAGCCATTCAGATCCAGAACGCGCAGGTAAGACCAACTGCCTAAGAGAACTGGGGAACCAAAGAGGGTGAGGAGATCACTTAGGATCTGGTTTGTTTTGAAGCATTCAAAACGGAAGTCAGTCTAAGACTTCGCAGATCTGGATCTATCCTCTCAAAGAGGAGAATGTGGCATAAGATCCATAAAGGGTGGTATGAAGCTGCCACATTCAAAGCAGGGCTGCCTTTCCTGGCAGAGGATCTTCTTCCACTGAATATATGTAGAAAATGTTGTTTTGGAATATGGATCCTTGGATAGGTACGCGGGTGGCACTGTTGTCCAAACCACTGAGCCTCTTGGGTTTGCCAATTGGAAGGTTGGCAGTTCGAATCCTTGCGACGGAGTAAGCTCCCATTGCTCTGTCCCAGCTCCTGCCAGCCTAGGGGTTCGAAAGCAGGCCAGTGCAAGTAGATAAATAGGTGCCACCACGGCGGGAAGGTAAACGGTGTTTCCGTGTGCTGCTCTGGTTCACCAGAAGTGACTCAGTCATGCTGGCTACATGACCCGGAAGCTGTTTATTGGCTCCCTCGGCCAATAAAGCGAGATGAGCGCTGCAACCCCAGAGTCGGTCACGACTGGACCTAATGGTCAGGGGTCCCTTTACCTTACCTTTAACCCTGCAGGGGCCCTTTACTTTTTTAACCTACCTTGGCTAGGCCCAGGCCTGCATAGCTTTAGCAAGATGGTGGCCTCATATGCCTTCAAAGTATAATTTGTAACTCCCCATTATGGAAGGGAAGCAAGAATGCTGTGCTTTAACATGACCTGTAGTTCCACCCCAAGGTGATAATGGGAGAAGTGTACAAACCACTGGCCAAGCCATTTCTCTAATACCACCATGGGAGATGTTGGTGGGGGCCCTCAGCCCCAGGATCTTTTGCAGTTGGCCCCAGTTCTCCTGCTTCTTAACCCCCTGTTTTAAAATTAACTTACTTTATAAAAAACAACAACTTTATTTATAAGATATCTGTTGGACACTGCAAAGTGCAATGCTGGTGAGATCTCACCCATGCGCAACTTTAATTTTCCCAAGTGGCATCAGTACAGATCCATTCGCATTGGGAATGGGGGGGATTCAGTTTGTTTCACATTTAAATGCACATCTACCTATTTTACCCATCCTAAAACAATACAGAAGCCAACATGCAGATGTTCTGTGAAATTCACATTTCTCCGAATTTTGCAGTAAATTCCGCCAACTGAAGAAATGTGAACAAAAATGCATATGTTACAGGAAAGTGGGTGTAAAAATGCATATATTGGTGAAAATAACATACAAAAATGCATCGTACTGGGTGAACTTTCTTTCTAGACATGTGTATGTTAAGCAAGATTGCATGCAAACATGAATCTGTTAGAGAATCATGTGATAAAATGCTGGTCAATTTTTAATAGGGGTTTTTTAAATGTGCAAAAATGTGGCAAACCAACCCTAAGTTTGGAAAAAAATGAGAGACTGGAAGGAAATTGTTCGTTCCTAATTTGTATATGCAAATGTTATGCAATTTTTTGTGCACCTGTTCCCTAAATGCTTTAAGAATCTAGCCATGCCCCTAAATACAATTTTCAGTGGGTTCCCCGCCCCCCCCAAAAGAAAACACTACCATCCATCTCCATCCTGGGAGACACTTAAATCACTCTGCTAATTGGAAAATTCAGAGAACAGAGGTACAAATAATGGAGATTTTATTGTAGTAGGAAATAGCATTCCCAGTTAGTTTCTCCATCAGAGTTTTGCGGGCAGAAAATCCTTACCTACTTCTTGAAATGTGTCCCACTTATTCTGCCCCCGCCCTGTTTTGTATTAATGAGAAGCAAATCATACAGTGCTTGCTATATAAGCTCAGATCTTTTTTTATAAAATAATAATAATAATGAAAAAGCGTAGGCATTGATGTACTGACATTTCCTACTGAGTCAGCACTGGCGGGACCACAACTGCACCCGATCAGTCTCTGAGCTCCTTTAAAATCTCTCTGGTCCTCTCTCTACATTAGAGCTTTTCTTTCTTTCCTTTTTTCCCCTTTTTACTTAAAGCTTAATAATAATATAAAAACCTATTGGAAAAGGCATTGGCAGGCCTGTCATATCCCCCAATTCCTCGTCTTTCTCTCAGCTCGGGGATGAGGAGTGGAAAACAAAACCTGAATCTCAATTCTATTTAATGTGTAAAAGCTGTTGCTAGCTCAGATCTTAGAGTGAAATTGATCAGATCTGTTGAATACAAGTATGCTGGGAATATTGTGGCACTGGTGGAGCCCTGGACAAGCACTCCTAATGTTATTTCTGTATTGCCTGGGTAATTTATTCAGCCCAGACCTTGCAATACATCCCAAGCGGTACCTGGGGGAATCATTTATACCTGACACAGGGCTGCCATCCTGATGTTTAATTCATGCAGGAGAAATGTTTTTATGAAGAACCTTAAAAAAAAAAGTGTCTGTGTCTGTGTGTGTGTTTTTTAACTTGACGTTGAGATTCCAGTTTCCTGCAACCTCATTAAAAACTTCTCTTCCCCTGCTTCCCAAGATCTTTGCATTTCCTCTTCTTTTCTGCCAGCCTTAAAAAAAAAAAACAACCTTCTTCTGCTAAGAAGAATCCTATTGATTGAGAATTTTACATTTTAACACTGATTAATAGATTGAAGGGTATTTTAAGGCTATTTATTGGGAAGTGACTTACAGGGAAATCAAAAAGGCCAAAGCAGCGCCATATTAACCAGTAGGAACTTCAGACATCAGCAAAGCAGGGGCACCCAAAAAAAAAATGAGAAATTTCTGTTTGAAAGGATTTTGCATTCAGAAACTTGAGAGGGGGGCGCTATTTCATTTCAGCATACATGTAAGTTTTGTGTCACTTTGAAAAATCAAATTTTATTTTTCAGTTTAGTATTTTTTTTTCAAATTTTGAATTGCATACGGCGGGCACCGTTTGTTTTTCAGTACTTGAGGCCTCTAAAATCTTGATCCAGCCCTAGATAAAAGGCCAACCAATCAGGTTGAGGCTCTGGGGCGGCTTTTAGCCGCCCAAATGCGACCGCAGCAGCGCTCGCTTCCCCTTTATTCTGCTGCTGGTTTTTGTCGGATCACCCACACACCCTCCCTTTAGTTCATAGCTTGGTTCTTGACATTGCTATGGACCTGTGGTTGGTCACCTTGGTTGGCCAAGGGGCCTGGTAGGAATTTTTATCCAACTGGCAAATTGGCACCGGCCACTTGGTTTTTCACCTACCTCGTAGCAAATAGTCACAACTTTGTGGTATTGGCGGTTAGGCATTGGAATATATTTGTGGATTGGAGGGCAGGGTGTGGCCATCGCCTACCCCTCCTCTTTATGGGTGTTCCGGTAAAGGAATCTGGCGGTCGTGGATCCTGTCCAACGCCCTTGCTGGTGGCTAGAGCCATGGCACGACCCCCGGTGACATCAGGGGGAGCTTACAGTTGTATTTGCATCAACAGGCTCCACCCACTGGTGGTTAACCCTTGATAGACTCACCCCTCCCCGAGGGGGTGCAGGCACGCTCTGTTGTTTTATCCAATGCCTAAGCCAATAACTCTCACATGTTGTAATCAATAAAGTTGTGGCCTTTTTTAGCCCATTAACCTAATAACGTGTCCATGTGTCTTTCTTATTCTCAAGCGGGTGGTGGGTCCTTGAATCACAAACATAGGAAGCTGCCTTAAACTATTGCTCCATCTAGCTCAGTCTAGTCTACACTGACTGGCAGTGGCTGTGCGGGTTTTCAGAACAGAGCCTTTCCTCCACTACCTGGAGAAGCTGTGGGTGGAGCTTGGGGTCTACCTGATAAACTTGGAGTTACTTTCTCCTTTATGATTCTCCCCAAGTCTGCGCCTCGACTCCCAAAGTGGCATTTGGAGGTGAGATTTCCTGAGCTTTGCTCAAATCATTCCTTCCATGTATTAGCTTTTCCACAACCTTTCCAGCATGAATTTGGTGCAAGGGTGCTTTCCGAGGAGAAAGATCAGAAGTCACTCCCTGTCCAAACCACTGTGCAGATGAAAACGTATGATGAAACCACGCCATTTATGCATGCGGTCATAATTTGATGAGTAGCATGTTCTGCCTCCACTGTTGGAAGCAGAAGGCCCCAGAATGTCAGTTGCTAGAATCATCATCATCATCATCATTTATTAAACACAATCCATAGAACTCAGGGTGGTTCACAACATGAAAATACAATATAAAAAACACAAAGTACATAATAAAAATAAGGGGGGAAACAAACAAATCAATAATCTCCAGGTAGAGAGTTCTCTTGCACTCAGATCACTGCTTGCAGGCTTTCCATAGGGATCTGGTTGGCTGCTATGAAACAGGGTGCTGGGCTAGATGGTCTTCTGGCCTCACCCTGCAAGGCTCTTCCAGTCTTGCATCTTCATTCATAAGCAGATTTATTTATTTTTAACTCAAACTTTTGGCACAGCGGAAAAGCCTACTGATCTTCCTTTCTTCCCCAGCTTCTAAGTGTTCCTCCTAAGTTAGTTTTGCTCTCTTCCTCTCTGAATAGCGCAAGCCTCTCCAGCCTCGCAGAGCCACCGTGAAATCGGACCGACGTTGCGATCTGTGTCACCATGGCAACCTAGGCCCTCTTTCCCTTTTCTTTCCCCCCCTTTTCCACCTGCATTGTTGCTTAAGCTTCCCTTTCTCTTTCCCTGCCCTGTAGGTTAACCTGGACCTGACCTCTCTTCTTGACAGCGAAGATAAAAAGTCAAAGAACAAACGAGGTGTCCTGCCGAAGCATGCCACGAATATCATGCGGTCCTGGCTCTTCCAGCATCTTATGGTGAGAGAAGTTAACAAGTGTGTCTGAGCGATTAACCCCTTGGGATCGTTTTCCCATTAAGGAGAAGCCACTCCAAAGGGTGCTCAATGCCCGGGTTTCCATGAAGTGGCTTGCTTATCTAGGATAAGCACAAACATCTTCACAATAGCCGGAGAAAGAGACTGCAGACAGGAAGCTGTGCACTATTCTTTATCTTGTGGATTAGAGGAAAAAGCCAAGCAGCCCATTCCTAAGGATCTGCTTTAGTAGCTGTACAGTAGGTGCAAGAAGTGGCTTTTTCCGCCACAGCTTAAGCATGCACATACTAATGGCAAGCAGGGCAGGAAAGGCCTTCTTCCTCTGCGCTGTACCAAAGAATGACAGACTTCTCAGGCTCTAAGGGACTCATTAGGTGCATCTGGCTGCACAGAATCAAACACCTTTGTACCCAGGCCTAGGATGTGCCAAATGTTTACCTGTTTCAGTTTGCAAAAAATCTTGTTTTCAGCGGAACTAAAATATTTCCGGGAAACACCTTTCTGAAACCCGTTTACGTGTACCTGCTTGCTGTTGTTTGTTCCCCCTCTCTCTCCCAACTTCAGTGTGGTTGTGCTCATCTGTTTCCTGTTAAAGCTGTGTTTTCTTGGGCAATTTATCCTAACCAATCAGGGATCACCGAGTGAATAGAATGTCACAGCACTACATAGCCAATCGGGTTTGACTATGGGGCAGCGTTGCTGAGGGTAAACTTAGACAATTGCCCTCAGAGTGAGGGTAAAAACAAACAAACAAATATTACCTGCCTTCCTCTTAGCACGTTTCTTCCTGAATATAGCTATAGATGGACCTCAGTCCCATGGCCAGCATCCTGCTCTCACAGTGACCAACCAGGTGTCTTTGGGAAGCCTGAGAGCAGAAGCTGAGCACAACAGCACTTTTTCCCACCGGTGAATCCAGGAAATGGCAGTCGGAAGCTTAGCGCCTCTGACAGTGGAACAGTTGTCACAGACTAAAGCAAACCAGACCTACTTATAATCCTCCACATCAAATGCCACCCGTGAGTTGTATCTCGTAGCCTATCAGGGATTCCATCAATCTATTGATCTTACTACCTTCTTTGGCCTTTGGAAACAGAGGCAGCTGTCAAGCATGTGACAGACCACAAGACATGACTGGCAGCATTTGGCTTGGTGTAGGCTTAGCTTAAAGGCAGAGAGCATGTCAGAAAGAACGACTGATGTGAGTTCTCATCCATCCACAGACTGAGATCTGGGGATCTGGATTTTGAAATCCTTACATTTTGATTTTTGTAGTTTTCGACATTTGTAGTTTCGACTGATGTGCACATTTTTGAAAGCAGTGTCTGCTAACGTAATGCTTTTTGTATGTTAGTCCCACTGATGTCTTCGTTTTTATGCAAACTTTCCCCCTAATACATGCATTGGTTGATAGGACAACTGCATTGCAAAATTCAGACTTTGAAGGAAGGTTGTGTTTGGGTTTCCTTGTTGATTCAGAAAGCACAGATTTGATAAATTCAGGTTCAAATGTGAACTGGATCAAATTTCTCCCCATCCCTATCCCTTATTTTAAAATGTTTAAAACATCACTCACTTGATCCATGTGGCATTTTGGCACAAAGCAAAACATATCACTCCAATGCATCTTGGCCTGTTGAACACAATAACTTTAAGAAGATCCTGGCTGCTGGATCAGACCAAAAGTCCCCCTTGTTCTCACGGGGGGCAACCAAATGCCTATAGGAAGCCCCCGGGCAGGATTCTGTGTGTCACGCCTGCCTGCTGCTTCTGGATCAGACAAAGATAACATAGTCCCAAGCAGCCTATATTCAGCTGCTGCAAAAGTTGGGAAGGAAGAGGAGTCAAGCAATTTGCACAATGGCACCAATTTTCTCTATGTCTAGAACTCACGGAATATGTTCATATTCTACAATAAATGGTAGAGTTCCTCTAGAGGGAAAGCTCAGCCATGCTTTGCATTTTCCCTCCTATTTGCCAAAATTATTGGATAGAGGGAAACTGACCACTATGTGGAAGCAATACATGCTCTCATACTTAGGGCTATAGCTGCCACCTAGTGCCCAAGAGAGAAAATATATTCCGATTTGTTAGACAACCAACGACCAACATACATGCATATGCCAACCCACAATCTCATAAGGAGTTTTGGAGCATAATAGCCTTTTTGTAGATGTATCCTACTGGCTTGTGCTTCTTTGACTGGTTCAGGCCTCTTCATTCTCATGTGTTATTCAGCCCCACCCCCTCCCTTGTGGATCAGTATTCCTTCTGTTTCTTCTCCAATGATGGACTGAAGCTGGAATTGCCCACTTCCCTTCATTTCACTCATTTGTGTGTTTCCTACAAGACTCTGTTCCCACATCTCACTGAGAACTAGAAACATGCAGGCACCTTTTCTGGATTCTACACCAGAAAGCTTGATTTTGAGCTACAGAATGATTCGTGTCGGTTCATGTTTCTAAACCTTAGATGTCACCCTTTTTGCAAGGTCTGTGTTATGTAAACAAAGCAATGCACAACATAGAATCTAATGGCCGTGTTCGTCTAATATATGTGTTAATCACTGGCTAACAAAGGAAGCAGGTGACATATATATGCAACCCACCAAGTAATATCACCCTCAGCACTTTGAGAATAAAGAGCTTCAGCCCTAACTTTTAAATTTGGCTCTTTAAAATTCTGCTTAATTAAGTTAAGCTAAGGGTGATACACATGTCTTTGGGGTAAACATGGTTTATACTGGGTTTCAGTTACAAAGCTGAAAGTAAATAGGAAGCTGAACTGAATATTACAAATAAAATATGTTAGTAAGTCAAGGGGGGGAGCAGTTGAGTAGAGTTACAATTATTAATGCTGAGAGTGTCCCTCCCCCCCCCCAGTGGGATTCATTAGCAATGAGATGTCTCCATCTAAGCTACTCAGAGTAGGCCCACTGAAATTATTGGTCCCCAGTTAGTTTTGTCTATTAATTTCAGTATGTCTACTTTGAGTAGAACTGGCACCAGCTATAATCCACTAGGCAGGATTCAATGGCGTGGTTGCATGCTCTGCTCTCTCAGTAGGACTGTCTGCTCTGGAGGGTAGGGGGAACCCCTAAAATAGGTTTAGGGAATGTGTGGGAGGAAGGGGGGAATCCCATTGCGCAAGCAGACCTTGTCCCCCATGTCCGTACCCCACTTTGTTCTACGTTGATTTCCACCCAACATGTTTGCAATTTACAGTGCAATGCCCTCCTTTACACAATGCATAATGGCACCATTAATATTATAATAAAAGGTAAAGGACCCCTGGACAGTTGAGTCCAGTGCAAGGCGACTATGGGGTTGCGGCACTCATCTCGCTTTCAGGCCGAGGGAACCGGCAGTTGCCCACAGACAGCTTTCCGGTCATGTGGCCAGCATGACTAAACCGCTTCTGGCACATGGAGAACCATGACGAGTGCCAGAGAGCATGGAAACTCCATTTACCTTCCTGCTGCTTTGGTACCTATTTATCTACTTGCACTAGTATGCTTTCGAATGGTCCTGGTGCAATACTCATTATGCACTAAAGCACCCATTGTCCCTAGTCATTGGCGATGTGACCAAGACTGGTGGGAGTTGGAGCCCAACAACTTCTGGTGAGGTCCAGGTTCCTATCTCCTTCTTTAGATGGTGGGGACATTGGACAAGGGGGACAGTTATCCCGCCCACGAGCCTCCGAAAGGCATCTGTCTGGCAACTGCTGGAAACAGATCACTGGAGTGGATCTTACATCTGATCTTACACAGCTGGGCACATCCTTTTTTATATATGTTTTGAGACGAGTTCTAGGAGAAGCCAGGAAAGCCATGCTGGGATCTTGGGAGCCTGTAAAATGATACAAGGCAAGAAAATACAACACGGCAAGCAATCTTGCATGAAATACAAGAGGTGGGCTGAATGTGTATCTTATCGCCCTTTCTGTGACTCATTGTTGTAAATGTGCCATAGCCTATAGGATGCTGCCTTGAGGAGCATGGTTTTTTTTTAATTTTCCATCATCCGTTCACAACAGTTGGCTCCAACTGCAAAAGAATTAAAAGGCATTTGGCAGATTTTCCAGAGCACTATTTTACACAGCAATTAATACAGATTTATGCAATTAGCACTGTTAGAAAGAGACTCTGGGGCATTCCAGGCTTCTTGTCCCAATTATCCCTGAAGCTTTGGGGGAGAGGGGGGTCGTTAGGATGCAGTTTTTAATCTAAATGTTTTTCACATTCTGTTTGGGGGTGTGGGGGTGTTCATTTAGCCATCAATTCAATGGGCTGCGTTTCACGGCACGCGGCAACCATTTCTCATAGGTGTAGCCCAAGGGAGGGCAGAAGATAGATCTACTGGCAGATCCCCTGGGTGCTCCACAACAGTAGATCCACAACAGTGCCCGACCCCTTATTGTTTAACAACTGCAACAACAAAATGATTCCCCACCACTGAAATGGGGAGGGGAGAGGCGAGCAGAAATGGATTTTGTATGTGGAAGGGCTGTGAACTCAATAATAATAATAATAATAATAATTTTTATTATTTATATCCCACCCATCTGGCTGGGATTCCCCAGCCACTCTGGGTTGCTTACAGCACATATAAAAACATTTTAAAAAAAACATTTTAAAAAAAACCAGAATATCTTATGCAGACTATAATTAAACCAATAAATCAACAGAAGATCATATCATAACCATAATAATCAATATACAGTTGTACCCAAATTAATATAACCACCAACCCCAACTAAACATTTATTTTTATTTTTATTTTTATTTTTATTATTTTCAGTTTTATACATTTCAATAATTTTACAACTGTTTTAACATTTCAAGACTCGACTTCCTTCCCCCTCTTTCTGCAGTTCCTTAATTTTTTTTCTGCGGTTCCATATTTTTTATATTTTCTGCATGTTCCAAATTAACTTAATTTACTCATTTATTCATCTGCTTTAAATATATATTCTTATAAAACTGCCGGTTATTACGGTAATCCTGCCAATGTTCTTACTTTTGCGTAGGGGCCATGCTAATCTTCTCTGTATTGTTACAATTTTAGTATTTGTGCTGCTGAAGCGAGCCCAACCCCAACTAAACATTTAATCAACCCCTAACCAACAAAAACAAAACAGAGGAACCAAAATTAAAACCGTTTTAAACATTTTAAAACATTTTAGCCAGCTGCCCCAACCCAAGAGTGGTTCCAGCAATGTCCCTCTGGCCGCCCAGGAGCCTCTTTTACCTGTTCAAGGTGAGTCTGGGCCCCGCCCCCTAAGCCAGGTGGAAATGGGCCATGCAGCAGGAAGCAATCTTCCTCAGGGAAGTTTTTAATGTTTGATATTTTATCACTTTATTATTATTATTATTATTATTATTATTATTATTATTATTATTAATAGTAATATTCTGCTGGGAGCCGCCCAGAGTGGCTGGGGAAACCCAGCCAGATGGGCAGGGTATTAATAATAATAATAATAATAATAATAATAATACAGTGGTACCTCAGGTTACATACGCTTCAGGTTACATACTCTTCAGGTTGCAGACTCCGCTAGCCCAGAAATAGTACCTCGGGTTAAAAACTTTGCTTCAGGATGAGAACAGAAATCATGCGGTGGCAGTGGCAGTGGGAGGCCCCATTAGCTAAAGTGGTACCTCAGGTTAAGAACAGTTTCAGGTTAAGAACCGACAGTGGCGTAGCGTGGGTTGTCAGCACCCGGGGCAAGGCAAGTAATTTGCGCCCCCTAACCCGTGGATTTGCGCCCCCTAACCCGTGGATTTGCGCCCCCTAACCTGTGGATTTGCGCCCCCTAACCCTAACCCCCAGATGTTGCGCCCGGTGCGGCCGGCCCCCCCATGCACCCCCCACGCTACGCCACTGAGAACCGACCTCCAGAACTAATTAAGTACTTAACCTGAGGTACCATAATAATAATAGTTGTTGTTGTTGTTGTTACAACAACACTCGCGGTGGCAGCAATGTCCCTCCAGCCTCCCTCAGTCCCGTTCTGGTCCTTACAACAGATTGAAGGAGAAGGTGCCTCTCAACCGTGTTCAACAGCTGTTCAGAGTCAACCTGGTCTTTCGTTCCATTCATTCTTTTGCACCCAGCTCCACTTAGGGATCTCAAGGTTCTAGTTGAAAAAAACAACAACACCGAGCGGATGCAGCAAGCCTGGAGTCTGCCCTCCCTTGCTCTCATCTTCCTGTTTTGCTAGACAGGTGGCCCAAAGGGACATTTAAAGAAAAACACTTTGCATGGTAATGTGTGACTGTAAAAAAAGCTCACAAATGCAACATTCCATGAAAGCCAAACAGGATTGTTTTCAGGCCTAACTGGTAGCAGTCTCCAGGGGCATAGGGAGGGGGGGTTCATTCCACCCCGGGTGCCACCCTGACGGGGGGTGACAAATCGGCCAGCAGCACTCACCGTGGGGCCTGCAGCGTGCACGAGCCACGCGTCTCGGCGCCCGCAGGCTCGTGCGCTGTCTGTGGGGCGGCTGAGGCCCCACAGTGCGCCCCATCCCTAAGAGCCCAACCCCAACTCATCCCATCCCTCCTTAAGGGCGCCACACGGCACTCATAGGGATGGGATGGGGCATTTGGCGCCCATAGAGACGGGGAGCGCGGCACCCATAGGGAAGGCATGGGCCATGCTGCCCCTATGGGCAGTTCGCCCTGCCCCTGGGCACACCGGCCCAGGTCCCCGAAAGGCTTCCTCCGCCGCTGGCAGTCTCACCATGTTACCAAATGTGGAAGGGCTTCAGCTGTAGAAGATCCCATGTTCAATTCCGGCATCTCCAGGCAAAGTTGTGAAAAGATTCCTGCCTGGACCCCTAGAGAGCCACTGCCAGTCAGTGTAACCAATACTACTAATACAGTGTAAAGGTAAAGGTAAAGGGACCCCTGACCATTAGGTCCAGTCGTGGCCGACTCTGGGGTTGCGGTGCTCATTTTGCTTTATTGGCCAAGGGAGTCAGCGTACAGCTTCCGGGTCATGTGGCCAGCATGACTAAGCCACTTCTGGCGAACCAGAGCAGCGCACGAAAATGCTGTTTACCTTCCCACCGGAGTGGTACCTATTTATCTACTTGCACTAGTGTGCTTTCAAACTGCTAGGTTGGCAGTTGGCAGGGACCGAGCAACGGGAGCTCACCCCGTCGCGGGGATTCGAATCACCGACCTCCTGATCAGCAAATCCTAGGCTCTGTGGTTTAGACCACAGTGCCACCCGCGTCTTTTACTTACTTTGAGCTAAAATACCTATAGCTCCTCCTCATCCCCACCTCAAAGGGAGAAGGTCTGCGAGAGGTTCTCTATTTGGGATCTCTCCATGATTGAGAGTTTGACCTTGGGCAACTCACAACTGATTCCGGCTGCCAAATCAATGGAAACTGATTGACAGCCCTGATTTGCCGGCTGTGCAATTTAATTAATTAATGGGAAAGGTGCTTTGAAAACAGAAGGATTTATTGCAAGTGCCCTCCCTGCAGCCTGAAGGAACAAATTGCAGCACCATCGAGGGGAGAAGAGCAAATCTCTTCCTAGGCGGGACAGCTCTGCTTGGTTTTGTAGAGACCGTGCATGTGCGTGTGGGAATCTAAGAACGCACCCAAGCTCAGAGATATTGCTCAAGTGCCACTGATGTGTCGGGCAACTTCCCTCTCATTCGGCAGCAGCAGGGTGGAAAGCAAGAGACCCTCATGGCCAATGCCAGGCAGAGCTAACTAAGTCTAGTTTGTCCCCACCCTCCTCCCTTCGAGTTCGACAAGAGCAACATTCAGGACCCACCTGCACTATATATTTAAAGCAGTACCACACCACAGCCATTGATTCCCCCCAGAGAAGCCTGGGAACTGTAGTTTATTAAGCATGCAGACCCACAACTCCCAAAGTGGTTCAATAACCAAGCTTTCTGGCCAGGGAACTTTGGGGTCCTTAAAGACCTACACTGGCTCCCAGTACGTTTCCGAGCACAATTCAAAGTGTTGGTGCTGATCTTTAAAGCCCTAAATGGCCTCGGCCCAGTATACCTGAAGGAGCGTCTCCACCCCCATCATTCAGCCTGGACGCTGAGGTCCAGCTCCGAGGGCCTTCTGGCGGTTCCCTCACTGCAAGAAGCAAAGCTACAGGGAAACAGACAGAGGGCCTTCTCGGTAGTGGCACCCACCCTGTGGAACACCCTCCCATCAGATGCCAAGGAAATAAACAACTATCGGACTTTTAGAAGACACCTGAAGGCAGCCCTGCTTAGGGAAGTTTTTAATGACTGATGTTTTAATGTATTTTTAATCTTTTGTGGGAAGCAGCCCAGAGTGGCTAGGGAAACCCAGCCAGATTGGGGGGGGGGGTATAAGTAATAAATTATTATTATTATTATTATTATTATTATTATTATTATTATTTGGGGATTGTAGCTCTCTGAGGGGAATAGGGGTCTCTTTACACTCTCAGCATTCTTAACAAACTACACTTCCCAGGTAAAACTTACGCCAAACCTTACACCAAACCTACAGGCCAAACCTTACACCAAAGAATAAACGGACATAAATCTGACATCAAGAATCACAAAACAGAGAAACCAGTAGGAGAACACTTCAATCTCCCAGGACATTCTATACAAGATCTCAAAGTAGCTGTTTTACTACAAAGGAATTTCAGAAATAGACTGGAAAGAGAAGCTGCTGAATTGCAACTCATTACCAAACAGCGGGTGGCGCTGTGGGCTAAAGCCTCAACGCCTAGGGCTTGCCGATCGAAAGGTCGGCGGTTCGAATCCCCGCGGCGGGGTGCGCTCCCGTTGTTCGGTCCCAGCGCCTGCCCACCTAGCAGTTCGAAAGCACCCCTGGGTGCAAGTAGATAAATAGGTACCGCTTACCAGCGGGAAGGTAAACGGCGTTCCGTGTGCGGCTCTGGCTCGCCAGAGCAGCGATGTCACGCTGGCCACGTGACCCGGAAGTGTCCCCGGACAGCGCTGGCCCCCGGCCAATAAATGTGAGATGGGCGCACAAACCCCACAGTTTGTCAAGACTGGCCCATTCGGGCAGGGGTACCTTTACCTTTACCTTTTACCAAACTTAAAACCATGGAGAGACCTGGTCTGAACAAAGACATTGGATTCTTATCTCATTATACATGACTAAGCCATTTTTCACCTTCTCACCCCTTGCCTTTTCCTGTAAGACCTATTGCAGTCGTTAAGAGTCGTCAACAGGCTCATCTCAGCTATCTGCCAATCTCCCATTCCCACCACCCTTCTGAGTAATACCCCTCCCCACCTTCTCACTATATAGAAGGATCTGGCAACTTCTGTTTCAGTGTATCTGAAGAAGTGTGCATGCACACGAAAGCTCATACCAAGAACTAACTTAGTTGGTCTTTAAGGTGCTACTGGAAGGAATTTTTTTATTTTGACTATGGCAGACCAACACGGCTACCTATCTGTAACTACACTTCCCAGGTGAGGATCATACCTACTGGCAGGGCTGGCGTTTCCTCTTTCGCTGCTGCTGCTGCCGCCACGATACCTGCCGCCGCCACCTGCTCTGCTGCCACTGCATGCCCTGGCGGGTGGCCCCAAATTCTAACCAGATCACCCTGCTTATAACATGACCCGAAAGAAACCAACACCAAAAACGGTTAAAAATGTACAGTAAAGGCAAATCAAAAATTATTTCACAGCCGCAAGAAAGCCCCGCTTTGGGCAATACCCCAGTGAAACCTAATGAAGGAGCTACCATCAGATTGTTTCCTTGGAAAACCTTTTCCTGTTAAGCTACATTTGGCATTTTGTACTATTTCTTAAATTCCTCCGTTCTCAGCTTCCAGTCCTTGAGTTTAGTTTACTATGACAATAGCTCGAAATCACTCTCTGCAATGCCTTAAAATGTCCAATGAGCACTTTCCCCCTCTGCTTAGATAGAAATAACCCATCAGGTAACCATCTTGGGAAAGCAAAATTGCTCCAATATCACTTGCTATAGATTTTAGCTTAGAAGTTGTAGCTCCTCGCGAGGGCTTTAAATCAAGAGCAGCTTTTATTAAACGAGAGCCTCTTTATAAGCCAGTGTTGTACGAGTCGCTTACTGAAAATGGCATCTGAGCTAAAAAATAAAAAGGGAAAGTCCAAGGCCAGGCAGGTGGCTTTGAATAAAAGTGGGGTCTCGCTGCTTAAGGTTATTCATACCTGAATCCTTACACCAGGGGTGGTGAAGCTGTGGCTCTGCAGATGTCCTCCTTGGCCACAGAGTTGGCCACCCCAGCTATGCACCCATTTCCAACGCAGATGTCTACATCTTGTGCAGTTGCACCTGGTGCCCCGTGGCACTGGTGGGGTCGAAAGCAGGGAGGGCAACAGTAGGTGGATTCAGTGCCAATGACACAGGCAGGGCCAACTAATTATGGTTTTTCACACCATCCTGCTCCCTGCTAAGTTCTGCAAGGGCAAAACTGAAACTAAGGAGGAGGGAACTGTCTGCCTGGGCCACTCTCTGGGTCAGTTATGGGAAGGCGGGCAGTTGTGAGTGTGGGAATGTTTAGGGATGCAGGGAGGATATATTGTCTAAGATATCCTATCCCAACTTGTCTTTGCAAGTTCAACAAAATCAGCAGAGTTAACACTCCCCTTTTTCCTAAACACACGCACAGCAGATAGCTTGCTCAGACTCGTTAGAGTCTCTGTAAATATTTCCTGGTATTTTCCCTGTTTAATCCCTCTTAAAATAAGACCCTAGACAGTCTTCTGTAAAGCATAAAACGTTTACTCACAAGTAATCATCTGTTCACACAAAGGTTCCCAGAAGGGAGACTTAAAAGGTTAGAACATAGTTTAAATGTGGTGACTATCTCCTTATGGGAGAAAGCCCCCCTTTCCTTCTCTTGGCCTGGAGCCAAGGGGGCATCTTAGTAGTGCTGTTGTTAAGATGGCATCGATAGAGACAAGAGAGACAAGTTGGTCGCCAGCCTGTGCTTCTGGTTCTTTCTACTTCAGGAGAGGCCACGCCCATCTCAAGTTACACATAGGAAGTTTTGTCTCAGCCCTGGAAAGCAGGAAGTTCCGGCTAGAGGATGAGATAACCTTCATGTCTACTCTAGCCATGTTGTGTTTGACTGCACCTGATTCTTACATCCCACAGTGAGCAGACGGAGGCTGGTGGGACAGTGCCCCATTCTCCCTAATGTATCAGCCTCCGCTGATCCTGTTGGATGGGAGAAGAATTCACAGAACTCAGATTCAAAGGCAGACTCAGATCAGATCATGTTGAGAATCTGCAGTCCAGCAGATTCCAACGAAGGTGGGCCCAGGGTCCCAGAATTACCTCCATCCTTTTAACTGTTTCTTTTCTTTTTAAAAAAGTTCCAATGTGCATCATCCATCTAGCGCAGGGATCCTCATCTCTGTGCACTTTGAAATCCTAGTCGCCCTGGCAGCAACAGGACTTGATCATCACCATCATTTTTAATTTGTATACCGCCTTTCTATCTTACAATACTCAAGGCGGTTTACAAGCTGAAGAAGAAACAAAAAATGTACATCTTATAACAATCTGACGCAATACAAAAATGTGATCATAAAACATAACTTTAAAATAGGCAGCCTCCATCAAAAAAGTAACATTCAACAATCATTAGAATAGTATAAAATAATAATATCAACATATAAAAGTTAAACAGAAACCCACTCAACAGTTACAATAATATCTAAACTATAATCAATAAAACAACGGCAAGCCGCAGTACATAAAACAATACAATAGACATTTAGATGCAGAGGGCAGAGCAAGGCAGGTGGAAGGAGGCCTTGCCTGATGGAGTCTCTCCCCTCACTTGCTGACGTTCCATTGCTCTTAGAGGGGGATGGAGATTAAGATCATGGCTGATCCTTGTTTATATGTAGAGCCAACCATGATTCTTCCATACGATTTCCTCTGAGAGTGACAGAAGCACATGGCAGCATGGGTCTTTTAAAGAAGAATTGCAGAGAGAGAGAGAGAGATGCACATTACACACAGGTCTTGCACTCCAAACACGGTGCCCCCTCAGGAAATTGTTTCCTCGGCGAACATTTGCATAACGAGTCAACGATTTCTATTGATTCCTATGGGGGAATTTCTAATGCGTTCCTGACCACGGCATCTTAACCCTGAATTGACAAAAAAGAACCTGGGAAAGCCCCCTGAATCCTTGCAAAAAGCAAACTAAGAAGGAAAAAAATGCTCTCATTTGTCCAGTCTCTTCCCCTTTCTCCTACTCACCTCCCCTCCCATCATGGTTTCTGGTGAAACGGCTGCAAAACACAAAAAAGTAAGGCTTATTTAAGGCTGCTTATTCGTTTACAGTACTACACGCAGGTCCAGCTCTTCGTATATCTGAATCTGTGGTGTGAATAGTGAGGTTTGGTTACTAATTCTTCACATTTGGATAAGTGAATTTTCTATCATGAGCATTTGGATAGTGGGACCTTCATGTAGTTAAGAGGACAGAGGCAACCCTGCAACCACTGGACCTCCTATTTGTTTATTTTAACTTCACAAATTTGTGCAGATTTTAACAGACTTTTGCCTTTAAAATCTGCATTGCATCTGGATGGGATGAAATTAGTTCTGTCCCCATGTAGAACTGGGACTGCCTGAGAGTCATTGGGTCCATCTATACTTACTCTCCAGTGTTATGTAGAGTAAATAGCACCATCAACTTGACTTTGAACATGGTCACAGAAACGCAATTGGAATAGCACTGTGTGTTTTACACACATAGCGCTTAAAACTTAGAAACACGAATGGCAGCAAAAACCAAAATCTGTTGTGATTCAGAAGCTTTTGTGGTGATAAGCTGTAAATCAAGGTTCTGCTTGCTATACAGCAAGCAAAATTGGAATTAACGGTTCATCTACCATCGCTAAGCTAGGTTGCTGCTGCCCTCTGCTGCCCAACCAGTAGAACAAACCCATTTAAAGAAAAACATTTGAAAAATCTGAAAAAGTACCTGGCATTTATATGTAAGGATGGAGGAGAAATTGGATTCAGTTCAATTTTAACTGATTTGCAGCTTCCAAAACGATACAAGAATCAAAACACAGCCAGCCTTTGAAATTCTCTGAATTTTGCAACCCCAAAATGTTCACAGAATTGATATACTGACATAAAGTGTGTGTAAAAATACATGTATTTGTGAAAATAAATTACCAACACACACTAAGTTAGGGGAAATTAATTTGCAGAAATTTGCCTCCAAAATTGCATACATACATACGTACGTGTGTGTGTGTGTGTGTGTGTGAGAGAGAGAGAGAGAGAGAGAGAGAGAGGAGAAATTTGCAGTAAAATGCTAGCGAATTTTCATGAGGACTTTCAATTTTTTTAAAAATTGCAAACTGATGTGGAAATGTGAAGGGGTGAGCTTAAGACTGGAAAACGGAGAGAAACAGAAAATTGTCGGATTTTCCCATCTCCATTTACAGACACAGAATTTCTTGAGCGTCCAAAGTATTTCATATACTTACTCGTAAGGACATAAGAGGGACGCGGGTGGTGCTGTGGGTTAAAGCACAGAGCCTAGGACTTGGCTATCAGAAGGTTGGCGGATCAAATCCCTGTGATGGGGCGAGCTCCCATTGCTCAGTCCCTGCTCCTGCCAACCTAGCAGTTCGAAAGCACATCAAAGTTCAAGTAGATAAATAGGTACCGCTGCAGTGGGAAGGTAAACGGCGTTTCCATGCACTGCTCTTAGTCATGCTGGCCGCATGACCCAGAAGCTGTACGCCGGCTCCCTCGGCCAATAAAGCGAGATGAGCGCCACAACCCCAGAGTTGGCCACGACTGGACCTAATGGTCAAGGGTCCCTTTACCTTTAAGGACATAAGAAGAGCCTGTCAGCTGGATCCGACCAAGGGCCCATTGAGTCCAACATCCTCTTTCCCACAGTGAGCTGCTATGGGAAGCCCCCGAGTGGGACATGAGGGCAATGGGCCTCTCCCTACTCTTGTTCCCCAGGCAACTAGTATTCAGAACCATGCTGCCTTTGATACGGGAGGTAATATATAGCCATTGCGACCAGTTGCCATTGACAGCCTTATTGTCCATGAATAATCCTTATCCTTTCATAATCCCTTTGAAACAACCCTCTAAGATAGTAATACTAATTCCACATATTGCAGATGAGAGCCTGAAGCTCAGAGATAAGCATTGTGCAAACATTATCCTGAATGCATGCGGAGAGGCAGTCAGAGTGTGCTAGCTGGCCCATCTTCTAACCATTTCCAGCGTAATGTCCGAAAGAGCCTGTGGACATACAAGCCTTATCCTATGACCACTCATCCCTCCAGCACAGTTTCAGACAGGGCCTCTCCCATCCCGACCTGGAGATGCTGGGAGTTGAACCTAGGATCTTCAGTATGCAAGGCAGATGCCCTAGCCTTGAGCTGTGGTCCTTCTCCAAAGGCACAGTTGGAGAGCCTTTGAGAAACAGCATCCCCACTTGGCTATTTCAGAAATCGATGCAAGTGTGGGGATAGGGTGGGTCCAGCAGACACAAGTGGGCCCAATCCAGCTCCACCATCTATGTATGCTCCGAGGAACGCTGCTTCAGAGATAGGGAACATGGCATCCTCCAGATGTTGTTGGACTACAGCTCCCATCATCCCTGACCATTGGCCGAGGCTGATAGGAGTTGGAGTCCAGCAACATCTCAGAGGCATAATATGAGGAGATTTCACCCCTCCCATACCCAAGAATCTCCTGATCATCTCCTGATGATCTCTGCTGACTCTCCACAGAGGAGGAGGCGTGTCCTGCCTATCTACTTATTCTGCCCAGCAACATATCTGTGTGTGAGAGAGAGAGTCAGTCAGTCAGTGTATCGGAGAGAGTGAGAGTGTTAGAAATCCTAGAGATAAGATTGCTGCTAAGAGCAGCTGCAGACTCTCAGTGTAGCATTGATTTATGCTTAGAATATTCAGCTCTGTATATAGCTTTGTATCATAGTTATAGTTATAGAATAAAAGGAAGATATTTTACAGAGCTGCTCTCCGAGTGGTTTATACTCTGCAAGACTCTGCAAAACTCTGCTGCGCAACGACTGTATTATTGAGACAGTGAATCCGGTGCTCTCAGCTCTAAGCTGTGAGTCCACAGCACTGTGACCTGTTCCTGCGAGAAGGAGGTCTCTGGCGGTGCTCCCAGCTCGCCCAGCCCAGTCGGGGTTGAGGTGCAAGAGTCCAGTTGGTGCACTGGCTCTAGGGCGATGCTGACATAATATTGGCTGCTTCTGCTGTGGATCCATGGTTGAGATGAGACTTGAAGCTGGGACATTTCATTTCTTTGTTGTTGTTGTATATAATTGTTATTGAATTTTCTGTTTCACAATTTAACATCCTTAAAATATCAATGACTTCCCCTCTTCTCTTTCCATGGTTCATTTTGCATATCATAAATCCCTGCATGTTTTACAAAAACTAAGCCATTATTGCATCCATCAAAACTTATTTACACTGTTGAATTTATCGTAATGCTGCCAACGTTTTCAAGTGTACACAATTCCCCCCCATATATTCAGTAAATGTTTTCCAATCTTCTCTAAACATATGTTCTTCCTTGTTCTCTTACTCTATGTGTTAAGTCTGCAAGCTGCACATATTCCATCAGCCTAAGTTGCCATTCTTCTTTAGCTGGGACCTCGCTGGTTTTCCATTTTTGGGATAACAAAACACAGGCCACGGTAGTGGCATACAAAAATAACCTTTCTTTTTCCTTCACTGATTATCTCCTGCTTTTTCTCCCCAAGAGAAACCCAAAGTGGCTAAGAGCAAAGCAGAAAATAACTCAGTTAACATGAAATATCAGTCAGCAGAGCATCTTTCAAAGCATAAGGCCAGTCAAAGCCATAAGAATATATTAAATCCATAATGAACTAAGGCAAAAACAAGGGTCTTCCCTTAGGCCTTGATCTCTCCAGGTCCCCGTGCTTGGCCTAATTTGTGCAGTGATGGGAGCTGCTTCTCTATGAGTGGCCCCATGGCACTGAAGAGTGCATCTGGCTAGCCCTCCCTGATCCCCCAAGTGCTACAGTTCCTGGGGTGCCCATATTGGCACATAGGCCACATTGCCCAGGGCAAGGATGGGAAACCTGTGGCCCTCCAACTCCCATTTCTGTTGACTATTGGTGATGCTGGATGGGGCAGTTGGGAGCTGAGTCCAGCAATATCTGGTGCTCCTCATCCCTAAGGTAGTGGAAGGACCGTGGCTCCCTGCTGGAGCTCATGCTTTGCATGCAGAACGTCCCGGGTTGCAGGACAAGGAGCGCTTCCACTTGAAACAATGCCACAAGGACAGTGAGTGGGAGACCCATTCTGAAAACAAGCCATGCGAGCTGAGCTTTCAGAAGTGCACATATCCGCGGCAGTTCAGATCTCCGCAGAGAGGACGAGCTCTGGATAATCCCTGCAGTGGCATGTGGTGTAACAATACCGTTATCTCTCTCTCTCTCTCTTCTTTTTCAGCACCCTTACCCGACAGAGGACGAGAAAAGGCAGATAGCAGCACAGACTAACCTCACGCTTTTGCAAGTCAACAACTGGTGAGTGAATTATCGACCTCCTCTTTGGAAATTGAAGAAGAAAGGTTGGTTTCTTCACCAAAGATGCCGTTCTCTGACCTACCGTCTTATCCTCTTGTCTCAAGTTGTTGTTGTTGTTGTTCGCAGGTCAAAGCAGAGCAGGGCCATAGCTGTAGAAAGTTCTGGCCTCTCAGGGATATTCCAGGCTTCCAGTTTCCTTTCCTTGTTTTATATAAAAAAAGTAAGCCTCTTGCCCAGAGATAGCCAATATGGTTCCTTCCAGATGCTGGAACTCCCATCAGCCCAAGCCAGCTTGACTAGTGAGAATAGATTATGGGAAATGTAGTCCAATAATAGCTGGAGGACACTGTGTTGACTGCCCTTGCTCTAACCCTTTGACTTGTGGGGAGATATGGAAAACTATGCAGCCGGTATTCTATCCAATAGATAGAATTGTTACTGTGAGAAAATGATATTTCCCCAGGGTTCCAGGCAATGAATACAAAGTCACCAGGACAATGGTTAAGTACATTCGTATATTGTTTTGCAACCGGGATCCGTTCTGGAGCCCAGCCGCTAGCTGAAAAGGACTCAGGGCAAAGCACCGTGTCTGCGCATGCGCACCGAGTGGTTTGTGCTTCTGTGCATGCGCAAAACGTGATTTAGTGCTTCTGCGCAAGCGGCAAACCCGGAAGTAACCCGTTCTGGTACTTCTGGGTTTGCCGCGGACATTCGCCGGAATGGACACTGGACGAGGCAGACGTTCACGGAGGTATTACTGTATTAGGCTTATTTGTGTTTGCAATTTTTTGTAAATGATTTTATTAACATTGAATATAATTAAACATGTTTATAAACACTTTAGGTTCCCTGTGCAGAGTCTCTGGAAGTTCCTCAGTTATTCCCCACCTCCCTCCTCCTCCCCTGTGACTATAGGCCTGTAGAGGAAGTTTGGGCTGAAGGAGGTTTCATGTTTTTTAGAAAAATTAAAACCTGGGTCTGAAATGGACAAGGCTACCCATCATTTTTTGAGCAAGCAGACGCCCATCCTGCCTTGACCATCACCTCTGGTCCTTCTGTAGTTAAGACATTCTTTGTCAAGATTCGCCCACATGGTCCTGGGGAACTTTCAGGCAGAACTACGTGTGACGAAGCACATTTGAGGTTTCCAACCACATGTTTCTTTTCCCCTTTTGAGTAGTATGCTTATGTGAGGCAGGAGGACATTTGAAGGAGATGATCAGTGAGGAACCCTCTTCCAGCAAATACCGTATTTTTTGCTCTATAAGACTCACTTTTTCCCTCCTAAAAAAGTAAGGGGAAATGTGTGTGCGTCTTATGGAGCGAATGCCGGCTGCGCAGCTATCCCAGAAGCCAGAACAGCAAGAGAGATCGCTGCTTTCGCTGCGCAGCGATCCCTCTTGCTGTTCTGGCTTCTGGGATTCAGAATATTTTTTTTCTTGTTTTCCTCCTCCAAAAACTAGGTGCGTCTTGTGGTCTGGTGCGACTTATAGAGCGAAAAATACGGTAAATGCCTAGAAATAAACTGCATAGACAAACGTATCTGCCAATTTCAGTTTTTCAGTTTTCCTGTCTTAAGTTCAGTTTGCCCATTTCTGCACCAGTCTGCAAATCTTTTCTAACACACACACACACCAAAAAAAACCCTTGCACATTTCTCCTAACACGCACATTTTGGTACACATTTCTGCCTAATGTATGCCTTTTTGCAAGGCACGTCCCTTAATGTAAGGTACTTGTGTATAATATCTTCATTCATATACACGCGTGTGTTCATGTGTAAGAGAGAGAGGGAGTTATACTTTTATGCAGGTTTTCAGGGTTTGCTAAATTCCAGCTCTCACCACATGAGGGCACATTCCGAAAAGAAGTCCAGGCCAAAATAACAAGAAAATGTCACTTTGCAGAAGTGGAGCTAGATCCCAGATATGTTTATACGTACATGCACCAAAGTTTTTTGATCTCACGTAAGTGGTAAAAAATGACCAGATGGGCAGCCTTCCTTTCAATGGGAATTTTTCCAGGTCAAAAATAAACATGAGGATCAGGCCTTAATTGCATTGAGAAGGCTTAAATAATCAATTTCTGGCAACACACATGCACAACACTAGGAGGAGGGAGAAATTCGGTTTTATTTGCACTTTAATGAGAAACTACCTAACTCACACTTCTCAAAACAATGTGAGGACCGAAACACAGTCGTCCTTCAAAAGTCACACTTCTCTGAATTTTGCAGTGCAATTCTCTAGCCAAGTAATGTGTACAAAAAGGCATAAACGATAGTAAAGTAAGCATAAAAACACATATATTAGTGAAAGTAACATACAAAAATGCATTATATTAGGGGGGATTGCATTGCAAAAACGTGTAAATTAGGCAAGATTTCATTCAAAAATGTGTATATTAAGGAGAAATGTTCTATAAAATGCTAATGAAGGACTTGCTAAAAAAAACAGAAAAACAATTGAAAGCTGCTGTGGAAATGCGGAAAACTTAACTTAAGATTGAGGAGAGAAACTGAAAGTGGCAGATTCACCCATCCCTACTTGGGAGAAAGCCTCATTGAACTCAGTGGGCTTACTTGTGAGCAAGCATGCATAGGACTGCAGTGTAAAACAGTGGTGGGCAGCAGGTAGCTTGGGATCTCCTGATAGATCTTTGGGTGATTTGCAGTAGATCAACAGGATTTTCTGATTTTTGGCTTTCTAACAATAGTAGCTTCTAAAAGGCTTCCCCCCTACCTTAAATTAAGGGGCTAAGAAACATAGAATGTGGGGGGGGGAGAGTCAGATTTTTTTTTCCTGGGTTGAGCAGGTACTCAGAAGTAGCCTGCCTGCTTTTTCAAAATGTGAGAGACTATTTTGTACCTGGTTCCAATTTGTGAACCTCGTGGTTCTAGTAAAACAAATGAATTAAGTAAATTGCACAAGCGTGAGGTCTGCCTCAGCCCTGCTGTAAAAGACTTGGGCTTTGTTTGTTTGTTTGTTTGTTTGTTTGTTTGCATTAATATATTTTGTATTTCACCTGTATCCATCATGTTAGATAATTTACAAACCAGACCCTTTTTATGGTTTTTATGGAAGCCGCCCAGAGTGGCTGGGGAGGCCCAGCCAGATGGGCGGGGTATAAATAAATCATTATTATTATTATTATTATTATTATTATTATTATTATTATTATTATTATATTCTGTGAAAGCAGAAACGCACCTCAAGATGGTGTGAATCCACTTTCAGTGCCTGTATATTTTAATAATAATAATAATAAATAAATAAATAAATAAATAAATAAATAAATAAATAAATAAATTTTATTTATGCCCCACCCTTCCCGGTTCAAAAACCAAGCCCAGGGCGGCTAACAACAAATTTAAACCACTTAATTATAAAAGCAGCATAAAATACAGTATAAAACCATGAATAACAATAAAATTCAAAAATCAGTTTAGGGGAAATAAGCATTAGATAATCCCCAGGGCTAGCTGGCTGAATTGGTCCTACTTGGGCCAGCGAGGAGATCAAGGGAGAATTAGCTGTGGAGTCTCAGAGTGGGTGATCACCATAAAAGGGGAGGGAGAGGGAAGAGAAGGGAAGGGAAATAAAAGATCAGGCTGAATTCAAATTAAAGGCCAGGCGCAATAGCTCTTTCTTACAGGCCCGGCGGAAGCAGGTTAAATCCTGAAGGGCCCTAGTCTCCTGGGACACAGCATTCCACCAGGTCGGAGCCATCACTGAAAAGGCCCTGGCCCTGGTGAAGGATAATCTAACTTCCTTAGGGCCCGGGACCTCTAAACTATGGTTGTTCATGGACCTTAAGGTCCTCTGCGGGGCAGACCAGGAGAGGTCCTTTACCTTTTTACCAATATGGAGTAAGGCAATCTCACAAGTAACCTTGTCCCAAGTTGTACAAGAAATAGAAGTGTAGAAGTCTTTCTTTTTGAAAATGATGCCACTTAACATGGAGATAGTCCAAATACGTAAACAAATGCATCCATTCATTCTGGTTTTTCCCCTTCTCGTGGGAAGGTTTATCAACGCCCGGCGACGTATCCTGCAGCCCATGCTTGATGCAAGCAACCCAGATCCTGCCCCAAAAGCCAAGAAGATCAAATCCCAGCACCGGCCTACGCAGAGATTTTGGCCCAACTCCATTGCGGCTGGAGTACTGCAGCAACAAGGAGGCAACCCCGGTACTAACCCTGATGGTAAGAATTTGATGTGTGGCTGCAACCCTCAGTTGGCTTTTTGATTCTGTTGACCAGGCATAGGCAACCTTGGCCCTCCAGATGTTTTGGGACTACAACTCCCATGATCCCTAGCGAACAGGACCAGTGGTCAGGGATGATGGGAATTGTAGTCCCAAAACCATCTACAGGGCTGAGGTTGCCTATACCTGCTGTTGACTCTGAGCATTTCAAAGGTGAACTACTTAGATATATTATATAAGGTTTCTCTGTCTCTGACGTTTTTCGAATCGGATCCATGCAACACTCTGATTTTGCACTTTTCCTCTTTGCCCGCGCTTCATTTCCTGCTGTTCCAATAATTTGAAGCTAGCGTTTAAAGCTCTAAACAACTTAGATCCCAAATTTCTGAAAGACCACCCCCTTCTCTACAGAGCCTCTTGGATGTGAAGATGAACAGAGACCCTCCCCTGCCCCAAGTCCATGTACAGGGCATGGCTGTTATGCGCTTTATATGGGGCTGCCCTTGGGTCTGGTCTGGAAGCTCCAGCTAGTTCAGAATGCCAACAGATGGCAGCATGAGACAGCTTTACTTGGCTACCTGTATAGTACCAGGCCAGACCCAAGGTTCTTGTGTTGATATTCACAGCCCTGAACAACTTGGGTCCAGGATACCTTAAGAACTGCCTGAGACCTTATGTTCCAGCTTAATCACTAAGATCACCCAGAGGAGCACTGTAAGTTATCCCCTGAGTTACAGAGGCCCAATTTGCCTCAACTAGAAGCCAAGAGTCACCAGTCCCATGCTGGTGGAGCACTCTTCCAGCAGAGATTTGGTAGGCGTCCTCACTTTTGACATTCTGGAGTCTCTTAAAGACCTTCTTATGCAGCTGTTGATTTTTTATTTTGATTACAGTGCTACCTCCGGTTGCAGACAGGATCCATCCCGGAGCTCTGGTTGGATCCCAAGGTTTCTGCAACAGGAGGGACCACTTCTGTGCATGTGCGTGCAGCAACAGACTGCTTCTACACATGCACGTGGCGTGGTAGATCACTTCTGTGCATGTGTGCACAGTGAAACACTTCCAGGTTTGCTGCTTTCGCAACCCGAAGTTTACGTTACCCAAGTGTAACATAAGCCAAGGTGCTACTGTATATGCATTTTTCAAATGGTGTTTTATGTTTTAACACTGATATTATATGGCAGTATGGAAATCTTTCATAAATAAATAACAGGACTGAAGAAAGCCAATTTCCTTCAGCATGGGCAACAGTTCGCCTCAATTTTATCCTCAAACTATTCAGTGAGGTCAGTTTAATGCAATGCCCCGGTGGTGGTACCATAAGCAGAGCTTTTGCCCGTGCGCCATATCAGCTGTTTGCTTTTCCGTTCTAGGTTCTATAAACATGGACAACCTGCAATCCCTCTCCTCTGATAACGCCACCATTGCTATGCAGCAGGCCATGATGGCAGCAGCTCACGATGACTCACTTGACGGGACAGAAGATGAGGAGGACGACGAGATGGAAGAGGAGGAGGAGGAGGAAGAGGAAGAGGAGGAGCTGGAGGAGGAGACCGAGGAACTCCAGACAACAAATGTTAGCGACCTTGGCTTGGAGCACAGTGACTCGCTTGAGTAAAGGACCCTGGGTCAGTGGTGAAGCATACGCCTCCTGAGAAACCTGGCTGCTTGCCTAAATCATTGGCCTGAGAAGAGAGCCTGAACTTTCACGTACAAGCCCTGCACCCCTTTAAAGAGATCATTCAACGACAATGCCCTTACCCCGAGTCCGGCTCACCTGCTTTCAGTTGCAGGAGCAGACACGAATGATGCACATTTAAGAGACCTGCCAAATGTGCAAAGTGATTATTTAAGTGAAGGAGACACGTTTACAAGGCACATATTGTGGCCAGTTCATTTCTTCTTTTTTCCCCTTTGTTTTTGATAATAACAACAAAAAGTGTTTTTAGGGTAAGCTGTTTTCTGTACGACTGAATGTTTTATGGATGTTCTAATGCAAAGCCTTTTGGTGACATGCAATTGAGAGACAAGTCTGTTTTCATTTTCATGGCTTTTATGAGAGATTTATAGATGCAAAGAGAGAGAGAGAAGAGATTGATGGTTTTTACAAAAAGAAACTAAAAGACTGTAATGATTATAAATATCTAGATTAGAAAAAAAAACAAGTTTGCAAATTTGCAAAAAAACAACAACCACACGACTGGACATTGAGCGAGAGTTTAATGCTGGACCCAGGTAGATTCCTGGTTAGTTCTGAAGAAGTGGATATCAAGTCTTCAGGATTTCAGTGCACCAGATCCCAAGGCATGTGGAGAGAGCCACATTGTGGTTAATTTGAGAAATGGATACCACACTGCCATCTGAACCATTTGGGAAGGGGAAATGAAAGGTTTTAGCCCTCTGAATGGAAATGTCATAATAGTAACATGCCTGGTTTGATTCCCTGCTTACAGGATGCAAAGTCAACAACCCTGCCCCCCCCCCCACCGAAAAAGAGAATGCCCCTGAATAATTATGTTAATTGTTTAGAGGATCATAAATTGAGATGTAACCATTACGGCTTATTTCATTGGTTGAATATGAGCAGGCTCAGATTTCCAAACGTTTACAGGTTCACTGGCCAAGCAAAAAGTGGCTTGGAGAATTCACAGGTTTCTGAGCAAAGAAGAGGTTTTCTGGAGCTTAGTGGAACTGCTCTCCAGATGGTGAGATAAATGCCCCTTTCACAATCTCATTTCCCTGGAACTCATCACCTGTCACCTTTTACCACCTGTGTCTCTGCCACCTCCAGAACCTCCAAATGAAAAGGTCTCCCAGGCACAACATCCAGCTGGATGCATTTTATACATTCAGGATCAGGCTAAGATGAAAAATAGCTTTCACCCATTGACCACCATCACTCACGGCCTTTGGGCAGACTTTTCTTTAAATCCCTCCACACGAGGCACACAGTAGCTCACAAAAGTGGATTGTCCTGTATTTTCCATCCTGCTGCAGTAATCTTTTTTTTTTAAGCCATTTGGCACACGGGGAAGAGGGGATCCACCACACATGAACAGCTCCCCTTCTGGTGGCAGAGCTTTAAAGCAGCAGAGTTGATATAAGCACTAACCGTAAGAATGCCTTGTTGGTCTGTGAAGCTGTTTTTTTGCCGCTTAAAACTCATGAGTGTGGCCCGTAAGTCAATAAACAGCCGTTTTTAATTCCAACAAGCGTTCCTAGAAATGCAGCTGTTAAGTTTGCCTAAATCTGGTGGAGTTCGCCATCAAGCAGCACATACCCACTTCAGCCTAAACACATGCAAAGCACATGCATGCATGCATGCAAGCTCCTCAAATAGCAGGTGCAGCAAAGGAATTTGTGCGTGGAGCCAGCCCCTGCGATACTTCCGCCACAGAGAGACATATAGCAGATTGCACTTTCCTCCTAGGGAGCGTAGACACTCCCAAACCAGAAGGTGGTGCGTCTGATCATTCAATGAGCATGACATTTGAACATGCAGTTCAGGGGGGGAGTGCGCGACTCGTAGCCAAGGAGGCTTTGCATTTTGAGATTCGTGCATGCAGTACTGTTGCACCAGTCCTGGGTCAGAGCATTCCATCACACTCATCGGCAGTGAGGTCAAAGGGAGGCAAGGGTGGAGCACAGGCTGGTTTCTCCATGAAAGGAGGAAATGCGGTCAGTGTACATCCAGTGCATACCCAATATCCTGCACCACCAATCCTAAATCCTTTCTCAGAAGTAAGCCCCACATACTTAGCTCAGTGAGACTTTCTCCCTGGCAAATGCATGCACTGTAACTTCTAATGCCGCACTGGGCAGAAATAATCAGAATGCTTAATGGAACAGCAAGTGCATCGTGACTTCTGCAGGCACCAATGCAAATCAACCTCAACCAGGGGGAAGCCAATGTTGCTTCAGGCTACAGCTCCCATAATTCCTGGCCATTGGCCATGCTGGTTGTGGCTGATGGGAGTTGAAGTCTCCCTGCAACCCAGACCAATCAGAAAGGCCAGAAACCTCAGGATGGCTACTAAAGAACTGTACGTTGGCTCCAACCACGTAGGGGGCTGGTCAGTGTTGGGTCCAGGTTTGGGGGAGCCCTTGGGCAATGTTATTTCAATGGGCCCCCTACCAGAGTGGGTGTCCGTGCTCCTTGCCACAGCTACCCTTGCCCATATGCTTGCTTTTTTCTCT